>NC_132982.1:6756666-7978333 GCF_047496725.1 Anoplolepis gracilipes
ATTTTCATCATTATAATTTGGAAAAGCACACTGCGTATATGTCAACATTTTCCTTCATCTCATAAATCGAAAAAAGAAAAGAAAAAAAAAAAAAGACAGAAACGCTCATATGTCTCTATAAAGTTCAAAGATCCGAAATTGAAGATTCTCGCTTTTGTAGCACTTCTATCGATTCTGCCGCCTTTCTTTCACTAGCTCTCAACGACATGCCATCGTTTTGACTGCATCTACCCGACATCGCCAGGCATAACAGTTCAAACCAAGAACTTTAAATCCCTTCCGCAATCTGGATCTTGTTTTCGGCGCCGGCCGTGCAAGACGACACACTGGGGAACCGCGAAAGTTTTCAGTCCACGAGACGCCACTCGCGAATTTTCTCTCTTGACGCAAATTTACCCCTTCCTTTAGTAATGTGTATAGACAGAAAAACAAGTACATTTGTCGTCATAGAGTTTCCTATAACTTGACATTTTATACGAGATGCTATTTATTCTAAAAAAGACTGTACTATCAATCAGCAAGCAAAATATACTAAAAACAGATCTAAAAAAAATAATAGGAGAGAGAGAGAGAGAAAGAAAGATAAAAAATTATAGTTGTGTTAATTAAGTTTTAAAAAATTTTAATCTTGCAATACTGTATAAACCATATATTTATTGTACAAGAATATTCTAGAATATTATTTATAATGAATTTTTACACACTTTTTTAAAAGCTTATTTTAAAAGCTGTTTTTGATATTCTATAATTTGACAATTATACATAGATTGTATATATTGTTAATTAAAAAATAAATAAATGATCAATCTATATGCTTATAATTGTCAAATTTGATATAATTCTGTAATTTTATTCAGCAAACATTTTTTGTTGATATTGAAAGATTCAATATTACGAAACATGTTAAATGTACGAAATTAGGAATTTATAATTCTTTACTTTTTGTCATCTAATTTCGAAAAGGATTATATTTATTGTATACAAATATGTTACAAATTATTACGGAAACGAAAAGTGGAACTGACATTCCCAAACTACAGGAAACTACGAAACACTCTGTATATGCCCTCAGCCAAACGATTTCTCTTAATTTCGCGAGGCGACGCCCGTAAATAGAAAGCAAACAAACGGATAACAGTCTCGTCGCGACCCGTCGGGTGAATTTAACGATGGGGCGCCACACGAGTGGATATGTTAACTAGATTTTTCGTTTTTTTTTATCTCTTGTTTTTTGCATCAGTGCGAAGTGTACGTCGTTTAACTAGATTCGTCGCAATTTGCGAAAATAAAATGGCGCAGATAAAACGTAATCGTAATAGTAGATAGGAAAGACCAATGTTTGTCAAAAAAGTTAAAAGTAGAAAGAATAATAAAACTTTCATAAAAATTTTAATTGCTTCAAGTTTATATTATTGAAATTATATTATTTTATATTAGACTACAAAGTAATTATGAGTTTGAGAAAAGACGGAGAAGGATTTTTATCATAAATTAAATATTACTGTTAATTTTTAATTATTATCTAATATTTTTAATTTAAATAATAAAGGAAAATGTGATTCATGTTAGAATGAACTAATAGAAATAAAATCTTAAGATAATTCAAAAACAAAACATTTTCAGTAACATATATATATATATGTATGTCTAGATCTTTTTTAATATTTGCAGAGAACTAAAAATTTATGACCTACTATCTTTTTTATCATAGTATATACGTATATACATTTATAGCACCTATAGGTAAACAATAATATTTATTAAAGCCATAAAACAGTAATATACTAAGTAATAAGAAATATATCATGCTTATGGAGAATCGTTTTATTAATGTTTAATATGGCAATGTAAAAAGAGATCTAGTAATTTTATTTTTTATAGAAAGATAAAAGTTTATTGAATAAATAAGTATTTGTCTTTTTTTTCTTTATTGTAGTGCCCATTTGCATTTTCTTTCAACAGTTCTATTAAAAATCACAATTATGCGTTTATTTTGTTAAAATACTATGTATTTTACGATAAAAAGTATTTTTCTTATAAACAAACATTTGACCTAGTTTTAAGATGTTTTATGTATCACCAAAATATCTTTTTTATTTAGTCTAGCAACAAAACAAATTATGATTAATTCATAAATAAAACAATGAAAAACATTAATAAAATTTAATATTACATAATTAATAATTATTAGTCCGTAAAAAGTTGTTCTAAATTAAAAAAAAAAAACTCATTTTCCTGTCTGATCTATACGCGAATTTTACTATTTTTTATAAAAAAGATATCAAATATATATTTTATTCCCACTGAGCAGTTCTACAAAATATGTATTACGATAATCCCATTATTGACACTTGCGAATTGCAACTGGGTCTCGGATTCCGTATCCTCTTTTATTTCAGAAAACATTAGATGATTAAAATGGAAAAAGAATTAAAAAAGTTTGGTCTATATCAACTTCAAATCAAATGTAGAGCCGTGTGCGAGAAAGCAAGCATAAGAGGAATTTATATTAGTGACGCGAGGAATCCGGATGCGTGGTACTCAATCGCAATCATCTTCTCAGTGTTATGTACTTTCTTTAATGAACGTATAATAAAAAAACACGAAGATAATAATTTAACTTTAAAATTATAGACAATTCACAAAGATAATAATTTAATTTTAAAATTATACAATTATTATACATATATATATATATATATATATATATATATAACATGTATCTTGCATTCAAAATATGAACATTACAATTGGAAGAAACTTTACTTATGTATGACTACATGTCAGATAAATGCTTCTATCATTTTAGAAAAAAATGTAAATTTTTTGAAGTAGCTAATAAATGTATCATAAATTCAAAATCGAGGAAATGTTACAAGTCTAAGATGATGCATAAGATTATTTTGCTTATTAATTTATTCATTATAAGCATTATTCGTTATAAACTTTTAATTATATAGGACAAGTGAGAGAATTGCTATTAAAGTAAATAGTGGAACATCACTACTATTCTGTTATCTCATGCGTTAAAAAACGAAGATTCATGCACAGTAAAGTCCCTTTAATTAGTCATTTTACGCGTCCATTTGCATAGTGCAGTGCAGATAATAAAAATTTGGTGGAACGAGTAATCCGAGGTTCTCGCCGGCACAATTTTAATTCCATGATAAAAAAATCCAAAAAATTCTACGATTAGGCGCAATTTTGCGCGGTAAACGCACGCGTAAAAGGCCAGCGCAAACGTAAAGAATAGTCTCGCGAGAGCGATGACTGAGAGCTACTGGCGCGCACGCCACGAGATCATAACTCATTGCGGTTGTATGTGCGCGGAAGGTATTGTGAATACCTTAGATAGTTCACTTCATTTCACCTCCGTCGCTTTATCATTAAATATTACCGGACCTACGTCGCGGGAGCTGCTCGCTCGAGCAATCCACAGCGATCTCATTGTTCGCGTTCCGCAGCCTTTACACTCATCAACATTATTATATGATGTGTACATACACTGACGATTCTCGTCTGGCATTTGCGCATCGCGAACAGTGAATTCGCACAAAAGCGGGAAATAATACATAACTGTCAAGTATAAGTATATACAAGATGTCTCAAGTCTACGAACCGAAAACACGTTGCGGCATAAACTAAGAGAAACAATAGCTGCTTCGTTTCTCGAAAGTTTGCTTATATTAATAATTATAGAATTATTTAATCTTGATTTGTTATTAATTTTAATCAGGTCGAAAATAATGTTAAAAATTTGAGAAATGTAATTTTTATCAATTTTTTTCGTTAAAAACGCTTAGATTTCAAGTTTATTAAATTATCGAAGGAGAAAGCTTAGTGTGAGCAGTTAAACAGTGTGAGAAGCAAAATATATATACAAGTAGCAACATCCTATTATTGGAGAAAACTGTGAGAAGTTAACTTTATTTTAGTAGGTAACTTTAATATGAGATTCCTATTTGCTAACCCTTTATCGACCTTATTTGCCAACCCTGATGTTCAATATTAGATAACTCGTTAATGAAGTATTGAGTTAAACATTTACACCGCACTAACTGACTAAGAGAGATAGATTGCTACTCCTTTACCTTCATAAGATATAATTCATCACGTATCCTTCATTATGCAAGGTATAATGTACGTCCATAACCTTGCTGTTTCCTTTACACAGATTTATTTCAAATTACATTCATTTGAAAATGAATGTAATTTGAAATAAATCTACATAACTCTACATCTTCTAACATACTGTTAAATTATATTTTTGTATTAGTTTTGTCATTTTTTAAATATATATGTATATTTATAAAATAACAAAGAGAGATAAGAAAGAAGAAAATATATTCTATTAAATTGTTGTGCTAAAAAACATATATAAATAATGAATCGAATTCAAATAAAGAATTGAAAAATAAATTTAAATTTAAACGTACATATTTTTTTTAAATATACACATGTAAATGTACAGGAAGTGAATATACTGGCACTGAATAAAGATTTTAATTTATAATATAAAATAATTAAAAGAACAAATATAACTAAATTAATTAAATTACATCGGCTTTTATAGCTGAGATTATATCGAATAATTTGCAGAACAAATATCAATTTCGTGCTATTATAGTTATGTTAGAGGATTCGTCTCGTCGACATTAAAACGTGCACAAGTACGAATAAAGAGCGCCTATATCGCAAAGATTCTAGCGATATGTATTACGGATCCTCGCCCAATTTCGCGAGCAGGCACAGCAAAGCGGGTTTTCAGGGTGTCGTGTTTAGTGGCAATAAATTTCGGGGTTTGTACCTTAAGACGACCGACTACTATTCACACGTGAGCCTGTACACATGCGGTCGTGCGACAGTGTTGGTGCGGCTGTTACGACGACATCGCGGGAGCAGCGCGACACAAATTTTCCGTCGTGGCAGCTACAAGGACATATTTAAGGTGTCCTCCGCGCATCCTCATAATCTCCCCAATTTCCATTAGCGCCGGGTAATCCTTGCCGGGAAACACGTTTTTCACCCTTTTAGCTTAGTTCGTACTATACTAATTCATTATAAATCGCGCGAATTCTCTTATAACACAGAATACATTTTCGTCTCTTATTAAATGCAACGGAAAAAATAATAAAAAAAAAAAATAGCATTTATTTTTTTGCACATTAATAAATATTATAATATTTAAAAGTCATTATTTGCTAATATGATATCCTATCTTAGAGTATTTCATTCTCATTTTTAATACATGTATGTCCTTATCTGTACGTTAACTTCATTACGATTTATTATCGCAACTGCTTACGCTCTTAAGAATCTTATCAAAGCGAATCCCTAAAGATATTCATTCCCGACGACGCGACGTACGGCAACAAGAACGTTGCTCGATTTCGTACACGACAGAGCGCGAGTTAACATAGCCGATGTAAACTGCGAACGAGCAAGATCTTGTACATAACTGGAATAATTGCGTTACGAGTTTAACCGTTCTAACGAGAATAGCGCTAACGATTTCTCGTCAGAGTTTGCACGGCACTCCTCATTACGCGCGGCAAACGCGTTGTGTCCTTTTAAACAGCTTCCCGAGACGTTTCGGTTTTACTCTTCTCTCTCCCTCTCTATTTCTCTTTCTCTTTCTCTCAAGATCCGCATGAAAGCACGCAAAGCTCCTGCCGCACAGGACAAAGCAAAGTCAAGAAAGATGTCAGAATAGCGTTTCCGCGCTTTAATCCGCAACGCACCGTGGGCTCGTTTCTTTGCGGACGTACGGATCAACAAAAGCGCGGCGTTTCACGCATTTACGGTGGCAAGCAGGAAAAAGAAAACGAGGAGAGCAACTGCATTTCTCGTGAAGGTTTTCTGGGGTTCTGTGAGATAAACGAGTCGAGAATAATATTCGCCGCCTTTACCGCTCGCACGATGGATTTCCCGGTAAATTCGTAAATTTGCCTTTCACTCATCTGTTGAAAAAAAAAAAAAATAAAAATAAAATTAGACGAACATTTTAATAATATGACCAAAGGCATTTTAATGGCTCTCTATAAATCAAAAATTCTAAGCGCGCCTCAATATAATACAGCACCCGTCGCAATTAAAACAAGTCATTAAATACAATAATGCAATTATTCGAGAAAGAAATTGTAGAAAATAAAATGTGCAGAAAGCTGGAAATGTGCAAGTAGGATAAAAGCAGAATATTTGGATTTTAAGATTCATAAGAAAAATTATAAGAACCAATTAAAAATATCGTTAAATAAAAAGAAATAGAGTAAAATCGTTATAATGTTCTAAAGTTATTCTTATCGCATAAATATAATCTTAAAATAATTGAATAGAATTCGTTAATGTAACATAATTATGACAATAATCTGTCTCTTTCTTAATTTTGTTAATGTCTTATTTTTTATTTAAAAAAATCCGAATATATTATTTTAATTTGTAACGTGTCTATACTTTCATAAAATTATGAATATTATTTTATTACATAAAATATTACAAGAATTAATTATGCTGTAATGTTTCCTAGATCGTTTGACTTCTAGTTTTACTTTCACGGGAATTTCGTAAATGCAAATTTACACAAAACGTTCAAAAACTTTCATTAGAAAAAACGATCACGTCGTTATAACTTTTCGTCGGTCGGTGGCTTATAACGTTCGTTACCATCGGTGATAGTTATATCGATGTCGATGGAAACCCGAATATTTTTGGCTCACGTCCAAATTTGCGACAAATTTGTAGAATCCCGATAGCAAATTGAAAGAACGCGGTCGCGTGTAAAGAGGGCGCGAAAAACTACATGAAGAGAATCTCGACGAGCACCGAATGAATTTCAGGAGTTCAAACGAGAGAGAAAGAAAGAGAGAGTGAAAGAGAAGTGTAGTCCGATTCCTCTCAATTTAATATAACTGCTTTATGAGGACATTCGAAACGTATGACTTCATATACCGGGGATACGCGCGAACAATTACAATCGCAATCGCGCTGCTCCGGTACCGCTACAAATTATTTTCGCTCTGGCGCATTAATCACGTCGGCAACGCCCGCGCGATGCGCGCAATCACGTTAAAATAAAATTTCCGTCGCTGCCGCGTGTAATATACCGTACGGGCTAATTAGCGATAACCATAATACACCGTTATATACGGCAAATCGTAACAGCTTAACCGTAGCAGCTTTTGTCCCGGAGTTAACAAAGTTAACGTAGAAATATTACGCAAACGCGAAAACCAACGATTATCAGCTGCTCATTGGTTTCGAATTTCCAACAAATATACTAAATCGTAATATCAAATGAATGGTACACTTTTATATGCAATTGCTACTATCATCGTGCCGGTCTATCAGAAAATGTTAGCAAATATATTTTTTAATAGTTAATTATATAATTTATATTAAAAAATGCACAAAGATTTTGTAAAAAATAAATGTTCTACGATTTGTATACATATACATAAAGCTTAGTAAAGAGAATTATTTATATAATTTATATTAAAAAATGCACAGATTTTGTAAAAAATAAAATTTACGACATGTATGCATATACACGTAAAGCTTAGTAAAAAAGTCAAGTTAAAATTTAATTAAAAAGAGTAAATCATGTGTACGAGTAAATGTTGTGAATATATTTTTTATAACTGTAGCAATTATATATTAATAGAAAGAATAAAAGTATATTTTTTCCATCAAAAATTTCGTGGAATCTTGCAGGCAAATAAGTTGGAAAAAAAACCATATACATTATACACGAGGGCAGTCTGATAATAAAGATACAGGTATTGATTATATGTAATCGTCGCGCAAAGTTACGCATGTATTATTACATGGAAGAAAGAAGCAGTAGCTATAAAAATGTTGTCTTCCATTCACTGATCGGAATTTAACAAGCGAATGAAATGGCCGGTGTGATGGAAAATTATTTCAAGTTCGAAGTGCACGCAGTTATCAGATTTTTGCAAGCAAAAGATGTGAAAAAGAGTATAAGATTGGTTGTTAGATTTATGAATATTTATGGCCAAAATGTCTTAAACCAAAAAATAGTGTGCATGTGAAGATGACAAATTCTTTGAAATTGTTGTACCATCTGCACACTACTTTTTGGCTTAAAACATTTTGGCCATATTCATAAATCTAACAATGAATCTCATACTCTGATTCATATCTTTTGTTTGCAAAATCTGATAACTGTGCACTTGGAACTAGAAATAATTTTACATCTCATCGGCCATTTTGTTTGCTCGACAAACTCCGATCAGTGGATGGAAGACAATGTTTGGTCACTCCTCCATGTAACAATACATACATTAACTTCCAGACTAAGCTCACAAATCATATATGATTAATGCCTTTATTATCAAACCACCTACAATAAAAAAATCTATATTGTAGTTTATTCTGCATTATTTGCATCAAAATTTAATTTTCAAAAATGACATAAGTCACTCAATTATTACTGTTATAAAAAAACAATGAATAATATCACTTACCAAGTTGTTGATCTGCTACAATATAGATGTGTCATAATGATGCAGAATCTGCCACAATGTAAACTGCCACTCTGCCATGATGTAGGTCTGCCGCATAAGTAGATCAGCTGTCACATCCAAGAGAACATTTTCATCTTCTTTGAACAATCTTACAGCATCTGTAAAAAAAAAAACATTAAAATATTGAAAAACTTGTACTATGCAGTACTGTAAGTTTGTATGTGTGTGTAATTGTACTGCAATTTTTTATTTATTTTAAAGCTACTAAAATTTGCACTATATATATATTGAAAATTTTAGTAGCTTTAAAATAAATAAAAAATTGCAGTACAATTACACACACACACACACAAATTTACAATAAGTATGTATATATATTATAAATTTTAGTAGCTTAAAATAAATTAAAAATATGTGTGTAATTGTATTGCAATTTTTAATTTATTTTAAAGCTACTAATATTTATAATATATATATATATACATATACATGTATATATGTATATATATACATATATTGTAAATTTTAGTAGCTTTAAAATAAATTAAAAATTGTAATACAATTATTCGCTTAAAAAGCTTATCCTAAAGATTTATGCACACAATTCGATACTTCACGATGATCATCCCTTCTATTTTCGACACTCCTGATTTGCATACAAATTCCACCGTCGAGTAAAAGATGCGAAAATGCATATAGCTACTGCGACCTGTATTTCAGACGACGCAAGATGATACGAAATGGCCAATATAAGAGGATTACGTGATATGAACCGTTCGATTATGTTAGTGTCTCCTCGCGAGCTTCTATTACAAATAAGATGGTAACAATAAATATTCAAGCGAATCGATTATATACCGAAAAGTCGTCTGGATACGACGCCATTAAAAGCACAAGCGATACGATTATGCACGCTATTTGATACTCATGACGCTTGTCCGGCCTATTTTTCGACACTCCCGATACTTGTTCATACGCGAACTTTATTCTCGAGTAAAAGGCGTGAAAATGTGTAGCGATTGTGATTCTTACCTCGAGTAAACGGCACGAAAATCCGTAGCAATTACGACGTCCATGACTCCTGCCTCCTGCCTCGAGAAAGCGCGCGAAAACGCACAGTAGCGTCTCATGACGTAACGGCGCGACTAGGATTATGTGATATCAGAAGAGACTTCACTTGACAATATATCGAAGCGTTTAACTGACCAATCAGGGAACAAAGATTTTTTTCTCATCACTTTTCGTCAATCGAATAACAGATAGAGAGGATACATCAATGTACAATATCTCACTCACACTAGTGAACACTGTGTTACATTGTGTCTTGCTTTCACAGTGTCGAATGGAACATGCAGAACAATCTTGATTTGTATTTTGGAACGCGATACGAAATGATCTGCACACGTAATAATAATTGTTTAATTATTATATATTATATATTATAAAATCTTATATTATATATTATATTATTATATTATATTTATATATTTATATTATATTATTGCATATTACATTTATTTTATACATTTATATATTTGTCGGAAGTTTGTAGAGAGAAATGGTAACATGCTTCAATTGACATTTCGAACTATTTAATTAACCAATCAGGACAAAGAATTCTCTACTCTCTGATTGGTCAAACGCTTCGAAACATTGTCGAGTGGAGCATCTTCCATATCATATAATCTAGTTATATTATTCACAAAGGACGTTGCATTGTTGATTTAGAGCGGTCGCGGTTGCCATACATCTTCGCGCCTTTTCTTGAGGTGGGAGCGCGTACGTCGCAGTTGCTATACATTATCGCGCCTTTTTCCTGGAGGTGGAGGCAGAAGTCAGTATCGTTCTATGTACTTGCGCGTTTTTTACTCGAGAATGAAATTTATGTGCGAATAATGGTCGTCGGGAGTGTCGAAAAAGTATAACGGGCGATCGGAGTGTATCGGAAATAATCGCGTGCTCTTTTGCTCGTCTAATTTAACTCCTATGGCGTCACGTCAGGTTAAACATTTTTGGAAGATTATTACAAAATGGACAGACTAATAGGAACACGTACGAATAAGAAGTTTGCGAAGGAGCTTCATCTATCTCGCATTGCGTGACGAAGATTCGAAATCATGGTAAGTGGAACAATCGTCATTAAGAATAACGTTGAAATTATAGTTACTTAATTGTGTTAAACTTGCTATTTATGGATTTTACGTGTCAAATTATTTGGTGAATGCACATACATTTGTTTTTCATATAAATACGTATGTAAAAAATTAATAAAAAATAATTAATATAGGATTAAATGAGCAAAAAGATAGAAAAGGATTAAAAGTAAAATAATAAATGATCAATGATAAAACAATAAAAAATTAATATAGCAGTAATAAAATTGGATGAAGTCAGATCTCTCATATATTTTTAATACATTTACACATTAAACAGAAGTAAAGAGAAAAAAAGAAAAAAAAAAAAAATAATTGTCCATATAGAGACAATGATTTATGCGTAATGTAAAGTTAATGTGATGGAAAGTACATATTCAACAATTCTCATTAAACACATGATAAATTTATTTTATCTTTTTTATTAAAAAATGTATTATATATTTTTAATAATAATTTTTTATATATTTTACTTGTTTTATTATCAGGAAAATAGCGAAATATTGGTCGAATTGTAGAATCATTCAAATATTAAGCATACTACAAAATATTAATAATAAAAAAAGATTTCAAAAATTCGAAATAAAATAAAATTTAAATATCATAAAATAAATACACAATTCGTTGAAAAAAATATACATTATCTGTGCAAATATTGTTTACATAAAAATTTTTATAATTCACAGTTTTATTTTTAATTAAATATTCTTAATTAAATATCTTTTTTACAATATTGTATTGAAAACTAAGGAATGTCGATTTTAAATTCTACAATAACGTATTATTAAACTGAAATATGTGACTACGTTAATAACGTCTATTACATTTATTATTAATTTTATTATGATACTTATTTCGTCATAGTTAATACCAAGTGAATAAAATTTTATGTATGAACATCGAATTTATTTTAACTATAGTGCAGTCACTTACTTTGCATGTCTGTTATAATTTTAATTTATTTTATTTTATTTTCATTGTCATATCACTTTACATTTGTCTTGCAATTCTTGCTAATTAATAATGAAAATATGAAATTTATTATATTATTTGTTTAATTACTACAATAACTGTTAGTTGTAGTACACGTAGCACGTGAAAGACAAAGAATAGGCGACAATTACTTTCACTTTATATTCTTATGAAACAGCTAGATGTAAAATTTGTGTACATTGTTTAAAACATTTTTGTTAATTGGATCCGAATCTTTTTTCTCTTTTATCATATACTTTAACAAGGCAATTGTAATGTTGAAAATAAACCGTATGTGAACAAGAAAAATTCGATAAGTAACGAATTTACTGATACTGTATAAAAAAAAGATTATTTTACAGTAAACATGAAATATATACTATTCTAATATAAATTCTATAATATAATATAAAATTTCTTTAAATTTATATTTCTTCCATTATTATCTATTATGATTTTCTATTTATTCTGTGTTAAGAAGAGTAGAATAAAATGGAATGTAAGTCGGGGACGAAAAGACTCATATCTTTTTTTTAAATAGCTTTGACAAAAATAAAAGTTTACTTTATATTTTTTTCTATTTTGTTTTTTTAATTATCTTTTATGAATGATAACTTTATTTCACGGTCGATTAAAAAAACATTTATTTTAGCTTATATTTCTATCGCTTTCTAAATTACTTTTAAAAACGATTATTGTTTTATACAAAAATATTGAAAAAGACACAAGTATAACATAGGAACTTACATCAGAGCCGATTATTTGAAAAATTTTCATATTTAAATTCACGTTTGGAACTAACAGTATGAATGATAAATACGAAAATTCTACTTTTCATATCACATTAAAATTTAGAACATACATTATATGCAAAATTATGTTTCTCATGTATATTTTTCGAATCCAACATCAAAATTTAGGACATGCGTTACATGCAAAATTATGTTTCTCATGCATATTTTTCGAATCCAACATCGAGTTATGCAATGCGGAAGATAATGCTGGATTTTTAAAGATTAACTTCGAATCAAATTTGAATCGATTTCTTGAAGATCAACTTCAAATCAAATTCTTTATTTACGGCTTGACTTTGCAAAGCAAATTGAAAAATAGATAACGCGATAACACGATTGCGTTAACGAGTAAGCAATCGTGTTTTGAAAAGCCAGGATTCCGCGTTGCTAGATAAATTTACTAACCAATTACGCACAAGTAACATGCGCGAGTTATTTAGTTTCGACGTGTATCGAGAGCGCTTCTCGATATTTCACTTCATTAATTAACTAGTTGATTTGATTTCGAGCGCAGCGAAGCAAAACTCGTTGAAAAACACACGTGCGCAATGAAACTCGGCGATTCTTTGCTTTTTTTAACAACCACTTTCAAATAAAATAGAATTTTTGTGGTAGGATCCATCTGTCATTCAATAGTTGCATTGCACCGTGATATTTGTACAATGAAATTTGTTCTACGAAAATAATACAAGAGGATTTTTATAAAAAGCTAGTGGAACGGTATTTTTCGTATTTTCTATCTATTGTGTGTATGTGTGTATGTATATATATATATATACATACACACACACATACATATATATATATATATATATATATATATATATATAATTATTTCACTTTTTATTATCATTGAGCAAAAAGCAAATTTAATTCACAGTTTCAAAGAAACTTGTTTTTAAGTTACAATAATCGTTTATATGTTAGTCAAGTTTAATAATTGGTCGGCCATAAATGAAAGTTTTACGTGATCAAAGGATCAGTTCAATTTAACTAGAATAAGAGAGATATTTAATTGTGAATAAATTAAAGAACTGATATCAATTTATCTCGCTAATTTATTCATGCTTTATTTAAAATAAATCGAAATTTAAAATTAAAATTTATTTTGCATACATGATATTTTTCTTAATTTTTTTGAAAATAAGTTTATTGTTTAGTTTCAGTTTTGTAAAAGAGAAATGTTATAAACACGTATATATTTGCGTGATTTATTAAAAATGAATTATTTAAATAAGTATATATTATACTTGGTATATAATTTCGTGAAAATTCATAAAAATTAAGAATTTTAGCATTATTTTCAATAAGTCTACAGTTCTTGATAATTTATATAAATTGTTCTGACCATTAAACCAAAGAAAATACCTTATAAACTGAGACGGTAAATTCACGTAACATTACATTTTATCTTGCAAGACTTTCTTTATCATTTTTTAGATTTTAAAGATTTATAGTATTTTTACATGGTTCTTCTAAAACCAAACAAATATTGATTAAAATATAAATAAGACGTTGGTGATTTTTTTTAATTTCGTTTATTTTAAAACAATTCTCGTATTTTCAAATTTTATTTTCCTCGAGAAGGACATTTCATCTTATTCATATGAAATACTGATTTTCAAGAGTTTATTGTAAATCAGGTTTTATAATTTGTGAATATATTCTCATGCATTTTTAATAAATTCTAACAAGTTTTTATAAATTATTTGTAAAATATTTTTAATATTGCTGAGTTAAGTTGCTTTAATTTATAATCAAAATTATTTGTTTAAACTGTCAGAACTATTAAGAGTAAAGCCAGAACTCTTATTTATGAGTTTTCACGTAATGATGTACCAGCTTTACACCATAAATGAGCCCAAGAATTCATAGTATTCTACATACGAAATGATGTAAAGACAAAAATTATATTTATATATTTTCATGGAAAAGAATTTGCACGTGTAAATACAACACAAATATGTACATATATACCTTGTCACTGCAAGTAGTTTTCGACTGTGGAAAAAGGCAAGTACATTTGCGAAATAATGCAAGCTTCATTCGTTCGCGAAATTATGTAATCTGCTTTCGTGCGCAAAAGCAACCGCGCCAAGTCTAAGTAAATTATCACTCGTATCAGGACGTACAGAATTTTTTACGCTAATTGGATGTACGTTAATTGAGATGTCTTTCCTGTTCTCCCAGCTTTACCAGAGTCTAGAGTGTATACAGAGGAAAATGCGTGTCTCTATCTACACGTTAATTAGATAATTACGAGGGTTGCTTGACTGCAACGCATCTTGTCATCTCACAGTTACATATGAATCTTTACTTATATTCTAAGCAAGAATAATTATTTTTATGTTCAAATTTTAATGAATATAACATTAACATATTTTAAAACATAACAATCTTTTTAGTTATACAACGTGATGTAACAGTATAATTTGTGGTAACTCATATTTTTAGTCTTATAGTTTTGAACGAAATATCAGCTTCTTATGGACGAGTACACTTTCCAGATTGAAATCTGCGAAGTTTCTTGCAAGATGAAATAGAATTTCGTCACTAAGTGTGATGACAAAAAGAGATGTGATATCTCATTTAGTTTTTTTTATTAGATAGTAAAGTCTTCTAAAAGAAATTTTTATCATTTTTATTTGTCTAACAATCTTCATAGATTTATAATTTAATAAGATTTTTCAAACTGTCAGAACTATTAAGAATAAAGCCAGAACTTTTATTTATGAGTTTTTACGTAATGATACCAATAATTTTTTTTTAACATATTTGCCAAATATTTATTTGATAGATTTAATTTACGAAATAATGAAACATTATTTTTATGAACAAAAAGATTTTTTAATGATAATTTTTTAAATTATGCAATAGCTTTAAAATAATGGATTTCGATAAATATTAGGAAAATGTTTAAAGATATTAAAAAAATTTTAGAAAATCGTAGAACGTGCGAGATGAGATAAACGCCAGAATCAGTCGTATTTTCGATAAGAGAAATATTCACCGGATTCCATCGCGTGGCATCACGAAGAAAGGGACATAGGACCGAGAGCAAGTGAAATTTCTCCAGTTTTACAATACCGGGCCATTCATAACTGTCAGCGCGACGGCGGGATATACCGTCGCATTCACAAAAGCATTCTCTTTCGATGGGAATCCCACCGAGATATCGTCTAATGTAAATATGTACGCTCCCTTTTCAACCCACTCCTTTCTTAGAGTATTTATGTGTACCCTATTACTAAATGTTTACGCGCAGACCCTTTAACGTCCAAGTCAAATATTTTCATTGAATAACTATTTTACTTTTATCAGCGCGCTACCGAACAAAAAGTTGGAGCGCAAAGAATTAATGATTTATTCGAGTTTAAATTACATTTTTATTCATAACAATTTTATTGTGCATTAATCCAATGAGGCATCATGATCTTTTACAATCCCTACGTAACAATTTGATTATTTTTACTGTTTTGTGCCTAGCACTAGTTAATTGTAACAATAAGTTGAATAAAATATCATCGCGTAAGCTGGAAAATATATTGATATATAATTTAAAAAAGAGATGTGTGTGTGTGTGTGTGTGAGGAGTATTTTATTACTTATAAATGTTGTTAAATTTGATATCCTTTCTATTATATATAATACATCAGTTTGAGATTGCATTTTATTGAAATTTATAAAAAAAATAAATAATTTATTTCTTTTGTTTAAAATTTAAAATAAATATTAGCTTCATTTTTTGTTACAATTCAACGCGAGGCATTTGTAGAGTTTGAGAGCTGCAGAACCGAAACACAGGTCAAAGGCCAGGTCTCTTTTGATGAGAGTCTCATTGGGATTCATCGACTTGATGTAAATATGGTTTGATTTATTCTTTGATATCGTAAAACATTCGTCTCCTACAGAGGAATGAAATATAATTAACGTTAAAAATCAAATGAAACGTTTGTCGCAAGTTACAAACTTTATGACATTTAAGATCGACTTGTTGTTATAACATTTTTCATACTGATCTTAAATTAGAAATATTAATTAAGATTGCATGATGAATATTTTTGAGGAAAGAAAAACGATTTATCATGAATGCATTTCGATATATTTTTTATAAAAATCTGATGTAGAATAACACACACACACAGAGATAGAATTCATGAATAATTAATAAATAGCTTTGTGGTTACATATCTCATTTAAAATGATTAATTAACAAAATATGTTAACACAGCAAAAAAAAAAGATTTTACTTTATAGTATATTTTTTATATTTTCTAATATCTTTTAATATATTACAAATTGTATATTTACATTAATACATTCCATTCATTATTTTCATTTTTTATTTTTACATTTTTCATATTTGATGCATTATTCTTTTATAGTTAGACAAATGCCAATGGATGTAACCAACCACTTTCGATAAGAATTCTTTCAAATTTATAAGCACCAGTTTCATAATTATAAAATTCAAGACATGTACAACATCTTAGTCGTGCAATATATGAAAAATAAAATTTCCTATTTGTAAAATAGAAAAGTTGAAATGTTAAATTGATGTGATTTTAAATAATAACATCTCTTCTTTTTTCGGAGGATTTCTGATTTTTCAAAATTACATACTTACATATTTTAATACTGAATCGTCATTTTGTAATACAGTCATGGACTGTTTTTCGATTGATTGTTTCTTAGACAGCACAATCGATTGGGAAATTACGGAGTGTAACTATTTCTTGCACAAGACAATGGGAGAATTTAATCAGTCGAATACACAAAGCGCGTGTAAAATTGTAACGCTCGGTCGAGTTCGTTGCTTCGTGCAACTTTTAAGAAAAGGAATTCAGTGATTCCCTCGAACATCGTTGAGGCGCAAAGTAATTCCAATGTTAAATTTACTCAAGAAACGTCGATATGTTTTAGGGAAAAATGGAAGTACTTAATTTGTAGCTGTATCTCGACATGTGATTAGATTATCCTAAAAAACATTGCCACCATTATTCACAGATATAATTGATAAGGCATTTTAAGATTTTAAATAATTTTTACCAGCCTAACTATTTATATCATTCTATATTTTCTTTATATTAAATAGTATAGTTTTAATTAATATAATGAATAAAATAATGTTGTTATTTGAATAATTTTTATTTTAAAATAATGTACGTTATATTGAGAACGGTGAAAAATATTTACATATTAAATATTTTTACAAAAATTTAATTTCATTATTTTTGTAATAATTTATAGTATTTTCCTTGTTAAAAATTTGCAGATTGTAAATGAACAACAATAAATGAGTATTAATTACATTAATTTATAGTGGCTACATAGTGGTTGTACCGTCTGTTCTATATGCTGCTTTTTTATATTATGTGTAACATTGTAAGTCAATGACTATGAAAACAAGTGTAATTCACTTTAAAATTCCGTGCACGAAGAACTATTCGTACTGATACGACGGTCCTACAAACATTCACCGTTGATGATGCCGTAAAAGTGCATAGCACGTATACTGGCGCTTCTATTTGTTTCGCTTCATTTTCCGACCGGCCGGATTACAGGTTTGCCTTTATTTTGTTCCGTTCAATACGGAAGATATACCACTGAAAAAAATTGTTCCCCAATTTTGGGAGGATGCGTTTTAAAGAATCACCAATTGGTTCTCTGAACATACAAATAGTTGAAAAATTCTCTGATTACAGTGGAAAAAGTTACAAAATATTGTAACTTCTTTCATAATATCAGATGTATCTTTCTAAACGGAAATAAAGACAATCTTTGTTGCAATCAATTTTAAATTACTAGCATAATATCTCAGAGAAATATTCTAATTTTTATACGGAAAATATTCTCACAAAAAATTAGTGTTTAATGTATTCCACATATACAAAGTGCTAAATATATAAAAATATAGATTCATTATTCGGGATGTGAGATTTCTTAAAATAAAAAAATTAAACCGAGCATAATTATTTATTTTTTTTTTCCAATCATATTTTGTATATATAAAAATAGCATCACATTTTCAAAATTTCAATATAATTGATAAAGTTTTGATTTTGTTTCAATAATTTTTAATATTATTAATATTTATATTAAATTATTTTATTATTTTACTATCGTGTGACGTATAATACATATTTTATATTATTAATCTTACACATTATTTATTATTTATATGCAATATTGATTGTCTTTCGTTAAAATTTACAATTTCACTATTATAGAATGTCAACATTTAAATGTGAAGAATACATGCATTTATTGTTATGATTGACGAATATATATATATATATTCGTTTACAATACATTTGATTTCAAAGATAATATGTATTATATTATATTTTGTGTATAAAAATAATACATGAAACAATACACTCGTTGTTCAAAAATTTAAATGTTATTTAACTCTGACATATATGCCGTAAAATTGGAAAATACGTAAACAGATGATATCTTTTATCTGGCGCTAACACTCACACGATCCATGTTTGTTTGGATTGGATTTTTTCACGCGATAATTATCGTATATACAATGTTTTTTTTATATGGATAGGAATTAAATTCTGCATTGAGATATGACATTTATTATTTTCTTTTTCTAACTATTCGAAATAAAAACTTTAGTTATAAATCATAACAAACATCGTGTGTGCGATTTGTTATCAATGTCTGTTATAAAATTATTCTGCTTCAAAACTGTATGAAAATTGATAATAAAAAACTTGATATCAATTTTTAATTAAAAATTTATAATGGAGAATTTCATATTTCAACGAAACTTATTGTAAGTGCAATAATTTTTTTTCTTTTTAAATAATTTTATAGAATTAATCATTAGAGTTAAATTTAAGAAATCGATTTACTCTTGTCTGAAACAAATCAATTATTATTTAAGAGAAATAGTAAAAATTTGAAAAATATTTATTCGAGCTATTCGTGCAATATTTTCTTGTTCGATCGTTCGCCATGTCGGACGATAGAGATAAGAGCAGCGTGAATATCGTAGAAGCTAGAAGTGAGATATGTATTTAGGCCGCGGTTAGCATAGAAACTACAGACATCCACTGACTGCGAGCTTAATCTATACTAATCCTTCCGTAATCTCACTGTAAGCCTTCTATATAACATGTGTTGTGAAATTCGTCTACCTGAAAATGTTTCATTTAATCATGTTAAGAGATGTCGTCTTACAAATTTTAATAATAATGCATATAGCGCTTGCGAATATCTGCTATTTTCCATCACCTGTTTAGCGATTTGTTAATAAATATTTATAATTTAAGACTATAGTTTAATAATTAAAATAAAATATGCACAACATTCATGATACATATACATATATGTATATAACTGTTCATGTATAAATAATTAATATAATTAATATAAAATAATAGTTACATATACATATAATTACTTATATATTGTTGTTTGAACAAATTATTAATTATAGAGAATTGATTTAAGTGCAAAGTCTCTCTGACATACACATAAAGTGTTATTGTCGTAGTTTTCGTTTGGCAAAAGGATGACTTGTAGTTTATAGATATCATATATTACCGACAGTATATTTTCATCTTTAATCCTATGTTTACCAGCAGCAGATCCTGAAGCAATAAACAATAGTGACAATCAATTCTATCCGGCCAGAATTTTCCTTAACTATTTTACAACACGGTTATTCTTTTACGAAACGAGACATCTATTTCAGCACGAATCTTTGTCGGTAAAAAAAATGACAAGAGAATGTTTTATGTTCGCTTTTTATTACCAACATCACGAATATACACATGGGAAAAATATAGCCAGCCTCTCTTGGACTGTATCGATCTGCTTTCGGTTTGTCGGACGGGAGGCCATTGAAAAATATTGCAAGTGTTAAACAATATCGATGAGATTCATACAGAATCTCTGGTTGTTGACGTGAAGTTTTTATACCGTTTTACGCAAAGCTATAAATCTTCAGGTTTATGTCGCGCGTGATACGTGTATGATGGTATCGCTCTCTATCTATGTTTATTATTCATCGTAAAATTATAGAATATTAAACAGACTGTTATGTTAAATTATTTCTTCTAACGCGTCTATTTAAATAGACGATTTTACGATAATGTCAGAACTACATTATTACTGCTTTAAGTAAAGACCGACATCTTTATCGAAAATTTGTTTAATAAAATCTTACATGTTGAATGAATAATAGTTGTGATAGATCGTCTTAGATTTTTCTGTTGAATTAATTTTCAAATGTATGCATGTTTGAGATGATGTAACGTATGCCAACACTTCATATATAATTATTTCAAACAATTACTAGTAGTAAGATCTTTCGAATCGTACGTTCATTATTTGTTTTAATGTTGCAGTGATAACACGCCAAATTTTTCGCACGGAATGTCACTTTTATAGCCATGTTAAAGAGACAAATCCGGCTCGTAAAGGGGGATCCCTACGGCAACATATTTGCGCTCTCGTTCAAAGTGACAGACGCCCGCTCTTTCTCTCTCTTTCTATCTATATCTCTCTTTGTCATCGAAGGGTGTTTTATCGAGATCCTTGCGTAATTCTCTAAAGGGGAACGAATCTTTAAGGATTCGATATTTGCATTTTACTTCATCGTTATCGAAAGAACAGCGACAGCAAATTTGATTGCAGAGGGTCGAAAGATGCGACAGAGAATCGATCTGAGTGACGAACCGGAACGAGCTTTCTTTAGCACAAGACGAGAACTCGGGCGTAAGTAGATGAAGGAAGAGACTTGGTTGGTAGGTCGTAAAAGCGAGGGGTAGCGGTATTTTCTGCGTAACTAAATTGGATTGGCAATTTATTGGCGATATTCGATTGCAAGCGACATTTCATTGCTCCGTTTACCTTGTGACCAAAAATCCACTACTTGCTATCTTGTTCTTTTGCACTATATCCCTATGTCGTGCATATATTTTTTTATTTCGTGCCCTGTCGCATTCCCGCGTGTATCACTCTAATCGATTAGTCTGGGCGAAGCACGAATGAGTGTTTTATTAAAAAAGGCTAACTTACATAAAAATACGAATTGAAACGAAATATTAGCATGCACGGAATAGCATACAAAGCACAGCTTATAAAACAGTATATATATATATATATATATATATTATTATTATATATATATATATATATATATATATATATATATATAATAATAAAATATTTTATATTTTTATAAATGAGAAATTAAATAAATAATAATTTTGTCTAAAATGTTCTACAGGTATATATAAATATATATATATATATATAAATATATATATATATATAAATATATATATATATATATATATATATAAATTTTTTGAGAAATTTTGTAAAAAAAGTTTTGTATTTATGAATATATTTCTTGTAATTCTAGTCAGTTTCTTTCAATACTTAGATATATGTATATATATGTACCTACATACATATATTTTTTTTTTTTTTTGTTACGTATATTTCTTTTGATGTCAGCTTTATTTACATATTTTTCAATATTATTCCACATCACTATGTCGCATAAACAATAAATCGGTCCCGGACATTTTTTTTATTCTATTATATGTATACATTCACTATTCCGAGAAGGTCTTATCAGGAAGCATCATGAAAGTCAATATCGATATTGAGAGAGTAAAAGAGACTCCAGTCGTAAGCATCCTTCTGCTCTCCAAAGTCTCAAGCATAAAACGAACGGCAATGTAAGAAGTTCCATCCGTATTAACGGAATCTTCTATCTTAATGCGACTTGGAAAACCGATAGAAAATATGGAAGTCAAGTGCGTTTTTAGAGTTAATTTATCACTGCTTATCATTATGAATAGATTCATCAAACATGTATTATACATTTTTTTAAAAAAGAGAAACATTTTATTCTAGTCAACATAATAATGATTATTTTTTTATTTTTTTTACATTTATTATCTAGCGCCTCAAAACATCTACCTATAATATACATGTATATATATATATATATATATATATATATATATATATATATAATTTCAGACTTATTACTAACTTAATGTAGAGCAAATGTAAGTTTTGATTGCAACAGGTACTTTTATTTTTTCGACAATGCGTTTATTTGTGCACTTTACGCGCAAATTACTCTCTTTAAAAAGATGTCACGGTTCAAAGAGCAAATTCTTTTTTTACTTTGTTTCTCTGTCTCATTCTAATGAACTTTCTTCATTTAGAGGACAAGTGGTAGCAGACAGTGAGAGAAAGAAAGAGGAAGAAATATAGAGGTAAGGATACTCGATATGTATCCCTATTTTATCTCTTTCTATCTCTCCTATTGTCTTTTACCATTTACGCTCCGTATCCATTCTTGTTATCGCTCGTTTAGATTTTGTCGATTCATGCAAACCCAGAAACGTTTTCCGCTCTATCAGAAATCTTATTAGAAATCTGCCAATACTAACACAAATCATTGATGAATCGACTTGAGCACAAATAAAATCGTCTCCAAGATTTTTTGGCATTCAAGAATTAAGAACATATAATGGCCATATATTATACTAGTTTTATTTAAAAATTATTCATAAAAGGTCTATAAAAATTATATATGAAGACTGGTTGCTAAAAATAGCGTAATTCAAAAGACGTGCCTGTTACTAAATATATAAGTAAGGTAGAATAAAATAAATAAAATTAAATAATTTTAAAAAAAATTTTTTAAATTTAGCAGATATTGTATTTTATCAAAAAAATAATTATTTCATTTTCTGCAATAAAATCTTTCACAATTCGTTCAGATAAAGACTTCGGATACGTAGTAATATAATCCAGATATGGTTCTGGATTCGAGGGTGATAAATTGTTTGAACAAACGACTGCCTTCTACTCTAGTGAGTCTCGAATTGAATAAAATTCATGTATACTTGATCTCGAAAGAATTAAAAAAAAAAGAAGAAAAAGACGCTCCAGGCACAGGATTTTTTTTCTCATCTCGATAGAGATGGAAGGGTATGACGCGTGGCAGTGATCTCGGAAACGAGGCGCTTCAAATAAGGCGAATCAAAAGAAAAGAATTTTGTCGGGCGAGAATGTTTCTTTTCTAGGTCGATTCGTGGTTCTGCTAGAACTGCGAATTGTGGTAAAAAGAATTGAGCTCGGAATATTTGTGCCTTTTCTTTTTTGATTCACGCTTTTCTTTTGCTTTGCGGCAATGATTCTTAGATCACGAAATTTCACTTGTCAACTTATGTAACTGAATATAGATTTTTAAAATGGATCTCATAAAGTTATTTTATCATTTTGCACTTGTTTTAGAATTAGGTAAAAATAATTTGTCTAAAACTAAACTCTTTTTAATATATTGCTTCATATTTTGATAGTAATATACTATTTTTTTAATTTAACAAATTTTTTCAGATTTTTTACAAAATACAACAATTATTAAAAGATAAATAAATTTACTTTTTTAAATTTTATTAAAATATCAGAAGTTATAAACTATATTTTAAAATATTATCGAATGTTTTTATATTATTTAATTTTATTAAATATGTACATGATCAATCATATACATATACAATGTATTAAAAAATATTATATATTCAAATTTTATTGACACATATTTTAATTATATTAAAAATGAATGAATTAACTTATTTTATATAAAAATAGAATTAAATCTACATATTTTTGAAATTTTAATTTTTTTTTCTATATATCTCGTTATCAACATTCGATTCTTCAACAATTTTTGCATTAATTAAAAATATAACTTATTTATTAAAAAATAATTTGTTAATAACTTGATTATTTTTGAAAAAGTTAATTTATTTCATTTTTTGAAATTATTTTTTTTAATTTTCCGTATCTATCTATAAACAGAAATTCCGACTATATATCTCAAAGATTTATTGATATATTTTGATTGTAGATACGTATTTTATTTTTTGCACTTTTGTTTTTGTAGACGTGATGGAAGGACGAAGGAAAAACACGGGAAGGACCGCACATTTACTTCACGACCTATAGCAAAATATTGCGAAATAGTAGAAAGAAAAGGGACATACGTGTTGATAGCGAGCAAAGAGTACACGATGACGCAGGTAGAGGCAGTACCTTTTGTTCCGACAGAATGAGCAGAAAACGAAAAGAATAGAGATTTTTCCATTCCTTTCTGGCATTGCTCGTCATGCACTATATAGGTTGCTTGTCGGTTTCTGTCACCATTTTCCGCAAAACGCGAAAGCTGTACTGGAAAAGGCTGTCAAAGATTATCGGTTTGTCGCGGAATAAAGTTTCTTTTTGAAAAATTTTTCGCACTGGGAAACGCAGTTAATTCGCCATCCGCCCTTTTTCCCGTTGACGATAAAACTGCGCGGAGTTCGAGTGTAAACGGATTTTGCTCAACTTTCTTCATTTTCACGATCTCATCTTGTAACTTTTTTTATTAATTTTCCTCTACTCTTCTTTTTGGGGCAAAATTTTTTGCAAGAATCGCAATTTTGAATAATTGATAGTCACGTCGATAAATCTTTTTAGACCGAGCGTATTAATAACAATAAAATATATAACAAAGATCTACGATGGAAATTGATACTGTTTAGTAGTTATAGAATCGAGAAAGTTGCTACAGAGATACGGCAGTGGAAATATGTAATAGGATTATAGAAGATGTGCGAGTAGCATTTGTGAAAATGGCGACAGCTTCTGAATTTTTTCATTTCGTTCGAATCGATGTCGTGCAAGAACTTGAAGTAGTTTCATATACATATATCACATACTGGCACACACTTTATGTGATAATATGAATTTTCAAAGAAAATTTCTCTGCATATCGTCAGTCGTATCGCAGTAAAATAAAGTATTAGAAAACTGCTTGCACAGTACGTAAGCGTGAACTTTGCTATTGAGCCTGTCAGATAATAAATTATAATCTTATTATATTAATGAAAGAGAAATATATATATAGAAAAAGAAGAGAAAGAGAAAAAGTAAGAACAAGCATTTGGCATACGAACATGTATACATACTGTTGATCAATTTAACGTATCAATAAATAAAAATTGTTTGAATAATTTTGCTTACCCAAGCAACGATGACAAGATCAATATAAGCCTTTACTACACATGCTATATAGTATATTTCTATAGAATATTCTCGATATCTGTTGCAGATTGATTTCCACAATACCAGTTTAAACTTCAATTTTCACACAGTTTTTCTCAGTCAAAGATAGACAGTCAATTAATGCACCAGTGCTCAAAGGTGTATTAGCTTTGTTATCGTTGTTTGGATTTGTGTTAAAATGACCAGCCAAAAGTATTTTTAGAGTATTTTTTTATTTGATTTTTTGCTTCAAATATAAAATATAAAATTTTATTAACAACAAAATAATCTAAAATGTTTTTTAATAAAAATAAAATAAAATGTATGAAAATATAACAAGGAAACACTAACAATTATTTCATTTTAATTAATAAGAAATATAATTTTTCTTTAAAAAAAAAAAATATATATATATATATATATATATATATACAGTATACAATTTTTGTACTCAATATTCGAGTTACGTAAAAACGTTATAATAATTTTTTATTTATTTTTTGTATCAAATTTTGCATTTTATGCAATTTTTTAAAAAAATCTGACTTTATACTATTTTAAATAGATTTGATAGTTTTTGCTGCACCCATATATCGAATATCGGATTTTGGTATCCAATATATCGTTAAAACTAAATTAAACTTTGAATAAAAATTTACCAACGGTTGATATTTACTCCCGCAAACATATAATTCGACCGAAATAAAATATTCCAAACAATATCGTTCTTCTCACATTTTACATATTGCTATATGACAGATGAACGTAATAATTCACTAATATTTTGTCAGTAGTGTGAGTGACACGTAACAAGTAGTACAGATAACAGTTGATTGAGATATTATCATTGATTGCCTACAATCTAGAAAATTTTTCATGTGAAATACATCGAAAATGATATGATATGCCAAGATTGAAAAAGTAACTTTAATTTTTAGAATATCTCATGTTATGAATCTGTTAAAAATAAAAACATGTAACATATTTTTTTTACAGTTCCATAGACATTTTACGTGGATAAAACATCTCGTAATTATATTATATTATTATTCTTCTTTATAATTATATTATTATTCTTTTATATATAAGCAAAAGAGAAATATAAGGCAAATTATTTTACAAAATATATATTTTCTTTATATATTGTGTCTTTGTATTTTCAGGCTTATTTTGCTTACATTGTCTTTGTTTTACACAAGATATAAGTACATTTTACTACACTACAGTGTTTTATCTTGTACTTTTCAAGTCAACCTTATGCAATAATTTGCAATATAAGACAAGCAAGAAAGATTTTCTTCTTGAAAAACAAGAGATTAATGGTATATTTACTTATTTTCTTCAAAAGTCATTGGCTTTTAGCGCCTAAGATCGATGTATTTCCTTGAATTTTTTTTCAATTTCCAAAAAGATCAGGTCAGCGTTCTAGTATTTGTATAAAGTTTGATTTCCAGCAACTGTATTCGGAAAAGTGGATTTCCTAGAAAATTTCTCTGGTCGTGGTCGTATTTTTATATGTTTTGCCAATGTATATTGCGATGGTTGATCCACGAAACATGTCGTAGCGAAAAATCATCCGCGAACATAAAATTTCTACATTCTCTTATTCGTGTTTTTCTTTTTCTAGCGCTCGTCTCTCTTCCTTGGTAATATAGCAAACATGAACATGATCCGAAAGAATCTATCAACCAAGTTTCAAACAACTCACTGCAGCAAGTAATATAGAACTTTGAAAAGATTTCTCTCTTTACACGTAGTACTTACAGAGATATGAAAAATACCTATATGAAAGATGAAAAATATATACGAGAAAGAATTTTCTTAGCAAGATATATATTTTAGTAAAATATTAATCTATTTTACAAAAAAGATTTAAATTTAATATTTTGCATACATGATTTGCAAATTTGTAGTCAAATATGTGAATGTGTGTATCGAAAATTTTTTAATTTAATTTTCTACAATTTATTGGAAAATACTGAAATGAAAAAAATTAATTATTACATAAATTAGTCCGTGAAATATCATCGTTTTGAAATATGCACTTAATTAACGAAGTAAGCATGTTGCTGTTTTCTTGAACATGCGCAAGATCATTTTCAATAATATATAATTGATAAATCACATCTTCTATAAAGTTTTCGCACCGCAAAACTTGCGTTCCAACTATAAGGAAAGATTCACATTGACGGTACCCTTGGTGCATTTGCAAATTGCGGCGCAGCTGCATCGATGTAAATTTCAGCGGTACATAAAGCGATTCCGTTTTCCCGCGAGTAGAACGCTGCCCTAATTCGGCAACATCGTATGCTCGAAATGATGCGCGTAGATTCTTCTCTTTCTCTATTATTCCTCTCTTTCTTGTCAAACTGTAAGAGAAGAAAGTTTTCGAACAAACTTGGCCTGCGTTTCGCCACACTTTGAGAATCGCCGCGAGACGAGAGTATACGTTTCTATTTTTCTATCGGTATCCGCAAAATGTAATTTCCGTTTGTTTATCGCATTCCGTGTTTCACGAAGAGGAGAAATGGAAATTCCGCAACCCACGCGACGTCCCAGGCACGTCTGCCGCGCCGTAACCGCAAATTGGCCCTGCTGCGATCACGTATCGTCGCGAGGTGCAAATTATTTTTCGCTCTTTGCTATGAAAAAATATTATATGGCTATGAAAAAAGTTATCTGTTTGTTTTCCTCGCGGGAATATATTCGACGAAATCTATGTAAAATACAGATTTAATTTGTGTTTTGTACAAGAGAGAAATATAAAGTAAATTTTATTTTAAAAAATTAATTATTTATCTGCTCTATTATTAAAGAAAAATATTTGTTATTTATTTGTTAATTATAATTAAAATGAGGTAGGTGAATAATTTTTTAGCGCTCCAATTATTACACTGATTGTAAGTTATTTATTTATTCACAAAAAACTTATTTATTTTAATTATTTGAAATGAAAATACCTAAATAATAGTCAACATGCAACTATTTGATTAGCACATCATGCAACTCGTAATAATCTTTCCAAGCACAATTAACGAAATCCACTATGTGGAATATAAAGCTGATTTTCCTGACACTTTTTTGTTCTCACGATACCGCGATTGATTGGATGATCTGTCATTTTCGGTCAGATTCGCACGATCGAGCTCGTAATGGATGTCGGTGCATTGATATCGATTAAAACCGAATAGCGACATATTTCTATGTGGTTATGGCTTTTAAACTTGCGCCTATAATTACATAACAAAAAATTGCTGAGAGTCTGACATCAATAATATAATGGCGTCGCGTTCCTATTTTGCAGAAATATTTATCATTGCATTCAATTGTAATTGTATTAAGAATATACATTAATTTCTTTGTCGAGAATCAATTTCGTTAATTGAACAGTTACTATTGTTTCGACGTTATATAACACGTTGTTGCGCATAATATTTATATGCATTCATCAGTTTAATATACTTTGTCAAAATCATTTCATATCTATCAAGTATATTATATTTAGCAGTGCGATAAATTCCATATCTAACAGTTACGTGAAACACGATAATTATTTACAATAGAATTAAAATTATTTGCAGCATTAATTCCTTTTGATATATAAAGTCCATATTTAACATTTAACACAAAACGAAAAATGAAAATTAGTCTTTAATCTGTCTGTTAATAACCTGAAAATTTCATTCATACATCATAGTTACACACATTGGGAGATAATTTACCATTCTCCATAATTTGCTATCTTTATTATCTAATACGTTTACAGGAAGTGTAACTTTTTAGACACTCTACATACGTGCATTAGCGCAATAACGTTAGTCTCCTGTATCTATGGAAATCGACGTGCAAGCCGGAATCCACGGGTTTATGAATCATAAATCATATCGCCCCAGATATAAACCCGCAAAACGTAAACAGATATCGCGATACGCAACTTTTTGGACGCGCTCGTGTTTCATTCTCTTCGCCCCTGAAAAAAAATCCGCGAGCAGAGGAAAATGTGGATAATTTTTTATCTCTGAAAAAAATTTTTAAAAACTAATTTTTTAATGCAAGCACATTTCATGAGCTTCATTGTATATGATTCATCAACAAAATGTGTTATTATTGTTGTCCAAGATTAGAGGTATTGTTACTTAAGAGTGATGTTATTTTTTGTTATTTTTTTATCGATTACATCTCAGATACATTTATTACTGTAACATTTTAAAAAATGAGTTTCTATTGTGTATAATATTTTGTATTTTGCTCTACACTTTGAAAGCAATTTTTATTATAATAATTTCTTTAATAAATAAATACCGAATGCGATGCATAAGATTCTTAACATGCACTGTGAATAATGCGATTAGCGTTAAAATAAAATTGGATACGTCACATAAATACATTTAGCACTTTACACCTAACCCGTAAGGTGCGAGAACGGAGACTTATAGGGTATCTCACGAAATTACACGCACATAAAACCACGTATAGTGTGTATAGTACCTCTCGCTATCGATGGTAACCACTTTGACCGCGATTAACGTGTGAAATATCGTGAAAGCAATCGTGCGAAAAATAGAATTATTTCGTTATAAGCGGCCGAATAAGCGCGTGAAAGCGGCAGGGAAAAATTTCGGACATTAAATCTGTTAAATTAAATCGTCCGCGCTACAACGGAACGTTATAAATTCTATTCCTACGATGCTGGGACATGTATGCCGTAATTAAAATTCAACAACGGCACGCCGCCCGTCATGCACGGCATTTCCTATTTTAATCTACGCGCCATTATTAATCGCGTGCCACCTTGTTGTTTAGCGCAATTGCGAAATATCTCAATTTTAATTAGTCCGTGGCTATTTTAAACCGTAGCTAAATTTCCCATTGACGGGACAAATCCGCGTAAAAAGAATCCCAAATCCATCAAAACATATTATTCTGTATAATATTTGATTCCGTTATTGATTAAATTTTTTCAAAAAATATTTTCACTATTTTTTCGATATTAATGGTATTATAAATAAATTAATAAGATTTTATAAATAAATAACATAATTTAATAATTATGTAAATGTATGTATTATGATCTTGAAAGCTTAAAATTATATTTAATTTATCTTCTTTTTAACAATAATATTTATCTATGTTTAACAAGATGTTACTTTAATATTTTTCAATCTGCAGAGAACTGACGAAATATTAATCGTTACAATTGTCACTTTGTAAGGACAATTCACGCACAATGCAAGCACTTATCTCAAAAGGCTGAAAGCTTTCGACGTTTTTCTATCGAATGGATTCCATCTGCGAACGAAAGGGATTACCTGCGGAAATGTGGCTGCATGGCCTGAAAAAAAGACTCTACGAGATAGGCACGTGTACGTGTGCGTGACAATAGCCACATAAATTCTAGATAGACTGAAAAGAACTGTGAAAAAAAGCCTTTCCGTTATCCAGAGTGATTTGTTAAAATATTAAAAAATATACGCGTATTTAATTTTCATAATTTTTCGTAATAACTTAATAATACTTTTTTCTTAATAACAGATAACTCTTTTATTTTTATTTTTTTAAATTTTACGCAGAGAAATGTCGCATATATTATTCACAAAATATAATGTTATGTTTACAGTTTATTAAATTTTTTTTAAATTTATATTGATGGAATTAAAAATTTAAGAAGTTTTTTTATAAATATACGAAAAATGATATGCGCGCTTTTACTGTTCATTAACCGGTATATTAGAAGGTCGTTGATTTTTTTCCATGCAAACGATAAAAATAAGACAATTATTTGAACCAAGTGTAAATCATTGCGAATCGTCCAAGTTTCTCGAAGCGTCTGCACGTGCATTTCGTGTTAAGCAGCCAGCATGCAACGATGCAAATCGAACACGTACGGAATTTGAGATTGGCGACCGGAGCATTAGTTTCCAGCGAACAATCCCCTTTCGGCAGAGCACCGTGACTATTGTTCACGCGCGAGATATTTGCGGAAAGCTACTACATCCAAATATCGTCCGCTGTTCCAACAACTGTCTAAGTAATCCGTGAGAGTCGCTTCAGAATGACTAGGGGAGGATGGAATCGCCGTTCCAAGATGCGATGTCGAATTGTGCAAAGAGCGGAGAATTTATCTTAATTCCGACGTGAAATACAACATCGCTAAAGTCTATTTAAAAGTTCGAAAGATCGCGCGATTTCTGATTTGTTAAACTTTAAAGACCGGTTGCGTCGACATTGCTTAAAGCTACAATTAATTAAATATTTCTCTTGATTAAATACATAGGACTGATACAGGCAACATGAAAATTCGACAGCTCTTCACCTCTTTAAAATAACATGTGTTTACTGTGGATATTCTAACAACCATTAAATATAAATTCAAATGTATACAATAATGTCGACTGAGGACTTCTCGCGACTTCTCGACAGTTTGCGGATCTTGTCTTCGATGTTCTCGTACCTCGTTTTTCATCTCGTCGCGTCGCTAGTGAAACGAGCATCCATCATCCGGATCGGCGCGTAACATCACGTGGACTCGTGACGAGCGAAATCGATATCCGTCAATTCCCAATGAGCGTCGATCAGGCCGTTTCAGCAACCTCATAAATAATGAAGCGCATGCAGATGCCGCCGTTGTGGTAAACTATATACGTTGCATCGTTGTACGGCGAATTTGCCGGTTTTATGTAACTAACGATGTGCGACATGGAGCGCCATATATCGTATCCTCTCGTTTCCCCATAATCGACTAAAATATCGCGCGATTATCTTGCGCGTTCCCTTGCAGTATGAAAAAATGATGAACATACTATGTTAGAGGATAAGCGGTGTCGCTTAGTTCTTTAAGAGAGAGTTTAAGTCTATATAAAATATTTAGATTTAACAAGACAAAGAATGGGATTATACACACTAGATAGTTATCGCAATATATTTACCAAATGTAGTAATTGTACATTTTTTGCAGAACTATTCATAAAAATTACGCTTAAAAAAGGCATTGTTTCAATATATATACATTATATCCTGGCGGCATATATTTTTCAGATAAAAGCAAAAATATTACAAATATAAAATATTTGGTATAATATTTGATTGAGAATTATATTATTCACCAGCAATAGAAATAAAAAATATACACTGTTTACAATATACTGCTTTAATTGGCGCGAATATAATGCAAATAATTTATCAGATTAATGTAATAAAGATGAAAATTATCCGCGAAAAATTGTAATTAAGTAACATTTAAATTTGAGAAGAAAATTTACTATTTAAATTTCAAAAGATTGGAAGAGAAAGAAAAGACGCGGAGAAAAAGAAAAAAGAAAAGAAAGAAGAAAAAGAAGAGAAAGAGAAATACATTAAAGTTAATGAAAATTTATTGGATAAAATAGTTTAATTTGATAAATAATGTGTGAGGTTTTTATCTGTCATACATGTGTATATATATATATATATATATATATATATATATATATATATATATGTATGTATACATACAATACTTATTATATTTTGTAATAGTTAATACATGTCCAGAAAATGTTATAAATTTATTAAATGTTATAATTTCAAGCAAAATTTATTTTCATACGTTTGCATTAGACCATTCGCTTTTGACGCAAATGCAGTGTAGATTGTGCTGTGTTAATGCCTAACGGGCACCAATAGTCATCCTAGTGAATGTATTAATCGATACCATATGACAATAAACGGATGACAATACTGTTACGTAATAATGATTCACTATAATGCCAAACATCAGCCAAATTATATTATGATAAATATCTCATTGCTACCTATACTATAAGATTATAGTACACATTGCAATCTTTATATATTTGTACTTTCACAACTTTTATATATAATGTATAATACTTTTATATACAATATAATATACATATAATAATAGATAATAGTATAATAATTATAGTAACAATTATTATAATATCTATTATTATATATTATTACTCAAATGTTACATTAATAAGCATATACATATGCATACATATAATTATAATTATTATTAATTGCGCATGTATTTTTAAACAAAAAATTAAAATGTTTAAAAAATACATTTATAAAAGATTAAAAAATAAGAATGTAAAATTAAAAAATGAGAATGTGTTGTGTTTTCAAATAAATCATATTAAATCTGTTATAAATTATAGTATATTTATATGTATATTTTATAAAAGTCAGGCGCGCGTATATAAATGTATAATTTTCGTTACATTAAATATACATAGAATTATCATTGAAAGAAATTTCAATTTTTTATCAGAAGAAAGTAAAATACTCTGATAATGATAGTTTGACGTGCAGTAGAGTTTAAACCATTAATACGTGAGAGTGCTTTCGGCACGTACTTGGAACACTATTGGCATAGTCGATGCAGCATCGATCGGGACATGGCAGGCTAATCAATCTCCATCAATGGTTCATCAAAAATCAACTGTTTTTGCAGCACTGACGATTGTTGTACATTAATGCTTTTAGCACTGAACATTCAGTTCTATGGTAGCGGCTACCTTGGGCAGGAAACTCAATTTGCAAAATGAAATTCATGGTTGACCGATGATGATCGTCGCGAGATAGGAGATAACCAATACGCTTGATGCGGCACTACCTCGCGGCTTTGGATCGCTATTGCTAGTGGCTGACCTCCGATTCAGCAGCACGTTGCGCGAATTAGCCCTGGCGTTTGTTCGCAAAGGTATCATGCGATCATGCATGTGCCTCGTACGGTGTGATACACGTGGCTAAGCCGCCTATCTAAATCAAGCCCTATACCTTTCATTACCGTTTAATAGATCATCGAATATTTTCCAGGTCACTTGGTCTTTTTGATTTTCGTGCAGGAATAATAATGACTGTTCGATAAATTATATTTTAAAAATTAGATTGGGAGATTAAACAAGAATTTCCTGATATTAAAATCATATATTATATCCTCAGAATTGCATTCATTTATCATACATTCTATTTGTGACAAAAATATATATAACAATACAAACGAGAATATTATTCTCTTTTAAATTTATTTTATTAACTATGATATTTATCAATTAATATTAACAGAAGAAAATATAGGTATTCTTTTTCTTAAATAATACAAAAATAAAAACTCGAATTAGATACTTTTTCTTAAAGACATTATCGTTTAAAAAAAAAAAATCATTAATTTTACTTAAAACTACATTTGTATACACAAACTATAAGAACTTTAGTTACTTACATGAATTTAATACAACTGAGGGATGAAAAAGTCTAAATTTAAGTTACACAGAGAAATTTTTGAGAAGGAGAAGAAAAGCCTGATGATATATATATATTGCCTTTACTTAGCCGTTTTCAATGTGTGCGTTTGGAAATTACGCCCCGGAACTCTGACGATGCATTAAATAGCCGGCAGACATGTTCGCGCGCAAAACAATGAGAGACTATAGAGATCGTTTGCGACACGCACGTCTACCGGCCAGGGATTTACGGTGTTCTGGGTGCTTTCCATAGTCTTTGTTCTAACACGAGGCCAAGACGTTGCAGGGTTCTCGAGCTAGTATAGTAACACCGACGTGTTGACTTTCGAGAATTTTCGGCGCTAAACATTTACAATATACATATTATTCTTTAAATCTCTTTGTGATTAAAAATTTGTATAAATGAGCTAGTTACAACCAGCAATCTTTTCAATTATTCAATCCAAATGTAGCGAAGAGAAAACAATAAAAATTTATTTCAGCGTTTTTTAAATTTCTTTTTTTATACTTTTTAATCTCTCAAAGTATATCAATAATGTATATATGATAAAAATTTCCAACACAAATATAGAAAATTTATAAGAATTAAAATATTTGTATTGACAAAATGATTTATCCATAAAATATTGTATCATCATATATTCAGTAATAATAATAATTTAGTTAGAATCAATTATTAGAATTTTTTTAAATTAAATGGAACATATTAGATTAGTAACTTGATAAATGAAAATGTGTGTCAGCTGTTATGTATAGCAACGTGTGATTACAGGTATGCTATTTATGTTTCAGGTGTCTTGGATGCGCAAACGCGACATGCATATTCTGAGCGCAGGCATCTTGATGTATACGTCGGACTTGAGATTCCAGGTGATCCATCCAGACAAGTCGGAAAACTGGACGCTGCAGATTAAATCGCCACAGGAGCGTGATTCCGGTGTGTACGAGTGCCAGGTCAGCACCGAGCCGAAGATGTCGCTCAACTACAGTCTCAACGTGGTTGGTGAGTGCTACTTGAATTATTCACGCATCTGGCCTGGTTACGTAAATCGCGACCTCCTGTCGATCTACCTTGAAGTCTCCCTTCTGATCGGTGGAGCGGACGTTATGGCCGTCGATTGGCTACTGTCTTATGGAAAAGATTGTTCGCGACATGAGCCGGGATCGAAGAGGTTAAAGTTTAAACGCTTAAGTGCTTCATCGCGGGATTATCCTGTCGGTGTCGCGTCGCGTCGCGTTGCGAAATCCTCGTTTCGGTATTTTATAGCAAACTACGACGGTGGACTTCGATATATATCTCTATAGTATATTTAAAACATAACAGAAAAAATTCATTGGTGGTAGTAGACCGTTTATTTGAATTATTAATACTTTTTATATACGATTCAATTCGACTGATGCATAACTTTTTGACAGTAAAATGATAGTTAAAAATAAATAAATTTATCGGAAAATAGATTATTTGGAAAACGACGCTTTTTCGAATTTCACTATCGGTGAATCCGAGTTTTAAATCAACATAATTGTACGCGAGCTCGCTTAAGTTCAAATAGTACGAATTCGAAAAGTGGGTTCGGATTTATTTTGACAGGGGCAGGGCGAGACGCTTAACAAACGCGCGGGTAGCAAAAAAATGCATTAGTGGTTAATTCAGATGTATTTACGCTGCTCGATTCGGCGAAAACACGTGGTAGGTAAAAAAATGCTGAATCAAGAATATATATATCCTGCAGCAGTGAAATTCAATGTTCCATCCACTCTGATGGCAGAGCTTTATTATTCGTGTGAATTTCAGAATGTGAATTTAAATTATTGTTTTCATAGTATACGTTTTGATTCCAAAATTGGAAACTGGAATTACAAGAAATTATGTCAAATCTCTATTTTATATATAAATCACGCTCACCTAATTTCCAACGATGAATAACAAATTACGATTAACTGCAAAAATAAAGTGGATGAAATACATCAAAATAATATTTATTATTAGCTTACAAACAGCTTGCTGTTGTAGAAAGCTAATTGTTTAGAATACATTCTCTTCTGTCATTATAAAATATTTTTTTTTCTGCAATGTGTATATACAAGTAATCTTTTAAAACATTATTTTATGAAAAGCTGTTTCTTATTACGTTACATTTCAATTAAATTCGTTCCTACTTTTATTTTCATTCAGTCGATCGTCATCCGATGATCTTTAAAATAAACCTATCAAAACTGTTCCGTTCTCCTCCACCAATTCTTAAATTTACTTCGGATTCCATTTTTGGATCTGTAACAAGCAAAAACTTTCGTGTACCCAGCTTTTTGCAAAACGGATTTGTAAAATTGATCTCGCCGTCGACTTCACGTTTTATGATTTTACGGACGAGAAAACGTACGAAAGAAAGACGATTTATTTCGCGCCAAGTTTTCTTCCCCGTCTCCGGACATAAACGCTCCAGACGGAGTAGATGCACCTGCATCGATGCGCTGCTAGTGCATAAAAAGAGAAGAATAAGGGTGGGAAGAAGTTGAAAAGGACTCGGTTCGTCGACGTGTTTCCCCAAGCCGCTTATCGAACACGCTGGAGCTCTTACGTTTTCTATCCTTACGCTTCGTATCGCTCTTCTTTCCATCTTCTTTCATTTATTCTTCTTTCTAGTCTTTAGTCTTTTAATCTAACGAACGGCGAATGAAAAATGTAAAAAAAATGTTCTTTTTTTTGAATATTATTCTTTTTCTCCATGAATCACAAACAATCATTTCTCTTTCTCTCTTTTATTTTACCATATTTGTAACAAGTTTTTATTATTGTTTTGTCAGCGTTTAAAAAAATATGATTAGAAAAACTAAAGATGTTTCATCTAAAACGAGTATTTTAGTTAGTATCCATATTTTGGTATTACAATTCAAGGATTTAGAAATTGAAAAATTTTGCAATAGAATACTAAGCTTTGAAAAGTTGATAATCCAATAAGAAGACTTTCAGAATCAAACAGCTTCATAAGAATCCAATGTTCCATCCTTGAAATATGCTCAAAGATTTCATAGAATTTAAGAGATTTCTTATATAATTCAAAAAATTCAAAGTATTAAATTAAAAAACATAAAAGTGTTTTGCATGTTTTACATTAGATGTAAAAATCTCACAAAAATTCTGGTAATATGTATGTATATCTCATGTTATACAAATTCAAATAATATAATTTTGAATTTCATTCTCTTTCGCGATTATTTATTTATTACTGTGAAGCGTGCAAACGATGAAAGCTGTCGCATGTTATGTCACAGTTAGCACAATTAATTTTGTTTAAAATGATGAGAGATAGGAAGCCGGCAATTTTTGCGCCGATTTTCGACGGATTTTCGTTGCTAAATGTTTATTACGACTGAAAGTTTATGGAGAAGGCGAGTAGTAACGCGAACTGTAGTAACGAAAAGATTGAATTTTCGACGCAGTTATGCCAATATGATATATTTTCAGATTACAACGTAACTTTGTTATGTTGTTTATAGTGTATCTTACATAGCTCCAACTTTTGATGGCAAACTAACTCGCCTGCCTTCGTTTCCACCGTCCCACCATTGTTTTTTATTTGGTCGACGACGCTCGCAGAAACGGAAGTCGTGCGTTATCGTTGTCGTTTTCCCTAATGTTCTCAGACACTGCTGAAAGATTCACGAACGTAAAAAAAGAATCGCGTAAAGATTTTGCCTAACTAAATCTTACGGTGTGTGCTTGCCTTCAACTTTAAAGCAGACGCAGATACTGCTTTTAATGTATTTTGTCGCAGCCAAGAAGATTGAGTTTTTATTCGTTCTTCGTACAAGACAAACTGTGTCATAAATAAAACCGACATTTTTATTACGCGCTTATTTATAATTGGATTAATAGATCAACATATTAATTTTTTTACGTTTTTATAAAAGAATAGTTATTTTCCGTGAGAAAGTGTACATCTATCTCGTAACATTATTACGCATTGCACTGTTATTAAGCAGAGGGAGGCAAAATGATGCTTGATATACTTGATAACACGCTTGTATCTGCATGAATACGTAATTGTATGTACATGTCATCGCCAACTGCATCGTGCAATCGGCATTTGTGATTGGAACCAAGATCAATTTTCACACTTTCAGTGCAATTGTAGAGAAATTTCTGCACTGCCATTCAATAATTTATTATTTATCATCATTATTGCATTAATGATCCATGTTGAAAATAATATTAAATGTTACAAGCATGTCAAACGTTACATAATAATATTCTCCTAACAAATGCCAGCATGACATGTATACCTATTAAATATGGAAATTAAAATTTATTAAAAACAGCTACTTTCGATATATTTATAATATTTATAATGATATAGAGATATATATATATAAATATTTATCATTTAATTTTTTTTAAATTTTTATTTGAGAAACAATCTTATTATGTTTATAAATATTATTAAATTTTAACTAACTTTTTATGCATTCACCAAAAAATAGTATAACATGCATGTAGAATGGAAACATGTCGCGTCAACAAGCTTATCATGTTTGGAAAAAATATTGCTTAAAACAGTATTAAATTTTACTTAACTATTATCGAGTGCGTGCTTTGCAAATATGCTAATTGAATTTAATTCAAGCGTAACGTATAAATCGCATTATCATTGCGTACTTTAAGCACAGTTTTCATTTTAAACTGTTACATTAACACTTTAGTTAATATTAATTAAATCAATTTTTTTAGTTAACAATATATCGAAGTACTAATATAAAACATTAATTCTAGTATAATTACTTAGTATTAAATATTGAAACGGCTTTGTAAACAAAGCAATTCTAATTTGACATAATATATAGTTCTATTGATAGTTTTAGGTTGTTGCATTGATGCATGTACTTTAGTCGTACTGCAACATAATCGTGAGAGAGTGAAAATGATAATTAGCAAGAATTTGTTAATGTCATTATCGCGTAAATGGCAAACATATAACGTGATACGGTAAACATTGATATACTTAACCAATTATCGACGTTTCTGATACATCCATATTCCACTATTATCACAGATGGTAAAATTTATGATCAAAATTTATATATTTTTTTAACAGAAAAATAGTAATATATTGATGCAATAAAAAAAATATATGACAAAATTTAATACTCTTCTCTAAACAAAAATTGATTATGTTGCAGAATTTATTTTATCGTGATATTTTCAAGAAATTAATACTTTTCCCGTTTTTGTCGCTGTTGATGATAGAAAATAATATATTTTATTTTTTATTGTTTACATTGTGTTACTGTTAGTACACATTATAAAAACGTAATTTTTTTATTTCCTCACGCCATGGCAATTCTGACTTTTAATGAAATCCTATACTGCATTATGCATTATGTGTTGTGATCCGCGATTCCGGAAGCTCTGTTGATGCAATGTTTCATTCAGTGAAATGGCTATGTCAGCAGCGCTATACTGGTGAATATCGATGCGATGGAAAGCATAAAGATATGAATAAAATAATACAATATATACAGAGATGTGTCTTACTTGCACTAAATATATAAAGGTACAATAGCTACTGATTATATATATTTTATGTAAGATGTTTTGAACTATTCTACGTTTCACATAAAAATGTTTCATATATAATTCAAATATCATTTTTTCTCGGGACTTAAGATAAACAACTTTTTATTCAAATACATTTTTTAAAGACAATTTTTTTTCTCTTGCTCACGTATACATATGTAGACATATGAATATGAATATATATATATATATATATATATATATATATATATATATATATTTGTAAAATTTTGAAAGATTCATAAATATAATAATAATTGGAGACAATACTAAACTATTAAATTTAAATTTTTTATTTTTGAAACTTGCACAAAGGTACAATATTTTTATTTATTGAATTAAATTTTTATCTTTTGAATTAAATATTAATAATTGAATTTATATTTGTGTATATTATTAAATATTATCATAAAAAAGATGCAAGAGAAAATATATATGAGAAGCTTTATTCTTATATCCATAATTTTGAACCGTAGATTCTACCGAATATTCGCTTTAATCGGGCATTTCATTAAGAGAGATATAAGTCATTCTTTGTTGAGACGAAAATGCCAAGCACGACGCAATCATAAATACCGCGGACAGTTGGCGTTATGGCCGCTAGTGCCACTGGACAGTGATTTTAAATTACACGAAACACGCAGAAGATGAAATTTAATTCAATCTTCGTAAAAGCGCCTGGAATTCTCTATTCGAAGAGACATCCAATCTCTAATTTAACAATGAATATATACATATTTTCTATCGTTTTACTCAAGCAATGTTATATGTACAATGCAATTAATTTGGGGAAGCTTGTATATAATATTTGATTTGATAAAGTAATTTTCAGTAATATTTACACCACTTTAAATACGAATATTATACGTTATAAATTTTTACTATTTTTATTATAACATAGAAAAACTTTAATGAAACTTTAATGTAAAGAAAGCTATATACAGCTGTATACAGAATGTTGCACATCTGTCATATTATTTGTTAAAAATCCTTTGAAAAAAATTCTTTGATTTTAATTTGTTAACAATCTGGTATTATTTTTAAATGTATTTTTAAAACAAATAGTTTAGTTTATCTACATTAGTGAAAAGCTTATTTCATTTTTAAAACTTTAATATTTTATCTTAAATAACTCACTAATTAAGTGTCCACTTAAATTTTCCTTGAATGGAATGCAAATTCCACGCAGAACTATATCATGCTACTAGAGCATTTTTGCAGTAATCCATATATAAGACTTCTTATCAGTATCGTGAAGTATCGTGAAATATTTTAATAACTAATTCTTTACAAATTTGAAATTAATTTTTTTAACGAGTTTGATCAGGCATTTATTAGATTTTTTAATTAATAATATTATCTTGATAATCAAACTATAAAAATTTTCAACTCTAGTTATGCAAATTTCACGATTATTATTTTTTTAATTATATTTTTTCTTAATACTAATTCTACTTTTTAATACTCTCTAAATATTTTGAGACTTTATATAAAATTCTTGCATGGGCAAATTTTGTATCTTTGCAAATGAGAAACGACTGCAAATTCGAGCAAGGGAGTCTATTAGAGAAATATTTTCCAGCGAAATATCTTATACATCTACCATACATATGTATACAGATAGGCATACATAGTCGCTGATGTCCAGAAGAAAGTACGATATGTAGAAATAATTACTATCTGATGTTTTCATTATTGTTGCAATATTTGCATGCTATTGCGTTCCTCGCTTTTCTCGCTCTCGCTCCTCTGCGCATAATAACCGCGTGTTTCGGAGGCAAGCTTTCGCGTTTACGTAAGCCAAAATATTTCATCTTACGCGAGGCGAGGAAAGCCTTTATGTCAAGATGCAAGGGCGTTTGCGTTGTGAGAGGAATTCACGGGAATCTACAGAATAATTCGTGTAAAACTTCAAGAGAGGTAACTTTGCTGAGAACTTCGCGGAAAGCTTTGGAATAGGATACATAAAATGGATAAAGTTATATGTGTGTTGTGAATTTCTTTATTTATACAATATTTAATGATTATATTCCTTCCAACGCAAATTGTCGTAGATACAAAATTAGAATTCTTAATACTATTAAGATTAATTAGATTAAATGAATATTATATTTTTTACAAAAATTTTCATATGATAGGTAGCTTAATAATTTAACTTGCACAATTATGTAATCTTTTAATTATTGATAATTCTCAATTGCAGAAATTTCTGGTCAAATTTTCTTTTATATAATGACATTGTATAAATAATTTTCAGAGTTAATTAAATTGTAATGTCATGTATGTACGTTTTGAAACATGTACACGTCGAAATGTGGTATTATCGCAATGAAATAATATTTGTTTGTTCGACGTTGCACCGCATTGGTAAAATTGTGCGGTTATTCTTCGTTTGTAATAATATATCCTGCATTCATATAACGCGAAACGATGAGCGAAATGACAGAAGATAGAAAATAATATTAAGCCGCGTCAGAACAATGATCGTTATTATTCGTGCAATTAAGTCTCATTGTCACGATTGGTCACACTTGGCTACAATATGGGAGCGAATGACACGCGTTAACGCACTGACGGCTTAATTGGTTTCTCCCTCCTTCCTGCTGCATCCATCCGTCCCTGACGCAGTACTGCACAGGCATCCACAAATCAATTGTGAAATTCGTGACCATCGTGTACAAGCAATACGATCCTTCAAAATTGGCATAGATACGAATGTTTATGTCAAATCGAATCACTTTTACTTTTTATTTTCTTATATAATTTCTATCATTTCAAAGTTCCAAAATTATGTATTATTACCCTCCCCTCGTAGCAGAAAGTCATTTGAATCGTTTATTATAATTATATTCTTCTTTAAAAAAAAAGTAGAATAAATGCAACACATTTTTTTTGCAAAGATTATTTCGTATAACAAATATATAAAATATATTAATATTATTTTATGCGCGTGATACACAAAATGCAACGTGTTATATACGTATATGTATATATCATATGTTACAAAGGTTTCCAGCCATGCTTAAATGTATAATTGGCTAAAGTTGTCTTATTGTTACAACTTATTTATATATATGTATATTCTTTTTATAATAGTTTTTTCGTGTGTGATTTTAATTTTAAAGCTTGAGATAGACGGTTTAAAATTATATAATTGATATTTTTTTGTTATTTTGCCCCATAATATTTATTACGTAAAAATAGAATTGATTTTTAACAGTATAGCATTTCTTTATGTACCGTTCTATTTTACTTACACTTAGATTTTTAATAACAGACGCAAGAGTCTCTCCAAATATTCCAGCTGCTGCAATTAACGTACCTTGTTTCGGACCGGTCAATTTTCGTCATGTTATGTATGATCACAACGCGATGCGGTTTCAGGGAAACAGGATACGAGTATTTGTCACTCTTACGGCAATTACGGTCTCCCAGGATCGTTTATCTCGTTATGATAGTTAGATTATCTCCGTTCAGTCACAAGATACATGTGCAGATCTATAAACGACGATCTCTCCGCATTTGAGGCAACCTATTCCTCGCAAAATCGTCTCACTGGGATTCAGACAAACCGTCGTAGCCAGGATTGACTTAATGGACCATATCATTTAGAACGACAAAATCTTTTATGATATATTCCGCAATCCATATTTTACTAAAGAGCTTGTTTAACGACAATATTTTATTAGATAAATATGATTTTTTTTAGAATTAGTAATTAAATCTATACTTTTTAATCTTAGAGAGAAACTTATCTAAAAATAATATATTTATATGACTTCAAACTTTTACAATATATTTTTGCTAGCAGTTATGTATCTTAAAAATTACTCTTTACTTCGTTCCTTTAAATATATATTAATATAATTTTTAAATTGTTAAATTTAATCATTTATCAGAATATATCATAAGGGACTATAAAACAGCTATTTATGAAAAGGTATAAAAAAATTTAATAATGTGACAAATTTTTTCCACTTGTCTAATGATAGCACATGGTTTCATGAATTGCACTTTGCAAGTCATTAACGGTCATTAGTTTGCCAGTCGTTACGGATCTTTGACGTTCTTAGACACCGTCGTACAATGCTCCAAAATGATTTCCTTCCACTTCTGAATCGCTCAATTTAGTTGGCAGCCGCGACGCTTTAAGTTTCCCCGAAACTCTCTCTAATTTACGCCGGCGTATTTATCTGCCATTGCAATTAAGAGAGTTGCAGTTTGCCGATCCTGATCGTGCACGCCGGTGCCGGTGCAGCGAAATTAAATGCTTTTAAGTTATGTGCATGATATTTGTGTGCACCGTATTATAGTATTCTACGTTAAGCTTGCCTTTCAGATGACCCAACTTTTCGTGAGGTCACCCTAGAATACGCGACAACGGAGAACTGCACGAGAGGACTGGATAATGGTTAATTATTTCACGGGTAGCTTGTGACAGATGATATCATGGAAATGGGAGAGCTTCTGGTTAACATCGTTCTTAACCACTCGTAATTAAAGTTATCCTGATTGGACGCGGATCTATTGGTATCTTATTAACTGCTCGAATTTAACAACGGAAATTAATGAGAATTTCTTGCGACCTATCATGAGAGATATTGATTAGAGATATTGTTAGATATACACGCTTCTAAGAATTTATGGTATTAATTAATTTTAAATTTACTTGATACAATAGTAATCTATTGTAATAATTTTCTATCGTAGTTGAATAATGAAAACATAATTAATATTCAATAACTGCGTTACTGCTAGTTACACATTATTTAAAATGTTATTTTTTTGGAAAATTGTTTTTTTTTCTTCATATCGATATTTATTTTCTAAAAGAAATCAATTACTTTTCTGTTTACACTGTCAATGAATACCAAATATCTATTTTAATTTGTTCTGTGTATCATATAAATTGCGCTTTTGAAATTTACTTTCAAAATAATAAAAGCATTTCCGCGGCACACATGTAATTAAAACGTTATATTGCAAAACTATAAGAAGTTAACAAATTATGATCTTGTGACATGAATACACTTGCTCGTTTAACCACGTGAAATGCATATTATATGACAATTATTATTATTGTACTAGATAAATTAAACTTGACTCATAACAGTGTCGTTAAATCTGTCATAAAATTACATACTTGAATAAACATTGTCGCCACGAGCCTCGTAAAATCTATGTTAAACTTCACGTGACTTCTCTACGAGTTACATCATAGCGACATGTATTTCATAAAACGAGAGAAATAGAGAATCTTATTGCGAATAGATGCTTATCTGTGAAAAAACGATTTTTTTTTTATCGTGACGAATTATTATTTCGTTTTGTTGAATTATATTTCATTGGCGGAGGCATCCGCGAATCCACCTAACCAAGTAGATGCAACAAATTCGACGAATAAATTCAATTTTGAAAAGTTACATTGAAAAACTAGCGGTTTGCTCTCTGCGAGTATCCTGTCTAGTGAATATCAAGTTAAACTACATGTCGTAGAAAGCATGTGAAGTATTTGAAAGTGACAAAGCACAAAGCAGCTTAAATGTAGCATAGACGAGAAATGTCGCATCCTTCCTGAGGTGCATAATATATTTTCTCTTTGCTGAGAGTTTATCATTATTTTTATATAGAGGAAAATACATATTTAACATCAAATAACTAAAAAATAGAATTTTTATTTTATTTACATTTATGGTAATATCAAAATTGTCAATATTTTTAATTACTGTTGTTTTTAATCAATTTGCAAATTGACATGTAAACTGTATACAATTCGAAACTGTAGAAGAAAAATTAAGTCGAGAGACATCTTTTACTAACATTTGAGTGGATTAAATACGCTCGTCGAAACTCGAAGGAACAATATGTACGATAGAATGCTGACATACAAAGGAAACTCGTTTTCCATCAACTGATGACGATTCCACTCATGCAACTAACATACGTACGAGTTAACACATACGTAATACATACGTAAACCGCGCAATCTTGTCAAATTGTACGATCGATGCTATCCATTAGCGATTCATTAACACGCGATTAGATTGTCATCACAAATAAATCTGCTTGGTACGTAATAATCTTACGTGTTCCCTTCCCAAAAATATTAAAAAAAAAAAAAAAATAAGATTCTCGTTTGCTTGATGAAGTGCCTCCTTTCTCCCTGTCTGTATATATGTAACGGTTCACTGCTTTCTCCAGTTTTCCAATAATTGGGAAGAATTTCTTCGACGCTCGATTTACATTAATATCGCGACCATCATATTTTTCTATCATATTTTACTGTTATTACTGGCGGACGTATCGACCTGGGAATTTATAGTGTCACATTGACGAGTCTTGATGATGGAAATCATCTAGGAAATAAGGAAGATACGAGCGTTTGTGCGAGCAGATGTATAAAGTTTTGTGCTCTTGATTGTAACAAGCAGCCTGTGCAATTAAATTTTAATATCTCAAACATTGCAATTGTCGATCACATTTTTTACGGATCATGAAAAATTTCTGCAATCTTTATAATATATGTTTGAAATTTCGAAGAAATCAAGGCACATCTGATATTCATCTTTCAATTCGAAATTAATGTTTTTCATTGACGTACACTTTTACAAGATATTAAAGTTTTAACGTTAATGAATTCAACGACACGCGTTTACGATTGGAAAACATAAAATATACTTGAAGGAAATTATAGTTACAAAAATCTAAACGCATATAGTTCTGCTAAACTATTTCGAAACTGCTTCAAAAATTTCAATTTTACTCTTCCATTCGTTTCTATGGACTCAGAGCAACTTTGCGCATTATACTTTTTTGAATTTAAACGAAGTGGGTTTAGTGGACTATTCGCCAACTAAGAGCTGTTTGAAGAATCGCTAAAAGCACCGGGCGCTACTTTTAAAAGAGAAAGTAAAATAATCATTATTTAAGTACCCTTTAACCAAATTATTTTCTTTAAGCACGCAATAAAGAGAAACGACGTTTGGTGGTTGTAAAAGAGCAAAGCTATTTCCCGGCAAGTTATTTCTTTTCAGGTGGCACATTCTTTTTCTGACCTATATCGAAAGTCAAAAGTGAGAATAGAAGGACATTTATTTAAACATTATCAATAAAAAAGCATTAGTTTTGAGTTACAACATGTGACTAGATCTTGATACCGCATAAAAAGGGAAAGGAAATAAAATTTACCAAAAATTTATATAAAAGAAAATATTTTATTATATTTATATAATTAAGAAAAATTTTATAAATTATACAATAAAACAACTAGCGCGCAAAACAAAATCTTGAAATCCCATACGTTAGATAATTATGTATTATAAAGTTTAGTATATTCATGAAATATATAACTATATAAAAAAACTTACCACGCGGTAAAAGAATTAATATGTTCCCAGTAAACTGTAAATTGCATTGATTTGCAAGGCTTTTAATCTATAATTTCTGAAAAAAAATGCAATTCTCTTGTCCACATTTCGACGTGCAGCCAAGCGCGTAGCAATTGGATAGACGGAAATTTCTATGCAATGTAAAGGGTGCATCGCGTATGCATCGAAAGTCAAACACTTTGAATCGCAGACGAATCTCGCGTCTAGCCGCGCAGTCAGATGCAGCTGACTGTGATGTATAATCAATGTAAGCAGTTGACCTGCTTCCTTTTTTGAACATACAAATATTTCATAATCGTTTTCCCTAAATAACAAATTCACTGAAGTAATCAATTTCTCTTCGAGAAGCTAATCGTGCAGAAAATTTAAATCTGTTTCGTGAAAAATTATGTGATCTATAGAGCAAGACTTTTTTTTCTTTCCATTTCCTCTAGAGTTTCACATAATCATCTTTAATAATGAATCACTTTCAATTATAGTTTATATAATATTACAGTAATGCCTTCAAACTAATTATATAGATTTTGCTGACTTATAATTAATGAAATTAATATATTAATGAAAATGTTAATTGCATCGTATACACGAAGAATGTATATTGTATATATGTAATACATACAATGTGGCACGTAGAATTGTACTGAATATTAAATTTTGCAAAAAATACACCACAATATCTCTTTCATATTACTTTAATGATATATGTAATCGAATTTTATATATATTTAATATTTAAATATTTAGAAATATTGCAATTTATAAGCTAAACAATAAATTATCCACATTTTTAACAGGTACTGTCACCAAAGGACTGAAATAACATATTTAGAATCAGCTTCTTTTTTTATATTATTTGCATTGCAAAATTGTGATATATCTTTTTTTATTATCTCTTTTTATTTTTCAAATAAATTTTTAATATAATGTATAATTTGCGTATATTTTACACATTTATACGAATGATATATACAACCAAATACAGGCTAATTGTAAATTTATTCTCGAATCACGTTGCAACGCAAGCAATTGGCTCCACCGAAAAATTACATATTATGCGCGACAGAGTGACATCAAAATGATAATCGAACGTTTTAATGAACGGACATTTCGAATGTTTCAAATGCCGCTGATATCACGCAAGAGTCGTTCATCATTTGTGCGCTTTAACGCATCCACAGTAAAGCCAAATCTGTTTCATCGATGTGTCACTCTTATAATACGTGACATTTAATAATAATGACATTTAATAATGAAACATATGACACATCGCGCGGTTTTGCGTTGTACGATTTTCGTCACATTTTGCATTTCCTACAACAAGTTTAACATTTTCAACATTGCTATGTACTTCATCACAACATTTCAATCTAATTTTCTAAAATATGGTATTTATACAATTTTAATTAGAAAAGGTGATCAAATTTTCATATAACAAATAACAGGAATTATTTATTACATTAACTTGTAATGATTAATCCTACATCCTATGTGTCTAGTACACATGTAAAATGTTTTCTTAAGTAGCACATCACAATGTATATCATTTAATTTGTTACGCAAATATATATATTTCTTAAAACAAAAAATATGTTAATTTTTAATTTAAAGATTTTCAAAGTATACATTTGAATATACCGTATCGTAATGTTTGTAACAATTGATATAACCTTTGAGTGAAATTTATTAAAACAATTTCGAAAGTATGACATTAATAGATTGAACTTTAACTTAAATTGAGTCTTTACGAAACTGTTAAACTTGAGAAAATGTTAAATGGAAATTGAATAGAACTGAAATAGGAACACGAATCACATGTAAATACAGTTAAAATGGAATTTAAGTAAAATTTAAATTCACATTGTTCCTAAGTAGAAGTAATCGCGAGAATTCGAGTGAATCGGAAAATGGATTTGAATAAAGAAGTTAGATTTAAATTTGCAGAATATCTAAATTGATCTAAATCGATACAATGTCATATAAGAAATATCGTCAATATCAAATATAAATAAACATAAAGTAAATCGCATAAAAATCAAATTTATTATTTCGATACGTAATCCCTTCTATTCCGATGCGACGTATCAAAAGCGCAACTGTAATGAATGGAATTTGGCTGGTCACGCGCACTGACACGTGTTCGTTAAAAGGGAAAGATTACAGCGGGTGGTCGGGTGAATGCGATCGACGGCAAAGAAGAAACGAACTAAACGAAATAAACGAGAAAGAACGGCCGAAAATGTAACGAACCATCAGCTTGTGCTGCTCACCGCCAGCAGTATGTCGATTAATCCGATTGCAACGGTCGCTGTCCGATTATTTTCCGGTAATCCCCAATACGCGCGTAATGAACCGCGTCGTTCGAGTTTGCACGCTCCAGCGTTAACGCTCCGCGCGCGTCCCAGCTGCAGTTCGCAAACTTCGCTAATTTTCAAGGCTTACGCGAGTGCATTTAGGCCACATGCGACTCGAGTCACGCACAAAGTTAAAAGACAGACGAGAAACTAATTAACTTCCTTTCTTCCCTTTTCTTCCCGATGAGTGCTCATGTAACAAATGTTGTTATCGAACTAAAATTTTCTTCGGTCGCGATTATATCGCTCGTCAAAACTCGTGCAACTCTAATAACCTCTCTTCACAAGAATTAAGTGACATTATTTTTAAATTGTAATAGCATTGTTATTTTCTTATATACGAATGACGAAAATAATTTTCACGTTGCAATTAAATTATATATACAATAACCATTTTGAATGTTTGAAAGGAAATATAAATGCTCTTCAGTAACGTCGCGGATAATTGCGTTATTATTATGGAATTATGTTCTTGTCGAGATGATTTTACGCTCTATAGGTTAGTAATTTATTGGTGAAATATGGTTACATCAAGTCGCGACGATAAACGGATTCATATGTGTGTCACAATATATCACCGAATGAGCGCTGCCATGATGAATGCGGGCTGGTTGCATTATAATAAACGTCAAATTATATTTGCTTCAGAAGTAAACACTTCAGGATGCAATTATTACGCTAGAGTTACAGACGAGACTGTTTGTAATCCAGGAAACAACAAAAGTTATAAAGCAGCCGTAGTAATTTATATGAGCCATATTGCTTATTGTCATATTTTGCTACTACGATCAAAATTATAACATTATTAACCACTATTTACAAGTCTTTCATTAAGTGAACGTTTCAAATAATTTTAATTATTAATATTTCATTTTCAAAAAGAAACAAATTATACCTATTCATAAAATTATAAATAACAATTTACATTTATAATTTTTAATCAACAATAATACATATACAGGATGTCTACTCCTTGGAAAAACATGGAATATACAGGGATTTCTTTTGTATCTGGAAAAATTAGGGAGTCTCATGATACATAGAATTATTGATATATGGATTAAACAAATAGTGCTGGCCATTAAAAAAATAAGCCGGGAAAAAATCGGGACAAACTGAGACGCCAAATTTACGCTGCATTTCACTTTGTTCTTCGACAAATTTTTTAAGCATTCTTGCCAGATTTTAAGCAGTTAAGAATGCTGCGATAGTTCTAGAAAAAGGTTTTTTTTCGTAAAAATTATTAGAATATTATATTAGATAATTATATAAATTAGATCGTCCGAGACACTAGACGTAAATGAGATTCATGTTATAACGGCGTTTTGATATTTAATTTGTTTAATAAATATTCTAATGATTTTTACGAATAGAACTTTTTATATAAGTATTATGAAACTTCTAAGCGCTTAAAAGTCTGATAAGAAATGCTTAAAAAATCATCTACAGATAAAGTGACACAACGTGAAGTTGACATCTCAGTCACAGTATAAGTAAGTATATATAATACTTACTTATACTGTGTCTCAGTTTGTCCCGTATAAATATACATATACACATATACATATATATATATACTTTTTTGTTAATATACTTAATGTCTTAACATAATATTGAATATGAAATACATATTCTTTATAACTTTTAAAGATAAAGAAATGAAAATTTTATATAAACGAAAAGTTATCTTAAGTTTTTTAGTTTTTCTTTAGTACATTTATAAATCTAACATTGAAATTTAAGAAGCTTCGTGCTTTTCCTTTGTATGAATAAAAAACATTACAAAATGCATGTAATAAAAAAATTTATTTTAAAGGAAGTTGTATTAAAAAGTTTTGAAAATATTCTTTTTACTTGGAATTTTTAACAAAAATACCTAGAAAATCAGGGAATTTTCAGAGAATTTTTTACAAGGTTTGAGTAGACACTCTGACATACAATAATTAATATTTTTTTTATTTTTAAGTAATTTATTATATTTTTTTTTTGTTTATAAAATAACATTTTCTTATACTGATGATTCTTACGCTGATTATTATATTACTATGTTATATTGTAGTTTGATAATATTATACATTTTACCCACATATTTCATTGATATACACATACGTCACACAAATAGAAAAATGATACGACAGAAAATTCAAGAGAGTGCATTTTGGAAAGGACAAAACACTTTGCTCTAGTAGATGGATGATGCGTATAATATGGGTGGATGATCGCAAGATATCTACAATATCCTACGAATAGAAATCGCGTAGATACTCACAGAGAGGCACACAACTTTCTTGAATTTTACTGTAAAATACTAGGATCAATATTATATTTCTGCTGTGGTAGCGTTCGGATTTCCGATAAACCGCCGGTCGAGAATCAACATTTTAGAGATGCTCAGTATAAAATGTACTCAATTTAAAAAGGTAAAGACGATTGCAAATAGATACGATACAGTGTATGGTAATTTTATGATTATTACATGATTTTGAATTTTTCTAAGAAAAATGTAAAAGCTTGACAGAACATATACACATATATCATAGATTTTATTAGTTCTCCAAATATATTACATTGAAAGCAATCTCCCATGTATATAAAAATACGTAAAAATATATGAAAGATGTACGTAAAGATGTACGTTAAAATATGACGATGATCGAAAGCTTATAAAATGCGAATATCAATTTCAAGATGAAAGTTTAATCAAACATTTTCAAGCAAAATTTCTAACAAAAAGTCAATATAAGTCATAGATTTTACATAAAAAACTAAATTTATATTTAATATTCTATTACTAATTTCAGAATAATAAAACTTTATATGCTCACATTTGATATTACACATGTATATAATCATAAAGTATAGGATTACGTTTTTTATCTATTCTATTACTCTATTAGTTTTACTGTTTCATTCGGATTATTTTTAATTTCTTTTTTAACTCATTTTTAAATTTATATTTATTTACTGAAAACAAATAAAATATATTTTTTTAAATGACATTAAAATAAATAGAAATTTATAACTGAATCGATTGTACTAAATGTGTAAAGAGAACGAATAAACTAACATAAAGTTAAATGCAATAACAAACGCAACAATAAATCTGCTCACATATTTTAATAATTGCAAATATATATATATATATATATATATATATATATATATATATGTATATGTATATGCTACAGTCTGAGCTAAAGGCTGAATACATATTTTATTTTAAATATATATAGACAAAATATGAGAAAGAGTATAAGTTAAAGCTAACAATAAGTAAATATAATTTTTTTTATTGATATATACGTGTCTCTCAACCTTGCCGGCTGGTATGGTAGGGGAAAGGACCGACGACCTTTCTTTAGTTGTATAAGTCAAGTGAGCTCAGTTTATGTCGGTGCGGAGAAGTGGCAACTACCATCGCGTGCGTACGTGCTCTTTCTCGGTTAAAGTGAAAACGATGTATGCAAACGAATATTGGGAGATGTCGAAAAGAATGACAACGATTGTCGTAATGCATTATTTAGAATAAACGTTCTTAACAGTGGATCCTTTTTTTTTCGCCATTTATAATCGATTTGTCGCGTTATCTTGAAAATCGAGGAGTATACTTGTGGAAGATAAATCGATACAGGCATCACATGTCATGAAAATTCGCAATCGGAGAATGGAACGTAATAATTAAGAGTAGCGTTCAAATCACAAATTATTTAATCAATTCTAGATTCTATCGCGTTGACAAATTTTATGCATTAAATTAATGAATGGGAAAGCAATGACATAGAAAGCAATAACGTAATAGAACAAGTATCATGTGATCTAGTTGTAGTCACTAATTTGACATCGTGTCATGCGTCATTTCGAAACGTACTGATTGAGATCGCTTTGCATTTTCGCGTTTTTATTCGAAAGTTTATACTTGAAAACGAAACGTGTTAAAATATATGATGAATCAATTACGATGAATATCATTACTAATGCGCATCGTAAATAACTGCGTTCTTTTTAATTTAACCTCTATTCGTTTCGACACGGTTTATAATCTATTCGCTGAGGCAATTATTTCGCACATTTATACATATATTTACTCGTCTAAAGAACATCGCAAGTCAGAAAAACGAAACGTCATAAATATTGAAAATAACCTAATGAGCATAGTTAGATATTAATTCTGTGCGATAGCATTATTTATGTTCTTGGTCAGAATTTGCACAATATTTGTTAGCGTGATGCTTTTTTTAAATTTTCATTGATAGGGAATGAATTATATACATGTATGAGTGTCGGCAATGCCAAGTAAATCAACGAGCGAATTTCATGTTAATTACACGCGATGATACTTATTACGTTTGAAGATACATAAAATGCCAGGAGTACCATGACAAGTGACGCTTAATTAACATGTACGATCGTAATTAGCTGCGTTTTTTCGAGTTGATTTATACGTGTGCCTTTGTGAGAAAGGAGCAGGCAGCGCAGAATGACTGGTGAGTTTATATATTTTGCTGATATATTTAAAGAATTATATATATACATATATATATATATATATATATATATATATATATATAATGTAGAAAATATTTGTATGTAATCAAAATAATTTTTATTTTTTTAATACGCAAATTTTGCGCTACGTGACATTTAAAAATTCTCATTCCAACGAAAATATGCGCGCATCAATTGGTACGAACCAATATCGTGATAATATTGCTGAATATTCCAATAAAATGAGAATTTACGAATAGACTCTCATAGAAAGGGACAGAGAGACGTGAATGGTGAACATTATTTATAGCGCTAAAGTCCAATTCATTAATTTGAGAAAAATGCAGATTAATAACTGCAGGATTTTATAATTTTAAAATAAATTTTATTAAAATAAAAATCATTATATATTAAAAACGTTTATATAATAATGGAATTAACAATTATTTGTACCTATTTTTTTGTTCTTTTAATACCAAATATAAATTTTGAATTTATTTAATTTCATAATTTAATTATTTAAATAATTTAATTATTTAAATAAAAATCATATATATTTTTTCATATAACATGCGAATCAGATTAAATATTTCAGTGTATGATGTATTATGTTTAGCAAAACAGTAGTTAAAACTAATGATTTTTAATATAAATCATTTCTATCATATACTCTCTGTATACATCGTGTGACTAAGAGTGTTAGTTTTTATAAAATCATAAACGTAATTATAAATAACAAAAAAATAAATTTTAGCAGAACAATGTGAATAAATTAGGGAAAAAATGAAAATTAAAAACATTAACTTGACCGTTGAAAAACAGCTTTCGTGACATCACATTAAAATTCAAATATATTATTAATATTAATAATATCAAGTAACCCAGATTTAGTTTGTATTATATTAATTACTATACTATTATCAATTTAATAGATTGCGAAATGGAAAAGTTTTATCAAAATAAAAGTTAAAGTTAAATTTAAAATTAAAGAGAAAAAACTCCATTATAATAGTAAGAAAAGCATTTAAAAAAATATGTTAATTGTTTTTCAATTATTCATAACATTTAATGTTAACGATGCATTAGTGAAAAGGCATATGTTTATACATTTTTTAATTAATTTTATTTATTGTTTGTTTTCTATATATGTATTACAATTATTTTGATAGTATTGTTACCTTTAGAAAATTCTAGATAGCTCGTGTTTTCCCTTAATTCCACTTTTGTTGCTTATGAGCCATTTTATTTTACTTTTTCCCGTTATCGCAATTCGGTTTGTTCCGCCAACCGCAAACTTCATTTAGCCGCTCGAGGAATCGCGAATCTTTTACGACACTTCGGAGGGCGTCGTTGCGACGAAGCTTGACGCATTCGGCGGAAAATCATGCTTACGAGCTCTTTCGGAAAAATCGCATCGCTGCGTAGACGAGACGGAACGATTTTATATGAAGAAATCGGCAATTCGAATCTCTGCCGCATTTTTCTCGAGAAAGACGAACCTTTCAACGAACGCATGACTCGTGCTTTTTGCAAGTCGGACAGGAAAGGGTCGAAAAGAGCTTTTCCTTAATCAAGAAGCGTTTTTGCATCCTCATGTCTTCAATGAATGATTACGAAAAGGGACGCTAAGTTCTTTTTTTTATTGAATTTTTTTTATTAAAAAAGGAAATGAAAGAGGTTATATTTATTTATTCCGGTTTATTCATTTTCTATCCAATTATTTTATTTTATAGATTAAAAAAATATATTTGAATTCAAAAAAATAATTGATATTAATTTCATATCTTTACGGTTTTTACGGAAAATTATTAAGATGTGAAAAAATAGTATGAATAAAAAGTAGAATTTCACTGTATTCAATATTCATTTCATAAATAATGTATTAATCGCCGCGCGTCTGTAAAATAAATTGATCCATACTTCTAATTGTAAGTATATTACAATTAAGTAAAATCCTAATATCAGATCAAAATAGAAAAATATATACATAATTATATTAAACAGAAAAGTTTAAGATTATGATAGATATGTATAACATAAATTTATTAAGAAATGATAATTAAGAATGTGCAGAAAGCTGGTCTAAACTTCAAAGAGTTTCTTTTGTTATATCAAGCATGGATTTGAAATTATTACCTTAGCGAAATTGCTCATTTTCATGTTCTATATCTTTTGCCTCAAACTAAAGTATATTGTTACAGTTAATTCGAGTGTAAAAATTGTCTATGTTTTATCTCCCTTCAACTCTCTGACAGCTGACAATTCTGGCGTATCTCTTGAGATGACTTGTCAACCATGTGATATTTGCGCCATCTTATCTCCAACAAATAAATAATAAAAGTTCCGCAACTTGATTTCATGGAGACGTCGGGACTTCCCTTCCCTTACACTTTATTTTAAACGCTCGACCTGTTTACGTTTTCTACCCTCCTTTCTTTATCGCTTCTCCTACGTTTTAGGTCAATGCTTTTTATAGCCTCACGTTACCTTACAAAAGCAACGATGCTTAATTTGCGTTTATATGTTGAAAGGAAAATCCGAGTAACGCTTTGAACACAATTAACTACTGAACATATTTTTAATCTCTCTCTTAAATCTATATTACATAGATTATATGAATTTTATTTATAATTAAATTTATATATAAATAGAACAATAGCGTACATAAAATGCCATCCATAATACAAATATTTAATTAATGTTATATATGTATACATAGAGTGGCTCTGAAAATATTTAAGACTATATTCGAAAAAGTTTTTCTATAAATATAAATTAAAAGACATCTTTACATTTCTTATTATGATATTGTCATATTGTAGGGATTATCATATTGTAAAATTGCTTATCGTTAATAGAACATTTTTAATCTCATCTAATATCGGTTCCCCGATTTTATTTATTTGTAAAAACATATACACAACCACGACCACTCAATTTCTTATTCTGTTTGGCTAAAATGTGCACCTTAAAGAGAATGCATTTTGCAGTTTTCGTATTCACCTCGCGACGTAACATATCGCGTCGCTCTCGGATGCGTCCAATACAAATTTGCATCGTATTCGTAGTTTCCTTTTGAAAAGTTAAATAGTGGCGAGTTTGTCTGTCACACTTCGAGGGATAGGGGGAAAGGGGTGACGTCTAACGCAGTTGCCTAAATGCAGGCCAGTTTGTCAGCTCGAACATACATCTTATCGTTTCTTCGAATCAAACGGAACGTCGTCCTCGTTTTCGAATGAAGTTTCGCTTCTCGAGTTTGTGCGGTTTCGTCACCCCATGCGCCACGTTACCCCTCAGTTTTCTTAGCAAAGAATAGTAAAATCTCGCGGAGAAAACTTTTACAATCCAATGTGTTACGGATATTTTCCCACCGTTTGCAAAAAACATGATCATATCGATTCGGTTGAAAGAAAGCGTCGTGGTGTTATGATGTATTTCCTTTTTTCAGTATTTTTTTAATAGCTAATTGCTTTTATTATTTTTTAATGGAAACAATTTTCTATAACATTGTTATATAGTTGAATGTAGGTACAGTCCGAAATTGATTAACGAACAATATTATATCTTGAGCTATGAAATTATATGAAATTATTGATGTAAAATTAAGTTAAAGATTATTGTTAGAAGCTACTTTAAATATAATATATGCAGTTTTATAAAAAGTAATTAAATAAAGAGAATATTCACTAATTGTAAGAATAAAAATGCATTCTTTAAAAATTCAAAAATTAATTTAAAGAAATGTTTTTAAAATAATGAAATTTTTTTATGTAGCTTATACATGTTTGAAAACCTTATTACTAAAACAAGAGCATTGCATCAATTACTTATATATTTGACTTACATGTTTTTTTTTATTAAATCTCACATTTTGACTTACCTTTCAAAATAATCGGCTTACGTAAAAGTGCCACTGTGCACTCGACGTTGCAAAAAAAAGTGGTGAGGTCAAGCTAAACTTTTTTCCTATCAGCTTTCGCCTCTCGCGTTTTTCGTAAAAAGCTCTGAAAAAAGCTGCTACAGTGCTGCCACGTTAAACGTAATTTAGTTATTTACATCACGTGAAAGGCGATCCCTACAAAATGATTAGATCACGCTCGAATGCATGAAAGTAGCATGGTCGGATACACGGGCGTTCATATGAATTAGAACGATGTATAAATTTTAACTCCGCAGATTACATAACGGTTGCGACGTTGCTATTCCAGCGGTCTCGATTGATGTTGTTAAATCCCCGTATCCGCTTTCATTTTTTTTTTTTTTGTTTGAACGTAACGTTTTGATCAAACGCACAGGGCCAAAGTAAGCTCAGCATACGCTAAATTCATTGTTATATTCGATATTATTTATTTTTAAATGGATTATATACTTTTGTACCAAATATTCATAACTTTCTGAAACGTGATGTAATTTTTTAAATATAATAATAACTCTGTGGAAAAACAGACGTCAAAGCTTATTAAAAGGATCACATTAATACAAATTTATTTGAAATTAAATATATTCTAATTGGAAGAATATATATTTTATAAAAATGCTCGTTACGAGCATTTTTTTATTTGTATAACAAGAAAAAGGGACTTTTGCACATGCAAAAAAATTTACATTAATTTGTTATTCTCATTCAATTATTTACATTCGTAAATTAATGTAAATTAGGATGATTCGAAATGTTTTATTTCTAGTGCAATTAGTGATCGTCGTTCTGTCTTAGAAGTTTCTATCTTTTGGAAACGCGTGCTTACACGGAATTCTCATAAGCTAACCGACATGACGTACAAAGTTAGCGCGTCTTCTGAAGTCTGTTGCACGCGATTCTTGGAGATGCTCGTCGCGGAGTTCACGTGTGAATAATTCAACAGGAATGGAGAGATAAAGTATAGGCGCGCGGTGTGTGCTCTCTATTGCATTAAGGAATCCCCTTTATCTTTATCTTTTATTCTTTCTTTTTGAAATCAAGCGACAGTCAGCGTGATGCTATTTTGCGCTACAAACAAACCTCGCCGCGATAAAATTGCATTTTTCCGCGGAAAGAAAGACTCGATGTCACCAGTGCAATGGACGTCATACCGTAGTGGGTGTTAATACATCACAAAGCATTTTTGACTAAACTCATATGTTGAATGTATATTTTACACCAAACGGATCATGTGCAACATCTAGAAAGATTTATGTACTTTGATGAAGCAAAAATAAAATTGTAAATCTTTATAGGCTCTTTTTTAAAAAAATAATATATTTAAAAAGTAATACGTTATATATATTTCGCACTTTAATATATATATATATGCATATACATATATAAAAGTAATTTTTAACTTAATTGTACATCAATAAAAAATAATATATTTGAAGATTATAGTGAGTGCGATAATTAAATACAATACTTTAAATTCAACAAAGATACCATTCCATTATTTTCTTGATGAATATTATACATATTTCATGAAATAAAAGAGAAAACTATTATAATATTATTAACAAATATGCAAAATATAATGCAGGATATTTGAAATAATAATCATAAATATCATTAACTGCCAATAACGTTATAAATTTCGGTCCTTTAATTAAATTAATGACAATCGCGAATACGAGATAGTAATGAATAAGTTAATTAATTTCAATTTATATGAACATACAATTAGTGACATACAATACTGCTATTATTTACTATGACTTCTACGCAATACGAGCAAATTCAATAACGATCTTCACAATTGACTAGAATTGTTTAAACTTCATATCGTGTAATGTTTCTCACTAATCCTCCTGTTCTTTATATCTTCTAAACGAGCAATTTTTGTTCACCCTGGCGCATTGTTCAAAGAAAGCCTCGGAAAAAAAACGTCTTTTGATTGCGGCGCACATAGAGTCTTTCGTGCGTGATAAACTGCATATTTAATGCACGTGGCATCGCGAACTCTCTGCTGCGCACGTGATTAGGATACATTTTTCTTCCGAATTGGCCCAAGGCAATGCACCTGGTCCCAACTTGTGGGAACAAGCGCAATAATATTCTGCCGCGAGCTCTCCCTTCTACCATTTCTCTTTTGACGATCGATTCCCGATGCGTCCGTTGCATACGTTGCAATTTTCTTTGCTCGTTGCTCGCTCGTGCGTCGGAATGCACAGCAACTCTCGCGATTATCCGACGATTGTATGCACCGATGATGCGCAGTGCGCAAATACGCTTTTTTTACATGCTGTTTTTTAATACCATAGCTTTAATATAATTGAATTTATGTGCATACAAAATTTTATAGAAATATTTATAAATTCTAAAATATTCAAAAAATATCTAGAATTTTTTTATCAACTTTTATTCTGTCTTTAAAAATTTTCTTTTGTTATTAATTACTGTTTTTTTTTTTTTCAATTTAAAATGATACGTGTTGCCAATACTAAAGATCAAAAGACCCTTGTTATTACGTTTTTTTTTTCTTTTTAATAAACGTCTTGTAGAAATAATTGCAAAAAATTGTTTGTAATTTGAGATTTAATCAGAGAAACAGAAGATATAGAAGCAGCTTCTGAACACGTTTTGAATATACATTCTGGACGAAATGTGCATTTACCCATGAGACAAATAAGAAATGACTGTCACAGAGACAGTTTAGATCATTTATGTGTGATTAGTTTCAACTATGCGCATAACGGCTGTTCTCTTAGTTTGCTCTGTCATAAATTAATGTCTGTTTAAAACTTGTTGCCAAGATGACATGATCTGCTTTAAATCTACTCTGGAGCAAATCAATGTATATTCAATTCTTGAATAAAAAAATTAAATGTCGCTTTTACCAACTGTTACATTAAATACATGTATCTATAATATAAATTTTTGAAACATACTTATTGTAATTTACAATGTATATATATATACATATATCCTAATATTCTCCGTTAAATATTTTTTTTATTTATATTTTTAAAACAATCTTTATTTTTAATTTCAAATTAATAATTATTTCCTCAATTTTATATACATATATATATATATAAACTAATATTTTTAATAATATTTGCTACTTTTTCTTCTATATTGAGCCAGGAAGTGAATTTTCCAGCAAATCTATTTGATTAATATAATTTAATAAACGTAAGCCTCAAATGTAACTTAAAAAAACGAGAAAACTACATTTTAAAATATATTTTACATCCATTTATAATCCGGTCGTTCAACGCACGAACATTTGAAATACATCACGCTGCTCGTAAGATCTCTATTTGTTCAATGGGATGCGATGTGTTTACAATTCGACAGCGTGTGCAACTGGGGGCGCAGGGAGTCGCCACGGAGATGAATTTGAAGACTTAGTAATCTATACGACATTACGTTGTCAATACGCTGAATCAAGAGCCGTCGTTACAAATGTTCAATTGAAGCAGAGCACACGAAGGAGGAAGCCACAAATCAATTTATTGAAGCGTCTTAATATGCTGTATTTATGTAGCCACTCGATGAGGGAAATTTCATTTTTCTAAATTGTCGAAGGCTCCCTTTCAGAACTAAAGTCCAAAAGAGGATGTGTAAACTAAATAATACATAATGAACCCTCCAATCTTTTCTCATTGCTGAGACTGGTGCGTAGTATTTACAAACGTTTTATATGCAAATTATGGTAACATATACATTGTATATGATAAATGTGCGCGTCTTTATATGTATCATGGATATGTATAGACCTATTTAATAAAAGTTAGAATTTACTTTCAAGTTGCTAATAGCTATACATTTAAAGCATTTTGATTTTACAATGAATAATAATTCTTTGTTATTATAACAAAAGTTGGTTAAACGCATATTGTGTTTAGCCTATCCTAGAATAACAATACAGGAGTGAAATTTCTCTCTGTATATCTTTGCATATTACAAGCGTAAAAGCAATATAATCTTTCAGATACAATCTTGAAATTTTAATATTTATTATCTGAGTTCTATTATGTAGATGATTAAATTATAAATATTTTCGAAAGCACTTTCTTTTTTTAAATGCGATTGTCGCAAACGTGTAGCATGCGCAAATGTCTCGAGTGACGCATTACACTTTTAGTCAACTTTAGATTCACTTTTAGGAGCTTAACAAGATAATGCACTTTTAAAATTCAAGAGCATTTATTTATTAAAAAGTAAAGTCTCTTATAAAGATGGATACTACTTTCAAACCGCAATGCTAACTACACTTCATGAATTATTGTTGTCGGTGAGTACACACGTAACAGCGAATAAATTGACTAGAAAGAGTTTGCTTGAATAAATGTGCAGAAAATTATGAAAGTTTTGAAACAATAAGATACTGAAAAGAATTTTTTAATCTAAAATTCTTCAATTGTAGAATAGGAATCTTCAATTCTTCGATGCTATTTTATATGCGCTCAAATATAAATGGTACAAATCTTAAAATCATATGTGAAAACAACTTTATTTTTTTCCGTAAAATATACTGACAGTGAAATCGGTTGAACTTTACATTGGCATAAATAATTAAAAAAGTAAAATAATTAATACTAAGGGTTATATTATTGTTCAATACAAATAATGATAATAATAATTAATATTATTATAATTTTTTAATATTTTAATTACTTATGTTTATATTGTATATATTTATGTACGATCTTTAATGCGTATAAGTGCACCAACCAAATTCGCTATGAGATTGTAGATTATATTGCTTTTGAGTTTGATTTGCAAAAATATGTCGCGAAGAGAAATTCTATTTTAAAATTATTATTTAGGATTAACACAAGATATATTTAATCTTTGCAAATAACAGGAAATTATTATTCAATATAAAATAAAGACGCTTTAACATGTAACCATTAGCAATTGATTCCGAGTGAATTCTAATGGTTTAAATTAAATGTTTAAAAATTTTCATTTATATAACGCATAAAATAATATAGTCATATGATTAAAATGGACCAAATGCTTTGGTTTTTTCTTTATTGAAATAAATGCTTTTAAAAATACAAATACAAATATTTCTGCATATTTAATTATTTAAAATTGCAATATTTACTTTGATGAATGAGAGATAATATAAGATACAATTATGAACAGTATAAACAATATGTAGTACGAAATAAAAATTACTATTTTGTAGATGTTTGTAAAAAACAATAATAAATAATATTTTGAACTTATATGTTCTTCTCAGTTACCTCGATTGCAAGTTCAAACTATTACAAGCGCAAAAGCTATTGACACTTTTAATAGCGATTCTAAAAAAAAAAGTCTAAAAATTTTATGGCTTTAATGAGAGTAGATGAATCAATGAGTCATGAATCAAGATTTCTTGTGAGGAAACCTACTGGTTTATCGCCTAACCCATTATTATCAACATTGAACCACCATTGTAATAAAATACCGACCTTTTTCTTCGACGTGATATAGCGTCCTAGTCGGGATAGTTTACGGGTTAGAAGGTGATCAGATTCGCCCTTAATGGATAAACAGTGAAGTTACTCCATACGCGGGCGATGAGAAATATTATCTCCCTAAGCTGCTAAAGTCGATCCGTAATCGACGGTGGAAGAGTAATGGTCTGGCCGAGACCCGATATACAAGTTCGAAGATAGTATTAGTGAGATGAAGCAGAGAAATCAGCTCGAAATTTTCCTTCAGAGGCATAGCTATTTAATTAAATGTGAATATTGCTGGATAAATAGAAACTACCTTTAGTCTATTTATTTAGCAATTGTATAAAAAGATATTGCTTTGCTACTTTTCATATAATAAAGTGAACAAATTTTATTTTATACTTATGCTATCTAATATTCTTTCGCTTTAGCAGTTTATCATATTTGCCAAAGTTTTAGAGAAACGCACGATTAGTACAAAAAAGTTATTTCTTAAAGATAATGATATGATAAAAAGATTGATTTTTGTAACGTGTAATAAAAAATAATTTTATTGCAAAATTAATTAAAACGTTAAATTAGTGAAAGTTGAATATGTTACATTAGAATATTTTCTGATTTCATTAGTATATGTATACTGTGATTTTAATATGTAATGACAAACCGCCATGTGCGTAAAATTTACGTAACCATACAATACCTTTATTTTTTAGTTGAATTAAATTAGGTAAATCCTATTATGACTCGAATCATATTAAAATGAAGTTTCACTCGGCGCTTCATTATGTAGGAATAATTATGCGTTGCATTTACACTAATAATAATATATGCCAGTTATGCAAATATTCTCCGCGTATATAAACAAATTTATTTCATATTTGGTTGATATATTTTAACGGTTTAAACAAAGCACATTCAGCAACTCGGGCATGTCTTCTTCGTTAATTAGAGCGCACTTTTAAAGCATACAACGTCGTCGTGGTTTTCAGCGAAATACTCGTAATAAAGATAATGATTGAATTAATTAAGACTTCGATGTCAGATATCCAAAAGCGTTGTTTATTCTGAATTCCATTTTCCTTTGGTGGTCTTCTTCGAAGGAACTTCTCACGTTCTTTTTTTCTTCTTTTATATAGCATTCAACAAAGTCACTTGAAAACTTGTTTGTGTATTTCATCGTGGTTATTCTATCAACCACAAATATCGGATTGATATCAGGTTCTGAAGATTATATAGATTTACAAATAATTTACGTAGTATTGGAATAATTATCTTATTATGAACCTCTCAACGCAAATTATTGAGTAGATTTTGTATTGACTTATGGATTATTGTTTCGATTTTGTATTAAATCGATAACAACGTTACTTTTGCACATAGTAGTAATAATTGATACTTAATACACGCATTTATAGAAAATCGTGATCGAAGTAGACATGCACCACTTTTCTTGCGAAACGAAAGCATTGCTTAAGATTGGATTTTTATAGGCGGTGGAAGGCGAGACTACTGAAATTGCTATTGGTTACGTACTGTTTTACGAGCACGCCATTCGGTATTTGCTACTAAACAGCAAATGAAAATTTTTCCAGCGACTCGCTTATTTCAACTATAAGAGAGAGGAGCATTTGTACTTTTACTAAATTAAATTTTCACTTTTGTACTTGACATGAAATCAAATAAATAAACACACCAAAAAAATTCGTTTTAATCTAAAAATATTAATACTCATTTATAATATGAAACAAATATGTTGAAATTTAGCTTTTTTTCTCGGTTATTAAATTTATTCTTTAATCATTAACATAATTAAAAATTAATTATCTAGAGAAATAATTAAAATATATATTTAAAACTTTATAATTTAAACATTTTTATCATTTCTATCTTTAGCAGAAATATATCTCTATTTTAGAAAATATTTTTAAACTAAAATTATTAAACGCATTGCTGCTTTTTACTTAAAAGAACGTATCTATTTTTACAGATTTGAAAAATTAAAACTTAGTTTGTTATAATAAAGCTTTAATATTTTATTAATATGTATTTAACATTTTGATTGTGTGTGTCAGTTAATATATATATATATATATATATATATATATATATATATATATATATTTTGCCTTGTTCGGAATTAAAAATCAGTTTCGAAGCGCTAGCAATATTTTACGCACGTCAATATCAACTTCAGAAGCGATCCAATCGTTTAATTAAAAACTGCCGACCGTGAATTCGTTCGGGCCGAATAACTTTTAACGAGCCGTAAGGTACACACGCTCATAAATTTTTTACAACTTCATCTCTGAGTTATATCATCCGCATTCTCCATTCGTTTGCCCCGTTCCACGTCTGAAGGGAGGGTTGTACAGGCGGTGCGCAAAGTTGCCGTTGTCGGATTGAGTTACGTAGGTCATACTTTCTAAGAATGCTTAAGAGAGGTGTCGGAGGAACTTTGATCACCAGACGAGGCGCCGCAACCGGCAATCGTGTAATGACGACGGGGCATGAAAAGAACGAGGAAGCGAGGGAACATGGTCTCGTCTCTCCAGCGACCGGCTGTGTAATTCGCCGCGAGCTAGCGATGCAGCGGGTAACTGCAAATGGGCAAAAGCGTTCTTTGACTGCTGCTACGACTCTCTTCATCATTCTGAGGGAAGCTTATTTTCCTCACTTGTTTACGTCGCGCGTTTCGCTTTCATGGTTTTATCTGCATTTCGAGTTCAAGAGCTGCCGTCGAGCCTTTGACTGGCACCTACAATTGGAATCTTGCACCACAAAAAATAAAAATTTTTCTTGATAAACGATGCAAATGCTAAAAAGTGAAGTTCTCATAAATTGAAGGAAACAATTTCCAATATCATACCAATAGTGCTGTCAATATCGTCTTTTGTATTTTCCAAAGATTTAAAAAAACAAACAGAAATGCTTAGAATATTAACAAATAAATATATATTATACATCAGTATTCATTAAAAAAATATAATAAAAATATTGGAAAGAAAATGCGTTTTACAGTTTTTGAGATAAAAGAAGCAACGTTCTGTATATAAATCTTTTCTTTTCTATTTTATTTTGCAAAAGTTACAGATTACTCTCATTTAAAAAAAAAAAAAGGGAAAAATATATGTAGTAAATTTCTACATTATTTATTCAGAATTATTAACATATTGCGTTTAACTGAATGGAATAAATCAACTATTCTCCGAGAACTTTTAATTTTTTACAACCAGTTTATGATTTTCGATATCTCGATCGTAAATATGACAAGCGCACAGTTAAGCTAAATAATAATCATAAATGAGCACAAATATAATACTCATAAAAACAGAACTTGAATCGGTGATAACAAAACATCTATATGCGACACAGCGTGTAATGACGACGGGGCTTTTAAATGTCACATAAATATGGATTTCTTGTTTTAGCTCAGCGGCGAAAAGCGAAACTCGCTTGGCGAATATTTTTTCGCGAAAGAAACGGAAATGATGGCGGAGTATTTCGAATTTCGTTTCCGACACGGAGAAAGCGGGAAAGCGCGAACGAACAGCCATAATAAATTCTATCGCGGAATATCAGAAAGGATCGCGAAACTTGTGCGAGCGTCCGGTTTTCCGTACGACAAGTTCCCGTTGCACGTAATTTCCTTTATTGCAAAGCACGTCTGTACCGACCCCTGTGAGATTTTCACAACGATTTCCGGACGAAATTGATATTATGATTCTCCATTCGTCACTCTGCATATGTCCTGCATATAGCGTACGTGTCGTACGTGCGTTTTTCTTACGTTCCCATCTATGGCGCGAGCGTGCGAGAGATAAATTTTGCAGAGTAACGCCTGCAATTTTTATTCCGAGTAGTTGCACACTGTCTACGCTTTACCGGTTCTCGTTTGTCAAAAATAAATTGTTTAACCAACGAAGAACGTGGCGATATAACGATAGCGTGAACTTTGAAAATTTCTTCAATTTTATTAAAATTAGATTATTTATGAAGGAATAGCTGTAAATCGATATTAATTCACTGCACTTTATTTTTATTTCTAGTAAATGTACAAAAAATTTGCGTTGCAAACTTTGCGTTGCACATATATTTGTGCTTTGAATATATCTCAAAATCGTACATATAATTATGCTACACAATTTATTTTTCCATTAACCTGCGCAATTTTCAATATCAAATTATTCAATAATCGAGTCGATTATTGCAACTAGAAATATTTGCGAGAACGGAATATCGGAATATTGGAACTCGTGCGATAAATGTAAAACTGAGAACGATGCGAGAAATAATATAAGCACTCAGGACCGCTTAATAATTTCAATATTAATAAACCGCGTCGTCGCGTGTAATCTCGCAAGGAACTTCTCCGCATTTCGATGCAAATGATGGCGCGCGGAATCGAGAGGCAGCGGATTAGTTCGAAAACGGGTGTGGAAAATTCTGGCACCAACAGGTGAAAGTTGGTAAGTTGATTTCACGGTAGAATAAGAGAACATCGATCCAAGTTTTGCTTATGAAATCAATATTACGGCATCTTAAGCGACCGATAAGTTCTCTTATGAGACCAAACGGGTGGCAAATAGAACGACGTGATGAAAAACGACGGAAAGAATCGGAAGTACGACAAGCACACTAGAATATGTACTTAGACTTTTAAATTTGCATGCATAGAGTAATCCCGTTTAAAATCTAAAAACCATGATACATTTTTTAAAACAATAACCTATTTTCTTTTTAAATATTTTTGTCACTTAATATCAATTGCTTTACTTTGAAGAAAAAAAGAAAGATACGAAATTACTACATGTATGTCTAATTTTATTAAAATTTCTTTAAAATTATTTTCTTTTCTCTCAAGATTTCAGAAAGTCTACTTTAATACATGTCATACATATCAGCGAGAGAACGAACAGTATTTTAACACTGAAATAAAGTTTTAAAGATATATGTATAACTCGGGATGCAAATGTATGATCTCGCGCAAAATGATTCAACTAATAATTGGAAAAGTGCCAAACGCGAGAATTCAACGGAATAAGAGTATTAGTCTTCGGGAAAAAGAAAGCTGACAGGCGGAAAAGAGAAAACGGTAGTCGCCACATCATAGATAAAACAGTTATGCAAGCAAACTTTATATTCCACATTTTCTTTACGGTCGTTGAAGCAACGAATTGGATCGTGCATCGTCGAAAATATTGTATCGTGTTCAGCTAGAAAATATATTTTTATCTATATAAGTCTATAAACTTTAATACAACTCTGTAATTACATTTCTTCGGTTGTTCAAAGTCTCGATTTTTTTTTTTTTTTTTTTTTTTTTTTAACGTGGAGACTTTTTCTTTTCCTTTTTTTTCCGTTTGCAATTATCGAGATATAAAATTTTCCGTTTACATGGCTGGTTAAATGACTTTTGTTTGCGATTATCTTAATTGTTCTTCTCTTTTTATAAACTTTATCAAACTTTTCTTTGCCATCGTCGCCTCTTAATTCCGGTTATATACACAACTTAACAAACGAAACGCTTTTCGAATATTTTATCGAACTTTATTTCGGTATATATCTCAAGCATTATCATAAAGCAATTACAGCACGGATGTATAGGAAAGCTATTAATCTAATTGATAAATAGCCGTCATTTTCTCGCGAAAGAATGACACGTGAATTTTTCCAATCGAATTACGCCGATCAAAGAACAATTCACGTTTTCGGTCCGCTTTTCTACGTTCGATGATGCCTTTGAACTTGCGTGCTGCCGACATCTAAAATCTAAATACGCTACCTACGAACCCGAACCTTTTACCGGGTCCATTAACGGGCGACGCATGCACAAAGAAATTTCAACCGGTTAATAGACTTTCTTAACGCGCCCGCGATAAAAGCATGGATATTCAAAAGCGGCCACCTAAAGGTGACGCACGATTTTTAACACCCAGCGTAGCCTGCGCGTAAACTCGTTGCGTTGTGAATATTCGTTAACTTCCTTGTCGCGAACACGGCAGGCTATTTTCTAAGGAACCATATACGTCGTATTAAACTTACATTCGATTCTATTTCAGTAAATTTATTTTCACACAAATTGGAATAGATTTTATATCTTGACGAGTATTTAATTTAAAGTTATATAACAGTTTCACTGAGTTTCGCTCAGATAACGTTTATTAAATCTTTGATAAAATTTTAAATGTAGTTTCTTTATTTCGCTGTCATTCTGACACATTGCTGCTGATGCTTAAAATACGGTACTTAACATTAAGAATTAACACTTGCTTTGAAAATTTGATAAATATTTTTGAAAATGATATATTAAATATTTATAAAAAGAAATATTGATAACTTTAAAAAAAAATATTCTAACTGATAAAATATAAAATAAACTACGTAAAATTATACTTTAATCACGTCCTATTTAGAATATTTTAAAAGTATAGTATTATTATTAATATAAATTTTTTTATTACATAAATTTTTTTAAAATTATCTATTATATCGCTAATTCCAATGAATTTCTTACATCATTCACTTAACCACTTTAGCATGAAATATTATACACACGATGGTATCTTCAAAATACGAACTGGCTTAAATGTCTGCAAATCAATGTCAGAAGAATAACTTCTTGAACACGTGCTGAGGCTTAAAAGGGATCAACGGAGCTTATGTAACTTCACCATCAGCACAACGAGACCCTCGTACTTATGGTTACCGCAAAATCTAACCTGAAGGGGTCCTTACTCTCTTCTCGTACGAAGATAGGACACACGAAACTACCACAAAAAAAAAGTTACGACGATGTGAGTTTCTTATTAGATCAATAAAACTTCGCAATAAGGCTCGAGACGCCGATGATAAAGTTACGTTATATTTTCTTTTACGGATTTCTTGAAGATTCGTTTTGGATGTTTCGAATCCAATTCTATTTCATACTTGCAAATTGGACTTGCCAAGAACATGTGAATTATTTCAAACATTTCTGTCTAAATTCGATTGATTCACTTACCAACAATAGTCTTCCGATCGACTTTAAAATGTAGTCTGATATTCATATGCTCTGAAAGTTAACTTTTAAAATCGATACAATGTATGTAGCTAGACGACCAAGACAAAACACTTTCTCCACTTTTCAAATAATTAAATTAAATTTAATCTTTTTGATTAGACCTAATCTTTATTGCAGGAAAAAAGAATTTTTTGATATAATTAACGTTAAATATCTTAATAACAATAATTTTTAATAAAATAATTAATCTTTACATAATAATTATTAATTTTGCAAATTAATTTATTCATTTATATGGTAGATAATTTCAATTTTTTAAAATTATTTATTGTGTCAAATTCACGATGACGATATTTGGAAAGAGACAGAGATATTATTGCAAATATTCGGTCCTCGATAGGAACGATTCACGCGGAACATACCTATGTAAAACCCTTTTCACGGTTGCATAATACGCGCTATTCAGGCAGAATGCAACGGCAGCGTTATCTCGATATTCCATAAACATCCTTCGGAAATGGCGGGGAATGAAGATGCCTCCAGTAATGAGATCGCGCGTAAAATCCGAATAAAACGTACGCTTGTGTGTGAATCCCGCGGGGCGATGTAAAATCACGTCAATATCCTGTATTTGAAATTTCCGTGCATATACGTACGATGTACTCTACTAAAAACATTGCACTGTTTTTCGATATCAAAAAAAATCTCATCAAAAACGTCACACTACATTCCTACCGAAGAGCAAAGCTTCAGTCTTCAAAGATAACGCGAAATCTTGCCGTTAATCAGATAATAATGAATGATATATAATATACATATAAGCTTATTATTATTCCGATTTGCTTTTGAAAAGATATTGGCAGGTAATGAAACGAGAAAAAGCTTCAAAGTGTCGACAAAATATATGTTTTCTTATCTTGATTTTAAACAATCCGTCGAGATATGAAAGGCCGCGATAGAACAAGAAACTACATTACCGTAGATAATTTTGTCGCGTGGAAATTATCTGAAATTATTCGAAATTGGTCGTAATCGCGGCGTCCTCAATTCCGCATTAACGTTTATTAGCAACGCAATTCCAGCGCGATTTCGTAAGCTATTTACGGGCGTGTTGACAATGCAATACAATACGCGCGCAACATGTGCCGAACGGCTATGATACTGTACTGATTCACCGCGGATCCGATCCGCGATTAAAGCCTACGCGCTCCCGCTCATCGTCGCGTTCGTTCTCGCATTACCAGCCATGTGAGCGTGTGCCCCTTCGCCCGTGTTTGCTCGTATTTTCCACGGACCACCGGAAATGAAATCTGACTTGGCGTTCCTGCGAACGATGCGCGCCAATATATAATATATTGCATAAAATCTCGCGAAAAATAAAGTTTCATCCGAGATCGAGACGGATGAAGCGAAATGATTTTCCCGCTACTATGCGTATATTGAGTGTTCTAATTCGAGTAGTCCTAATTCGCTATATTCCCCTAAGAATTATCTTTATTTTTGTCCTTTTATCCGAACGTAATGAAATTTTAAACCAATCGATTTAATATATTTTTAGCTTTTATACTTTTATATGAATTAATTTGGAATTGTCATATATTAGCCGCTTCTGCGAAAGTAGATTATGTGAGTTAAATCAAATTTGCTTTAAATAAGAAAAAGAGATAATATATTCGACAATATTAATACTACCTTATTATATATATAGAGAGCTATCATTGAATTCAAATAATCAATAACCATATATATATATATATATATATATATATATATATATCAATAACCGTGGCACTATTTACTGTAATACCGATGTATATATGTACAATCAGTCTGTAATTACTGCTTTCTGTATATCGCAAATACAGCTGTTTCCGTAATTCAGCAGCAACAAGTAAACATAAAAGCGTCGCTGTTCGTAGAATTTGAAGTCAATATTTTTCTTGGGCAAAAATATTAAGGAAAATCGTTTGCATCACAATTGTTTAAACTTTACCATTGCATATCTTACTAGTTCAGTTGTAAATTAAAATTTTGATAAAATAAAGTTCGTTTTACATTTTGGGAGAAATAATATTCTATTATTTACTTACACCTGTAGCTTAATTCTCTATTTTGAACGGTTAGAAAATTTTAGAATCTCTACGCATCCGTTAAAAAGCATTTTCATATTTTAAACCATATTGTGCCATGTCAACTTCTGTCAAGAAATACGTGAATTTCATGTTTTAAAGAATAAAAAAACTATATCCATTTTATTTTTTCCTTTTATTATGCTGTTAGCTTCTGAGAATTTCCATGGAATAGATAACTATTTCAATTTTCCGGCTTTCAATTTTTGAAACGAGTTTAACGACGAGCTTGCTGATGACGATAATCCGCAAAGCATCGTACCGAATTCTGGTAGCGTACACGAATCGCAGATGTGGCTATGTTGAATTTTGCAATGAAAAATCAATCCAGCTTGATACGTGACAGAGAGAGAGAGAAGGAGAGGGAGAGAGAGAAAGGCCTCGGGTTCACGAGAGATATCGATGACGCACTTGACGTTTACGTTCAAAAAATCGGCTCAAAGGTTGCCCGAGGCTTCAACATTCGCGCGTGGCGAGCGCTTTGTGACACGTGACACTTCCAATATTTTTGGCTACTAATGTTACAAAACACACAATACGCACATTGTGAAGTCGTCAAACTCTTTCGAGCCCCTTCTCTTTCAACGCTTCGTTATAGAACGTGCTTTTCTATCATTCTTTTTTATATTTGAATTGTACTTAATAAAAATATTTTTTTTATGCAAAAATACAATATTTGATAATCTTTTTTTTTTTTTTTTTTTTTTAAATAACGGTAACTATTTTTTCTGACAGATCTCTGAAAAGCGTTTAAAACGTAATAAACATTTATTATTATCATTATTATTATTACTTTTATTATTATTATTATTATCATTATTATTATTATTGCGAAAATAAAGGATAAATGGGATTGGAGGATGAAGCAGATTAAAGTTAAAAACCTGCGCGCCCTAAAAGTAACTAGCTTCTGGCGATCAAGGGAGTTTAGTAAGGTCACGTTAAGGTGAGCGAAAAGTAAGTGAGTTTGGGGAGCAAGTTTTTACATTAAAATCCAATTCTATTCCTACGCGCGTGTTTTTTTTATCAATCGCCTTGTTGCTAATTATTGATTATCCAGATTTAATTATGACTGTTTTTGCTTCGTAACGTATGTAAGTGTTACAATATTTATGCTATTGATTGTAGTCGGTTTAATTTAGTATAATATAACTAGAAAAGCAGTTTCTGTGTGATGATGCAGCTAGAAATATCAAAGTGTATACGCGTTCCGTTGCAATCCACTATATATGCATTTAGCGTTTCGCTCTTGCCGTTTTTGACTTTATTAAGGCGCCATTTACATACATCCGTTGGCGCGACCATAGACGTTGCATTTTGCACAGTAAGAATTTCCGATGAACGCGAGAGTCCGTCGAGCTTGAGAATTTATGATGCGGTGTAATTCAAGAAATCTCTAAGACTGCACGGGTAGCAATGCTAATCGTGTCATACTGATTGCATTTGAATTACAGCTTTGTCGCATTCTGCACGATTTATGCGTTGTTGAAATCTGCATTATTAATTGGCAATTTAATATTTCATACTTTTGGTTCACATTATTTTCATATATTGCGATAACCTGTTATTAATCTATTCCTTATTAATACTACATTTCTATATTTCATTTTCTTATTTCATTGCTTTAACAAGTTATTACAATGTCCATATTAATAATTATTTTTGGTTTCTAACTTTAAAATATCAAATCACAAAAAAAGAACATCTTTTAAATCACATTTCTTACGCATTTTCATCAAATCTTTATTTCTCATTCAATATTAATTTCTGTTTATTGTTTAACGTATTGCGATAAAAGTTCGAAAATCTATAACTTCCCATTGTGTTAAAATTCTATTTTGGCCATCGTTACGATGCCTCCGTCGCCCCGTTTGTATATGAAAGCGCGAGCTCGCGAGATTTATCGAAGGCTTGGCTGCATTGAATATTTATCCAGTATCGACTCGGGCTAAGTTGCCGCGAGAATGGTCTTTAACGTCTTGAAATTCTGTATCGTGCTTCGTCGAAAAGTAGATCGCCGTTGTACAATTTACGATATCGTGATCTCGAAATTACGGTCTTTCCGCCCGCGATTTCCAACGACGAGCAGCGCAATAAAATAAAGTAGACACGATCGAACATCGGCATGCTCGCGTGTTATTTTGTACGAGCACATTCTGATCAGTTGCAATGTCAAAATATCTGAAACAACACGAGGTAAAACTATATAGTAACTATTATATATGAACACTGAAAATTTAATAAACATATAATTATCACAAACATATAATTATCATAATTATTACCTGTTATTATTATTGCATAATAATACAGCTTACAGCTGTATATTGCGCATAATTTTATTTACACACAATGAACGTTAATATTAGCTTTATTGCATTAATTGCATTGTTATTACCGGCGTAAAAGGATTAAAGCAATTTTTATATCGCTAATCTTCTCTTTATGATCATCTATTTAAAGTCAATGTTGTCAATTTAATCATTCACATCTGAAAATTTAATTATTTTTGATAATAGAAATGCTTGCAATGAGAATATTTTTTATACGTAAAATGTTGCGCAAAGAACAAAGTGGAATAATAAGTTGCATAGAAATTATTGTTGAAAAGAGAAAATATTTTAATTAATATGATTTACAATTTAGGAGAATATATTATATTAGTAAAGGAAATATAATAATATAGAAAGTGAAAGCGATTAAAAAAAAGTGTGATTATATATTAATGTCTCATTATTATTGCTTAATGGAAAAAGATTATAGATTGCGTCTCGCACAAGTTCTTTCACAATTATATATTCGAAATTAGTTACATTTGATAATATATAGTTTTATAGTTTGATAAAATATATGCTTATATAAAGATAATATTTAAGATAAAAATTTATATTAAGAAAAAGTAATATTTTATATATATATATTTTTTTTTTTATTTTATATTGTATATTATATCAAAGTAGATACAAAAACAAAAATTATTAAAGTTTACTGAAATAGTAATTATTTGATGCATATAGTTGCTTGTACGTATCTTGTCAAATTTTGGCAAATTTGGTCGGAATTATTCGTAGTAAAATTTTGGCATGCTATTCATATATCATTTGTCATGTATCGCGTATCTGTAAAAAGCGCGTATACATTTTGCAACCGAAATGCGCAACAGAATCCGCATTAGAAACGATTGCGTGTATAAAGTTGCAAAAGAATCCCGTGTTGCGTTTAAAAAGGACACTCTAGTAATTAAAACACCGGCCGTTGGAATGTCTGATGCACAAGGAGAATTATAAAATGTAATTGCTATACAGGGAAAAAGGACAATGCGTGCTCACATGCGCGTCGCGCGCGTGAAATGAAAACTTTTATAGAATATACAAGCAAAATACACATACATGCCATCTGCAGCAATACTCTTAACTGATTATATGAACCGCGTTTTATGTCATTTTTAAACGAAAATTTAACTTATTCAGTCACAGCAATTGCTCTCGTTAATAATCTTGTGACATAACAAAATGAGGAAAGAATTGAGAGATTATTAAAATATGTAAAGATACATATCTTATTTTTATATATTATCTCTTTTCTATAACATATTATAGTATATTAAATATATTAAATATAGAAATTTAGTATATTATAATAAAATTATAATTTATATTTTCTAAAGAGATACAAGTGATATATAAGAGAGAAAAGCAAACACGTAAAATAGGGGTTTTACAATTTTGTTTGCTATTATTATTTATAATTGCTGCATCACGATATTATATAATTGATTTATATTTAAACCGATCTTGTACGATATCGATAAAAAAATGTGCATTTAATGTAAATACACCGAGAAAAGCAGTGACAAAAAAAATCATACGTAATTTTGACAAGAATACGGTGGTCGATTGCAGACAAATCGCGAGTGCATGCACTTTCGATAATAAATTCTTCGTAAAGGTCGAAAAAAAAAATGGCAAAAAGCAAGAATTCGCAATGGAATCGTCACGATGTGATATAAAGGCAGCTAAGACGAGAAAAATTCTAGACGATTCTGATATCGCGTAGACGATTGCCAGTCAACGTCACGCTATTCCGATCTCTGTCTTCCGCCGTTGCTTCTCTCTTTATTTTCCTTCAAAGTTTCTGCGAGCTCTCGCTTTTCCCATTCGCACGTATGTGTACTACCACAAGCGTTTTCTCTTCCATCGTCGCCGTTCTCTCGTCTTTACCTCTTTTCCGCGATTCTCGTAACCGAGTGCTTCCTGCGAGGAAGCTCCCGCGTCTTGTGGCTCTTGGTTCATCCTCTCGATCCTTCCTGTTATCTTAAGGCGCACGCTACACGTCCTGCTGTATCTCGCCTCCGGGATTACTAGCGACGGAAGAAAGGATCGTATCTTGCAAACAGGCGCATTGCCGCTAGTGGCCGATGCGCAAAATCCGATAGCTATTATCATCGAAAGAATCGAAAAAAAAGTTTAAATTTTAGCGACAAAGAAGAAAAGAGACAGAGTATATAAGACTTAATAGTAAAGTTTTTTGTTTACTGTTTATCATTCGTTTAGTTTATAATTCGATGTCTTCGTTTCTTTTTAAATTAAGTTGTAAATTTGAGGAAAAAGGATACGCTCGCATTTTTTTCATTTTTAAAAATAAAAGAAAATAACATTTATTTGTTGATGAAGTTACAATATTAATAATTTGGTTCAAGATTCAATTATTAATTAAAAAAATAGATCTTTTCTATAAACATCTGTATCAATGACTATGCATTATGCATAAATGTTGAAGACTATCATCAGTACATGGAAAATGCATTCTTTCGTATTTCAACTGAAGGAAAGCAAAGTGGCAGCGATAAAGGGAAGTACCTAAAGAGAAAGGAAAATTAAAGCGATTGGTTTCTTGTTCCTCGCAATTTGCATACGGTTGCTCTTTCTCTTTCTTCAAATTTGATCTGACTCTTGATTAACTGGATATTTAAATTGTATCTTAAAAACATGCAATTAGCAGTGTCTTATTTCGCGATAAACGTGTGTGTGTGTGTGTGTGTGTGTGTGTGTGTATGTGCATATGTATGAAAGAGAGAGAGAGAGAGAGTATTTCTTTAGTTCTATAGACAACATTCTATTAACAACAATGAAAAGAATTCTATTTCAACTAAATAAATAATTATATATAAACAGAAATTTCAGAATTATCAGTAAATTAGAAAAACGCCTATACATATATTTTAGAATTTAAAATAGAATTTTATAAACAAACACATATTGTTGTGCTAGTTGGCATCTGTGAAACTAAAAGATGAATTAAAAGTTTATATTTTTAATATTAAAATTTAACAAATTTCAACAAAAATCATGTCTCAAAAGTAAAAATACAATTACTTCTTATTTTTTGATGAAAGGAATTCTATTCGATAAAGATTTTATTTGAATTTCTTTTTTATACTGGCAAGTTATAGGAAAATTAAAAAAGTTTATGGTAACTAAATTGAAAATTTTATCTGAGAGAATGTCTCCGCTGGATAAAGATTTAAAATTTTTTCCTACTGAGCACGCAATTTTTTTTCTTCGGAAGTGCAGCGTAAAATTTCCGGTACGTAACGGGATCTCTCAGTAAACTTTACTTTTGCTTTGCCGAGAAATCGAGTGCACTCACAAAGTAGGAAGTATCGAGAGCTAACAGAGAGTGATAACAGCAACGCTTAGAAGAAAACTTATCATCTTCAAGATAAAGTTTAACATATGGGAATATAATACCGAATATGGTAGCGGATTTAATCGTACGGCTGTTTCCTTCACTTTGATAATTTAATTTTAATTGGTCGTATAACGCCAAGATCAAATAATGAATTTATTTCACAGGATTGTCTCGTTCATCTTTCGTTTGAATTTTCCCTGGTTTTCATAATTGAAAATTGAAAGTATTTTTAGCGAAACGGCGAGTACATTATATCATGATTTTTCTTCGCCTCGCGACTGAAATAATGGGTGTTCTGTAGAAAAAAAAAAACAATTATTTTTAACTTTATTCTCTAAATTTGTATTTTTTTTTTTTATATTTAACCGTCTTCCCTTTTTTTTAGATTCAATGAATAATATTAAAAAAAAAAAACCAATTATGATTTTTTTATGCCATAATTTAATCGACAAAAAATATTCTCGCAAGATTCTTGAATGTATTTCCGGAACAGCGTTTAAACGCGGTTCCGTTTCGTATAAAGCGCATGTAACTTTTCACTTGTTTTTCCTATTCCTGTACAGTTGCTCGCCTGTTTCTCTCGCATCCTTGCATTTAGCTCCTTTCCGTCGTTCGTGACGGAGTGCTTCCCGCGAGTAAATACGGCACTTGCGTTGCTTACATTGTCGTCATTATGACGTATTTTCCATGCAGCACCTTTTGTATTTCCGTTCGTTCATTTGTACGGTTCTTCATAAACACGACCGCCGACTTCGTTCTCCTCATCCACTTCGGATACGTTAAAATTGCTTTTCTATGAGCACGATTCGCGCAGCTGTCGCGCGTTATTGCGCCGGAGTCGTTTTCGCGAAACTTTTTATTCTCGAATTTAAAAAGCGCTATTTGCGACGATCGGAAACTGTCCAACCAAATTGGACACGGTAATATTTCTCTGTCGACGAAGTACATGAGTGCCGCGAGCGTATCACGGATACATTTGCGTGAGAATAAAAAATAGATTAAGTTTCTCGAGAGAATAAAAGAGAGCTTCGTGTGGCATAATTTCTTATGAATACTGTTGTTATATTGTGCGCGTTCACACAATTTAATTGTACTTTCGTGATTGGTATCTATATTATTTCATAACGCATATATTGGAAATCTGAAAATTCAATATACACGCTTTTCGAATATTCCATTTTATGCTTAAAAAAAACAATGCGCGATGCAGAGCGTCAGCTGTATCAACATCACTTTGCGCGATCAATCGAAACTTTCAACCAATGCGCGGGGCACAGACCACAATAAATCTCCGATCGTTCAAACTGCGTATAAATTCAGCCATATACGCGCTGCATTTTATTTGCAGTGATAACAGTTAGCGTGTTCAATACACTGAGAAACTTTTCATTACAAGTGTTTCGCGATCGCAAAATAAGATGTTTAAACCGCGCAAACAAAGTTTACTCACTGATATTTTAGCTGGCACTCGCACAACTTTATCTTTGCCATAACATTTTGCGGAAACATGATAATCCAGGAGTTTACTTGTAGGATAAAATAGTATACTACAATACAACACGAAGTGTTGTGTTCTGGAACCTTTCAGACTTATACTGAATTTTTTAGAAATTCTTATATAGAAACTTTAAGAAGCAGGCTGCTACAAAGTATAAAATTAAAAGTATTACTTACTAGAAGTATTATTCTATCATTTTTTCCTATATATAAAAAGTATTATTATAATTGTAATTATTTATTAGGATAGGATTTTGCATTACATTTCTCACAATACTATTTTCAAATTAATGGATGATGTTGAATTCCACGTTAACATTACTCGCGAATCAAATTTGAACGAAGGGCTCGACGCGATAGGTTTTACTTCTATGTTCGATCGTTTTGCGCTGTCGCTCAAAGTGCGACTGAGATTAACGACCCCGGAGACGAAACGTATTTCTATCGACAACCATGTCGCCAGGAAAAGCTCAGATTAAGCTGTAAGTACCGTAGCTTAGCGCGTATCGAGTTTCGCGTCAGCCTTGCATTAAATCGATCATTAACTTCCGCGCTGTCTGGAAGATCGCCGCGGAAAGTGCAGTCGAGTCTGATGACGCGCGGATTAACACGATAAGGTAATAACTGGGTAATAGTACGGCAATTGCTTTAAGTTCTCATATAAAAAAAAGATAATCCTCCTGTCAGTAAATTTAACTTATTATCAAAGGCTTCACTCGTTTGAATTTTAACGTAAATAAGGAAAATTGCGTAATTAATTTCCAAGCTTAATTCTTCTTTTAAAAGAGACAAGAGATACTTGTCTATTTTATCTCTTTTAAGTTTAATTCTGAATCAATGTTAAATTCGATTTGTTGACTTCAATCTAGTTCGTATATTCTGTTGCGCTTCCAATCAGATTCCGTGCGATCTTATATATTCTACACAAGCAAAGCTTGCGTACTTCCTACAAATCGCCCTCGAGCGTTTTATAGAGGGAGAAGATTTCCAGCAGAATAATCAGTACTTAAACCACCGCGGAATTTAACAGTGTCGAATTGAATATAGGAAGGTAACTTCGTTGAATCAATCGGACGTATCGAACCAAAGCGCGTTTGACTGATATAGGTCAGAAGGATCATGTTTATCTAGTAAATCGAGCACCATTGTCGACTAGTGCAATCAGTTAAGCGTATTTGTCGACGTGGCTATGATCATGTTTGTCTTCAAACTTTCGCAAATCTAACTCCGATAACTGTATTTTAATAGAGATCTCACTCCGGTGAACGTTGCCTTTGATTAATATCTGCTTATATTATTGGATTAATATTTGCGTGAGATTTACGGATTCAGTCGGAATCTTTATAACAAACTTGCAATCATCCATTTATATATAAAGATCGCCATATGTATTTATTGAAACTTTTCTTATAAATATTAATTGAAAGAATTCTTAAAAAAAAGTATTGCCAGCGAATTTGAATTTCAGATGCGATGTATTTTGATGGAGAATTGTTACTATGCTTTATGAATAGTGATATAATCAGAGAATATTTATAATCAGAAATATATAACCGCAGAATTTTGCGATGTTTTTGGTAGATTTATTTGAGTCTTACAAAAAAATTATTCTTAAAAGTAGTTGCGACATTCATGTAAAAAGAATACAAAGAGCATTTTTATGCTCTTGATAAGATAAAAAAATATAAAAATACGCGTACAAAATAATATAAATTATATTTATGTTTTTTTTTTCTCCATACATGATACTCCATACATGAATTACGCTAAAAATTGGAAGCTCGAGATCAATATATCGCGAAGACGACTGTTATATGTGGCGCAAAGAGTCCGATCGTATCGTTGACTTGACGACGTTACGTTGAGAGCACCTTTTAGTAGAGACATCACGCGAGAGAAGCAGGAGGCGTGTAAATGTCGGAAGCTTTCGATGGGGATGCTGTTAAGATGTAATAAGGATGAAGCGGCCGTCGAGGATTACGTTTCTCGTATAAGTCGAGAGATCACTTTTTTAATATTTGATAATATTTCGCGGATGTATTATTTATGGATAGCTTTTTACGTGCAAACTAGAATTGCATGCACATCGATCTTTGGACGATTAGAGAATTATATTGTCTCGTAAAAAAATCAGGTAATTATTTTTTATAAAACACTTTAAAGTTGTAGAGTCGATAAAGAGACAGGATTTGTTCTTGGAAATCTTTTGAAATGTCACACTGTCACAGCTTAAATCGTAAATTTTATAGAGCACGAGGTTGAATCTATCTTAATATTGTAAAGAAGATATAATGCAAAAATGCAGAAGGCTCAATTACCAAGTAAGTAGATACGAATAGCACGTCTATTCTTGGGCTGCTTTATTACGGACACTTCTACTTTACTGTCAGTAATAACTGACAGTAGTTAGCGGATGACGTCGTAACGACGAGGAACACCTCGCCGGCATTTGCGGTGCGCAATCGCGCGATGACTTTTCGCCATATCTTGGCAAAGGATATCTCGCGCGTCCCATCTGCGTTATTCGGACGAGCTTTATTCTCTACGAAGAGAGCAACATAGCCGCTACCTTCCACAGCACGGTGTCATCCATGACGGGATATATTGTCCAACTCGGTACGTGAATTTTCCCGGCAAAAAAATAAATATTCACAGCGCCGTTTGCGTCGACAATGTTACGAGCAGGGAAACTTTTCGCGCTCAAACTCGCCTAGTCTCGTCATGTCCCTATAGAAAAACGATCCGCAGTCGCTCTACTGTACGCCTCTAAACGACACAACCCCTGATGCAAAGTGTGGCATGCGCGTCGTGAAACTTTGAGAAACACGGTCCGCTGATAATAGTACCGTTTGTCGAACACGGTTTCGAAAATTACGCGAAATGTCCTGGGATACACGGATAGCAGATTGGCGATAATTACATATAGAATAAACATGTATTCAATTATTTCTTTTACATATTATATATATATATATATATATATATATATATATATATATAATAGATATATGACAGATTTTTTTACATACTTTATTAGTACATTTTAGTGTATGACTTATAATTTGATGATATAAACAATTATCATTTATCGTAAATTATGACGTTTTCGATATTAAGCTACACTCAATATAAAATACAGATTACGTCAGATACATATGTGTTCTTTCCTGCAGTCAATATTATACTCGTGGATCTATTAATAATTCGATATAATAGATTATGGGAACATTTTACGGCGTTCCCTGACGCTTCGGTTTAAAGCGATTATAATTCATAAACACGATCCAGCGGACCATCCTCTATTTAGACCTCCAGCACCACCATATTCGGGATCTAAATTTAACACTAATGCATCACTTCCCCTCGGATATAATCCGCACGAATATAAATTTACCCTCGGGAAAGCAGGTAGAGGATCGTGCACAGGGCATAGTGAGCACTTAGGGCATCAACTTATTTTGTGGAATTAATATTATAGTTTTTTAGATTTAAAAAAATGTATAAATTGTAAAAATATACAAATTATCATTAAAAAACTTTTTTATTTTTTTTCTCGCAGATTCAATATGAAGATTTTATCAAGTTTTTTTCTTTGTTTGATGTTATATCAAATTCATATCTTCTTTCTCGATATTTATATTTTATTTGAACAAATCGAAAAATTAATTATTTTAAATAAAATAAAAATACATATCTTAAAAATTGTGAGAACTAAACAAATTTTTAACGATAACTTTGTCAATTTTATTAAAATTATTCTTTCAATAATTGCACAACACAATTTGCAGCGGCAATAACTGTTTGATACGTATATGAGTCCAAATAGCCTATGTTTTATCGAATACGACTAAACGTATGAAATAACTTCAGCAAACGTTACGACTATATCGTTCTACAGCTATGAAACATCGGTTAATTATGCCTGTTATCTGCACGCCACTCCTATGAATAATTTCCTGCAGCGATGAACTTTGACATACACATCTACGTGTAATTAATCAGATTGCGCATGATCGCGTACCGAGTTAGTGAACTATTAAAGCGTCGAGGTGAATTTTTCAATGCAAACTGTACACGGTCGGAATGCACGTAGAATACAAAATTTAAAAAAATGCGGTTTGTATCGGAATCATTTCTAATTTATGCTCAGCTTTGCGGTATGAGGCTATGCATATAACGTTTTAGGTAGTTATATTTATATACATATATGTATATGCGCAGGTCGTCTATTATTTCTTATTGTGAGATTCTGAAATATTAAAATTAATTCTAAATGCTTTAAAGAGATTAAATTTTATACACAATATTAATATATATGAAATATTAATGTTAGTTGAAGTACAGCTTGATAATCAGATATTACATGTCATACAAATACTGTTTGCAAAATATGTATATTTAATTGTAAAATTAGAACAAATGATTTACAATTTAGTTATAAATTTGATAAAAGAGTTTAATGAATAATTGGGAAACTGTGTATTGAAGTCCTATATTGCGTATTTCTTATTTCGCAATGATTTTAAAGCAATAACGAATCCTTACATTGTACAGAACTTCCGCGTAATGTACGTTTGTCGGTTTGAAAGAATTTTATACATATATATATATATATATATATATATATATATATATATTGATGTAACAAAAATAAATACTACTTCGCAAAATTGGACATCAGAGATATAACAAGGGAAAAGAATTTTTATTTTTACACGCTTTTATCTCTAAAATTCCTGGATTTTATTGCTTTAATAGAAGAAAATTATCTCTCTCTATGGAAGAAATATAAAAAAATGTAATAAACATTATTTAAATTAAATACTAAATACTCTTGCATTTATCCAATTTTATGAATGTAAAACTTATACCAATACAATGTATAGCAGGCCATATTTTGTTCTCCAAAAGAGAATAAAAACTTGTTATTAAATAATTAGTACATTATAAATATTATTTTGCGAAGAAGTGTTGTTAAACGACAAAAAAAGAGGAAAATATGCGCCGTGTTTTCTATTTGGCATGCATGCTAAAGGAAAATGGTTATTTCATGCCCCGTGAGGAAGTAGTCGGAAAGGGATCGATCGTGATAAATTGTCTCGCGGGAAAGATAACTAAACACAATATTCGAAACACGTACACGATATCTTCGCGCAACGGAAGATAAATGACGATACAATCATTACCTGCGTTTCTACCGAAACGTGACGACGCGCGAACCACGCGACTTTGATGAATCATGCATAGCGACTTATCTGAAAGCTTACGCATCATTAAAGTCACCCACGAACAATCCATCGAATAAACTACACTCCCGAAATTAATGAAGCGTGCCATTTTATCTGGAAATGAGATAAAATATATATCTCAAATTTGTCACACAAGTTTTAAGTAAGCGAAGCTTAATTGGATTGACTGTGGAAAAGTCGTCGGTGTATATTTATAGAATAATCTGAAAAAAATATCGAGTGCCTGACACGTGCACGCTACGACAATTTGATCCAATTTATCTAGCTGAGCGCAAATATTGGTGCAATCTTTTCAGCCGCGAGATCCTAATTACGGATCTCGATCACCGTTCGGCACCAATTATTGGCACAAAGGGGAAGCAACGATTCACCAACAAAATTAACGAAAAAAGAATATCAGACATTCTCTAGTTTCAATGAAGGACAAAAAGGAAAGAAATCAAATAGTGTGTGAGTTGTCATCAATCAAGGAGATATTAAAGGGTGTGAAACCGAGTCGTTAATTATGAAACGTGATTATTGCGGCAAATATTGATTGAAATTTAACTGGGTCGCCTATCACGTGGATAATGAAATTGGCTGGAAGCGTGGCTACGATGTTCGGATCGACGTTTATTGGCGAAGTGAATATTATTGATTCTCTAAAATATATATAACATTCCATTAAACAATATGCAGTAAGTGTTCTACGAAAACAGATCAGATCTGGATAAAATGTACGACTCAACGACTCGTGCTTTGTAAAAACTCGGACGTTTATTTTACCTTGCATTAGTTGCGTCCAAGGACGGATAGTTTAATACGAGTCTCTCATTTAATTTAATACGCGGTCGACTAAAGCACTCGTCAGATTATTTACGGTGCGCGAGGGTCCGGAAGGAGGAAGTTGGAGAGCAAATCACAGGGAAGGGGAACGAGAGACTCGTAAATATGAATAATGTATTTGCTTTGCCGGAGGGAGAACTCCGAACTGCGCGACCCGCGCAAAGAAACAGTCTCCACCGCAATTATAGTACACCGAGAAACTTTTTGCAGAATTATCGACTTTGATTATCAAGAACTAAGATTTCTTGCGACTACATAATAATAAACGAAGAAGATTACTCAGATTCTCTTCTTTTACTTTCATTGTCAGTAAAATAGTATACACGCAAAAGTAGTAGTAGAAATAAATTTTCATTATATATATAGATATATTTTGATTTTTGTTTTCTATCTGACAGATGATATTATAAAATGAGAAATAAATAATGATGTATATTCAAATTTATCAAAAAAATTTGCTGTGAAATTACTGTAGCTTTTACATAGATTTTATTTTTGAAATAAAATAAAATTTAAGTATCTCTAAACGTCTTGTTGCAGATAACTTCTTCGATTCATTACTATTTTATTCTTTCCAAAAAGGGAGAAAATATAAATATAAAACGATCAAAAGTGACAATCAGATTAGTACTGTGATCAGAAAATTTACCGCCGCTTGTGGCGGATCGATAAAAAGTTGCAGTTGGCATGCGGAAATACGAACCGAGAGTTGTCGACGGCAAAATATTTATTCCCTCCCTCATTTCCGTTTGGAATATTGAAAAACAAACTCACCATCGCATCGCCAGAACAGCGGGCGCTATTCGCGGTGTTATTGGCTTTCCAGCTTTCAAAGTGGAGGAATCTTTATTATGTGTTTTGCGACAGAAGTTGCAGAACTGCTCCGCAGTTTATTTGTATTTCAACAACGGCGTAACGAGAGATATAGAAGAGAGTGAAAAAAGAGAACAGAGAAAATTTTAAAATATGCAAAGTAAATATTTTTTGATGTTTTGCTTGATATTATATTTACTGATAAAGGATAAAGAGGTAAAATTTAATTTTTAAGAATAAAAAAAAACTATTTGTTGACGGCAGTTTATATGTTAAATTTTCAATCCAGTAAAATATAATATCAAATTATAAAATAATATACATATATTTGTAAATACACATATAACAGCATATAAATGAATCTTTTAATTTCGTATTCTTGCTCTCTTTTTTCATAATTAATTTGTGATATTAATGCAACGTTTTTTCTTCTGTGTGCGCTTAAAAGTCTGTTTATTTCACTGTTAACAAAAGAAATTATTAAAGTCGTAGAATATTAGATATGTGATATTCTCGGTCTTAAAATGTAGCTACGTATAATTATTATCGTCGAATTTTCCGCGTATAATATTTCTATTCGTATTTATGTCACTGGCGTGTAAATATACAAATAACTAAAGCACATTTTTCTTTCAAAAAATATACGCATATAATCAGTTAATCTTTGCGATATTTATTCAGATATTAACATTACAGAGAGTTTTAGGAAATAGTATCGTGCGTACGTGTATCATTATCAAAGAGTATATATGAAAATCACGAAAAATTTTTTACAATGAGTCTACGTTAATAATAAAAAAAAAAAAAAAAATTATAAGATTTCGCTGTCTATAGATACTGTTATCTACAAAAAAATTCTGTCAATATACAGGGTGTTCCGAAGTGATCGGTAAATATTTTAATGTCGAGGCTGATAAAAGTGCTTCTATGAATTTATCTAATTCTTTTATCACTTGTTATTTTCCCGTACTTGAGCGCGCGAAATCTCAGTCGTACCATTCGTGAAATATAATCGCTTCCAGTTTGAAAACTATTGTAGCCCCGACATTTTTGTATGAAACTTTTCGTCTTAAAATGTTTTAAAGAATCTACCAAATTAAAATATTTATACTGGTCATTTCGGGATACCCTATATACATATTGCAACTGGTTAGCCGTTCGATGAAAACCATCAAGAGAATTTGTCTTTTCTTTTCTTTCCTTTCCTTTTCCTTTTTCTTCTCCTGCCATGTCTCTCTCTCTCTCTCTCTCTCTCTCTCTCTCTCTCTCTTTCATGCACATAAAAACTAATTGATTGATATTAGCGGTAAAATCGCCATTGGAAGGAACAAATCATCCAAAATGATCTGTTGTCATGTTTCTTCATTTTCTGCAAGAAAAAACGAAAGCGAAGACACTTTCTTTTCGTTTTTTCGCATTCACGTTTACGTTACAGTAAGAACATGCAGAAACATGCCCCTAAAGAGAACGAAAAAGGAATAGAAAGCGAAGAGAAAGAGCAAAAGCTCTTTGCGACATCCAACGACTTGCTCCCTTGTTTTCTGTTCCATTCAAGTCTATGTTATCTTCGTCACGATGCACACAGCACGGATTTTCCTTTGTTAAAAAATTTGCCTTCGTCATGTAGCCGGGAGTCTCTGTTGACACTCGGTTCTCGCGGACAGCAACGTTCTCGAGTATTCTCTGGACGGAAGAAAGGAATCCTCTCTTGCGGTATTTATTGGATCCCCCTCGTGCAGAAAATCCCGATCAAAGCTTCTTCGCGCAGTTCCGCACGAAAAATTCCTGCCGGTCGATAGTTAACAAGAAGCCCAATAATAATTCGATCTCGATAACGATCTTTCGCCCGTCCGCTTTTCCGGGCATCGAGCTTTTTCCGTCGATTCGAAACGAGCGGGCAGCAGGCATTTGGAAAAAAAAAAATGAACAGCAGAAGACCGTCAAGCTTGAAAAGTGCAGTTGAATAAGGGAATAAAGCGCTCTTTTCCTCGACTGCTCGATTTTTAGCCGAACATTTCGTTTCAATTTTATACCATTATTAATATATATAATAATACATGTAATAATATTCGTTGAAACAGACATGTAGTACATCTCGATTATATATTTCTCAATTTACATATCTTAATAGATAACTATCGGGTATACTATAAAACTCACACACATAATGGATAGTTATGTATTTCAAGTCAGTTGGAAAGCTATATCATTTTTACAGAACAGAGCATTTTATTTTTATTATTTTATATAGAGACTTTCTTTATTGCAATTCGATATAACAGGAAAATATATTAAATATTATATAAAAATTTAAAGCACGTATTAAAAAAATGAGAAAAGAGGATTATCATAATTCAACATTCTTTTATACAACTCGTGGACGAAATAAGTACACGTTACGATACGTGACTGTAATATATGACAAATACACTATTCGTTGCACTACTCGTATTTATACACTAGTGATCATCGTTATACATCAATTCCGATAATTAAACAGGATATAAATCAATATGTAAAATACACACACACATGTATATATAATATAGCAAATATTTATTCATTTGTCGGTGGTACGACACGTTCCTTCAGCCACCATCGCGGCAGGATATATAAATTACATCTTATCGATAGCGACTTGCGTTCGCGATTGTGTAACGACGTGGATAGGAGAGAGTACACGCAACGAGCTCATGCTTGGACATACTTTATTGGAGCTTAGATCGCAGCGTATCACGGACACACGGAGGAACATGTACGAGATAGTGATACGCGAGATAATTACACCGGCAGGATTTGATAAGACTTCCATATCGGGCGCATTACGTGCTCGTAAGTGGTAGTGAAGATGAAATAGCTTCTCACTAGAAAATACGCAACTGCATTTATAGAAATAATATAAAAATTCTGTAAATATCGTTCTTTTCGTCTTCTACATAAATTTCCACTTTTTCATGCTTTATTAAATTTAGAGCTTTTATGAGGAAAGGATGAAATATAAAAATGTATTCAACAAATCGTAAAGCAAAAAAAATATGGCTAATTTTTACGAACTATTATAAGAAATGCAGTGACGTAATTAGCCTCCTCTTCTTTACTTCTTACAAAATTTTACGCATTTCTCTCGAAAAGTGCAGCAGACTAGAACGTTATAACTGGGTCAAAGGGTTACTGCGGATCGTATTATCCGACGCTCTCATTAAATACCACTGGTGTCACTGTGTGTTATCCAACGTATCTGTAGAAACTTTTTCATTTCCTTGACAAGTTTATTTCCGACGCTGTCGGATTCTTCAGTCAGCGGTTATTCAGTCATAATTTTATCGAATAGAAAAGTAGAAGAAACGGAAAAAGCGTTTAATAATTGCACACGACTTATTCGAAAAATGTTTAATGCCTGAATGTTATTATGTAACGAATAAAGGAAAGGAAAGGAAAGGAAAGCGTATATATGCAGAACGAGTCGTGTCAATGGCTGACTCGATCTACTGTCGTTTTGCCGCTCCAATCTCCTGCTGTGAGAGGATGCGAGCGGATGGAAATTAGCGACTCGACGAGGATGCACCGGTAATTAGAAAGCTCCTGTCCCTATTGCATCCTCTCTTGAAACCCCCGTGACGTCGTTCCTCTCGTCACATCCCTTCCGTTCTTCAATCGACTCTTTCACCGTTATAGCCGCGACTGTGTCATAATGTGCAATAATCGAGATCCGTTACAACGTTTATATGAAAATCGACGGACCAATGGATAGCACGTCAACGTGGAATTACAGAGAACACGTTCATGTAGTAGGGAAAAAAAAATCGATAGCAAATAAAATCAAATTGCAAAAACTGAAGCTATCGTCACGTTTTCTTTTCGAGAAAAACATAAAGAAATTGCAAAAACAAGTCTAGATAATTGAATTAATCTTTGATTTTTTTTTTCGTTTTTAACAATATCTATCGAAAAAACTTTTGAAAGTTTGCACATATTTTTCATAAAAATGAGTTTTAATCATAATGTTAAATAAACAAATCAAAACTTCTCGAGGCTTTAAAGTGTCTTTATACTTGCATCTTTTTTTACACTTTTACTGTACGCGTATAAAAATTATAAAATAATCACCTAATATAAAAGCGTACACTTTTCAAGTGCCATTAACTAACGAAAATTTTGCATCCAGGTTAATCAGTTTAGCGCAGATTTTTTTCGCACTTTTATAATCTATCAATACGTTTAATCTTCGTAACAGGTTTAACACGATTAAAAGTGGCAAAAATGAACAAAAAAAAAAAAAAACAGATTTGAACATGATATATAGAAGTTTTACAAAAAATTTTTAACGAGATTAAATGCAAAAAAAATATTTGCAGTCCATTTTTCACGCGAGCGTATCATTGCCGAGCTTTCCATTTATGCATAATAAAAGCGCATAAATAATCAGCAATAAGAATTAAAAGCAAGAAAGAGGTCAGACTGTGCGAACCACATAGCATCGCATAACTCGAAATATTTCAGCTCCATCGCGAAGCATATGGCGAGATTCAATACGTCGAACCGTAATCTCAAACATTCGGATTGGTACGAGGCGCTCAATGGCATAATAGCGTCGGAGAATTATGTCGTGAATCGACAATTGCACGCGTTGATAAGACAAACTGCCGGCATAATATTGACGAGTGACTCGCTTAAATTGTACGCACAGTTCGTTCACCCTTCTTTCGTGTATCAAATCGATTACGACTATTATGACACATCGCTATAAAGAGAGTCGGCAACAGCACATATAATTGAAACGATAATCATTAATTATATTTTAATTATATTTTTTCTTCGACTTTTGATTATATATTTCAATCCTTTGAAAAACTGAGACTACTATTTATCTTTATTTATCTTTATTTATCTTTATTTATCTTTATTTATCTTTATTTATCTTTATTTATCTTTATTTATCTTTATTTATCTTTATTTCATTATTAACTCACTTGTTATTTCGAATCAACGCGTACACACTAGCGTATTTTATTCGCGTTCAAGCGATTGCAATGTTAATACAATCATTAAAGAGCGCGTGAAATTCTGCTTGCGTGAAATTTTGTATGCAGTTTCGAAAGAAATTCACTTACTGACAGCCGGCATTCGACGGTCGAAAGTTGATCGATGCAATTCTTCGTGCTCGCGAATAAAATAAGACTGCAGATCCCAGGGGGCATCTCCGCGCAATATCTCTCCTGTCGATTCTTATCCGAGATACGCGAACGGTGAAACGCATCGCATCTCGAGTGATGCAAATACCGTCTGATTTAACCGTGCGAGCTGTGCACCGCAACCTCCTGATCAAATTTCCTATAGAGCACGCGATCAACTCCTCAGCTGTGAAAGCTTTCCCTCTTAGCTGCACAGAAGGAGAAAATGATGTATTATCCGTCACCGTCACGACAGTACAAACGTATTGTCGATTTCGGATGTTGTAAAAAATAAATTCTTCTTCTGGATAGTGTCATCTTAAATCCTTTAATGTATTGCTACAGCGCAATAAATAGATTAAAAAGAATAGATTATCGAATCGAAGTAGTTATTTTCTTTTTTCCTTATGGTTATGCATTTTAATCTCACAATAATAATATAATAAAAAGCTTTTGAACTCCATGTTTCATTTTTTCAAATATATATAATATTTGCCTTAATTTGATATGGAAAAAGAAGTCAAGCATGTATTGTTAAAATTTATTTCAAACATATTGAAAAAAAATTTTTTGATTAATTAGAAAAATTTTTTAAATAATTAGAATAATTGTCAACACTATGCTCTCCGTAGTATTATTTGGTTGAAGCAAATGTGACATGTAATAAAAAAAAGTAGAACGATGTTGGAGTTCAGCGGCGCAGCCCGTTTATAAACCGCTCGTCTACCGCCTTCGTTCGTTACGTAAAAGAACTCATTAAAAAGCGCATAAAGAGCTCTACTTTGTACTATGACGCGTATGTTGTTGCATCTGAAAAATTGTGAGCGACGCATTGTGAAAAAGAAGCGCAATGCCGTCGCTACGCGAACTTAATTTCTTTCATCGCATTTTCTCGAAAATGTCTACCGTTTAGAGCAAAGTATTCGCATAATAAATGAAAATTCACATTTAGACTCAAATTTCCTACAGACACTTTCTTTCAGCTATATGACTACGACTTAATCGAGAGTGCTGAGTGTGATCAACAATACTTTCGAATTATGAACTATTGCAAATTAAATCTTTAGAGTAACTTTAAAGGAAAGTCTACTTTTAAATGAAAAATTTATTCTATTTTCTATTTACGTTTTTAAATCTAAAAATTTATAAAATCCTTTTAATTGTATTCATGTTAAAAATTTTATAACATAAAATGTTATATAAAAAAATTCATTACACGATATTGACATAATATCAAATTTTTGTTAATATTAAATATTATTAATATTAAATTTTGTTAAAATAATAATTTTTATGTAGAAATATAAATTTTTTGTTTGAAAATTAATTTGTTCGTCAATTTTATTATATAGGGAATGCTTAAATTACCGTGAAGAGTAGCAATAAAGAAATGTTATGATTATCAAAAACATGCTAATTGATCCAATTAGGAAAACATTTCTCGTTGAATTTTAAAATAATATTTAGGCCATTTTAATTACTCGATATTAAAATAATCGACACATACATTGAGAGCGATATCGCAATCAACGGAGATTAACTAATACGTTATCGGAAAGATTGAATAAAATGCGTCATCACCGTTTGTCGTTAAAAAGCTGATAAAATTTTAACGTCGAGAAAAGTCCAAAAAAAACTCGATCGAATCGCATGGACGCATAGAGCAAAACATACGATTCAAATCGGCATTAATCGCACTGCAGAAACAATAATGGCCCTAGGTTTTTACTGAACGATCGAATGTTCATTAACGTATCAGCCGTCAATCAGAACACCGCATTCGGTAACATCTGGAATTCTCGTCCCTTACCTTCCATTTCTGCCTGTATGCCACCCTCATCTCGTTTGTCCGCGATTATTCCACTAACAAATGAGAATAATAATATTAATGGATGATGGTGACATTACTGACGTTAATTTCGATGCTAATAACCGTAAAACACTTTCACGTAAAATAATGACTATAATTCTGTTAAATCACTTATATATACAATATAATGTACCTACTTTTGACACGCGTTCGACACGACGCGAAAAATTTACACCTAATTTTCATTGCTGATTTATTATCCTTTCATCTCGGCTTATGAACTAATTCATCAATATACGTGCGTAATTTTGTGGTGGACTTAAACGAAAATATCATGATTTATTCCCAACAACGCGATCCTTATATTTATCAATAATTTGGCGTATATGATAAAAAATTACCGCAGTATATTTTTTTCATAACGTCGGGAAAATAATATACATATTTATAAATTGTATCCATAAATTTACTTTTTAACAATAAATACATAAAATTACAATAAATTTACTTTATTTAGCATTACTGCAATAATATAATTACAATAATGCTTAGCAAATACTGAAAACACAATTTTTATCAGTTAATTATCGTTTCTCTTTTATGGAGAAAGTTTAAAAAAAAACTTCAATAACACTGATAAAAATTATAAAAATAAAACGATAAATTAAGAAAGTGGAATTTGTTAACGTTTACATCCATTTATTTCGGTCTTTTAAGTTTGCTACTCGTCATGTTGCGCGCGCCAGAGAATCGCGAGGATTGTAAGACGCACGCGAGAAAAAATCACACGAGTTGTAAATTATGAAAAGCATCACGAAGTTGCGGAGACGACATATTTTCCGTGTTCTGTAATTTCTCCGTACTTAATTAATCAAGCCGCGGGAGAGTGCCGACGATGACGACGACAACGACGACGACGACGACAACGACGACGACGAGGGGAGCGCTTTAAATTAAATAACGGTGTCCGTATTTACGTTCTACTTTCATCAAGCTTTGCGCTCGCTTCGGCTTGAGATATTAAAATTGCAGGATTATGCACGTCGCACCTAATATATCCGCCGATTTCCATCTCCTCTTCCCACCTCTCTCTCTCTCTCTCTCTCTCTCTCTCTCTCTCTCTCTCTCTCTCTCTCTCTCTCGCGCGCGCGCGCGCGCGCGCGCGCGCTTCCTTAATCCCCTCGAGTTTGATCGACGAAGAAATTAACTGCGCCGAGTATCGAAACCATCGCTTTTCTCTTATGGACTCGCGCCTCGCAAGTTTCTTCTCCCGTGTCTAATATTTCCGTTGATGTAGCAAATCTGAAATTATGATATGACGATATTTATTTATTCCGTGGAAAAATGCGAATTTTCTCTCGCAAATACTCGTCTGCCATTGAATGAGATTTTTGTACTACGTTAGATGCGTAATAGTTGACGAAAAAATATGACCAGATAATGCAGACTTCTCTCTCGTCATGAAACGGTGATTTATCTACGATGAAACATGCCAAGTATAAATGCGAATAGGAACTATGAACTTTGAAATTATAACACACGAGTCATATATCACATGGATCTCATGGATGATATCAAATAACGACCGAAGGTAGGGAAGCCCGAAAATGCAAATGACGTAGTTCGTGTCAACGACCAAAAGGAAGCTCGAGCAACTTTCTCGAGAGCCGTAATTGAATCTCCCCCAGCTAGAAAACCCGAGCATGATAAAAGGCCGAGGGAACAGAAAAAGAGCTCTCGTGGAGAGAAGCTAAAGAACTTGGTACACGTATATTTACTTTTGCGTTGTTGCGCGTTATAAATTTTTATATTAAAAGATACACAACTCTCTTCTATGTAGGACGATGCTTCTACAGCCACGTGACAGGCGTGTGTCAGCGCGTCTCGTGTCGTTGCGCGCATCGTGTGTGCGCTCGGTTTCCCCTGTCAAAAGACGGAAACGACGAAGGGGTCTCGTCAGCGGTGCGTCTCCGCTTTAATATTAATTGTCCCGGTCTGTAATTAATAGTCCCTTCATTAATGCAATTTATAACCTCTTTCGTACCGGTACCGAGGACGTCTAGTGCACTCTTTGCTCTTTTCCTAACCACGGCTATTTTTCACCCTCACCGCTGCACACTCGGCAAAACACGTGAAACGACGGTATCGCCTCGCCGCTTGTCACGTGATGACGCTCACCTCGTTCGTTATCGTCAATCTGCCAACACGTAACCATGTTCGTTATTGTCATCGCGATCAACTATTAGTCAATATGCTTTTAGAGTTAAAGTCAGATAAATATTATTTTTTCTTTTCCGATTATCATGCATAATATATCATGACAATTTTTCTTGAAAACGGAGAAATTATTTTTTTTAAATAAAAATATTAAACTATGATTTATTAAAGGAGAGGAAGATTTGACAAATATTGTTTTAATAAAATTTCGAGTTTTTTGAGACATAGTTACCTAGTTATTAAACTTATATTATTTAGCGATTGATCGATAAATTCCCAATTCATCATTGTTTGTACCTACGATAAAATCGCGTTGAGATCGCGTTTTTATCTCAACTATCATATTCCATTACTGAGTCGAGTTAAGTAAGTTAGACGAATCCATTTCCAGCGTTGCTCCGTATTTGAGCTGCATCGCGGTGTGGCTGCAACGTCGAAATATCGAGTTATTTTCTCGCCAAGCGAACCGATCGACTTTACGCGCCAGCGCGCTTTCTCGGCATTCTGCGAGGATCTCTTGGCAGGATGGATGGTGTTTTCTTTGAGTTTTCTACAATATCGTACTAACGTGCAGCAAGAGAGAAATTCTCTAACCGCGGTATCAGAGAAACACGGGTCACCCGGGTTACTTCCATTCCCGATGAAAGTTGCCGATGTGAAAGCGCGAGGAACCAGACGAAGGATGAGCTGTAGTATGGCATGTCGATAAATGCGATATAACGGTCTTCCAGAGAAAGATAGAGAAAGAGAGAGATGTGGTGGCGAAAGGTAAATTGGAATACGTCCCGAAACACCCTATAAGCCAGGGCGACTGAATTTCTTTTCGTGAAAAAATGCATTCAATTTTATGCTGAAATCCTAAACACAATTGAACAGGATTGGCAACATTCTTTTATGGATAAATCCATGCCAGTGGTAATAACTGGTATTTTCTGGAAAAAAAAGCCAGCAAAAATTAGTTTTTTTATTTAAAATGTTGAAATAAATAGAAAATGTTTTTATTGATATTTGTCAATTAAAAGTGTTTTTTAATTTAAGTTTTATTCAAAATAAAATATATAATAAACTAGAAACGATGTAGAAAATAAATTACCTACATTTTTCTCATTAAACGAAAAATTAATAAATTTAATAATATTTGTATCTCGAAAATTATTGTTTTATATATAAGAATGTATTTTACATATTAATTATAATTAAAATAGTTTTTATTATTAAATTAGTCTCGTTTAAACTATGATTATACAATAGTATAATTTATTAATTAAAGCAAATTTTTTTGCATAAAGTTATATCAATATATTTCAGTATATATTAATCATTTTTATAGTTTTTGTCAGTTTATTCCATTACATAAAGCCCGGATCAGTAAAAACCGAAATTCACCATGGTTTTTTCCACTCACTGAACTTTTTCCAGCCAACCCTGCAGCTGAATGAACAAACAGCCATTTCTGCCGTCGACCAAACGTATTGACACTAAGAAAAATATTGAAAACTGTTTCTGAACATGTATACGCTTCACAAATAGCGTGTACTGTAAAGCGGGATTGCTGCTTTTTACCAAAAATTGTCTATCTCGTACTTTTTGTGCCGAAAAAAAAGTACAATTATGTATTATTAAATACTAATTAATACACAAAAAAATTTTACCTCTTATAACGTTATATAAGAGATTTATTTTTTTTTATCTTAAGCGCATTTTTCTTCATATTTAAGAAGCGATGTATATATATATATATATATATATATATATATATATATATATATATATATATATATTTTCTTTTGTAAATTATCATACTGCTTTGGAAACTGAAACTTTGGTAGCATAATGCGCGAATACTTCGATACTTCAAGATTTTAGTATAGGAATGAACAATTTTCATTCATTGTTTCTACAAGAGAAGTTTGAAACAAAACGGAATACACTTTCTATCAACCAATTGGTTCTTTCATTTCAATGCACTTCCGCCTTATCGCATGACTTTTAAATCACTTCCTTTTCACTTCGTTATTTTTTTCGCTGTATTTATATAGCAAGTAGAATTAGAAGTATGCCGACTTATAATTCACCGCGATTTTATCCGCGCAAGCTGCATATTGATTTACAATTTACATAATATATGATTCTACCTATCGAGATCGTGCACACATAAACATATATAAGCATGCATTCCATATACGGTTATTGCGGTTATTTATATGAGGAGAATAAATGAATCGTCTTCATAAACTATCTATATATACGACTAATATTACTGCACGCTTTAATCGAGTCTTAAAATGTATCACAATATTTTCTGGCAAAAATATAGCAAGATTAAACGCTCATCTTTTTTTTTCATAAATAGATGAAAATTACTGAATCTTTTAACGAGGAAGGAGAAGAAGGGAGATGAATAAATGTCGTAACGTTGACGAAAAAATTTGCAATGTGACGAATGTTTAATACCGAACGAAGTCTCGTTTGTAAATATTTGTATTCCGAGATTCATCCGAATTCGTGCACCGTGCGTGTACGGGACATTTCTGATAAAACCAGTGAAACTTTTGATATTTACGTTACTCATTTCTCTTACCATTTTTACAGCATATATAATATTTTTTTAACGATTTTTTTTAAGATAAATGACGAGTTGTTTAAATAATTGATACGGTACTTTAATTTGTAGCGAAAATAACAAGCGTCCTATTAATTAGCGTTTATTTTATTACTTCTAACTTCGCAAAACAGACTCGTTGATTTATAATCGTTGTGATATAATTGGAAAGCCTGATTAATAATACATATTAATTTACTTTTGAATAAATGATTCACATACATGATGAATAGGAATATTATTATATCCATGTCATTAATAATACACTGAGAATAAATCTTTGTGCTCCATATATTTATAACTACAGCGAATCTTTTTTTTAACACACAGCATTTATTGCATCGGCAAACACGTGAAACAAAATATATAGCCCGCGCGAATCATTATATTGTAGATTGCTCGTTGATATGGAGTATAGATGTTACGGCCAGCGCGGAATCACCGCGGGGCGGCAATCAACGAAATCAAATAAACCCGCACACGAAGAAATCAATGTCGAATAATGATTGATCGATGCGGGCGCGTCGAAACGATTAAAACTAGCCAATGCTAGGCGAGGCCCGTTCAACAAGTATATCGCAAATCCTATTTTCTCGACTGCTCTCGTACTATCCCACTCATCAATACGCTTTGCCTACAAATATATGTATATGTATAGTACATCGCAATTTTTTAAATCGGTCGATACAATAATTAAAATATAATCCTGCTCACTCACTTGGAAAAGGATCATAAATAGCAGAATAATCTCTATAGCTTTGCAAATCAGAATAATCCTGTTGATTCATTATCCTTTTACATTCTTCGCACAGAGAGAACATAAGTAATATAAGAACATTTGTAATATTATTAATCAATGAACGACATCATAATTTGATGCTCATGAATATCGTTTAGCAACGCTAAAAATGAAAGAAAAATAATACGAATTGTCCCACAGATATGGCGATTAATTCTACTGAATTATTTCTTGCATTGCAGTTTTTTTCTCTCACCGTGAAATTAAGCGCCGATATTTTCTCTGTGATATAACGCGTGAGAACAAACTCGCGAGACCTTTCGACATTTATGCGAAAATGCTCACTCCCCGCGAACGAGTCGGTTTAACTCTTCTTCATCCCTATACGCCAAAGTTGATATGCAAAGTAGAACGTTCGCGTGCAAAGTGGAACACCACTCGGGGTGAACTTCTATATCTGATGGCAAGAACGTTCGTACTGCGAGATAATATCTTTATATGTTGGAATTTCAATGAACTATATGTCGTACTGAACGCAAAATGAAAATACTTCCTCTCTAATCAAAGGATTTTGTGTCTCTTTTGATGTTTGTTCTTTTAAAATGTATTCTAGTAGAATAAAACAGAGATTATAAGTTGTTAATTAAGGCTTTCATAAAATTTTGATAAAATTAATTTCAACTACGTAAAATTTTATTTCAAAATCTAAGTTAATTGCATCGATTAATTAGAAATTAAATTACAAGTTTAGCCAAAAACGTGTTGCTTTTATATGTATTGTATGAATATTTAATAAAAGAATAGAATCTTTTAAAGAGAGAAAGAGAGAGAAAGATACAATAAATTGTTGAATGCGAGTATAATATCATGGAAATATTAATGTCACGTTTAGTGTTTGTAAAATTTCTCAGTGACAAGCGCATTGTAGCTTCGACATTACGTAACTACATAGCTATCGTCGAAGAACGCGATAGTACCTTGCCGCTCGTTCATTTTCCAGCTTCAGCAGGCTCAATGTCACTTATTAATGAGCACACTTTATACCCGTCAGTCGTGACCAAGTTTTGAAGCACTTTGAAGATCGCGATTTCTCCGACGGTCTCGCCTGAAAAATGCACGAACCTCGGCGAGAAAAAAATATCTCCCGTAAAGCTCGGCAATACCGACTGCATGACTGTAATATCTTGTAGCAGATAACTTCCCACGTCGAAAACTTTCGCGACGAACTTTTTCTCGGTCGTGGACTTGGCCGCATATCCGCCTGTAACTCCTCCACTTTCTGAACCATCTTCCGAAACCGCATCAAAGGATCTTAATTCGCTATTATTTTCCCGAACTCGTTTTGCTGAACGAATTTAAGTTCCAACGCGACTTGTATTGTCACGCTTCGGCAATAACCACGAGATAAAGATTATTAACGACCGAGTTGCTGCCTTAATAAGAAAACGAGGAAAGGCTTACGATATCGCGAAAAAGCCTGGCGAATTTTTAATAACAAGTTTTACGAGGCCGCACGCTTTGGATGATAATGCTGCTTAATATCCGGGACGAACTTGCGACCTGTTTAGCAAGGAGATGAGAATATTTTCCACAAGAGTCGTGATTTTAATCAAGAATGCAAGTGACATCGAACGATGGTTACGCATATTATTATAATATCAGTAATAAAACGTAGCATTAGTAAGACATACAATAAACAGATAATAAGATACATTAGTTGAGATATTTTGTTCTTTGTATTTTATTACTTTTATATTAACATAAAAAAATTACATGTAAACTACTGAAACAGTGTTAGTTAAAACGTATTATTATCGAAATCATGAATTAAATAAATATGTTTATATAAATTATTTTTTATCGTCATTATACGCAAGACAGACATTAACGATGAACGATGTCACGATTATCTGAATATATGAATTGAAAGTATGACAGAGGAAATTTAAAATTATAAATTGATAAATATCTAAAAACGTTCTAACTGGAATTGTAATTATTTCAACGCTATTCAAGGTATTGCTATTTGCAATATCTAGTTTACGTAATCGCGCATACGGAATCGGTTAAAACCATTAACTTGGTGACTTGAGGACATTAGGTTTAAGTCACGACACGGAAGTGAGAACAGCAGCCATTTCTCTAGGATGCTTCTACGAGGGCATATTGTCCGGTCATGACAATCAAGCTTCGATTTCCGACTCCGGCCGCCATTTCGAGAGACATTTCGCTCTTAAACACGGCTCTCGGAGCGAAATGGACTTTTCTCGGACCGTTGCATCCGCGACAAATCGCGCCGCCGAACGTCTCCTCACATCATGGCTACGCGAAGTGATCAATTGCGAGGAAAATACGACAAGAAGGCGAGAATCCCATGACGAAACGATGCTTCGGTCGACATAAAACAAGCGTACATTTTATTACCACATTTGTAAGTGAGATAAGATGACGAAAATTCTACCGGTAGCTTTAATCATCTAGATTTAATTATGGTGTTAAAACAAAAACGACGTGAATGTAACAATATATAAAATATTTTGATCTTTGAGTTTATCAATATTCTGGTACGAAAATTTCTTTAAAATTATTTTCTATATTACATATATGTATAATTCAATAAAATACACACGATTATATTTATATACATATATAGATATCATATATGCAACATACATATTTCAATATTATAAGTACATACAACGAAAAATTTATTATTTTTTAGAGAAGTTTATTTCAACTGTGTTCAAAAGAATCAACTGTCACATCTTCAAACATTGTGATATAAATAAGACAAGAAAATTTGATCAGCTAGCAAACATTATATTGCTTTACTCCCGCGCGTTTTTCTATCTTTTTTTTTTCGTATTTTCCATTTATATCAAATAACATTTCTCTTTTGCGGAAGAGACGAGAAAATATTGTATTCTTTATTTCGCGAGAACGGCTATTTTCGAAGCATACTTTTTACAAGAATAAAATTGCGGCTTTTACAAAGCCGGAAGAGACAAACGCATCGACGAACACAGAATGCGATATTAAAAAAAATATATACATAGCTATTGTTTGAATCGCGAATGTACTTTAAAATCTTGCTTTTTGCGTAAAATCATGTAGTATAGATAATTTTTCAACATATTGATATAAAATATGGATGAAAGAATACTGTATTAAATATGTACATATTTATCCCAGTACTATTTATTATTGTTAATAAATAGCTTTATGAGAGACGTATGTATTCGTACAATACGTATATATCGTGTTCTTATTAAAACAAGTCAAATATATCTACGCGAAAAATTCGTTACTAAAATGAGGAAAAAATAATATTAATATTTTATATTTATTTTTTATCACACTAAAATATTTCAATCGTGCCATACATCACAATATTTGTAAAGCGTATTAAATATATAATTCTTAATATATATATATATATATATTCCATTTTTTTTAATACTATATATATTCGTGATTTTATGTTCTTTTATAATCCGATGCTTTCTGTAATTATTCTGAGACTTTTACACGCGAAAGCTCATGAATGACAAGACGTCGAACAAACGGTAGAAACGACGACGGACAATCGACGAAACTTCCGGATACCATTGTACCGCGAGACAATCAGCACGCCCGAGTCCCCTTAGAAAGCATTGGCAGAGCTCGGTAGAATTCTTCTCCGAATTAGTTACGCTGGCGAAGATGGGGCGTGCACGCCGGAAACTCGGCGACGATACCGTGAAATTCCGACATTGGCCCGCGGGATAATGTCCGGAATTTCAAATCGGACAATAGCGCGCGTCGAATCTTGGCAAATGACTTTGCACCGCTACACTCGTAAACGGAATTCGCGACTGATCACTTTGAATCGGTATGCATCAGCGTGGAATTCTCCCCTGGTCCAAAACTTTCGACTTCGGATGTTCGAGATTGAAAAGACAAAATGTTGACGAAGTTTCGATACGTGCGATCTTATTAATAATTTACATTTGTTATTAAACTATTTTTATTTATCGTTATATTGATTTGAGATTGATAATGTCACTGCTATTAAAAATACGCTGTTATAATCACTGGAAATAGTTGAAACTAATTTTGACATGCTTAACGACATTACAATTTACATATAAGATCACATATAAGTTTTATATTACTTTTTTGGTCCATCTCAGTCAATTCAATTTCCATTTTTAATTATATATTATTAAGAATTTATTAATGATATTAATATTTTATTAATTTAATTAAGCAATCAGATTTGTTATATAATACATATAACGTTCGTTATTTATAACTTGAACTTTTTTACGATAATATATTAGGATCAATATCATCCAAAAATTCTAGAAATTTAGATATGTCGAAATAAAAATAATTGGTAATAAATAAAATTCACGCGATAATTTCAAAAGAAATCTTGTGACAATTAAAGCATAATATTGAAATTATTACGATCGAATAATTTAATCCTTCTTACTTTTTTATTTCACGTTTATTAATCGAAAAGTCCCTTCTGTCGGACGCAATGTATAGAGTATTTCACTATTGTTAGAAAGAAGCAAAGAACGGATAAGATATACAAGACAGAGAAAAGACGCGAATAATGAAACTGTCTAGCGATAGCCAGTAACTCTTCAGAATTAATCTGATATTTCTTCCTCCTACCTGTATTATTAGATTTTTTCTCCTGCATAAGGTCGGTACTGTAAACAAAGCTTAGGTTTTCCGCTCGGGGAATACCGCGAACACGGTAAACAAGTCGCTTTATGCGAGCAAAAGCGGTTGATTCATGTGTGCGTAAATATGTTTGCATGTGTATGCTTAGTTCATATTGTTATAGACTTCTTTCGGGAACATAATGGAAAGGGTGAAATATGATTGAAAAAAAAGAGAAAGGTATGATAGGAGAGTATCCGAAAATTCTTTTTTCCCTTTATAAGCCGTCTTATCGACTTACCGGTCGTTAATACTTCACCTTTCCTGAAGTTATCAGTGAGGAAGAAGTTTCGTCGACTTTGTTCGCTCGTTCCGCGTTGTATGTAACATCCGAGAGTTTCTTACAATTTCCTTCTTCGGAAAGACAATTGAGTCCCTAGAATTAAGTATAATTAATTTATTTATTTGATTTTAACGGGACCCTGTTTGTACCTAATAATGATTTTTACTAAATCATTACATGTTGGACGCTGAAATTGATTTTTAGATTTAATAAATCCTCGGTAAAAATCTGTCATGCACACCTTTCTAATATGGTACATATATATGTAAATTATAAATTATAAAGTATATAAATTATACAATATAAATATATATAAACTATTAAAAATTTTTAACTATTTAAAATTGCATCTTAAATCGATAATTTAAAAATCGGCAGATATATAAGTGTGTGACGAGGATTATACACTAAAAATAAAAATATAAAATATTAAAAAAAGAAGCAAAAAAAGACAGATAATACATATTATAATCCAATATACAATAATTGTCAATATTGCACGATTCATTTTACTGTATATTATATAAATATATCGATCCAGTGTAATTGATGAATATAATACAGTGAAATAATCTCGCTATTTGTGCTACAATTGCGCTTGATAAATTTACAAATTTTTATACATTAATAACATAAATAAAACAGTATAACATTGACGTGCCAAAATTCAAATACTTTCACATACGCGAATTGAGCTTTTATTAACTCCCGCGAATATCTGCTGTAGAAGTTTCGGATATTCGTTCCTGCTTGCTCGCCACAAGTATCTCGTTCTCACAAACGCATTCTCGCTCTCTGTATATTACCTAGGGATTCCACTGTTCATCATGAAATGCATTTTGGATATACATATAGTTAAAACTTGGAACTTCACTTTACTATTCAACTTTATACCACGGCAATTCTACTTATCAAAATTGATCATTTGATGCGAAACCCTCGTCGCTTTAAAGTACAAGAAAGTTCGAGATCTTATTCATTTCAAGTTTGGCGATTGCTTCGATATCGAAAAGCAAACATTCCATCTAACACAATTACCGTTGATACCCTGGACGATTACGTAACTCAGATTATTTGGAAATAACAATTACCGCTTGATAATATTGATTCATGAAAAATCACGTTTATAAATTTTAACATTTATATATCATATAAATAAATTCGTATATATCGCTCGCACGCACGTGTCTCACGACTTGTATCGACAAACGGCGGGCGAGCTCTCAAACATTGCGGTCGCATACAAAAAAAGGGGGACGTTTGCACCCTGACGCCGAAGATTTTAATTGAACGCGCACGCGCGTTTTGACACGCGTAGCACGTGCCGGGGTATCAGGCTCCAATATTTGCCTCCGAGCGTAGAAATTGGGATCATCGCGACGCGGAAAACGGTTCTGTTTGCATGGCTTTTATTCGCACCGTATTCTCGTAGTCCGAAACGCGGAAAACGTGGAGAACGCGTTTAGTGATCCTCGTATAATTCTCGCCAAAACACAACGATGCAAGGCCGCGTTTCCTCTCGAATGTTATTCGTAGTGCTAAATACTTGACCGAGCTATTTTGTACGCGTGTACGTTTCGTTGTTAGTATTGTCACGCGAACATTCGATGAATCGCTGTGGTGCCATGTGAATTTAAAAAAAAAAAAAAAAAAAAAAAAAAGAAAGAGAGAGAAAGAGGGCGAGGGTGGGAGGGGGGGGGGAAGAGAGAATAGGGTCAACGTATAAGAGAATTCGAACACATTCACACAAACGTCAGGTCGTGCGAGAGCAAATTTGTTCGACCAACCCCAACATGCACACAATAGGTCTCGTCGGTCAAACGCATGTACACACGGTATGCAGCCATCAGTTGATTGTATCGGTGGACGTTTACCGAAAATTTTTCCAGACCGCTTTCGAAAGCGCACCAAGTTGATTAAATGATTGCTATCACTGACGTACACGACACGAGGTCTATTTGGAGGGAAGCAATAATCGTCGTCACAATTGTTCGAAAAGAATTAATCATAGAAAAAAAAACCAATCACACAACAATAATCTGTAAAATATCTCTGATAACTTTTTTTATACTTTCTATTCTTTAATTATGGGCATAATATAAGTACGAACATATACATACATCATAAAACTAATAAAGTAAACTTAATTTTAGCATTAATAATCTATAAAATATCTCTCTTAATTTTTTCTTATACTTTCTGTTCTTTAATTATGGACGTAATAAAAATGAACATGTACGTAAAACTAGACTTAATTTTAACAGGGTTGCGCACCACAAAAAAATTGCCGCGATAAAATTATAAAATATATAATATACATTTTTATATTGAAATTTCATACATACCTATATTATATATTATAAATTTGTCACTACTTTATTCTTAACTTTAGGAACGCAGAATACAATAGTTTCGTTTCAAATAGGATACAAATAAGCCAAAGTTGCTTCTATATTGTTAGCTTAGCACAGTACGCGTATATATCGACAGGAGCTACATGTGGATCAGGGATCATATTGTGTTGGGGACTTAGCCTCGCTAAAATCCTGTTCTACAATGGTGGACATGAAAGGGGTGCAAAGGGGCGCGACGAGTTGATTCGCCGTTCTCGTCTCGTACAAAGGTGTCGCCACAAACTAAGTTGTCCAGAACTCTGTCTCGATGAACGGACGAGAGAGTAGAGACGTGTCGAGGAAGCGAGTGACGTGGTGCCGTCCGCAGGAACGCGCAGGCAGGAATTAGTGTAGCTTCACGTGACAGTTTCGTGACCGACTGATTCTCGTCACCGCAGGAGTGTCGAAGGAGATACGTTTGCATGTACAATGATACTTGTGCACACGGTATTACTCCCTGGCTCTACCGCACACCGCGGAACGAATTAGTATTTATAAAGCGGCCGAGAAATTTCGCAGAGAAACGCTACACCGAGATTTTGACCTAGATAGAGAGATACGAGTTTCCTGCATATGTTATACATGTATATGCGCTTAGTTATGTAATCCTTAACCTTAGAATGCTGTGCGATAGTTTCGCTCGAAAGACGTAATATCTGTATGAAATTCGTGTATTGACATAATTATTTTTGGGAAAGAAAGTTATATTGATTGTTAATTAATATGAAATTGTAGGGTTTTTTTATTTTTTCTACTTTTTGTATGTGTAAACATATTTCCATTAAATATGATATAAGAATTAATTTATCGTATAAACTATATGAAATATACACGCGTTTAATATTTTAAACAATGTCTTAACAAAAAACACACTTTTTCCATTTCTCAAATTATTAAACAAGATAACGAAATTGTGTCGCGTTAGAAATATCTTATACAAAATTCTCGAGCTGTTCTGTACGCTCCGTCAGATCGATCTATTCTTCATACCGTGAAATGAACGGCACTTGGACTGGTTGAAACTTTGATATTCTGAAATACTTCCGCTTTAAAATCGCAAGAAGAACGGAGAAGGAGCTGATGATAGTTCCGGTAAAACCGAACGAGTGCATAGCTACCCGCTACGTCGATAGCAGGTGACTGCATTCGGTGCGCTTGGCTGCGCAAAGATATACTACGTGCATATACTTTATATGCGAGCACCGCGAGCGGGCATTGAATCGTCAAATTACGTTCCCTCACGCCGCCGATTCTTCGCGTTCGCGATTTATTTTCGTGAATAGCTCGGAAATTTGATCTCGCGTTAGCAGTCAATCGTATACAAAAATTTATTGAAAGATCGAAGATTTTTGCACGACATCGAAATATTAGAGAATAAATTGTCCAATAAGTATATATATATATATATATATATATATATATATATATATATATACATATCTTTTTCGGCACACGTACAATTTTTATAATAATCTTATAGTACAATCCACAACGCAAAGTATATACACTGTTTGCATCACAAATTGGTTGTCAACAAATCCTTAACAAAACCAACGGCTAATATTTTCCTTGAAACAAAAAGTTTGCAACAATAATTATAATATACAGAAGTAAAACATTGAAAGCAAGTAATTAGAAGAAAACTTGTAAAAAAAAACACGCTAGTGCCAGAAGTGGCTAGTTTTTAAAAAGTATGTGTATTTATATATATTTAATATTGCAGCAACTTATTTATTGCACAGTAACTCGATCGTAGCATGCAACGTATTTCCGTATTTCATCGTGTTGTAATTTAACCCACGTCGTTTACCGCCATAAAATCCGGTCACGCCCCCAAATGCGCTCTATGATATAAGTACCGTATGAAAAGTCTACCTTCAGGATATAAATTCACTTTTTTCTGTGTTGCTCGCGTCGATAACGGATCTCTTTAAAGAAATATATAATTTATTTTTCTATTTTTTATTATATTTTTTTCTTTATTATTTATATCTTATAAAATAAATTCTATTGCGCCGCTCGGTTTAAAAAAAAATTGCTTACTCTTTAGTTCATCTAAAAATATTTTTTTTGCTCGCAGTCTTTCAAATCTTGGCAATATTTAATTATAATATGAATAAGATTTTACTCGAAACACGCGTTATAAAATTCCTCTTAGAATTTGATGTGAACAATTACTGTGCGAAAATTGAAATAACATAAAGTTTGAGTTAACCGGCACTCGTTTGTTTGTTACGAAACGCGATATTATTTTGCGGTGCAACGTGCTACATAACACGGAAGTTTAAATTGCCTGGTGTAAGTTGACCCGAGTCATTCAACATCATAAAGTCCAGTCACGTCCTGGCGGCGGCTTTAAGATATAAGCGCGACATGAAGCCAATTTCTTTGTAATAAACAGGCTTTTTCGATGTAGTAAAGATTAAGTAATGAAAACACATTCGTATACATTTGTTTACGTCACTGTAAGGGCAATTTCCTTCGCTCTGCGACACAACTGACGACTGTCTTTTCGAACTTTCGCTAACAAGAAAAGATCGGCTGCAAATCAACTATATTGACGATAATTCGATGTGTCACGATGCAACGGGGTGACGCGTCCACCGAAGTTTAAATCTCCGTCGAGTTGATCGCGCGCGAATACAACCTAGTCGATGGAGACATTGTGGAATCGAGTCACGCCTCGCAGATGCCTTTATGCCAGAGCTGTAACATAAAGCCGGCCTCATCATAGTCAAGTGCGCCTTACTCACGGTTGGGAAACGCCAGGAGAGGCGGATAGAAGGGTTGGGTGGCAAGACGAGATATCGCGTAACATGCAAAGCGGCCGACAAGCCCCATCCATTGACGGATCAGCATAAAAATTGCGACAAAGGAGCGCAAATTCCGCCTACGCGCGAATACCTCCCGCGTTTCTCTGTACCATCGGTCGACGACCGATCATTCCGTCAGGTGTCGGAAATGACACAAAGAGTAATCAGCGACAAAGCGACGTTGAATGTCTCTTAGCCTTTCCCAAAGGAAATTGTACCGACTACGAAATTCGCAGGAAAACGCGAGGAATGTATCGTGAGAAATGCGTACACGAGTATTCGCAATAGGATCAACTCCACGCTTATTCTGGTATATACGATTTTTCCTATTTCTTCGAACGCTTCCGAAGCATTAACGCTAAAATGTATATTTACTAGCACGGTGTCGTTTATCGTTATTTATATACGTAGGTTTTCCAATGGCGCTTGAAAGAACTTGCTGCGAGATACGTTTTAAGCCAATTTCTCTATTTTCTGTAAATAAGCAATAGTATGTGTGTGTGTGTGTGCGTGTGTGTGTGCGTACCTGGAAATGTTCTTGCGAATGAAGAAATTTTCGACATTACCCATCTTACATCTTTTTGACGTCGGGAAGTTTGAAGGAAAATTTCATTTAGAGAGTTAATGGAAAATGGGTCGCGAGAAAAGATATTCGAAATATTCTATTTTTTTGCATTGGTTTCCACGAGTTCTTCTCTCTTACGCAGAATACAACGCAAAGTTAAAATCGACGCAATAATAGTAGAAGAAAGTCTTGTGAAGTGCTGCGGTAAGACAAGGCCTTTTTCTTTCATAATGATTGTGTCTCCTTTTCTCTCTTTTTCTGTCTTTCTTGTAAAAATATCAGACTCACGCAATCTCTGACTTTCAAGGAAATTGAGAACATCGTCTTCTATCGGCGCATCGCTAAACGCGTCTTCCGCAAGCTAAAAGCATTTCGTTGCATGCGAGGAAAAAAGATCTCTATTCTATCTGAAATCAATGTCTGAAAAGGCACCGAAATAAAATATCATATCGGAAAGCATATCGCCATCCTCGCTCTTTCTCTTAATCAGAAAATGTGCGTGCTTTCAGTTGAGAATTTCCTACAGCGGTGAAAGAGATACACTATGAAATAAATAAAGCCAAGTAAAGTAAATAACAAGTAAGTTAAGTAAACGAATCGAATACGGCATTGTTTCCAGCAATGCTGTTTCCTACATACTCTCGAATCGAAGAATGTACATTTTCGGTTTCGAAAAATATATATTGTCTAAATAAAATATAGTGCTCGTATACAAACAGAGAATTCTTTATTAACAGAAGAGAAGTTTAATTTAATAACGCAGATTTTAAATTAAAAATGTTTCCGAGATATACATGTAATATGCTTTACTTTTATTATCGCGATGATAAAATAGAAATCATCTTGCTAATGGATTTTGAAATTTTAAGGCTCCCATTTAATATTTGAATAATTTTTTTCTCTTATGCATCGGTAATTTTGCACTGATATTCACATCGACATTTTTTAATCTAACACGATGTGTTAAATTCTCATTAACAAGTTTGTGTCAATTTTTAATATTAATTCAATTATTTTAGTTAAATTATATTGAATTGACATTAATACAAAAAAATTTTATCTGAAAACTTTGAAATATTCAAAATAAATATATTTATCTTATATTCTCGTCACACTTTAGTATCGACATAATATTAGCAAAATATAGCACATATCGTTACAAGCATTTATTTTGTAGGACACTGATAAATTTATAAAGCTTTCTCTTATATTCGATTTTTCATTATTGACATTCTGTCATCCTTCAACAGAATACCGGGAGCCGCTTTTGCGAAGAAAAAAGAATACCAAGTTCTCGTTTTAAGCGGGTCAAACACTTCGCCGCTTGCACATTCATGAAGCAAATTGCGCGAGACAGCGTACAGTTTTAAGTGAATGGAGTCTCTGAATGGTATAACGTTCGCACACAAATTTCCATTCTCCTCTCTTTACTCTTTACTCTTCGAGTCAACAGAAATAAAGCACGTGCACAACAAAATTCAAATTAACAATACGATGTATAATAATTATCTCACTTGCACATATTCGGTCGACTATAGTGAGCTAAGAAAAAATTCTTCGATTAATAATTCAAGTACTCTCTCTTGACGACATTAAAGTACGCGCAATTCTTTTTTGAGTTTACATGGTATCTACCTTTTGCATAACAATGCGACGTCTTTGTTGACGATGGCAACGCTCTACCACGAGAGTTCTTAAACAAAGAATAAAGTCGGCTTGATATGAAAATATGAAGTAAATTTCGCTTCCTTCGTGACATCTCCATTATACAAGGTGAAGATAAATTCTCGTATTTTTAAATATAAATATCACTGCTAATATCACTTATACGCAAATACTGTTGGCAAATTCATAAAAAAGATTCATATGCACAATTAATGACAGTAACAAGAAAAGTGAGCTTATAAAATTCTTTTCTCATGTAACTTAAAAATATGTTTGTAAAAATTTCTTTATCGTTATTATGTCCCTCGACCGTTCATTTATTTCCCAAGTTCATCGCCTATGTCTCTAAGTTTCAAAATAGTACTTATGCACAATTTTCTTCGAAAGAAAAAGTGCATGCATTTTGTGTACATTTCACGTCACTGAAATGACGTTGACATATTACCTAATAATAACGATACGTTCTTTTGTAAAAATTTTATTAATGGACAAGCTACTGTAAAAAACTATGTCGTTTTTTCTTAGCTTTTTGCATAAGGTGTTATATACGTGCATTTACATAAGTCCATTAATTTTTAGAGGCTTATTAAAAATAAATTAAAATAAAAATCGCATACAAAGCATCAAATTCGTTAGAAATTAAACAAACATAAAACAGAGTATTTTAATTCATCCATTGCTTTTTCTTTCAATCGATGTAACAAAGTAATCTTTTAATAAAATGTTAAGTACCATCTACAGTAGCATTGGTAATTATCAGACGGTTATTCTAACACACGATTTAAGCGTGCTCGACTACCACTCCGATTAATGAGTATTTGTATATCAAAGGTTTGTAAAAAAATATTATCAGAAATTTTATGTTAACTAAGAATTATTTCATGGATATTCACGTATAGCCATTAGTTCTCTCTCTCTCTCTCTCTCTCTCTCTCTCTCTCTCTCTCTCTCTCTCTCTCTCTCTCGCCTCTTTTATTTTCTTATAAAAGAAAAATTTGTCTAAAGACATTTTCCGTTTCATCTTCTTCCGGCTCTCCTAACAGTTTAACCAGGCATTCATATGTTACTGGAGAGTTCTTTTGACAGCAGTATCACTCCTACAATATATACCTACAATATACACAATATTATCATTTCTACATGTATTTTCATATATATTTTTTTCTTTTTCTTTTATATATAGTGTAAAAAAAATTAATTATTTTTATACTTTATTTTTATATTTATATAAAAATATATAATATATTAAAATGGGAAGAATTGATAAAAGAATTAATAGTTTTCGAAATATATTATTGTTGTGCTTTCTGATTGATTTTAATTAATTTTGATATTTATCTTCGTACTGTCACTCATTTACAAGCATTTGCGCAAAAAATATAACTCTTTTAAAAGGCAATATGTTAATTTTAATATTAAACTAAGAATACAGAACACAAGGGACAACAAATTTAATAGAATAATCATAGTCGTTTGAAAGATGAATCCACTTCAGGAATCATGAGACTTTACAAGATATTAACTCAAAGATATTAACTCAAAGATATTAACTCTTTATATAAGTTATCCTTGTTAATAAATAATTTGATAGCGCGCTAACAATAAATGTAGACTTATTTTTCAAACAGTTAGGATTATTGTATTATAAGTTGTTCATTATGTTCTGTATTTTTATTATCGGTAAAATATTAAAGTTAACATACTACTTTTTGAAAGAGTGTTATTTTCCGAGCAAATGTTTGTAAAAAATAGTAATTAAAGTAAAATAATTTTAATTATATAGTCTCTCCTTATTTAATAAATTAAAAAAAAATTAAATCTATATAAAAGACGCACGCTGTTTGCTAGTGTTTACAAGAAATTATTTTCTTTTTTAAAAATTTTTTAGCAATTATACGTTTATATAATTACTGCGTTGAACTACGATTATACAAAAAACAAATAAAATAGAAACGACAAATTTTTTTCAAACAAATTCAATTTCTGTGCCTCAAGATACATAAAATTTGTAAGTTTTAAAAAATGCATAGTGTTTATTGAATAATGGAGATTTGAACAAACGAAAGAAAAAATTTTTCAACAAAGAATTGTTGATGAAAGGTCCAATGCATCAAATGCAAGTAATTCGACAGTGCACTTTAATCATATATCTCTTAATATTTCAATGATGTTTATTCTTTTGTTAACATTTTATAATAAGTCCCCGTGTTCATAAGAAATTTTTCTGCTTAATTTTCCTGCATGAAATTACGTCTTTCGTATGTATTACATCACGTCGTAAGACGTGATCGCGCGTTACATAAGAAAAGCTCCCCTTTAAGCCGTCGATCAGTTCCGCGCAGACGCACGGAAAAGTAGGTCACTGGGGCACTGGGGCACTGGGGCACTGGGGTGAATGGAACCATTTGTTCACCTTCCATGCGTTACCGAGGTTAGTGTCTGTCATAGTTACGATGCACGATATGTGAGCATTTTCGGCGTTTTTTTACACGCTTCGATGAATTATGCGTAGAAGAGTGTCGAGAGAACTGAGTTTAGCAACGGGCAATCATTTCGTTAAGTGATCCGCGTGACTGTAATTAGTGATATTTTTAATAATCATCGTGTCTTTGTGCGTTTCAATGGATCATTCTAGAAGGATTTATTTTATATTTGTTTTACGTATCGTACATTGCGCAACCGACCAGGATTGCCATCTAGCAAGGAGTATTTAGAATCTCAAGAAACATTGAGAAAACTTCCTAAAAATAGAGTTAAATTAATGTGAGTAATCTCATGATTCGTGATTTTTACTTCTATTCTCGATTGTGTTTCTTAATAAATTGAAAAGAATTAAGTCCGTATAAAATATCAAATTTCGAGTTTTATATTGTTGCACTTTTCCGTGTATCTAATTATATTATTATATATGATATTCGTATAAAGTGCGCCGTATTTCCTAAGCGGATTAGTAAATGTAATATATTGATATTAAGACAAGTGTATTAATTTAATATTAAATCTATTAAATTGTTAAATTATATATTATCGATTGGTTGATGATATCGAATCAACTTTATTAAGTTTTGCATGATAGATGCAAACATGAAAGTTGACAGTATGATAAAAATTACTTAATAATAAATAAATAAATATTTTACATGTTTATTAAAAATATTATTAATGGAATTATAATAGTTATTATAGTAAAATAGTAATTTATATTTGCTTAAATATATGCATTTTTATTATTTTTATTATTTGCAAATAGCATGTAGCGCATGCTTCACCGAACTGTCAAGAAACTGTCGACAAATTGAATTAATATTCATTTTCCAACGATCGTCAATCAGACGTACAGAAAAAGTACAACTATATAAATCTCGAAATTTGACTTGAACACGCTTCACAGGTTTTCATTACATTTTTATTATGGATTCTATTTGTTAATGCTTACGCGCGTCATGGCTACAAAATATAAATTGATTTTGGTTCCAAGAAAATTAACAAATAATTATGAAATATAAAAAATGAAACATGAGAAACAAATATAATCTTCTCAATTTTATTTTTCATGATGATACATATGGTATTAATTAATAAATTTCCTTTTTAAAATCTATTTTTTTGCAATTTGCTTGCTTTTTATCGTATATTAGCATTTTTTATTCGCCATACATTAAAGGATGTAGAAGTTTAATATATTCTACATTTCATATTTTCTATATGCTTTTTTAAGCGCTTAAAAAATCTATCTCAAAATGCATAAAAAATAATAATAAATTAAAAATATATTAAATATAGATATTTACAATCTACATACTGTTGTGCGGTACGTATAATATTCATATAAGAAACTCAAACTCTTCTATATCGTATTATTTTATTAGCAATTCTTTTTCGAACGGAGTATAATTGTTTCTTGTAATTTTTTCATAAAGATATTTAATCGAATCAGAAATCTTTCCAGGACGGCATATAAAAGTGCGTATACAATGATTATCTTCTCTTTGTTTCTATCTTCGAAATATCCTTCCGTTGATAATTATTACAGATTAGTAATAATTACTATCCGGTCATTGCGTAAATCTGACCAGAATTTAAGCGAAAACTGAAACCGAAAAAGAATAAGAAAAAGTAAAAAAAGGAGAAACTGCTCTTTTTGTATTCTGCGCTCACGAATGCCTTGTCATCCGCCGGCGGAAATTTAAGAACTTACTCGGGAATATCCCCGCCGCGGAACGGACAGCCTCTGTCTACCTTTCTCTTTTCTCCTTCTCTCTTTCTCTTTATTGTTAGCAGCCACGGAGAACTCGTTTTCCACCGAGCCGCCATTTATTCTCACTGCGTACATAACTGCCCTCTCTGAAAATCTCATCTCCTGACAAATTTCGTTACGTGCCCACGGCAATTTCCACGTGTAAGTTCGTCGTTCTCGTCCCTCGTCCACGCTATGCCTCCAAAAACTAAACGCTCTTTCGGTACGTTTTGGAAAAAAAATTGCGCAAAAGTTCGTTTCGAGTGTTAATCAACGAACGCGAGTACGCTTTGACTGCAATTGACGTTTCACAAGCATGATCGAAGTTGTCATGAATAAAATTTCAGAAAAAGAAATTCTTCTGTTTGTTTATATAATACAGATATACTTATGAAATTTACGTCATCAGCATTATAATTTTTGACTATTAAGAAAATATAGGAAGAACTAACAAAACTTTATTATTGTTTATTTTATTATTATTTTATTAAAACACTTTATCCGACATTTACATTACTAATATCTAAACTGGATTATATTTGGATTTAAAAATCATATATACTTAGTTGAAGCGTTAAAAAATAAAAACTCATCAAAACAAAAAAAAAATGATTAAAATTTAAATAGTGAAAAATTCTGTTACTAAAAATGAAAAATTTCTATTACAAACTTCACTAGCAAATTAATTTTAATTTTGTAATATGTTGACATTGTTTATATTTTTTTGTTTCAGGAAAAAATGAATTAATGATATACTAATTATTTTGTCAACTTTTTGCTGTGAATTTTTTTATTTGTGAAAAATAATGGAGAATGAAAGATATAATGCACACAAACACAAAAAATAGCTTGCTAACTCAATATCGATAATTGGAGAATGCAACTTTAACTTTTCTACTTTTATATTCGTTATAATTCTTTGCGGACGGTTAATTATTGTCGACAAAAAAATAAAGTTGTCACGCAAGCAGCTTTCAGATAACGAGCCAACTATTATTTGTACGCACAGTCGTGTTCGTAATGGCCGATGATTACCAATGTGATTTAAACATTCGCATTACGTGGAGATTTACGTGGAAAATACGCGTTGGAAACCGCGAACACGTCGGCGAAATCCTCGTTTCAAATCACTCATGTTTGAGTCAATGCGCCGCGAGATTTGTCGCACGCAATCACGCAGCGACGCAGTTTACCGCAGAAACTATATAATGGCATGCTATAAATAATATAAACGGCGATTAAATCAGCGAGGGCCTCAACGGTCCTCGCGAAACATTGTCGTAATTATACGAGTAATTATTAACGTGCGCGCGTGCGTGCAGTTTTATATCCGGCTATGTATAATGAGCAAGTTATTTCCGAATATGCCGCAATCTTTAATTGCGAAATCTATAAAACTACAATGACGGATGTTTACTTTCTCGCTATAAGCATTGTTTTAAAATAATTATTTTTACTCTATCGTGCAAATTGAAAATATGTTTTGTGTTGTTTTAAAAGGTTTTCAGAATTATTTAAAAGAATTGTTTAATAAAATTATAAATTATGAATAATTTTAATAGAATTTTGGGAAAATAAATACGCTTAGATAATTTATACAACTACGTACACGCATAGGATTAGCAATAAGCTATTGCCGTTTGTCATTATGTATGCGTAACTTCCATATTCAGATTTATTTACTTTACTAATAGTCATCGCAACGCACACACGAGAGATTCATCCACGAATGAAATTAATTAGGCACAATTATGTCAATGTACATATTAGTTTTCGACCAGCATCGTGATTATCACATTAGAATTTAGTATTTGAATTTGTTAAATGCATACATATTGCAGATTTCAGCTTTTATAACGTAACAAATAAATACTATAATTTTTAATGCTGAAAAATTCACGCTGTAACTTATATTTATCTGAACGTTAAATTCTTTGTTAGAAAAATAATCGGTGCTTTTCCTTGTTCAATCATGTTAGCTCGCATAGACAATATATTGCCGCAATTAATTATTACAAGTCATAAGATTCACGCGAACCATAATCATTACAACAATCTACGGTAAGGCGATAAATCATAACTCATTGTCAGTAATTTGTTACTATGTGACAGGCCAGTGGTATATCGCGAATGATTTTCACGAGACAGAACTGCGACGTAACGTTTTGTGCAACGTAGCGGTTTCCGGTAGGGGAACTTCCGGGGGAGATAAATATGTGTATACATGTCGTCATTGTGCGATCACTAATCTTGGCAAGACTGAGTTTATATACGCGTCGCGCCATCGCGGTTCGCTAAATGACACTTTTTATCAAACGCCAGCTCGCGCAAGAATGGATCCCGCTGGAATCGACGAGATGAACTCAGCATTCTCGTTCTGGAACATTAGAAGCAACATCGTTCGCGAAAGGATCGAAATCGGAAAATATTTTGTCACCTTTAGCTAACGTTAATCGAGATTTAATAGAACTCTCGATCATGCAATTTTTAAATGTCAAAACTAATAAAAAAATTGTATATGTGTATAAGAAAATATATAAAAAAGAATTTATAACAGGAATATAAATATTAAAATTCTAAAGCTATTGTCCGTTATTTCGTCAGACTAAACTTATTTTTTTATATTTAAAAATATTTCTTAATAAAATTTAATGAAATATTTTAAAAATAGCTTGGATATACAATTAAATATATAATTAAATTAATCTTCTCATATTTCAGACTTAAAATACTTTCGTTGCACAATCGTTGGCTCAATTTAGCGCAGGTGCAACACAAGTTGCATGTTGGCGGGAAAAGGGTTATGAACCGGCTGAATGTAATTTCTCCGAATAGTATATTTGTAGAGTGCATGACGCTGGATATCAACGTTAGAATGGCGTATATAGCGCGACGTCAGAAGCTTGCGAAGGCCCAATGAGAGAACTGTGAACCTTCTCTTCCCTCGCCTACCCTTTGACGACCATTCGTCAAAGAGCAACGTCGTGTGAGCGCGAATTTCCCTTCCTTCTTAATCCGTGCGAGTTCACCGGCGCACTGCTGAAAGTTACCGCAGGTACACTCACACAATTTGTAAAGAGAAGCGAAAAGCATTTAATTTGATGAATAATAAATGTTGATATATATATAGTATTATGATGTATTACTTTAAAGTCTCCGGGGAAATAATCAGGCCATTAGGTGTCAAAGAAAACAGGAGAATTTTAATTATATTTTTAATTGTCAAAAGATTTTGGAAACAAATACAATTAAAGATCATATTTTACGTTATTAATATGTTGTGTATCGTGAAAATTTATTCAATTGGGCGAATGATTGTTTTCTTCCGAATCTAAAAAGATTATATTTTGTATTGTACTTTCTTCTCTATATCATTTATTATTTACACACGCGTTCGTAGAAAGGCAAACTTTACAGTAATTCACATCTCAGTTCGCCATTCTCTAACATTTCCTCTAAATCGGCGTCATCCTTGTCTGCACGTACTGACCTAGTTAGCCTTTAAGCTCGTTGCACATCCAACTGAATTACACGGTGTAGCTCGTGTACGTGGCCAAGCCAGGGGGAATATGAGATTGATTAAAAAGGTATCAGTATCTACAGCTGTGGATTGCAAGCGCCAGAATATACATATATACAACCAAACAACATAGAAATGCATTAATCGAGGAGTAGCAATTAGTAATAAAGGGTATCGGCTCGCATTTCTGCCGATAGAAATTTATGCTTAAATTTCAACCATCGTGATAACAATTCGGCATAATACTAATTCTACCTGTAATATGAACTTATAATAAAACCAAATATTTGCAACATTACGTTTCGAAATTTTCACATACATTTCCGCGAACGAATGTAAAGGACGTGAATTTCATAATCGCCTGTTTTTCTTCTTTTACATACGTTTATTCAGTATATAATCGAACAAGTTGTCACAATCGTTATTTTGGCGATATCACGAGGACTCGTGACGTTGGACTTAAGCCAATATGTAACTGCAATTAGAAACTCTATGATATGAATTTTTACAAGAGCTAACCATTAACCCACTTTTATCTCGCCAAAAACATCACTTACATATCGAGCAGCGCATTTTTCAATACTTTTCTACCGCTATTTTTCGCGAATTTTGTTTTCTTATCTATTCTCTTGTTCTATTATAACGATTGTGAGATTTATAATATAATTTCTGATAGAAAATATTCTCTTAGATTCATACCGCAGTGAAATAGCTTTATTACAAAGAATTTCAACATTTATTGATGCATGCGAATAACGATGTTTGATACAGGAATTGACTCCAAACTCGTCAAGCAATAAACTCTTTAAAGTTTTTTTTTTTACGCTTTCTTTGAAATATTTCAATTTCTCTAACTTATACAACGCTTTGTTTTCTTTTATGCAATAAAGTCATGAAGTATTCTTCAGGTTTTTGCATCGTTGTTCTTTGAGTAGATAAGGAAGATTGCAATGTCAAAGAAAATTATTTTGGAACATTGTCAAAGGAATAATAAATTTTGCCGAGCTTAAAAGAATATACTAGTCTTAAATATACCTATTAAAACATCCAATAAAAAGATAAATGCATTGAGTAACTGCAAATTGAACTGGATAATTTAATGATAGAGAATTTATTATTACACACATTTCTTTAGAAATTTTTTCAACGTTCAGATTCACTTCGAATGTAAAATTCAAGCGAGGTTTTATCCAAGCTTATTAATGGGAATCTTTGCAATCATATCATTTATTGAAACATGCCCATTGCTTGACCCACTGCATTAAATATTGCAAGTCTAAATTTTCTTCCCCGATATTTCCGCTCTGTTTTCGCTATTGAATTTCGCTTTAGAGTCGTGAGACACCGAGGAGCGTTCTTTGTGATACCGAGCGCATAAATGCGACGTCCCCGCGAGATTTCACGAGAAACGAGACGGCGAGACGTTATTAAATCCGACGTTGTGAGTATCTTCTCAGATAAGAAATTCCACGTAAGGAATATTTTATTGCGCGTTACGGTGCGGTAAAAAAATTCTGTCGCATCCACGCGCGGACCGTTGATGGATATCGCTCGAGGAAATTTCAGGAAAGAGAAAGAGACAACGATAGCTTTGTAAGAAACTGTGTTTGAAGAAGAAATCTTGTACGACTTTCCATCGGCGGGAATGCTTTTTAACTTATCACTAAGGAAATTAACGAGCCGCAAAAGTGTTCGAGAATACGACTTGCATTGACATCGCGCAATGGCGCGGACGGAATATATTCCTTAAGACAGAGATCGAATTAAAAGTGATAATCACGGAAGAATATCGCTGACTTTCACGTAGTAACTTTTATGGATATGTCAAAGCGATTAGATGCACGGTTTTCCGATATAATGAATAAATCTCTTTTGTTAAATATTTAATCATTTAAAAAATGTAATCTCATCTTTCGGAACGCTAATTAAACCATTTATATTATTTCGAAAGAACGCATCGCTGCGCAGAAATTTTATAATTAATTGAGACAGAAGTGTATTGAGGACAGTGACACATTTAACGATACAAATTAATTAAAGCACCAGCAACAAGATAGACCTGGAATAATACTATGATTACATAATGTCATTCCAGATTATCGTTAAGTAACAATAAAATAGCTTCTCAAAGATACTATCTATTTTCATTACGTTCATTATTTTCAACTAATTGTTATAATTGTTAATGAAATTTTATTGATTTTTAAAAAACTTTGTTCTTTCGAAACTACGCAAGAAAACTTTTTAAATCTTGTTTTTAACGAGACGTTTGGCTCTACCTCATCTATTTTCGTATCAGTAAAACACTCGATTTTTCTTACTTGACTCAGCGTCGCTTTAACAGCACCATGATAAAACATCGGCAAACTTTCGCACTTTTCGCTTTGAGAATTCATTCGTCAGTTAGCTCTTGGGAATAGGACGGGAGCATCCTTCATCTTGCGACGCGCGTATCCTCCCTTCGACAGGATGTTTTGAACACTTTACCAAAATATATGACAGCGAAATGCGCGCGCGCGCAGAGAAGAGAAAGAATACTGCTTATATATATCATTGAATACATAATGCCTTCTATTTAAGTTATATTATCTATATCGCATGTTTTCGACGAAAACAAATTACATAAATTAACATTACATTATTTGCGTTTAAATAAACACATGAAATTATCTCTTTGATACAGATTAACGGAAATGCGAAAAATTACATTATTTTAATTAAAATACGCGTTAGACTTGAAAACATTTAAAATATAATATAAAAAATACATTAACAAAATTAATTTATAACGGAACGACTATATAAAGGATGAAAAATTTCTTTGCGAAACTCTACTGGTAGCAAACTCGCGATAAAAAGTTTCGTGACTGATAAATGTAAAGAGATAAGCGCAGATAACGTATGAGAAGGGGGATTTTCACGACGTCCCCTTCATAATGTTCTCTATTGCGAGCGCAAATGCGGACAAAAACGTACGAATCTGAAAGTCATTGAATGCGTACATATATATCCGGGCCGAGTGTCGCAAAAACGTACCGGTAGGTGTGGACGACCTGGATCGACCACCAGTCGGTGAACTCCCGCAAGAAAGTAGATACGGTCGACGGTAAGTACGGCCGTTCTTGGTCCGTCGTTACGTTTGACCGAGCCTCGACTATAACTACTTATAATGCTGCAAGGTGAATCCCGAGCCCTCGCCACCGAAATTTCTTGTATATTTCCTCATATTTATCCCACCAGGCAATATAGCATGTACGTAGAAATTTTTTTCCATTGATTAATATATATTTGAATATATAACACTTAGACTAAACTTTTTTTTTCTAACTGAGAATTTTCCTGCGAAAATCTTTTTATTCTTCATGCGTGCAGAAGAATGCTTCTACATGATACAATCATATTTTAAGATATTTCATGATTATGAATTAACATGTTTTTTTTTTCTATATTATTGTAGACATAAATTGAATCTGACAATGCTACTAAAATTAACGAAATATTTATATTTATATATAATATAAAAGTAATATTATAACACAAACAGATACATAACAGATTAAAAATGTATATAAAACGTTAGTAATAATAGATGGAATGAAACTCGACGTCGGAATTATCGTATTGTATAACTTGCAAGAGTCCATTTGCCTTTTATTTCTTCTGATCGATATACATTCATACCGGAGTAGATTATACAATTGCGTCAACAAAAATATCGCCCATTATTCACGAAATAAATCGTCTATTCTCACATTACCGTGTCTCTTGTCTGCGTATCAATGTGCACACGCAACAGGTCGACAAATATGACTTTTCAAATCAACGCTGCATGTTATAAACATCAATGATATTATAAAATCAATATGTGACACGCGAGAAACGAATTGCATCAAAGACAAACGTGTAAAACAGATTGCATTTATAATAATTGCAAACATTTTAACAAAATATTACGCGATGCTTTTATCATAAATTGTTACTAGGTTACTAGAGAACATTTGAGTAACGCATGCAATTGTAAAATACAACGGAAATTAAGTTGACAGACATTTCCCAGGACTTTATTGCGCTCTTTACTGATACAATAGAAAACGTAAAAAAAAAAAAAAAAAAAAAAAATAATAAAGCGAGTTAACCAAGATCTACGTCTGAAATCTTTTCAATACGTTTGACTCTGCTACACGGTATAACAATTTTATTGCTGCACGCGCGAGCGCGGCGAGTCGCGCGTATTCCCATAAACGCCAGAACGCAATATCTCGAGTGTTCGAATAAAAGCGCAACGGGCGTGACTTAGATGCACCCGGCGGAAATTGTTTGGAAGTTCATTTTACAGCGCGCATTAAGATATGCCGGCGTTACCGCGCCCGTAAACTCCCCGATGCGCATATTGCGTCCGGGCACATAATGCTGTCATGAAAGTCAGCCTTGTTTCGTTGCAACTTCGGGGAGACTGCAGCTGACGAATCGTAAAAGCTCTCGGTCTTCTCCATGCATTCTCGGTCTATTTCTCTTTGCTCTTTTCCTCATATACTTGATGTATAACTAACAGTTGTACCACTTGCATTTTCTTTGGAACTACAGTCACTGACTTCTTTTGTTCTTTGCAGTTTTTCTTTTCTTTTTTACTCTATTATTCTGCTTTTTCTCTCCGCCTCTCTACAAAGGATATATTGAACTTTTCATACTTTTCAATGTCATTTCTTGTTAGTTTCTCAACAAATATTGATGTTTTCACCATAAATTTCTTTCAACATTTACTTTAGAGGGCTATACTTATTGATGACAACTACTTTTTTATTTTTGATATTAAAATATATTAATCAAAATAATATATTGCAATAAGTCGCTGTCACGTGTTAGCAGAAATTAATCAATTTAATTATAATTTGATATATGTGTGAAAATATTTTATTCTTACAAATACATTTACTTCTTTTTTTTCTCTATTTTGCTCTCTTCTCTTCCGTTTTTCTCTTTATCTCTTTATTTCAAGTATACTCTTTCTTTTCATTTTTTTTTTTTACAAAAACTTATCATTTTTCTCTAGTTACACGCGAATGTTTATTACAAAGTACTTAAGATATCTCGTATATTCTGCTATTGTAAGCGACAATATGTCGAAACTGATACATTCGTGTTCAACGTGCACAATCGATATGGGAAGCGAGCGAGAAATATTACACTACGTGTAAACAAATATTTTTCGAATAAAGGTACCCGACGCACTCTATTCTTTCATTCTCTTTTTTCTTCTTCTTTTTTTTTTATTTAACAGACATGGAACACGATGAAACCGATTTGTTCGTTACCAATACTTTCGATACATAGGATATTGGAGAAACATATTGTCCAATATGTAAGTAACTAACACCATTTATGGTGACGAACTGCCAGTTTAGACGAGAGACAAATAGTCGAAAATTGACTTCTACAAAGTCATTTAGCACAACGATACTTTTGCCAGATAATAAATATTGCTTCGTTAGATAAGTCGTTAAAATTGTTTCTTAGATAAAAGAATCATATGACGTTACAATTATTATTTATTTATTATAGAATTTATATTCTTTTACCCATATTTACACAATAATTATTACATAATAATATATCTCGTTTAAAAAATCATATTAACGAAATATTGAATATTTATTATTACTCGCACAGAAAACGTGCAAGTATCACTATTATTTTTATTTTTCACGCAATAAAATGGAGAAACACATTTGGAAATATTGAAGTTTTACACGTCAATTCACCCACATATTTTTCGGGCGTGTCGATCTCATGACCTTAATCTCACCCGAAAGGCTGTCTGACAAGCAGCAGTAGGGCTAAAAATTGAAGTGGAATTTTGACTGCCAAGCGGATCGGGCAATCGCTTTACTCAATTTTTCATCATCCATGTCGGTGAACGGCACGTAATTCTGTAGGGCAACGTGACCAAGCGTAATTTTATCGGGTTTTCCCATTCTTCTTTACTTCGCACCGTTATTTTCTATTCTCCCCTTTACTGCGCGTGTATCCAACGATTTTCTGAGAGGTAAAGTCGAAAGCTTAGAAACTAATGGACAACGTAATAAGTTTAGCTATTGCATAATCGTCGCTAATGGCACGAACGTACAATGGTACTTTGACAAAAGATCTGTCCAAGGGAAAGACAAATGCCTCTTAAAAGGTTCCTTTTACAAGTACATTGCATACTACTGGAAAATATTCAGCAAATGAATAGAAGATCATACGGTTGATAATGATATCCTTGTAATGATATGAATTGTTTAAATTAAAAAATTTTAATTTGTCATGATAATAAAGTATTCTAGTTTAATTTTTTAAATGATTTTAATAATATATATATATATATATATATGAAATGTCATGTTTTCTTTAATTGGCTATAATTAGAACATTTCTTCGAAATATAATTTGCAATCTAAAGGCAATCATTTCATAGCCCGAAAAAATAAATTCACGTGATGAGATGACCCGCCTTTAAAAAGAAAACTTTTTTAGCAGCAAGCATGCCACGAAGGGGATCGTGGAAACGGCGATAAAGATAAATGCAAAAAAGGCGAAGAGAAAAATGAGAGAGAGAAAAAAGAAAGAGAAGAGGTTCAAACGATGAATTTCATTCGTGCACCATCGTACAATTTTATTCAGCAGAGTTTGTTTGTGCAGCTGATTGCCTCGGTAGCAACGATGTCAGGAGTAACGAGAATGAACTTAAGCGATCAATTAAAAATGTAAACTCGTCTAATTGGGACGTTAAATAGCGTATCATCACCAGTGAGAGCAGCTAACCCCGACTATCACGATCCGACGAATCATTCGGTACTTTTTGATTACGCGAAAGGCAAAGACTAATCTCAACACTTTTACGGAGTTGAAAGTCGGAAGTTGATAGCGGGATGAGAAAAAGGAAAAAAAGGGAGATCGTCCTACGAAAGTTGGAAATGAGCGAGGCGTGCGTGCTTAACGTCGAGTTTAATTGCCGATCTAAACGAGCGCGAAAGGAATATTTAGCGTCGCTCGAAGGAAAGCTTTCGCAGTAACATCGGCGACGAAAGTTAGGGGTAATTAAAATTATATCTGATGTATAAAGGAATTTTTGCAGCGATTACTCTATCTCGGATTATCTGGAAATGGAATCGATCTTGTTATTAAACTAATCCGACGATTCATAGTTCTCATTTTTAAAAATATATATGTGAGAGAGAAATTATACTCTTTGCGTAAGTAATAGGATTAATTTTGTATGACGGTTATTGCTAACAAAAAAAATTGTAATTTGTAACTTTTTTAAATATAAGTTATTATACCTGCGACTGAGAAAACTTAATAACAGTTAAATAATTTAACTCTCAATTTTCCTTCGGTTATTTCCAATTATAAACTTCACTTTGAAAATAAAAAGTTTCGGATCAGACACAAACATTATTTTCAATTACTAGTTATTAGTTGAAGTACAACTACTATAACTTACAATCAAGAGAAAATGAATAATAGCAGAGAGTAGAAAACATATATTAAATATTATAACACTTGAATGTGAGTTTTATAAATCAAATTTTAAAAGCAAAACTTTAGAATACCTTTTTTATTCAATAATCAATTGGAAAGAATAATGTATTTCGCGATTGGCGTTAACCGATCGTTTAATCGTTTAATCGTTGCCAGGAAATTCGGAAAGGCTCCAAAAAATTTCGCGACGAAGGGGTAGATTATAGCCGCGTCGCAACACGATGAGTGTGAACAGAACCCGAATAGATCGCATAAATTACAGGGTCCGCAGTCGTGGTACGCGCGGCGTAACGAGATAATTAATACACGGACGACTGTTCAGGCGAGAGAGAAGGAGAGTGCGATGAAAGGTTGATGAGAGAAAAGAGAGGGAAACACGATGAGGGAGGGAAGGAGAGTGAGAGAAAGGGTGCATGCGCGCGCACGCGTGTGTGTGCGTGCGTGCATGTGCGCCACGTGTGTCACCGTCCTTTCTATACCGGACAACACGTACCCTCGCCAGAATGCATTTACCTACTGTTTCGTTGCTTCTAATGGCCGCTATTCGCCACCCTGTATATTGTCCCCGAGGGTCGGTCGACATATCTTTTGTTCAACGCGCGCCGTTGCATGCCGGATGAGGAACGATCCCCGATCGCGTCTGGCCATTCGATCGCACTACCACTACGTCTGTGCTGATGAACGAGCATGGATAAATTAACGCCGTAAAAGAAGAATTACTGAGAAGTGAAGTTTGAGAAGAACTATTATCCCCATGTAAATACGAAGAATCGTGTCTCTTCTAAAAAGAGATAAAAGTTCCTCTTAATTTACAGCTTGCGGCAGTAATCGATTACCGATCTATAAATGCTAGAAAATTTGTGTCCTAAAATCTTGCTACCAGCCAAATTACGTTGAATTTTCCTCGTGTTAAAAAAAGATTGGATAAATAAATTTTTATTTATTTAAAAGAGTGTAGGAAAATGTACAATATATTTCTTAAAAACAAAATATACATCTACCAATTAAATAATCTGAAAAAAAAAAACTGTGACTGTAAAATCTATAATCGGATAATCTATACGAATTCGTTTTATAACTTGGTAATTATTTGCGGTAGATTTACATATCTAAGAATCTAGTGGATTCTTGATGAAAGATTTATAAAGCTGTAAATTTGCCACAAAAGCATTCCACTGTATATCAATATACTCCTTGAAGAATCTTTCGTTTCCAACGTAATAATCTTTCCTCTTGAAAAGAGTTGAGAATGAGCTGGCTAACTATTTAGACTTACAACGAGGTCGAGCAGTCTTCGGCGGCGACAGCATTAAAAGCGCACTTGGAGTTGTTTTTTTTGCCCCGCGCGCCGGTCGCGTCGTCATCGTAGGAAATTACTAAAAGTTCCGCGCGGTTGCAATTCGGTAACGTTTTACGTTTTGGTTCGAAGTATAAACTGTCCCGAGGCGTTAGCTCGCCAACTGCGAGAAACAGTGTCGAGTTTTTCGTTTCCGCCGTGGGATTCTGCCGAGTTTCTCGCGCCATTGTCGAACTCGATCCACCCCGGATGATTTTCATCAACGACGATTGTTCGTATTCCTTCGTCGGGAGTTGTTGGCCGCCCGCTCTCCCCGGGGTCGAATAATTCACTTCCCGTGGTAGTCCGGTATTACGCCCACCCCGGACTTCCGCATAAATTCACCGCCGCTAAATCGTAACCGTGCGAACTTAGAAACATGGCCACGCGGCTTATTATCTTGAAGACAAACGCGCGCGTCTACCCGAGTCGGCCGATAAATCGACGCGACAAAACTGCTACGCCTGCATCGTTCTCCGTAGAACGAAGATTTAACATGAGAAAGACTATACGAATGCCGAAAATGTACGCGTAAAATTCCAGAAAAAGCTCTCGGCCGCTCTAAATAATGTTTTAATAATTGTAACTAGAAAAAGAAACTTATGTGCTTTTATTAGCGTTGAAATATCGTATAGCCAATTAAATTCTTTTCTCTTATTTTATCTTGACATTTACTTGAGCGAAACAGACAATAGCATGATATGTATAGTGAGAAAATAGACAATTACATAAAATAAAACAAGAACGATCGCTTTTTTGCATGTACCAATGAAATATTTCCAATAAAGGAAAAAGAATACCGACGGTGCAGCGGAATAATACGACGGACAAAGGTTGCCTTCTCCTCGATCATCCAGGCGCAATCTGGACTTCATACCTTTCTCGCTTCTATCGAGTATGTGTACGTTCTATTGTCGGAAAGTATGCGACGCACTTCAGCGGAAAGGAACGAAATCGATTAAAGCGCAGTCTCGCAACCGGACTCGGAAAATGCGATTTTGTCGTTGAGTAAATGATACTGCGTATCTTTCCGGCACGAAGTCCACTAAAAGTGGACTTAACCTTTAACCCAGATATCCGGGCAACATTCCAGATTTTACTATTTCGCGTGGAAATGTGCGCGATATATGGTAGCTTCTCGATTCGTGAACTTTCACATATCGCTATAACGGAGCAATCGCGGCGCGAATCGATAGATAATTTATTGCCGTCGGTGCGGCAATAAATCGTAGCCGCTGACCAAAGTTAAAATATTCCTGTGATTTCTTACATCTTTCGTGCGAGAAAAAAAATTTCCATCCACCATCTCGCGAGATGATATTACGTGCAACTCGCGTTACCAGCAATAATGTCGCGAATGAGACTAGTGTCACTTTTAAGGATTCAATCATGATTTTTACTGATAAACGATGACACAAGCGAGCAAACGTCGAATAAAGCGACGATAAATCATATTTACTGAGTACGTGGAAAATACAATAAAATCCGACGAAAACGCGTGTGTATTTTTATCAACAATAACTAGCACATCGTACAACGAAATGTTGAACTCTCGTAATTCAAATTTGCTGATGTGAAAATTAAATAAACCACATGTATAAAAGCTAGTGGATTCATATTGACATTCCATGAGTGATACTTGTATAGTGACAGATATACATAGTTCTTCCGTTACATCTGTGTACTATGTAACTTGTTTCATGCAAATAGTTTTGCTTTTCCGCAAATAGTATCCTTTTAATAACGTAAAAGAGCAAATATCTTTTGATTACCAAAAAAATGTGGTTCCTTTTTTTTCAAAATTATATTAGTTTAATTCATTAAAATTATTTTTAAATTTTCCTATAAATTAATTTTTTATATTTAAATTAATATACGCGTATTATCTTTAAAGAAAAGTGAAAATTATGAAAAAAATTAAAAAGAGAAGAGAAAGATATGTGAAATTATTTTAATTAATTATTAAAATTATTTTTTAATTAATATTTTATTTCACATCAGATTGCTCTGATGAATAAATTTCAGATCTAATATACAGTAATTATCATTATTGATTAATGGTTAATTGAAGATTAATTATTAAATTTATTTATAGCATAAATCGGAAAAAGATGAAGAAAAAATGGAGTAGGAAAAAATTCTTTGGTGCATGGTTTTTCAACTCATTAAACAAGACATAATAATAATTAATAGATTATTTTAAATGTCCTCTATACATATAAACGTGTAAGAAAAATTATATTTATCGTTAAATTATCTTATTTTCGTCAATCATTGACAGAAAAACAATATCTCTGACTTTTAGTCGTATATCTCGGATTGAAAAATCGGAGCACCTACATCAGAGATCGGCACGCTGGATTTATTACGTTTCCAACTTTAACAGGGAACTTATCTATCGGCAACACGACTTTAACCAAGTTTGGGATGAGTTCGAGAGTCACAGCGCGACAGATATACCTGAGAACTCAATCCATGCCACGCGTGGTTCAACTCGCCTGGACAGAACTTCGCCAATTTATTGGCCGAGAATTCCACGAAAGATAAAATAAGTGTACCGGAGACGGCTCGTCGTGCGATGTAATAGGTCACATCGTCAGATATACGAACTTCTGACGAGACGCTCTTCCTCTAACTCTCATACGTGACGTACTGCATTTATTATATGTATAACGTGTTTTGGAAACGACGCGAAATACGAATGCATTAGTATTATTATTTTTGAAACTTGGCGTCAATTTTCTACACTTCAATATTTAACAACAAATTTCTCGACATAAATTTCTTGGCGCCAATTTCCTTGTGCGTAGCAAATTTTAAACAATATTTTAACAAACTAATGAAATACTAATACAATATAATATACAGTATATTACACGATGATGTCATGTCGGCGTCTTTTGTTTCATCACTAGACTTCCAACAACGTTCATTCAACGAATAGTGAACGTATTATTTTCAGCCACCTAGATAACACGTGTTATACGATAAAACAAGTTACACACACTTGAACCTACTACTTGGAGGCATCTCGAGTCATTTTGACGTTAAGCAGCTTAAACGGCTGATACATCCGTGTTCGCCGTTCCGTACATCGGATTAGCTGCACCTAAGGGCTCCTTGTTCCTACGCGCTGTAAATTGGAATCTGTTCTCTATTACTGTACTGACACTCAGTACCCGACACAATTTCTCCTTAACTGTAGTGAGTGGCAAGCACGAGTGCGAGCAATTCAGAGACAAAGCCATATACGATGAAGATCGTGAAATGCGTAATCTTAAACAGAGAGAGAAACAGTTTCTAGAAAAGAGAGCAATATTAATGAGTTTTAAGTATCATTTTATCAGAGATAAGAATATTCGTGAAATATAATATAAATTAAAATTAGTTTCTTATTATTTCACAAGTTTGAACACATATATAACGTTGTTGGATGTTGGAAAAATTACTCGGATAACATATTAAAAATTTATTTTAAAATTGCTGCGTTTTATGTATAAACAAAAACTTTTGAAAAATTTTAAGTTATTGAGTAATTAATCCGCAGTCGAATTACATTCAATTAAATTCGAGAATATTCTGATCGAATATTAATATCCAAACATATCCAGAAATATTTATAATTCTCTAATTAAATATAAAAATAAACCTGAAAGTTATTTCTCTTTTAAAATAATATGTATGAGGAAAATCATATACATACACACACATTTACTTTACTTATACTTTATATATGATCAGATTTATAATAATAATATTAAATTACTAGTTAATTTTATTATATATAACTTGTAAATTTTATTATGCATATATAGCCTGTTATATATGTATATAACAAGTATGTTAATTCAATATCGTTACTATTCCAAATGTAAGCGCAAGTTGAGCGAAGTAATTATCCTGGCAAGTACGCCGCTCGACGTTGATACGCAACTGAACTGAGAATTATTCGTGTAATCTACATCATCGTAATATTCCGCAAACTGAAATCGATTATTTGCCACGTTGAACTTCCATTAACTCCAGCCGACTGTGTTTATGTATCTGACAGTTGTAACACGAGTGCAATTAGATGCACATTGAAGCAGTCGTAATTTTCTAGGTTTCTCTGTTTCGTTAAAATGATCTTATTTCGCGCTCTAAATGAAAAGTGGACTACAGAAGTGAAAATAAAATAAAATATGCAATGTTTTACATTACAGATATTGTCGCGCCCTGTTGTATCTGCCCTCTTGACAAATCGTTATACATGACAAAAATAATCTTACGATGAATTAACGATAAGTTTAAATTTGTATGTTACACGCAAACTTTTAAGAAGCAAAATCGTTCCTTATTTTGTACAGAACATTATCGTACACTATCGATCTAGAACAGCGTAAACACTATGCGGGAGACAGTAGGAAACGAGAGACAGATATGCCGCCAGGTCACAAAGAAACTAATTTCCAATACAGTGTAATGTAAAACTGATGGCCTCTTTTTGAAGTGAAGAAAAAAAAACGATCTGTCGGAATACGGTCAGCGCATCTTTTGCATTACAAACATCTTTCAATGAACTTTGACTGAACCTTATCTAAACCTGATAAAAGATTTTAGAAGTAAGACATGAACAACAAGAGCTTTAAACGCTTTCTTGTTAACATAAACTCTTGACATTTTCTTATGAAAAAAAGATTTTTCTAATATTTCTTCAATGTATTTAATTATTATATTTTGCGCTTTTTGAGTAAATATTTCTTAATTTTAAAGAATTCTTGTATATATGAGATAGATTTTAGAGGGATTCTAGATAAGATACAGAATAACAAGATAAAATATTTTTTCAGTTTTATTCACAGAATATTTTTAGAGAAATGGAATTATTTTATGAAAGTAGGAATCAGAAGGTGGGTAGTAGAAAGCAATTATTCCTTTTGATTATCGACATCAAAAGACGCCGTGAAAATTTCGTAGCATTCCCTAGTCTCGTCATATTTGAAACGTCAATAACACCCCCCGTGGTATGGTACCGATAACATTCTAGCAACACGAATAGAACTGCGAGAATTTTCTTGAAGGGCTGAACACTTGAAGTTTTTCATTCGTGTCATAAATCACCAATTAATAATTTTTCTTAATATATACCAGTTGATAATATAATCTTTCCTCTTTTGATAATTAATATTTTATAAAATTCATACAGATAAAATACAATTCTCTCTATTTTTATAATAAAATTGGATATAAATGATTCTGATAAATGTCAAGTCAAGAGTTGTTAAACTATTAAAGAAATTAATTAAATTTTAGAATCAACACATAATCCTGCAAAATGCTGCAAATGCGACAACCATTTCCGCATGCACTTGAATTTGCAATTATTATAAATAAACTCATCGTCAATCATTAATAGATATTAAGCTTTAATTAATTGTACCGTAACGCTGGCTATACGTATAATTTATCGGTATTATAACATTATTCATGTAGAGCTTTATGTAATCCGATGTAATCCGATGGAGCGCGTTTCAGAGTTAGTAATGTTGTAACGATGTAACGTATCGATGTGCGAAAGTTGGTCGTGAAACCGACGTTTTACCTTGAATGTCCTCTTTATAGCTCGGCAAAGCCGAGCTACGCGTCTTCTTCAAATTCGACACATCCATTTTGCCGCACGTGTGATAGAATCGAAACGCTGTTCTATGACTCGAGATAGCAGCTCGGTAAGAATGCGCATGGTCATCGTGATGTGATATAAAATCTGAACCGGTAACCATGACGAGGGAAATCCACCAAGTTGAAAAGTCGGACAGTCGTAGTATGTGACTTATCGATCGAATATCGCCGAGGTGCAATCTCGTCGTTTTTCACAACGCTTCTTTATGTAGATGATGCATTGATGCTTCGTAAATCGGAAAGGAGTGCTTGTCGTTAAAAATTATTATTTATCAAAAAAATATATTAAAAAATGATGATTGAATGTTGTGAATTTAAAATATGAGAAAATGTTTTATAAAAGACGTACTGTGCGATTGCTAAAGTATTACAAAGCTCCTGGTTGTAAAAATGGATATAAATGTCCATTATGCGTAATTTTGCAATTATATACATTTATGAAATAGACCGTATTTTCGTATGAATATCCACAAAATGGATGCGAATGTTTTCTCGTCAGCTATGACTATTATAAAATCGCTCGTAAGTAATCGGTCATATTTTATCAATTATCGATGCTTTTAATCGAACGCCACTGCAACAGCAATAACGCCGTTATCGGTGGCTCACCATCAATTTTTTTCAACTTAATCACGCACCTTTTATTACATCGCGATATGGCTTTATCGAGCAGTTCGACGCAACACGTGTAAACTCGCGTAAACGAGCGCTCGACGATTAAAACTGTCTCTCACCGATTTATTTCTCCCTCACGCCGCTGTTTTATGTTTGCGTTTCGCCGTCCTGTGAAACTCTCATTCGCTCTTCGTGGCGCGAAATCTCTCCGAATCCTGATGAATTATACATATAAGAACGAGAGCGTGATCGTCATAACGTCAATCGTCCTTGTTTTCTCCAAATTCTTTGAATTCTCTGGAGCGTATCTTTCCTGTTTGCATTTTATTGCTATTTTTAAGGTTACTGCCTGCATCATTATATTTATCACAAAATTACTTTCTGTTACAGAAGCGCGAGCCAGAATAATTGGTCCGCCAGATATCTACGTGAAGACCGGAAGTCTTTTGACATTGACGTGTCTAATGTCACAAGGGCCTCACGATCTGGGAACGGTAGCCTGGTTTCGAGGCAGTGAGGCGGTAGTGACGTCACCGCGATCAGAAAATGATATCGATTCGGAACCACGCATAACCGTCGAGACGGAATGGAGTGACGCCCTCACATCGAGGTATGAATGAATTTATTTATTTATTACTTAATTGTATATTTAATAAATATTTATCTCTTAATTGTAAATTGTTAATAACTTATTCAGTGCTATTAGTCAGTTTTAACACGAGATATAATTTATCGGCATAATGAGATAATCGATAATGAGATAATCCTTTCTATAATACATAAGCAATAAATAAATGTTTATTATGTGTACGGTAGTCTCTCTCTCTCTCTCTCTCTCTCTCTCTCTCTCTCTCCCTCTCTCTTTTGCGAGATACAGATAAAAGAGCGTATATATTTTAAATAACTTATTTTTTAAATATCAAAAACTCAGTTTACGCAAAACTCGCGCGCGCGATAAACGAAATAAAAAAAAACTCGTCACGCTTGTCGTACATCCAGAGTCATCATTTCCGCACGGAGCAAACTCTCATAAATGTGCACGCTTGCATGTGATATTGTTATACGAAGTGCTATTTAATTTTTTACACCGGCTCCAGTCGGGCAGAAGAGTACGTCAACTAAATAAAAAATGAAAATTGCGCGCGCGCGTCATATATTTGCGGGCGTTTACATTTTAACGCAGTTTAAATATTTCAATTTTTGTCGCAACACTCCCGCAGCGCATTTTAAAAACTGGTTCCTATGTACAATGCGACCGAGTGCGTCTCACTTTAAACGACATGCACACCGTAATTTTGTAAAATTGTTCATTCAAGGACTTGGTGTGATAACAAGTTTATGCAACGGTGAAGTACATTTGATCAACGGGGAGTTAAAGAATATTACACAAAGTATTAAAATGTTAATCCTATTCAGTTGCTTTTTTTCCTCTCCGCGATCTGATTACACGTGGCAAATATTCGGATTTAATATTCTTCGGCTTTTCGTTCAAGCGCTTTCTCCCTCCCTCTTTTCCCCGAAGGTTCCTTCGTTGAATCGTCCATCGCGTGTACAATATTTCATCGCGCACACGGTGTACCATATCTTTTTCGAGCCGCCGCCAGCGAAATAAATAAATGGCCCTCCGCTTATCCCCCCTCGCGTCCAGAGGAAATAATGAGAAATAATGGCGCGCTGGGTGGTTGTCCCGCCGGTCCTACACGTCGTCCTGGCTCTTTGAAAAACTGATCCTACGCTCAAATTAATTTATTTCGCGATACTTCCGGCTCTGAGGGACCGCCTTAAAAACGCACATATGCATACTAACAATGTATTTACAGATAACAGCGGTGACAAAATATATAGTTCATTATTATTAACGCCCCACAATGTAAAAAGTAAAAATAATAATTTATTTTCTTATGTACATAGATATAGATATTGCTATCACAAATTTAAGTATATGTAAATCTATTTTTTTACAATTTTAAGACATTTCTGCATATCATTAAATATCATTGCATGAGATAGTAGTGTTAGATATAAAAAGTATAAGAAATCTAATATTTTCAGAATAAAAAGTTTTGCAAAAAAACACAGCATACGTGCCTCGAAATGTACTCTTCGCAAAATACAATATAAAAAATATACAAAATTCTGTATTGATGTAAACACTTCAAAGTGTGTATCGCTAATGCTTTACATTTTTTAATTGGCTTCATCTTTGTTCGGAATAAAAATTACTCGAACGGAGGATCAAACGAATTCCAGGAGTCAGGCCGCCGTGGCGTCGCGCACGTGACATCTGATTATTCTAATTGTTCGGGACAACGTCGAGACAAACAGGACCCTTTGTCACGTGGCCCGCGCACCGTGAAGACGCATCGGACATGCTCCGCATTTCGGGCGAGCCCGCTGTTTAGTCGAGCCGCTTATACGTGTCGGACCAAATATTGCGCCGTCGCCGCCGTTGTGTCCGTCGCGCGTCCGTTTTTGGACGTGATTGACGATTGTCACGACGACGCCCGCGTTACATCACACCGACAAATTTACGAGGCCGCGGCTCAAGAAGCGAATTAATTGCCGCGCAGCTGTCTAGCCCGCGACTTCCGTCGTGCACAGGTCCATTGTCACAGTAAATCTGACAGGATTGTCTGAAAGTAACGCGGTCACAGTTGAAATATTCCCACGGAGATATCACACGGTCGTCAGTATATTAACATGTATTCGTTCATAATAGACATAATCGACGTTAAAAAATTTTTGAGAAAACCTTCTTTAAGAATCTCCAAACATTTATTATTTAACATGGAATATTTATTGAAAAATGTACAATACAATACACATTTGATTTATAACTGATACGTACATTCAGATTTTATTAATTCTATTATCATTATTTTTAAGTTACATCAAAATAAATTTATAAATATTATTGAAAAAATCGGTCACATATTCTTGTGCTAATTATGTGTGTTTATAATCTAAACGTTATATTATCTTGCGAAAAACGTTCCTGTAATTATTGAAATTGTTCTCCTTTTTATGTAAATTAAAAAAAAATTTAAAGTTTTAGAATAATAAAATTTCGCCATTATAATTCGCGTTTCCTTCTGTACTATTCAAATTTTTCTTCCGAAAATGATAGGAGAAATTTATTTACTAAGCATTATATAATTATCTGGCAGTATAATATTGCCACGCATGTGTGTGATATACTTTACATAAATATAATACATTATTCTCATTTATAAAGAGATGGAGATATTCAAATTTCACGTTAAACACGAGAGTTAATCTAGAGATCGATTTTCAAGTCTGAGAGTTCCGCGCGCATAAATCGCCGGAGCTTTCGATAATGTGCAACCGGATATCGTTTTATTCCGTCACATCGAGATTACCTTCCCTTCCGCCTCCAAGATGGTATGTTCGTTGTCGAGAAAGCTTTGTTAGTCTCCGGCGCCGCTATATGTTTTCATTATCCCGGGACTCCATCGAGTCTGCCGCTGCTATAACCCGTCGCAATAATTATTTCGCGAAACATTTGCTTTACGCGAATGTAGTAACCACATATACGGGACAGCATTACGTAACCTTAAGCGGCTATTATTGGTCCCAAGAGTGCGATGCATTACGTTACACGATGAAGCTAACTACTGAAATACGGGAAGTAAATGAGTAATCGATAATCTATTGGGAGCAGCACAACTTCTTCGCGTGACGTTATATATCGTGTAATGGATGCTCCTATTGTGCATCCACCAATCTATATACAGGTCCGGCAAACCTATATATCTACCTATCTTAGCGCTTCTTATCTAGAAACGACTATTACGGCACGCAAACATTAAAGATGTATAAGTGAAAATAATTACTGAAACGCAGTAAAAATAGATATTTTCTGGTAATCGATAAATTGTTAGAGATTAATTCAAGCCTTTTCTCTCTTCTAGTAAAAGATGCCGAGAAAGTTGTGCGTTAAGATAAATTTTTGCAACATTTCTTTTATAGTAATGTTTGATTAAAGTTTAGCAAAAACAACTATTGAATTTAAAACCGTAAAAATGTCAGAAAATTTTCGAATAACTTTTTTATTTAACAATATCGCGGAAAAATTCCCTCTTAATTGCCGATTAACTTTTACGCGATCAACTTTATTTCTCGCGATGTATTAATATGTTTTTACGTCGAATCGGATTTTTTTTTACCATGTATCGCGTTTGAAACCAATTCAATGCCCATATTTGAGGACTTGTGCTTTTACCGCACCTGCAAAAACTTTCGGATACACGATACGCTCCGAGAATTTGAACCCATGTCCCGATTTCTATATTTATCGGTCCGATCAAATCGATTTACTGCAGTTCATAACGGTAACGAGTGTCGAACAAATAGAATGGAAAACGAATAGAAAAAAAAAGAAATACTCCGCTCCCTGTTCCTCGATTGTTACAGTCGAACGAGTTGGTCGAAGTTTGGTTGGACGCGATGTAAACTCTGAGCGAGAAAAAGGGACCACTATTATATTATACGGTTGTAAAAACTGAGATCAATTTGTGACAAAGAAGCAAAATATCATAAGATATATATTTCGATGATAAAAGTTAAAGATCTTATGATTTTATCATTATTATTAAATAAATCATAATTATTACTATATATATTTTATAACACAATTTTATAATAGTTATAGGATATACATATATCTTTATTAAAAGTTGCTGGCAATCATAATTTTTTTGCATGAAAATATATTTATGTATCATTCTGTTTAGATCAATGTTTTTTGCAATTTTATTTTTGAAATACACATTTTTTTATTATTGCATATTTTACATCATTCATGTATGATCCAGTTATAATAGAAATACCTTGAAATCGAATTAGGGATTGCGTAACACGATGCAATTTACATTTCACGGATACCGTCGACAAAAGTATGCACGATGCATTACGCAGAAAGCAGGACGGGTAATTGGATCGCTGCCGTTAGTAACGTCGTTGGATAATTATCACTGAAATAACGATACTTTATTGTTAGTTGCATCATTAGTTATTTTATATGATCCTGTACTTTGTACTGTCCTGACAAAACTATACCCCATTAACGTGTACGACATGAGAACGATTTTGTGGAACGCATACATGGCGAGATAACGATCTCGTTCTAAATTATGAATGCCTTTGAAAATTCCACAAAAGTATGAAATTATTTTATGATATATATGCTAATTATAAAATGTAAAAAAATGTAATAGTTTAGAATGTTATGTATGAAAGTTTTCTTGGCAGTCTGCATTCAGTTCTGTGAACAGAGAATGATATATTTTATCGACATCGATATCTGAATATTCATATCTGCATTAATTTTATTTATCACATTTTACCTTTATTACTTTTTTGAAAATCATATTTTTATATTTTCATGAATCTTCATGAGAAATGTTTTTTTTTTTTTTCGATAACGTATGCGAGAGGAAGGAAAAAACTTTTTCACAGAGTAAGCTTCAAAGAGTGCTTTTATATTTGGCATCTTTAACGACCGAGTAGTAATTTTCTAGCTTCGTATATACGTCATTCATCTTTTTATTACACGCTTTTCTTTGATATAAATTAATTTTTTTTTTTACTTTAATTTTAATTACATTTTTTTAAATTAAACTTATTTTTTAATTAAGCTTACGTGTAGTATGCAAATAAACTGTTCAATATTTAAAAAGAAATGAAATTAAAAATTAAGTTATTTTTATCTAGAGAAGATACCTACCTGACATTTCTTATTAAAAATACATAGGATTAATTTACAACATATATACGGAAATATGCATTGTAGAATACAAATTGCCATTATTTAAATTTTTTTTCTTTTGGAAACAACATTTTTATTCAATCAAAATGGATCTTTAATCTAGTCCGAAAAGTGTCAAGTCTTGAAACATATTTATTTTCGCATTTACTACGATTGATTTAAATATTGTATTTAACGCACACATTACGATTGCAAAAAACTCAGATATACATAATCCGACTTATATATATGGTGTACAGTTTAACGATAAATTATTACCTTTTGTGCGACAGATTGAGGATCACGTATTTGAAACCCGGTGACTCCGGAAACTACAGTTGCGTTCCTACCGTGGCGGAGAGAGCGAGTGTCAACGTGCACGTGATCAATGGTAAGTCCGTCAGAAATGCCATAACTGATCCACGCGACAAGATAATCCCTATACATACGTCGATCACTTATCCCAGGGGGATTGCTACGATATATACGCGGCCTTTATTTATCACAGTGCATTAACCCTTTTACTGGAATATCCCTTTGCTGACGATTTAATCTTCTCGCACGCGTGCTCGCAGGAAATTAAAATTAAAGCGATACTCCTGGTCGGAAAATCTGAAGCAAATTTTAATTCACAATCGCTATTACATTGGCGTAACATCGCCACAATCCATCTAACAATTTGATTCAATAATAAGTCGCATTTTTTATTTCATAGATTTAAAAGCAAATTTTATTTTACATTTTGTTGCTTTTTTACTGTTCGCTTTTCGTATTAAAGCCATAGAAATTGACGAAAAAAACTAAGCTTTATTATTGAATCAAATTGATAAATGGATTGTGGATGTATTACACGAATGTAATAGCGATTGTGAATTAAAATTTACTTCGGATTTTTCAAGTCAAAAGTATCGTTTTAATTTTAATTAAAATTAGCTAAAAAATTGATAAGATATTTAAGTTATATCAGATTTTCATTACAATATAACATAAGTCTTACTTATTTTAACAAAAAATTTTATCATATATTTTTTTGTGAATTTATTAGCGATAACCACGTACATTACATCGCAATAAAATGAAAGATTTTATTTTATTCTGAGAAAGCAGGTGATTTAATACAGACGATGCCGTGAATCATACACGAGGCACATTGTCGGCGTTATTGTTTGGCATAGCTGGTGTGTTTTTCGCTAGAGTTTCTTCGCTTTACGTGATCGTCTGATAACGTATAGAAATAGCTCGATATATCGCCAACGGCGTCGCGTTTTCTGTCCGAGTCCACGAAAAAGCGTAATATCCAGTGGGAGAAAGATTCGCAAAGATGAAAAGCAAAACCTGTAGGCGGCTTGAAAGACGCAAGGTATACTCTGGTGACCTCGTAAGTGATCGAACTCAAATTACAGTTGACCACAAAAAAACCTCTATTCTTGGCTCTCGTTTAATTCCGTAGCTAAGAAAATGACAATCTTAATTACGAGTAGCATGATATTTAGCCTTATTGGACTATTATTTTTTAATAATAATTTTGTATTTTAAATAATTTTTTAATAATAATTTTGTATTTTTTCAACAGCAATTGTTTAGATACTTATGTAATTAGTTGAAGATACTAATAAATTTTATATAAAACATTAAATTATTAATTATATAATCAAATATAAATATTGCATTTCTGCAGTTTAAAAACGTTGCAAAAAAACTCACATTTTTTTTGCTACATCTGTTATAATGCTATTATCTCTGTGCTTATTTTTCATATACATATATTAACGTAATTTCAAATTCATTTTCTTAATTACATTTAGACGAGTGTGAGTCGAGTAATTAAATACTATTAATTACTATTAAAGCGATTTCTGGAAAAGTATCATATGATATATATTTCAGAATAGGAAGTTTTCGTCAAATCGATATATAGCTTAGCAATAAAAATTATAAACAAAAAAATGAACTAGAAATCGAGATAAAATAAGTTTGTAATTTGTAGATAACTGGGCAGTTACACTTGAGATACCACTTTACCGCCGACTATTACATTTACTTTACACTTTCTTTCTTTTATTACACCGATTTTAGTGAAGCATAATTCAATTCCGCCCCAAGGTTCGATTCATCAAACTTCTATCCGTCTTTTTAACGATGATACGATTTCGTCCAACTGTAGATATTCCCGAAGGAAACTGTTCCCGAGTCTCAGGGCACGTACTGTGCGTGCAGATATTTTTCCATGACGAGCCACCAACGTGCTCGGTGCGATTATTTTGTATCTTTTATTGTAAATTTCAAGAAGGACGGAATTCTCTTTTTCGAGGTAAAATACGGTTTTGCCAGCTGCATTTAAAGCGGATAATATTAAATAACGACAAATGCAATCAATTTCGTTGATATGTTTAAAATTTTATTGCGTCAAAAGACTTACGTTCGTTTCCTCTCTCTCTCTCTCTCTCTCTCTCTCTCTTAATGATAATTAATATCACAAAGGACCTAAAATATTAACAAGGAAATTAATTATAGTAATCAAACAATATACATAATATATCGTTTAATGAGATCGCATAATGTGATAGAGAATACGAAATATATAATACTATATGCATCGGAAATCTGTCCTTTTGAAGAATTATTTACAAAAATTGTGGAAATGAAATCTAATTACTAAACGAGTCATAAAGATATTATACACCAATCTCATATATTCTGTTTCAAATGCATTGCGTGGATATGCATAGCAATCGGAAATTTACGGCATTGCCGACTCATTAAACAAGCGTATTTCAACCGGCGCACTCAAAATGACCAAAACAATGCAAAGCGCATGTTTTACATTAATGCAAGCGTAATTAATGCGTCAGCATCTTTGTTGCGCGCACTCGCAATCATCCCATGTAATATAATAAACCACTTTACTATTTAAAGGCCACTATAAAATCTATAATTTGCGATGAAATTTAAAGCAGAATTTTATGAATTTATTTTTAAATTTTATATGTCATGTAATGCAAAAAACATTAAAATATACTTCAGAATACATTAAATTATAAAATTATAAATATAATAGCAATTTCTATCTTTAATTTTATCGCAAATTATAAGTCGATTAAAGAGGCCTTAACATAATCGTCATTTAGTTAGCAAACTTATAAAGATTTTCAAAATAACAAAAGAATAAAATATTATTGTACCAATCTGTACGTAACTTCTACTAGATTGCAAAAGCTTAATGATAATGAGGATTTTCTTCTTTAGCAGTTTTCACCTAATTTTCAACTGATAAGGCGACACATAAAATATACATATTGTTGCAAGCTGATAGAACCTCTAAATCTTATTCTTTTAAACAGAGGTAAAATATTTATATTGCTTATTTAGATGTAATGAATTAAAATATATTATAGAATTTTTTACAGATATATATATATATGCATATATATATATATATATATATATATATATATATATATATATATATATATATATATATATATATATATATATATATGGCGTGCTTTTGCAAGTTTCTGGTTGAGAATTGCGGCTGTTCATGGTATACCAAGCATACAATTTTTCATACATTTTATATGGCACTAAATGAGCTCTTAGATGCACATGTGCATTTTATCAGAATCCGATTACTTGTGCAAAAAAAGAAAATAATAACCCTTTTTTGCTTGTCTGCAGTTGAACGTGAATTATGTGTATTCGTTAAATCTCTCTTATTTGCACCTTTATTCGCAGGATGAAAATTTTTATCATGCAATTTTTATTGCGCATTGAATATTTTATGCGAGCATAATAGCATTCACGGGTTTCAATTGATTCCTACTAAAATGTTGCTGGCTTCTTTTTGATCTTGATTATAAGTAAATTTTAAAAAAGCTTATAATTGAAATTATTAAAATATAATTTTATTCTTTTATTATTTTAATATGCATTACTTTAAAGATCGTTATAATTGAATTATATTGATTAAAATTATATATACATATATATAGAAATTAATCATTTCAAGAATGATATAAAAAATGGTATTTATATTTTTATATGCAATTACATGCAACATTATTACATAATTTTTATATATTTTATTCCATATTCCTTAAACTTACAAACAATGTTGCACTAATCAAATATTTATAATGGACAATTTTCATTTGCAATCAATTTGTCATTGTTACAAATGAAATAACGTGATTATTTGAATCCTTATTTAAAATTTCGCAATTTTCCGAACTGTAATTGATAACTTCGAGTTTTCCTGAAAATATAATTTTTCTTTTCCGATCGTATATCGCCTGGATTTATGCAAAATGTGTTACGCGTTTAATAATTTTTGCGTAAAAACGCCAACTGCCGTTCAAGCGAGATTAGCATGAAATGTCAATTATATGGAAATTGACGAATGTGCCACGCCCGCGTGGAATAATTCGCGAATTTGTTCGAACGGTTATAAGGTGCACTCAGAATGCAAACGCGCCGAGTTTGTTGACATGACAAATAATTAGATGTGCAATGAGAGAGAAATCACATGCGGTTATTATTATCGCGCGGGACTTTTTTTTTTTATCGCATGTGATTGATTTCTTTCGACTAAAGCGATGACCAAATACATTCATCGCATCTGAAAATGTCAGTTTATGATCAATGTAATATATATGAATGCAGATTAAAAACAAATATTTTTTAAATACGCAAGTTAGGTCACCAATAATAATTTGATTAACTTTGCTTTTTTAATCTGGTAGAATCTCTCGTATTAACATTTATTATATAGTCTTACAAAAGAATGCATATCTATTTTTGTGATATTACATACAACATGAAAACATATAAATTCCAACTCGATCGTTGTTTAATAATAAACTGTACACTTTGTTTCGTAAATTGGCAAATAATAATAAAACTTTCTGATGTACGTAATAATACAGCGAAATAATGATATCCATCCTCCAATCGCACGATCGTCCAATCAATTTTTGGTGTGCTTGATAATTTCCATCGACACGAAAGTTAATTAGTTCAGGCAGAGTCGATTGAAACGGCTCCCGTTATGGCGCAAAATTCTTTAATTACTCGCGCGAGCGAGGTCGACAGATTAGCGGATCAGCAGATTCTCGTCCGGTATACTCCTGCGTTTCGTGATTACAAGTACGGTCGTCGATCGAAGATTGCTATTGATCCATCGAGCACGTTACACGCCAAACCATCGAACGGACTTTTTAATGCACCGCTCGTTCCGTTTCGTATAATTATCGATCACTTCGATCACGTCAAATGCATAATATTTTAACGATACGCACGCGGAAGAAAAGTATGCAAATAAATTTGATTCGCGTGAGAATGAAAAATTAATGCATCATCGATCCAAGCTTTTCTGCAGCTGGTGCAAACTGACAAATCTTTTTTGCAAAAAACGATGCGACGATTATACATTGTCAACAAAATCATTATCTTTGAACAATATGACACAAAAAACATACAATGTAAGACGAATTGTTAACAAGTGTGAAAACTATTTAATTACATTACATTCGAGAGAAATTATTTATGCGTTTGTAATGAATTCAAGTAATTGCGCAGATTGACAACAAAGCATTTTTTGTAAAATTACAAGTAAAGAAAAGAAGCAGGATAATCTCAATTTTTTTATGGAAAACTTTAGCATAGGCGTAATTTTTTTCAGGAAATATATATATATATATATATATATATATATATATATATATATATGCGTGAATACGATGACGATATATAATTGAATGGAGTTTCGGATGTGCCATGCCATATCCATCGTTAACTTCCGTAAATTTAGATTAATCCGGATTATATGGACTCACGTGTCCAACACACGCTCTCGGCTTCTCTTTGGTCGACAAACTTATCACGAATACATTTGCGAGTGTCATGTACGATTGACTGCTTTCGAATTGGCACACAATAGTCAGCTAATTGCGTTCGTTAGCGTTAATCGAAACGAATACGGCAAAAGTGTTCTTGATAAAAGATTTACTTATCCAACTTTAAATTTTTTTATGAAATTTTAAAAAACTCGAGATAATGAGAAGGAAAATGAAGTAAATACGCATCAGTAGCAGATGTAACTTTTATAAGGATAAGTTAAAAGTTTTTCTTCCTTGCCAATTACATGAAAGCTACACGTAATTTGTATACTTTGAGCTGAAAGGAAGAGGTTGCATAAAAATTGGAAAATTTTTATCATTTACTTTGAAGATTTTATACTTTTATTTATATAATAAAATAATTCATACAGCTGCGCTTTATCTTTTTCTAATGTTCTCAATTGGAATTACTTATTGCAAGTGCCAGAAGCATTATAGCGTATTAAAATCGCATAATAGGCAAATGACTTCACCACTAATTACAAATGTTGCTATCTGCTGCAGTTTGAGAACTCTTGGTTCACAACCCGCCACTAAATATATACTTATACCATCGAATCGAGACGGTAATAGGTTTTCCACAATTTGCTCGCGCCTCGTGTAACAAATGCCACAATGGGCCGTGTGCGAGCATAATACAACCCCGCAAAGCAGCCGCATTTTGAATAATAATGACTTTTGTAATTGTAACTTGAAGTCCGACACCACCGAACGAATAAATGCAACCACGCTAGTGATACCCGTTTCCAGTTTAGCTTCATCATATATCAAAACACAGAAATTCGAATCCAATAGAAAATATAAATAGATAGGTATGCGTTTCCATGTCACACAGTCGCAATTATAAAGAAAAATGTTGAAAGTAAGCGAGTTAATTCAAGCGATTGATATCTCTTTTTTACGAGTTTTTCTTATCAAAAATTGAAAATTCTGATAATTAAAACTTCAGATAGAATCTCAATTTTATCTTCATTTCTAGATGTTCATTAATTTTCTGCATTTTGTTGTAGACTTTGAATTAATTTCTAATAAAAAAATATGATATAACATTTATTTGTGAATTTTTATTAAGAAAAAGAACGTTTGAACGAGAAAACGCGACAGAAAACGCGACAGAAAAAAATTTGAGAGTATCCTATGTACACAATCTGTTGACACGTGATTTGATCTATCAACATTATATGTTTACGCGCTGCGGATCCACACATTTGGATCTACTATGACGTTGAAGCGACAGTACAATCTGTCCTCTATTATACGTATCCGATAATCCACCATCAGTGACGATAAACTGAAGTCCGGACCGCAAACGACTGCGTCAAAGTTGCGTGGCAACGCCAGACAGTTGTCACTCGTGTGAGCCACCGGTGTTCCTACGCATTTAACACTATGAAATCACTGATACAATCATTATACCTAGCTATTCGCACATGCTAACGATTGTGACAATGCAACAAGCGCATACTTGCGATAATCTCGCGTAAGTATTGCGTACAAATTTCATTGATTATCAAAGCTGGAAATAAAGAAGCTAAATTGAAAATAAAATTAAGAATAAAAGACTAAGGTACAAAATATGTAAAAAAAAATATTTTACCGAGATTTTCAGCGTAAAAGAAGAACATTTTTAAAATTGTTTTAACATTTTGCATAAAATACATTCATATTATGTATAAGAAATATTAATTAATCAGTATTTAATAGTTCGAAAAGTATCTTGACTCTCTTGCGCGCAATTATTTTAAAAAAATTATATAACAAATTCTTTGTGTTTATAATTATTTATATCATAGTTAATATATTAAAAATTTTTTAATAATTTTGTCCGATTATTAATTCCGATACGAAAATTATCGTTACATCTTTACTCAACTATTTCAAATCATATATATCTCAATTAACACTAATCATCTTATTGCACTGTAACAATAGCCATTTTCCATTACTTCATATTTGTGAATAGACGTTCTCTTGTGGTCACGGGCTTGTTTCTAAACAAAATTTTAATAACCTTTTAGAAACCTCTCACAGCAGAGAGGCTGACCAAACAAGTCGGCGGAGAGAGAGAAAATACTCGCTAATTTCTCCGGCTAATTAGTTTATCGTGCGGTCTTCCCGTTTTAGGTTTCGTCGTAATTTACTGCACGTCCGTATCACTGGACGTCTTTCGCGCGTCACGCTTTCTGCACCGCATATGTAAATGCGAGAGCCAACGCCACAGAAAGCGCCCGCGTGGGGATCGGTCCAGACGGCTAATGAGATTTTGCGTTACGCGAGAAAGTGGTATACTTGATGATTCACGGTCATCTACTCGGCGAACCATATCATTTTTCTTTTTATTTTTTCTTGTTTCCTTTCCCGGCTGTTTAACATCTGTCCACGTTTGTTACAGAGATCGTACTCAAGCTCAATAATTAGATTGCGTAATAAACGAGCGTTGCTCGTAGTTCCCGCGAGAGCAAATATAATTAACAATAGAGGCAACAGGGTTATCTTCTTCTTGAATCCATTTCCCTGTAATTTTATCTCGAGGCAAAGATTCTGCTGTGTATGAATAACGCATTGCGGAAAATTAAAAGAAAATTAATTTGTGCTGATATCGTAATAAATTTACGTCTCCGAATGACGTTTATAATAATTATTATTTTTTAATTTTACTTCTGTTATATCTTTCTTTGTCTTTCTCCTCCTTTATTAATATAACTCCCATCTGAAAATTGAAACGGAAGCAGGATACATTTTAACCAGGAAATTAATTTTTGATATTGAAAGTTACAGTTATTATGCGATGTGCAACGAGGTAATAGCAGTGCCTCATAAACGCAATAATTATTTTCCACTCCCCCGTCTACGTAAACTCATTCAAGGTCCGATAGTTTCATTCTGACAGTCGTACGCCAATCCATAAGATTTCTATTTCAAAGGCGCACAAAATTTTCAGCCATTACTAAGGGAAATTATAACTATTATAATAATGACGCGTTTAATGAGAGAACAAAGGAGAGAAATCGTGCGCTTGCAGCGGAAGAACGAATCGAGACGAGAAAGAAAAATAATCTTCGACGAAAGAGCGAATTATTTTAATTATTTCAAACTGCTCCGAGATTGAGCACTATAGCCTACTATTCCGTCGGAGATATATATATATATATATATATATATATACAGAAACGCTGTGTTTTTATTCGACATTGTGTGTACTCTCTCTTTGCACGAAAAAAGTTTTAATCGAGACGCCAGAGACGCGCGCGAAAATCTGCATCTCTTTTTCCTTCATCCGCGCTCCTCTTTCGCGTAATTTTTATTACTTCCCTCGGCCAGCGCGACACCCATTTATCTCGCCTTCTTGATTTATTTTTCTACGTTAAAGCAGATTAATCGTATACCGCGTAGACGGGCTGGCTTACTGCGAAATGTAAAAAGCATCCCCGGTGCTCGCGCGTTTCGCCTTGTAGGATTAACCATGAGAGCGTGTGCGAGATCGCACGGGATAATCGCAGATAACGATGGCATGTTATGCGCATGGTATCTCACAAAGCATTACCGGCAATATCACGGAGCCAAATCGCTGACACGTTATAAAAGACACACACGCAACCCGCACGTATGAAATGAAAATAGATAAAAGTCAACGGGGTGTAGCAGAGCGCGTTCTTTATATTCAAACTTCTCCTCATTCCTTCTTTTCCAGAAGACGAGCGTATTTTGCGAAGCACGTATGTACACACCTACAAAGACAGCAAATGACGTAAGTCGTCGATTCATCTTGCGATTTTACGTTACGTTGTATACGTTGGAATTTTATTCAACTTCTGTTGCCATTGTGTCACGGGTCGTCGTGCTCTTTCAGTTACGTCTCGGAAAAAAGCACCTGGCGCGACTACAAACTCTTTTTTGCAAGAACACCTACATGGATAGCTTGATGTGCGTCGATGGACATTTTCTCGTATGATGAATCGTCGCGAAGATCGACAACGAATATCGTTGAAGCAAAAATCGTTTGGCATGATTTGCGAATATTTTTCTGTGTTCTTTCGATCATATCTTCAATGTAAAGTAGAATATTAATTTTCGAAAGCCTCTTTTTCTTCCTCGTCTTCGAATCGACGTGCCTAATCAGTCACTCAGACATTCACCATGTGAGTGCTACCGCAGCATCTCTGCCGTGCACCACAGCCATCGTCCCCGCTGCCACTTCCGTCCTTCCTTCCCCCTCGATGTGGCAGCGTCCTCGAGTCTCTCTAACTCATATCCGCGAGGCACTTCGCCAGGCACTTCCTGCTGATTTTGCATACCGCATCTCGCTAGTGCATCAGTACGCTATATGTCATGACCGCCGCGAACATAGCCAGCGTTTAACCCTCTTGTTAAGTGTGTAATATAAGAGCGTTATTGCCGAACCTTTTATAACGATACTTAGAGATACTCTAGAGTTTAACTTGAAACGAATAGAGAAGAGTATCTTTTCTCTTTTTTTTTTTTTTTTTTTTGTTTTTGTTTTTGTTTTTACAAGATTTTTATAAGAGAAAAATTATCTAAAATGAAAAATAGGGATGTTTGAAATATATCAGAATTTTACAGCGTGTATATTATATTATGTATAACTTGTGAAGGATCATGAACTTTTTTTAATCTTTTACTTCTTGAAAAAGTGACAGTTATTTATCTCGATAATTTTATCTGATATTTTCTATTGACGTGCGAAAAGTCTGCAAGTTTGCGATTTATGTTTACGACCGTATTCAATAAACCGTAATAGATTATTGGGTAACTATCGTAACGTGCGGATCAGTTTCGCGATAAAGGAGAGCGAATTTAAAAGATAAAACACGAATACATTTACGATGGACGTGGACTTTTCGTGGTATTTCAATGGTAATGCATACAGAGTATCGAGATGCGTCTCGAAATCCCGAAGCTACTTGTAATTCGACGCGTTGTATACATTTAGCTTTTGGGTATCCGATATTCTCCAAGTACTCGAAATACTTCCGATATCAGAAACGCCTTGAGGCTTTCGTATCAGTTGAAACTCACCAGTCTGACGTATCGTTGCGGTCAGTCAACAAAATATATTCATGCGGAATATATTGCTTACTTTCCCCCGCCTGTAGCGTAATACGTAAAATATTGCTTGCTATCTTCCTTTCAGCGGTTGCTGACGAAGCTGATAGAAGCTCAGATATTTCAGCAACGATAACAGAAAATATCTATGCATCACTAATAAGAAAAAAAATATTTATAGCTTATAAATTCCATGAAATTATATCTCTAACTATATATCATAAATATTATCTCGCATTTTTTTGCATATTAAGTGTAAAAGCAGAAAAAGGAAACTTAATTTGTTTATCTATTAAATAACTTTTTTTCTTCAGACAATTAAAATATATATGTAAATGAAATATAACAAAATTAGCTACTTGGAATGTCTTCTCTTATGCGACAGAAAAAAATGTGCGAACCATTAAAAGATACATTTTTGTAAAATCGAATCATATACAGATAAATGTTCTAGTGTATTAAACTTACATAAGGTATATATTCTTTAATCGCGAAATCGCGAAGTGAAAATTATCTTTATGAATATTCGCTCGCAAGAACAATGGAGAACGCGGGTGGAGAAATAGTAGAATGTGTAAATGGAATAAAATTTTCATTTTATTACCGAGCCGAGTCTTGCAACGCGCCTTCACAGCTACAAAGAAACCGCGCGGCGAAATTTGTCCCGGAATGTATGCGCGCCTCGAAAAGCGCCGGCACTCACTTAAGCAAATTACCTTTCGTTTAATTAAAGCCTTATCCCGCAGCTAAGGTATAACGCCGCTGCCGGACACACTACCTAACATATTCCACACGGAACGAGATGTTTTCGCGCAAACTTCAAGAAGCCAGGAATAGTCAGGACGGTGTAATAACATTTTTCAGAAATCTCGTAAAATAATTCTCGGATAAAATTAATTATACTTCCAGCGTGTAATGCGACTAGATTGCGGCGTAGTACGTTCTTTTGTATCTGCTTAGCTTTCATCGTTTTTTCATGAGAGGGTTAAAAAGAATTTTAATCCACATCTTGCAAAATTACTTAATTCTTGGTACAGCGCTAATTTTATATTGAGATAAGTAATTATTATACTGTCGGCGTGTCATATTCGTCAAAACAAATACGTCATTTTTTAAATATAATATATTCAGAGTAGAAGATACAAGCTATTTTTATTTAAGTCAATTTCTAGTAAAAAAGCATAATTATCACTTGTGTACAAAATTATAATCGCAAATATATAACTACATTTTTAACTTTATAATCACATCAGTTCAAAATCTGCTTTTATTAAAAAATGTTTTTAAATCATTTATTTATTAAAGTTTTAATTTCGCCTGTAAACACACGTAGATCTTTATTACATTATTAGTAAAGGCGGAAAATATTACATATACATTTTTATTATATAATTTGTGATACAATTAATATTATTATTTACATTGTTTATTATTTAATCGTTATTAATTAATATTATAAAATTGACAAATAATAAATGTAGTTATATATAATAATTTATTGGATATATATATATATATATTTTCTATTTATATTTTTCTTTTTTTTTTTTATTTGAATTAGATCATTATTTCACATTACATTAATAGTAATGTAATTGTTTCAATTATTAAAAAAAGATAAAAATAATAACAATATTTTATGCATAATTTAAAATACTTATAAATGTTGTGTCTTGCGGACGCAATATCACTGCAGATCGAGAAATATCAAATCGAATCATGTCAATTCTGCAACATAATAAAATGTGAATATATTATTTATATATATTGTCTTAAAATATCCGCAACGTCAGATGAGATCAATATAAACGCCATTTTGAAAACCTTTTTTTGAAAATTCGGTCACTTGAAGCGGTTTGCGCGCACTGCGCGGCTGAGGCTGAACGCGATCGGGAAAAAAGGACGAGCTCACACGTTATCGCTCGCAAACATATTCGACATTCGATGGTTTCGCAATCCTCGTGGACGAACGATCGCACTCTGGACGAGCTTTACCATCTGTTCGGTTGCAACGCGAGCTGCTACATCACCGAATGGAGAAACCCCGCTGCGGCTTCTCCCTCCTCCGAAAGATTCATTCGATGCATGCGAAATTGCGCCGTCGCGCACGAAACGGAACGGTTCGCGACGATTTTATTACACGGCACTAAAAATCCGATAGATTACCTTTACAAAGTTACCGATCGAAATCGGTGTCTTTTACAACGCGAATAGCGAACCGTCCTAAAAGCACAGCGTTCTAGTTGCAACATTAATCGCGACATCGAAGAAACTAGTTCATCAATATTAAATTCAATTTTTACTATTTGAAAGTCAAATAAAAATCTTTTTTTTTTTTTTTTTTTATTAATTATTCATGAAAAAAATAATAATTTAGAAAGATGGAATAATAACGGTTGTACATTTTTTTATTACTTGTGAAACAATGTGGATAAATGTAAGTATAAAATTAGGTTTCGCGAAAGCGTATATACATATAGGATTATTTTAACTCTCAAAGTGCATCAAAGGATTAATTTTACCGTCGCACACTCGTGAACTCGTACATTTAGTTAATCCGTGGAAAGACTGTTCGCTTCACAAAAGGCGTTGATTCACGCTGCGAAGGTAATTTTGAGATTTGTCTCAGAAATTACACAGTAAAAGAGAAAGGATTCGACGATTCTCTAAAATGGTTGAAACAAATTTAGCGAAAAATTGCGACCGGCTGTTATGGCACAGCCGCGATGGAGAAAATTCGTTTCGGAAACTTCGACTTCCGTTAATTTCACCGATGATCCTGACAGAGCTAAACTCGTCGCACGGTGGAAACTTTTTCCACCGAAAAGACGATCTTGCAGCCATTAATCGAACTGAGGAGAATGTGAAATCTTTCGATTCCAGGAGTTGGCTAAGTTATATATCGCGCGATGTCGCAATTCTAAAGACTAGAAAAATGGAAACATTAAATATGCAAATATTCAAAGGTCAAATATAATACATTCGAGATTACAAGCACAGAAACGCGGATGCAAAACAATGAGGAATAATTCGCATTAGGATAGAAGAACTTACAGATATGTCAGATATGTCAGAGATTTCAATTATATAAACGTCGCCTAAAGTCCACCTCAAAGAGATCGGATTGCGTTAATATCTCTTCATTTCTAGAATTCCGCAAGTGATTAAAACGCTTATATCAAAATGCGCTATCGTGATGAATCGAAATCCTCACGTATGTAGCTACCCGGATAATTGGTTTGCGAAACAGACAGGATGGGAAGGAAGCAAGTGGCAGCGAAGGGAAGTAAAGGGCGAAATTCCACGTGGAACGGCTTTCATTAGAAAGACGTAGACTGAAAACGAGTAAGTTCTCATAATACAATCGAGATTCAAGGGATCGAACCCTCTCGTCACGAAATTATCTGGATGTGTACAACTCGTAGGATTCTATCGTGCAAGATTTCTCTTCCAGAAGCATCTTTCTTTCTCTCTATACGTGCTCGCCTCGTCTACTCTTGTCTACTGATTTGATTTCGATATCCCTCTGTCCCCTTTTGGGAATTCGTTCACGTAGGCGTTTCCAGGTGTTTGTTTTCTACGAAAGGAAAAGAAATGACGGCGAAATCGTTTCACCCTTTGTATCTCGTCCCGTAGATTATAGAAACGAAATTACGCGCCGACTTGCCCCATCGATATAATCTAATACTTCAATGTTGTAAAGTGTCTGTCGTAATACGCTTTCATCGTTAAAGTACATTAGTCTATATTAGTAGTTTGATGCAATAATCCCTTATTTTTTATTGACCTATTTTGTTTGTTACATTTAAAATAATTATTACTTGACTTTTTTTAAATATATACAATATGTTCTCGTATTTTATAAAAATTCTACAAAGAAACAATGGTCAGAAATATTAGTTATTTTAATATTAGCTGTCCTTTTTCCTTGATTAATTAAAAATTTCTGCATGTTTGTGAGAACATTAATTAATATTGAAATCATCTGTAGTCTTTATATTTACTTTGTATATTTCTCTGATTGAAAAAACAGAAAATCAGATAAATTTCTGTTAAAACTTTATGTAATAAAAACAATTTATAACACAGGCCGATCAAGGTAATCCCAAAGATTTTTGCATCTTAAAGAAAAATAGACTGATCAATAAATTGGAAAATATTCCATGTACCTGTGCTAAACTTTTGATATTTTTAATGTATGCTGATAGCTGTAGTTTCCGAGAATTTAATTTTAAAATATTTGTATAAAAACATAAAACATATATCTAAAGTTGTACTGATTTATTTATTTAGATTTAAATTATTGAATCACGTACACAAAGTTGTATGAAAAGAGTGGAGAAAAAAAAATATTCAATCATATAAAATCATTGACTAACAAAACTAAATAAAACTAAACAAATATGGTGCATCAACGGTATCTATAAGGCATTTTCAGGGCGATAAAAATGTTTTACATGTTTTTTTCTTTTAATAATATATCACGTTACACTGGTGCACCGCGATACCGCAAAGGGTTAAAGGCTATAAAACGTTTAATAGAGATATACGAACTATTTATTTATTTATCGTATGTAAAAGCAATTTGGGTAGACTTTTTCACCCTGAATTCGAATGGCACTGAGCAAATTGACATATCGCTTTTCGTTTTAGAGTGATTTTAACCTAAAAGTGATTAAAAATTGACACATTCAGGTGAGGATATTTTGGATATCTGACGTGATGAAATATTTTTGACAGCGAATTTGGTTTTAGCGCGTTAAAAATCTGCAGGATTATCTACAACGATCTGGTAGTTAAAATTGATATCGACCTGTGTAATTTTACGATACGTATAATGCGTGTCCTATTGTGCTCATACAATTTTAAAATAAAAATTTTTTGACAGATATCTTAATAAGCTTTAAAGAGTTATATATGTAAAAGAAGAAAAATATTTGTGTTTTATAGATTTTATGCATATTTTTTTAGAAGCTACATTTTGTACTTACTACGCAAAAAAGTTTCACGTAGAAGCTGTAAGCTTCTCAGACCGCCATGAGCGTCTTGTGTGTGCATGGATCTCTTTAATGTTATCGTGACTCTTTTCATTTCTTCTTTTTCACTTTTCCATTAAGAAAGTTTTAAGATTTAATTCTTTGCTTTCCCGAAAAAGTCCAGCGGAAAAAGATCGGCGCAAGAATGGCGGGGAGGAAACCGCCCCTTCGCCCCTTCATTTTCTTTGCGGAAGCTTTATTTAAATCTCCAGCGCAACTTCGCTAATTTCTCCCAACCGTCGCTCAATAGTAGCCTGTTTACTTGGTCTTGCTTCCGATATCCTGTCGATTTCCCAGGAGCATCCGGCACTGACGTACGCGATCGCTCTTTAAAAACCACCGCCGCATAAAAAAGAATCGATCGGAAAGTTTCCCGCCGAATCACAGATTCGCTCCCAGACGATGGGGTATGGTACCTAAAACTCCTAGTTAAGCTGATTACGTATACAGGATGATTCGTCACTACTACAAAACTACTTTAACAGCGGATTTCCTGGTGAATTTGTAACTGATGTTTCAATTGCAAATTTTTTATTTTTTCTTGATTTTACTTTTTTTTTTTTTTTTTTTTTTTTTTTTTTTTAATATATATATATAAATAGAAGGTATTATTGATGAAATAATTTGAGTGAAATTTCAAGTTTTGCTTCTCAACTAGACGAGGTATATAGAATGTTCAACGTGGTGTAATCGTAAATTAGTATCATACTTGTTTCACACGAATCACTTTCCGCAGAGTTACAGCACGCACGTGACAGTTCGTCGCCTGAAAGCTCTCATTTATCTTTAGGTATTTGGCGACGTAGACGTGCCAGTAAAATGCCTCGCCAAAGAGAAACGAGGGGGGAGAGGGATGAAATTGGGTATTACGTTACTCTTACAATTAATTCTCATACATATATCTTTAAGTGAATTTTTAACACACGTTTTTGAACATCACTATGACAACAATTGAGAATTTTATTATTTCTCTGATAATATTTGAAACGAAATTTTAAATAAAGTTAAGAATTCTCATCGTTTTCTCTTATAAGAACGGCAATTTAAGAACTCTAAAGGGCCGTCTACAATAGGCGTTGTAAGTCGTAAGAAATTAACCAATCACAATTAAATTTAGAGAAGAATAATCGAATCAGATTGATTAATTTCTTAGGACTTACGGTTCTATTGTAGCCCAGGTCTTAAACTCCGCGGAGTTTACTTAATACGCTACCAGGGAACAAAAGGTTAATATCCCAATTGTGATCCGCACTTTACATCAGCACTTTAAGCCTCTGGCTTTTATATCGATCGAACGACGCCTCGAAAACTATTTAGCGTTACTTCGGCATCGAAGAGATTTTGACAGGTTATCGATTTCCTTCATAGAGTTTTACCGACGGTGTAGCTGCTAAGCAAAATAGAGCGAGAACGCTGATACGCAACAAAACTACACGCCAACACTGCGCTCCTCGTTCGCGACCAAGCTAAGATCCTCTTGATTTATGGGATACTTGCAGCAAGTCAAGATCGCCTTGATTTATGGAACATTTCAGCAGTGGTCGCGCGCGTGCGCGTCGACGTTTACACGCGTCACGAACCTGAAGTTGATTATCGAGTAATAAAACACATTTCAGTTATGAAATTTCGCAAAATAATATATTGCGTCGCGTCTATGTTTATTTTGAAACTACGTCGAAACGCGAACACACAAGTTCGATAGTAGGTACGTCGTTATTTTTCCATAGTACGCTGCGTTTGAAAGTCATCTTTGAATTTGCAAGAAGGTGGATGGTGTGAAATATCGAAAAGAAAAATATCGAGGATGTGGCATTGGGAAAAATTTTATTTTTGTACAAAAAAAAAAGTAAATTATGAAACATAAGACATTTATTTTTAATATCGTGCATGATAATGAAAAGTTTTCAGCGTTTTTTACGTCCGTAAAATGAAAAAATTTTATATTTTCAAAAAATATGAAGAACATGAAAAGTTTCTATTACAGTAAGAGATAGTATGTTATATAATATTACGTAATAACTTTCTAACAAATACTTTTTCTTACGTACATCGTATCCAAAAGTTTTAAATAAAACTTACGTCATAAAAAAACTTAAAATTCTATGCGTACAGATATTCCAAAAATATTCAGGTATATAAAAGAAGACACTTAACTATCACAACTTCGCACATAACAAAGCTAATCATATAACTGCTATAATTATCAAGTGATGGTTTAGTAATTATTACAAACATTTATATGAAAAGCATATTCTTTTCATTTTGTCGCCGTCCATCGACTGTTGGCAACAGTCGAAAATAAGCACAAAATTTAGCTTTATTTCACTAGAGTTTGCAATATAAGCTCGCAAAAAGGATGGTACCAACATATTAAATCTCAAGATATATAAACGGCGAGATTTATTGTATGCTCTAGGTTTCCAGTCTAAAGGGTGTCCCAGGAGGAATCTGCAAAATTTTGGGAATGCGCTCTGAATAGATTTCTTGAACAAAGAAGAAGTCACATAGACAGAAATGTCAACAAAGAAAAGACTAATAGGCATTAAATAAAAATAATAATAAAAAAATTTTTTCAAACGTTTGTTACATTTTAAAAAATATTTTTATTGTTTAATATTGTTAATATAAATTTAAAAGCCATTGGCGAGACATTCCTAAATTGCAAATTGATTCATTTTCAGTATCACTATCAAACAGTAAAGGAAAAATTGGTTGTTTCAGTCGCATCGATTAAAAGCGAAACATTCCATTTCAATTTCAAATATCGCGGATCAGCAGCTGACGATGGTTGGCTTGTTCGAACGTGAAACGATAATACCGCATCGGCTTGCCCTGCCGATGATCCGCAATTTGCATAATTCCCTGCAAGACTTAATTTCCGCCATTTTACCGCCGCGAAACGAAAATCTTCTCCCGCCAGTATCGCGAGATTTCTCGCACAGATTGTCATTCTCAAAATTAGTGCCGGATTAGAAAGCTATGCAATTATCGGCCTGTATTGCTTCACATTTCAATATAACAGTCAAAAGCAAATTTCAGGTTATTGCAGCTGAAATATCATTAACGATATGGAATGCCTCTACATAGAAATATTGTATGTAATTCACGGAAATAAAATTATTTTATCGTAGTGAGAACTTGATTTACATAAATATAAATAATAATTTAAGACGCTTGATTATTGCGATAATGTTATCGCCATTACTCCGGTAAAATATTGCTTCTAAATAAATTTGATACGAATTTCAGAATTAGATTAGTTACGTGAATTATATTACTGGCATTCATTATTATTATTATTATTATTGTGACGAATCAACAATTGCAAAACGTCTATTAAGCAGGCGAATGCAAATTCACGATTAAATCACAGGTTATTTGATGTACGTACAAACGCCCGACTCAACGTTATTCATCCATTATGCAGCGCAGATTTTCGCAAGTCTCAAAATGCATTAACGGCGCTTATTGGGATGAATGAACGCTATAGTTAATATTAGTCTAAATACAGACCTGCACGTCGTAATCCTGCGCTTATCATTTATATAACTTGTTAACGCGTCATTACAAACATTACATACATAACTTTCAGAGTTCGATGATTTCTGCGACGATATTAATTTTTTATCTAATCAATTTAACGTATCTTTAGAGTAAAGAGAATCTCTCTTAAACATAACCAGCATATTATTACTGAAAAACAATAAAGTGTGTCATTTCGAGGAAATTAACATTTCTATTATTTATGTGTGTGTATGCATGTGTAGATTTTATATATTTATTGTTGTTGATTATTTCATAGAGCGCGATTTCAGTTTACCATACGTGTTTATTGATGCCGAGATATTCCATGCACACGAGCTCGGTACATATGTGAAACATACACAACAAACATGTATGTATGTACACACACACAAAGGACACGATTATCGCTGTAAAGGCGTCCACGTGTATTTATGACCGAATTAACCCGCGGAAATACCAAGTGCAGTGGCATAAATGTGGTCTCATAAATACGAGCGAACGGCTACGTTTACGTATAAAATCGCGGCGCGCGATATCGCCGAAAGATCGGTCGTCGCCAATTTATGGACTTCTCATTTATATGGCACTTGTAAAAACGCTGAGCCGATCTAAATTGTAGTAGCGAACGCGAGAGTGTCGGTCGGCAAAGTAACCGGGTGCTATACCTACTTTTTACTACGGGTACTTTCATTCTGCAAACGCACTGGCTGATATAATATAAATTTTCTTCCTTTAAGAAACACGAAAATGCACTTTCCAACTTTTTCCATAGATTCCAAAAATGTTTTTGGTTCTATCGCTTAATTTCTTAGTTCTGACAGTAGGCGCCACATTTCGCGACGCGACGATGCTAAAATTCGTAACACTTTTGGATATTTAGACATTTATAAGGCATGTATATCATATAAGACAGTGATATAAGACAGTAAATACTCAATCATATTTAGATTTGCGAAATTATGCATGATGAAGAAATGAGAGATTGCATTTTCTAATTTTAATGAAACGCACACCGTAATCGCGTTACGCTTACATTTTAATTTATGCACGAATAGCGGACATTCTGTATCACTTTATTACGCTGAAGATGAAAAATAAATGAAAATTCGCTTTATTATAATATTACTCGTTAATGCAACGTGGTCGTGTTTCATTATCCACGCCGCTTGGTATATTTTTTAATCGAGGTTACTATCCAAACTGGGAGAGAAGAGAGTGGAGATTGCTTCAAAATTGGATTATAGATAGTTTTTCAGGAGCAAACGAGATTGCAAGGTTTTCGAAAATTAACATTTAAATGTGTAAATAACTAATAAAACTCGGTATTTTTTTAGTTGACTTTAATTAAATTTTTAATTCGAATCTCTCTGTTTCTCTCTAAATTTGATTTGAATATATGATATTAAAAATTATAAACAGTAAACAATCCATTTTTTAGAAAATTTTTCTTCAGTTTAGTTCAACAAAAAATTGCATTGCGAAAAGTATTTAAGTCTTTAAGTTGTGCTTGAAATATTATGTAAATTGAAATAATACAATATTAATGTTTCTATCTTGTCAATGAATATCAATCAGATATAAAAAAAAAAATGAAAATTGCTTCAGCAAAGCGAAACGCTCTATATGCGCTGTAACTAAAACAGTGCAAGAGATAGAATTATGCTTTGCCCATGATAATCACGATGACGATATGGCTCGTCGTGAGACACAAAATAATATATCGTTACAAAAGTAGAAATAAATGTCATGATCCTTAACAGGATCTTACAATACGCATTAATTTAACACGAATTTATTATCTCAAAAATTTCACATACATAATGTATGAAAAAATCCGAATTTGAATTTTTTAATTTTCTGCACAGCTTATGTTTTTTATATACATTTAAACTTGCGCGTTATGTTAAGTATAACTAAAAAAGAAAGACGAGATCCCGAGAGACAAACAAATGATTTCCTATCAATCACATCGAAATGGACTTAATATAAAAATCTAATTGTGTACGTTGAATCTGAATTCAAATTAATAAAATATAATATTCGAACCACAAAATTGATCTCGGCCAAAGTATCGTGTGCAAGTGTGCAAATTAACCTTTGTTACACAGCGCGTGTTTCGTCGGTTATTGTTAATCATTATAATATATACGCACGTGTATAATACACATAACTCATGCAAATACATGAATATCATGAATAATTAATTCTCTCTGAATTGTCGCGAAATTAACACGGATTATAGTACATATACATATATCTGGTGTACAATATTTTCTTTTTATCAGCCCTATGATGTAACTAATTTACTACATTTAATCCATTCGATAAAACCCGCATGAAAATAACTCGTCCAGATACATGAGAGGAATAAATATTCGCTCCACTCTAATATTGCAAATATTGCAAAATTAGATTCTCTAAATATAATATCTTGTGTATCATTATTTTTTATTAATTCTATATAACGAGATGAAAACTCATCGTACTCTATTCAGTCTATCAACAAAAACAAATGAATAATTACGCTATAATGATAGCATCAAATATGGAAGATTATTTATTAAATATAATAACAAGAAATAGACAAAAAAATAAAATATAAAATTATATATGTATTTTATACCGATATTGTTTTGAAGAAGCATAACTAAAATTTCTTCACACATCTTATTGTTAGTCTAAAGTCTAAAGTATAATATCACTTCGATGTTCGTGAAAGCTCATATTTCAATTAATAATTCAATCAGAAATCATTATTGTTTTACGTGTCGCGACAATTTTGATTATTATTTTTTACCGCGAGGAGGTTCAATCTAAGATTCAATCTAGAACACTTGGCTCCGAAAAGCTCCGCGATAGCGGGTTAATTCTGCAATATCCAGCATTCATCATGATGGCGAGGTGGAAAGGCTAATTCCTGTCGATATTCTCTCTCCATTTGAATCCATTAAAACCGGTCGAACAACGTAAGATGAAGAAGCTCCAACCGATCGATTTCCTGTCGCATCTTTCTTTTTTTCCTTCTCTCCGTGACCTGATCGAGATTTGAACCGGGTCAAGTGCACTTGCATAGCGGCAAACTGCCAAACCGCGATCGCGTTCACAACTGAGAATGAAATCGAAAGACCGTTTGCCTAGTTGATCATTAGCATAGTCTATTATCGTCCATCCCTCCTTGTTCTCTCTCTCTCTCTTTCTCCCTCAAATAGACATCGTACTGCTTTTCATTGCACTCGGTACCGAAACCATAATTTGACCGAGAATCGATATATCCTGTTCGAACGACTCGGTGGAAATCGTCTTTTCTATTTATTCTATTTTTGAGATGAATGCAGGAGGGAGAAGGGCACCTGATTGCTTTTCCGATATTTATTTCAGCAGTTTCCATTAATCATAGATAAAGATCCCCCACGTGTAAAAAGTGCGGTAAAAGGAACCCGATGTAGCCGCCGATTCGTACAAAGCGTCAGATTCTTTCATAAGGATCTCAACTTTCTCTCTCTTTTAGCACAGAAAAATAAAAATTGGAATCGTGCTGAAAAACCGTGTGTGATATATCGAAAATAATTTTATGCATCGGATTTTCGCAACTGAAAAACATTTCGGGTGCGATTAATGGATTATTTAAAACGCTTTACACACATTGCTTGTAACATAAAGTTAATTTAACAACATCGGTACAGTATGTTGCGGAGAGTCACGTACATTTAATCCAAAATTAAATGTAGAGTCAACAACTGGTTTTAATCAAACTTCAAATTACAATATTGATTAAAAATGTTTAAATATAGTAATGAATAGAATGAAATAGCCTATGGAATAAAAGAAATGCAAAATTTTTAATTTAAATTTTATATTTCATATTGAGTTTAAATCAGACATAAATTATTTTTTCAACTTTAATTTTTATTATTATTTTTATGCATCTATATTTTTATTTGAAAAAAAGAAAAAAAGAATCAAGATTAAAATTAAAATTGAAAAATAAAATTTAAATAAAATATATTATGAAAAAATTTAATTTTTTAATATCTCAATTTATAAAAATTTAGATTCCGTTCTATGGAAATATAAAACATTTTTTATCATATTGTTAAGGAATTTATTTTCCCTTCTATATTTTAAAATTTTATTCGCGTACACATATAATTGCGAATTTATCATTCTTCTTTTTGAAGACAATTCCGATATCTAAAAAACTCGTTGCACAGCGAGAAAACAAACAATTTAAAGCGATTGTTTCGAACTCCATTTAAACGATTATCGTATTGCTTGTTAATTCGTGCTGAGCTATCGCATGCTAATACACGATATTTTCTCAGAGAAGCCCAATGCGTTTTCGACATCCGCGTCGTTGCTACGTATGCGCTCAGACGTAATGTACTTCATTTCGCGGTGTAATTATTGCTGGCTATAAATTGTGCGACCGCGTCAGGCGCGCGAATCAATCATCGGCTAGAAATAAAATCCGTCCGTGTTACATTCAACGAAACGAAATATAATCGGCGAGATGATTTATTACACGACACGACGAAATATTGCGATTGCAACAGTTCTTCAACGAAGCGTCGATTATCGCAAATAATACTGTTTCCGATACAATTCTTTCACAACAATTATTTGAAAACTTGGAAAACGAATCACCATAGAAGTCATTTTGAAGGAGAAATTATTGAATAGAGATATCTTCCGATATTATCTTTCAAGCGTTCTCTAGCGTTGTTTACTGTCATTCGAGATTCGAATTCAATGGTATTAATATTAAAAAAAAAAAAAAATACATGATCAAACTGTCATTTTAAATCAGAAAAAATATGAAGAAAAAAACTCGGCGCTTCGCTGAGCTGAATAAAACAAATTTCGTTATATCCTACTCTCCCTTCCTCGCGAATTGCAAGAGAAGGCGAGGGTAAACACGCGCCTTCGATATTTTCGCGAGACGATATCGCGCGAGTGAGAGGTGCGATCAAACACACGCTCTACTACCTATACCCCGATCGTGTTTATTTATTTTTTCGAGTTAACCGATTTTCATAAAGCACGCTGTTTGCACTTGGACTCCAGGAGAGCCGTGCGAAAGCGATGCGCACGTTCGGCCAATATTTGCAAGAAGCGTGTCGCGTAGCGCGTATTACGCGCAACGTCGCATAATGTTTGGTTGCGAACATTGTTCGAATACGTTCGAATAAAGGGAGGAAGGTATCGTCGGAGCTGCATTGGATGATTTTAGCGATTCCACAAGCCAGTCGACATTTAAGGGCCGCACTAGTGCCTGTCACACAGTTGCTGCTACCGCTACGGCGAACGTGCTCGTGCAAACTCCTATGACGGATGTAAGTCATGTAGCCTAGTTTCAGGTGCTATGTCAAGTTGCTCAAGTGTCTGGCTGTCGTTTTGGTCGCGTGGTTCGTAATTTTCGTACATTCCAGAATTCTCCTTCTTAGACTCTCGTCATTACGCTTAGTCTACGTTGCCCCAGTTTAGGAAAGTGATTATAAACATGATAATTTCTTTTTAATGAAATTTTTTAGACAAAATTTATGCAAAATCTTGCGCGCAATAAACGCGACGTTTTATTATATTTTGATATTATTGTATCATTGCTTTATGTAATGTAATTGACATGCTACATTACTTTATTTCTTCAGTAGACATATGAATACAGATGAAAAGAGAATTTTTCCAACTTTCTTTGACAGTAGAGAGACACGTTCTATTATTTATCGCGCATAATTCTCGACGGTTTTAAGGCTGCGTTCTGTTCATCGTCGACGCTAAAGTATCTTCGTCTTGCGAATCATGAAAAATGCAGAGGCATACATTCAAATACAGATCCGGCAACCGCGACAATGCGGGATGATTTCCTTCGAGACGAGATTTCTTTAAACCCTTTGTTACCGAGCCACGTTTATTCTTCGTTTATTCCTCTTCTTACAGGCGCAACCGTACATCTTTTACGAGCGCACCCGATATCCTTTCAAGACATGAACGAGGTAATAACGCGTGCCACGAAGAATTTAGGCCGTTTTTTCCCTTCGGAAATGCGTGCAAAAAATGCGAAGAGCCTCACGTTTCCTAGGAGCACAAACGAAAAAGACTGCCGGAACCGTAAAGTTTTTCTTGGTTTACCGCTTCTGTTCGCGGCCAAAGCATTCCGTTTTTTTTCACGCAAAGTATTTTTCAAGATTAAAGATCTCTAATTCTGTTGGGAAAAATAAACAAAAAGAAGAATCCTTTTTTATGGAGATAAAAGAAAGGACTAATAAAAAAGATTTTCAAATTTTGTTCCAGAAGTTTAATAAAAGTCTTTAACGGAACGCTGCTTTATTAAAATTTAATTATTGCATTGTTTTACTTAAAAAAAAAAAAAAATATATATATATATATATTCTAATATGCTAATTTTTTGTTAAATTTACATTGACAAGCTTATAAACAGCTTATAAATTTTCAATTTAAAAATGTATTAATGTAAATTCTTAAAAACCAAATGTTCCTTCTTACTTTTTCTCTCTAGAGTCTAGAGAATTAAATATTTATAGAAAGTGTTTACATTTGTACACATTGTTATAAAGATTACTTACATATATATTATACAAAAATTTTCGCATTATAAAATATTCTTTATATTTTCCCGTCACGTCTTGATCTTTTTTAAAGCGAGATACGTGTGAATAATATAAGTAAAGAAAATACGGCAGAGATGTTTGTTTATAATAGCAGTGTTCTCAGTTCGCTCTGAATCACAACCGTATTAGAATCAGGTATAGAAACCCGGAAATTTTTCGGTCGATCGAGCCACGCGCGTTAATTACATGCCGTTCCGTGCGCTAAAGATTACAAGGGTTTTCGCGGCAACGGTGGCGACGGGTGATACGAAAAGGGGGAGGGAGGGGAATATCGGTTGGAAATTTCGCGGTATTTCGACAGGGATCTTTCCGGTTGTTTTGGCGCAACCGCCGGGGTTGCCGTTACCACCATAATTTTCGCGGCACCTCGACTGCCTCGGTGCAACCAATTTCGACGCCACATTACCCTTTTGTGGTTATTCCGCCGCTTGCACGGCTCCACAACGAATCAGAAATCGGCACCCTCCAAGTTTCAGCACCGGTCAATTCATCCAATTCAAAGGCCGACTGCAAATTCATCATTCGATATATTTCCCGATCGAAACCGCGAGACAAAATTGAAATTCCTCGAATATTTAGGTAATCAGGAAAATATAATCAGATAAAAGGCACTAACTAACATTCCCAGAATTATATCGCCAGTCTTATAAATGATTGTTATATAATAATTGCTTTATGAGCTACTGCAGCATAGCAAAGAGTTGGGCTAAAGAATTCTTTTTTAATAAAAATTATATTAAACTTTCTTATGCATTTTATAATTTGATTGCATTTTAACAATTTTTTTTTCCCATGTTTAGTAGCTAATAAGCAAACTTTTTAATTATACAGAGTCTAATAAATATCCTTATTAATATTATTGACCATCATAACGAAGACAATCTGTTGAGCTCTATTAATACAAAAACGCGCGAGGTCATGTCTTAAAGATTTTTTCCGTAATAATAAAAAGTACAAAAATATAATAACTGCAAATATTTTAAAGCAGCTTTCAAGAAGAAATGTTATTAAGATTCTTATAGAAGCTGTCATCATAAAATTGCAGCATCGTTTGAAGATACGAAGCATAATGTATTGTCTCCGGACAATCAGAATATAACATTAAAAGCAAGCTGTAGTAGTTCCTATTGTTGTCGACCAAATACTTTACTCAGCGACTTTGTATATTAAGAACCACATATTCAGGGATTTATATTTATTATATATAAAAATTTACAATCTAATAAATCTAATAAATAAAATATTTTTTAATTTGCGCATACCTATGTATACTTTATATGCAATTTATCATCATTCAAAAGTGAAATATCATGATTTCATTGGTCCTTTTATGAGAAATATATTAAATTCATTGTAACATGATTGATAAACATTCAAAAAAAATTAGATATAATTACGTTATTAATTTTTATAAAAGTTTATTGAGAGACGTATAATTTTTTATTTTGTTAGCTCGAAACACAAAGTGAAGATATTACTTTTTAGGATCGTCCTATTATAAGAACAAAGACAAGCTTCATGCGACCCTTGCGATCCAATTTTCGAAATCCGCTGGAAACTATAATACGCGACAAAAGGAAAATTGCCCTCCCCTTCGTGAGTCCATCTGGAAATCTCATTGGGAATGAAATCGCCTTTCGAAGTATTTTCGTGGTATCGTGAACAATTCTAATCTTCATGAACAGACCTTCGTGTCGAAAAAAACGCAAGCTTATTTATTTATTTAATTTATTTAGAAAAAAATTATCAGATAATAGGTAGTAATTTTTTTTCCAAACTATTAAAAATATAAATTATTCAATTTCACAGATTGTACTGAAACTCAATTTTTTCTTATTTTATATCCACTCGATTTGAAAATATTTTTTTCGACATAAACTTTATACACATTCAAATATAAAAATATTAATTATAACAAAATAAGATTTTTTATTTTCTACTTCATTAAATATTGAAAAAATTTATATTAATAATTTAATGCGTTACTCATGTCATAATTAAAAACCTATTACAACTTCATATTGCTCTGATTTCGGTGGCGACAGTGTTTTCTCGGACAGTTTGCCGCCAAGGCTTTCGGAAGACGGAAATGGCATACGGCGGCAAGCGGAACCTGATACAAGTAACGAATGAAGTGCCGTCTTTCATCGTCAAAAAAAGCGCATTTCTTCCGGCAGTGCAAATGAGCTGCGGACCCGGCCGAAGTGCAATTATCTTGGGCGAAGTGCATGAATTTATCTCTTCTCCATGCTCGATGAATGCACGCGCCGGCTACTCCGGAAAGATAAATATTCAGATATGCATAACAGGAAGAGGAGGTAAAGGCGAGCGCGCGGCCGCGATTTGTAGACGACTCGTCGACTTATTTCTTTCACGAGGGACTCCGCGTCTGTCTCGCCCGTTAGAAGAACATTAATTTCACAAAATCGCATGTCCTCCAGCACCAAATGCACTTGCGGAAATGCAATTAAGCGAGTGTACGCCAAGAGAGAAGGAATATGAACGAATAACATGGTATTCTATTCTTCAAAGAGTCACTAATGCGTACTAAACGCGATTTAATATGACAGAGCTATTTATTAAATGTTCCGTTCCTCTAAAACGGCATATTTCGTTAAACGGGAAAATCTCCATTTTCGTGACAAGGCAATTTTTAATGCAGAATTATATAAAAAATTCTTCACTTTTTCCCCTTTCTTAATTCTTCGAAATTTATGCCGCATTACTCACATCGAAATCTCATATATATCTACCTAACATGCCTGTAGTAATCATGACTCGCTTTCTCCGTGGAGCGCGCGCTAAACGGCAATGCAAAATTCATTTACCTCGCATATTCGGCTAATTATACTTTGTCCTATTCTCTGCAGCCACCACCGGGCCGAATTCGCCTTTGCCGTGCGCGTTACGCGGATGTATTAATAACTCTCCATTATTCCGCCGTGGCACGAAATCGCCGAGTTCCGTCAAATTTCAATTCTCGATTAATTATACAGTTAATTACGCAGTTTCACGTTGCCCGCGGAGGGTTTCAACGATTCCCTCATCACTTTTATCGCAGATACTCATTGTAAATAACATGACTCTGCATTCTGATTCGATAGAATAATATACCTATAACACAAAGATATCTAAAAATGTGAAAATTACGTCTAACGATCCCTCTATATCTGAGTTTTTAACTTATTGAAAGAAAAGTTCGATTTTTTTTTCTAAATTAAATTTGCACAATTATAAACTATTTATGTATTTTGTAAAAATTCTTTGCTATAAATAACAACTAAAAAGTGAGCTAAGTGAGAATTAAAATTGCAGTATATGTATGTAGATCGAATTGTGACAAGTCAGTTCTCGAGATAATCCATCGATTATAAATGTTAAACTACTCCGAATAGTACATACACACGTATGTTATGGAATGACTGGATTAGATGCAAATGCAATTGTTATTTAGAGTACTCGCATAAAACTATATAACGAATGCGATCGTGCGGCGAGAGACAAATGAACGTATACAGTTAATAGAAACGTATACCGCGATTTGTTTCAAAAATGTGCACGTAACAGTTCGTGAATTCGCATGATGCATATTAATGCGACAGTAATCGCGCTGACACGCGCGGTGACATGGGGATTGGATAAGGCTAATGCCGGTTCATTCGGTTTCTCGCGCGACGCATCACTTTATGCATTTCTATGCAACATTGCGAATGATCGCAATTTATGATTGTTTGCTGAACAAACGTGTAGTCAGCCAAGGGATCCGCAAAGAATCCTTATCGGTTAAAATGATAAGAAGATGTGAAGTATGTAAGAATACAAGTTGATCGCTTGAGAATGGCAGCTATAACTTTCTGCAGACGCTGCAGATCAATTTTCCAAGCAATCTTATAGGTTGATCAGCCTTCAGAAATACGTCAGATCCAATATTGAATCTTGCGCTAGGGGGATAATAAGAGAAGAGAGTGCGCCCGCGTGTATATGCTACTCGTCGAGCCAAGTGAAGGCGAGAAGTCGTCGTAAACCGCCCTCACGACGCTCGTTCCAGTTCTAGAACTGTTCGCCAAGAAATCAATCGAGGGTGCGAATGCCCCGACACACGAGAAACACGCTGCCACTTCCCCTGTGCTGTACTGTTGCTATATTACGCTGACCCCAATTCTACAAATCCGTCGAGGCTCCTCGGCGCCGACATATGAAATTACGTCAAACTTGGGACTATTCCGTCTCGAAATGCCCGTTCCGTTCCTTGGAGGGAGGTTTCTTAAATAATTTATGCTCGGAGGCCCCGTATCTAGTCATGCAAATGACTAAGAAGCGGATTATGACATTACCCTTTACTACCGAGCGCTGTGTAAAATCTACACTTTTGTAACGTTTCACGTAAATACAAGTTGGAAAGTGTTTATCATGTGAATAGACGGAATCGTGTATAATTAATGCCAGGATATAAATGCAGAAATTCTAAATTATATATTTTATTTACAAGAAAATATAGATAATAAGATATATACATATATATATATATATAGAGAGAGAGAGAGAGAGAGAGAGAGAAATGAAAAATGAGAATTGTTTATTTATCATTGTATTATAATATTTACGCAATCAGTTCATGTGATAAATAAAAGTGGATTTTAGAATATATGTATATATACATAATAGGGTTTTTAACAGAATTTATATGATATTGTAAAATATTGAAGCTTTAAAACGTACATTAATACAAAAGCTCACGCGAATGGAAAATGTAGGCGATCAAAAAACCAATATTTTACAGTATGAGCCGAGTCGAATGACGGATTATATATAGTTTTGCATTTATAATAATTTTCGATTTAAGAGCCTACAACTGGCATTTTGTTTCCAGAAACACTCATATACTCATTGCCGCGAAAAATTGAAGCCCCACATCGTAATAATACAAGTACCCTGCATCGCATACTGCGTTTCCACTGCATTCCGCCGCATTCCGAGATCCCCGGAACGCTAGGAATAAAGGAGGAAGTATCCTATGAGTGCTCGTTTCTGTTTCAGGTGAACATCCGGCGGCGATGCAGCACGGAAATACGGCAGCCGGCTCGCCCAACTCCAAGACGGTACTGGTGATGCTCGCCTTCCTTCTGGGTCAGCTGAGATAATGTGCGTGTACACAAAGGTCGCTCAAAACATTACGAAATCGATGGACACGCATCGCGAGGTGATTGCCCACACATCCTTAACGTTAATTCTTTTGCACAGACCATTCTAGATTTGATCTGGAATAGTTATGTCACATTTAACGGCCGAAAGACTACATAATTACATAATGTGGTCATAGTCAGGAAATTTAAAATGAGATTTAAATTACTGCAGTGAAAAAATGAAGCTTATGATATCTGCGAAATGATATTTTTCAAACTGTGATTTTTATCTCTTTCAATTAATCGATTTTCGAAGAGAACGATATTTTAAATATGCAACTCTTATTCTCGACATTGTTAACATCATTTTTTCTGGTTTGTATTATTTTATTATAATTATTTTTTTAACCTTAATTTGTGTAATAGAAATAGAAATGCGTCGGTTAAGTATAAACTAGAATTTTTCTAATCCTGTTTTTATACATTTTGAAACGAAAATTTGAATTTGCCTCGTTATTACTTTAATTATGTCATATTTTAATGTTCTCATTGTGGCATTTATCTTGTCCTTTGTAATCTCTCACAAAAATACCCATCTCGTTTATATTAAACTTAATTGTGAGTTTGGCCGGTAGAATGAGAAATATGAAGATAATCTCCGAGAGACAGCTAGTTCTTACGTAATAAAGGGGAGACTCTGTGCCTAAGGGTTAAAAAGCGGAGTGTGAGGCAGCCGTCTACTATAACGGCGTCTCGGAACCACGGATTCTGCGCGACGAACTTTTCAGTCGACTTTTCCCCGATCATCCGAAAACTCGGAAAGAAAACGAACTCGGAGCCGAAACTTTTCATACATTTGTCGTAGCGACAGCGGCAATATATTTACAGTTGAACTGTACGTATAGAACATTAAATAGCTGCGTAATGATAACGAGCGAACCGAGACGTTTTCACTTTGCAAACGTTTTCAGTAATTGGCGTACTGCATAAATAATATTTTCAACATCAATTACGTGCAAAATTAATAATTATTACGTTGTGTTTAACGACCGTTTGCCTAAATAACAAGCAGATTTTCTCGTTTACTTTTATTAATTGACGATGTATCTGGTTCACTGAGCGCATCGTTTTTTTAATTGTGTTTTTTATTGTATTTCAGACATTCTTTTTTTATTTTTAATTGTTTTTCTTTACAATACAATTCGTAAACATATTAACAATCAAATAATAAAACAATATCAATCGCAATACAATATCGATTTAATTAATTTCAAATATCGATTTATTTACGGCAGTCATAATAATGATAAAAAAGCAACTATTGGCGTGATCCAGTATGTAGTTATTTTCTTAAGCTTCTTTTGCACTCTATATTCAAACATAGATGATCAAATAAGAATAAAAAGTCCCTATTCGCAAATAATTAATTAGCCAGGCATCTGTTTGGCTTAGCTCAAAAAATTAGTTTATGCTTCGCAATTTAGCATCGGTACGATTCACATTGTTGAGATACACGGCAGGGGTTGAAAAATGACTGGTACGACCGCAGACTGAACATAGTCTGAGGGATCTTATCATATCCACGAATGACGAAAACGAGTGTCAATATTATTCAAGAATTTCAGCGACGACGAAATCAGGATTCTTACAGTTTATAATTAAAGATGGTTTCTACGTGTCGCATGCGAGAGAAGGATTAAAAATTACATCGTCGTCGCCTGAGATTTTAGAATAATTGCGTCAAACAACGACGCAATGCAAACATAAGAATTAACGATAATGCACAGCGCGATTGTTGACGCGAAGAGACATAATCGAGCGTGAGTGTGGCTAGGAGAAAAAGGGGTAGAACAAGCAGAAATAAAACAGAATTATGTCTCGCGCCCTTTCCCGACCATAGAGAGAAAATTTGTGAGAGGAAAGTGTTAAGTGTAAAATAAATGTGTCACGAGCTAGTTTAACCGAAGGGCGATGTAATAAAAAGGGGTAGACCGATCTCTCCACCCGCGGCGAAGTACTTTCTACTTACGGCATAAGTGTTAAATGAAACTTAAAGGAAACCACACAGAGGACATACACGTATACACGCATACACACACCTTACAGATAATAGTAGAGAAATGTATGTAAACCACACACACACACATACACGCGCGTGACTTTACGATTCGTATGATTTACACCCACGACTAGTCCGAAAAAAGAAAAAAAAAACTGTGTTCCCCACCCACTCGCATCCTTCTCACGATCTGAGTTTTCACACGGTTCTCTTGCGAGAAAACACGTTCTTGTACATAATGTTTTACTCTTGTAAATAAATTATCCACACAACGTTTCCTCGATTCATTCTTGCCACGCATGTTCCGGTTAGCCAGCGACCATCTCGTATTATAATATCGAAAAACGTCATATTTTGATAGAAAGAAAAAAAGATAATTCACGTACGTAAGAAACTGTCTCCTTGTTTTAATTATGTTTTCGCATTTTTATTTCGTTATTACCTGAGACAGAGTATATAATTTTCTGATACGGAAATGTAGACTAAATTACAATATAACTTTTCGCCGATAATGGTTGGTAATTCGGCGTTAATGGCAATGGCTGCAAGAAGATGGTTCTCCAAAAGATCGATAGCCATGACCCCGATGCGTTTCCCCAAACTTTTGCCGTCGACGATATTTAAGAATCTCCGGCTTCGGCTCATGAACTCTCTCACTTGCAGACCATCCTCGCAAAATAACGATGGCGCCCGATCAATTTCCTTTAGCCGTTCAATGTCTTCGAAAAGGCACCAAAAGAAACGGGGTTCTTTTGACCTCATCAATCGAGTCGTTTACTCCGAAAATGAGAGGTAAGTGAAATTTTTCATAATTTTTTTAATAACAATCGAAAAAAAAAAAAGTTAATGGCGTTATTAATACTTTTGATATTTGATACAAAAATAGAAACATTAAACCAGAAACTCGCATGTTAATTTTAACGATGTTAATTTTACTCGAGAAATTTGAATTGGAATTCTATCCGCGATATTTGTGTTATGAACGTATTTTCATATAACATAAATAAATTAAATTATTTGTCACATATCAGCGGAGGTGATCTTGCCCAAACTTTCTATGAAACTATGAAACAGTTCAAAGTTTCTACATTCCACCGTAAGAGATCGGATGCAGCGCGATAGAATTGCAGTGGGCATGCATCGACAACGCGGCGACGCAATCAGTCCGGGGGATAGTTCGATGAATATTTATGCGCATCCCACCTATCCCTTGCCAAGCCGCGACAATCCACCGATGATATATACGGTGAATTTTTTAAGAGACCTAACCGTGCGCCGAGCCGTTTCGCACGGTTCGAATCGCGGGAGTCGTAACACCCGCGATGCATTCACGAGAGAGTAAACAGAACACAGATGCGCAAGAGAAAAGAGGAAATTAGAGACATATTTGGACCAAAAAAAAGTCTATCTCCTATTACAGAAAAAAAGTGTATGTTTCGTTAAAATCACGATTTCAATCCAGATTGAAGTAATATTTTTCACAAAAAAATAACTGGAGAGAAGAAATTTTTTTCTTTCTTTTTCTATAAGAATAAAAACTATTTTATTTAATTGAAAAAATATTTTTATTATTTGATATCGATGAAACTTTTTCAGTTTTTTGTAGTCTACTCTTTAGTATCTATCATGGGTTTTTAGATTGGCTTGTACTACAGTTGTACAAAGTTCGTGCGTGAGTTCTTAACACATTGTTTTTAGTTCCAAAGTATACTATACTTAACATTTTGTACTTTAATTGAATTATTGCTGCGCCGTTGAACTTAATTAGAATCGTCCAACCACACACGTTTGACTTTCTTTAACAAAATAACTACGTGTGCAGCGTGCATATATTCATGTATACACACGTTGACGTTTCTAGTCTCTCGCATACCAAAGAACTAACTGCTAACTATGTGCGAAACTTTGATTAGAAACGAGCGTGACTACTTGAAATTATGCAACTATGACGTCACGTTACGAAATAAACAAAAATATACGACATTTTTGTTGAAATAAATATAAAATAAATTTAATGTATGTCACAAAAATTTAAATTTTTTAAAAATACTAATAAGATAAAAGAAAACAAGATGTAGCGGAAAAAATATAAAATTTGTGTTTTTTCAAACCCAACTTTTTCGGCTTTTCACAAATCAATCAATACAATCAATATTCATTTACAAATTTCTCAATATATATATATATACTCTAATCAAAATATATAGTTAAAATATACTGTTATTTATTTTATGGATTATATAATAGTATATTTTTCACCACGAATAAAAATATTTTTGTTTATCTTAACAATTTTTCTAGATTTCTGTACACGATTTAAAGTAATGAAAAAATAATTAAAAAATCCTTAACTCGTCAAAATATCCATCATTGAAACTTGGATAACCGCATACTTATTTCATAATTTATATATAATTTATTTAACCCTACAAAAGAGTGCAATGATGCGCTTTCTACGCTTTCTCCGTAAGAGGACAATTTCCAAAAAATTCAACCGCATGCTGATTACATGCGCGTTGGTGCGCAGAAAAACCTATTACACGCTTAACGGTAAGTACGTAAAACGAGAGTATTAACGCGCATTCGCTACGCTAGAATGCGAAATTGCTCTTACATGTCGCAGCCGTATGTACGCATCATAATTAATGCACGCAGATTAGAGGATTAAACTAACTACAGTAACGGCAACTAGTAACATTTTCAACCTAGATATGCAACGCGGTCTGATGATGACACTCGGTCGGGCGTTTCGCGCGGATAATTTCTATTTATCACATAACAGCGGAGAGAAGTTTGTCCTTAGAATAATTCATTCTCTCGGATGTCGCGGCTATACTGTGCTATGTATGCATGCACATATGCAGTTTACGTCAATGTAAATTTATCATAACTATGTAACCGATCGCGAATGGTCACATAAATTAAACTACAATTTCTTTATTTTAAAAAATTTCGAAAACTTTTTTATTTATAACTATTTTTCCGAGTTGCAGATTTAGCAAAACTTTCAACTTTTACTATTTTTCGCGTATAATTATGTTAAATGTGCAATCTTTACAAATGTACGCGCAATAAAAACATCAAAATTAAAATCATCGTATTGCTAAATTAGGTCACTATATATCACAGTTTTAAATTCATATGATGTTTATTTATAAAGTTCAAAAAGCTCGTCGTAAAAGCAACTTGTGATATATATTCACAGATATGAATAATCTGATTGCAAATAAATTTGAATTACAAATTGAAATAAGTAGAATTTGGTAGAAATATGTGGCACATTCAATGCACAATTTTATTACATCTCGGAAGTATTTTCACATTTATCGTCTCTTTTCGTTTTAGTTATTTTTGTAAAATATTACAGTAACAAAAGACGCGATTAAAAATTGAAAAGAAGATGATTTGAACTTTTATCTTGAAAAAAAAGAATCATTCGACGAAAAGAGGACAATCTCTCTGATAATCCTGTTCTCGTCAATCAAAAAAGAACCGAATGCGAATTCGGCTCTATTAGCGACGGATTAATCGCAATAGCCGTGACTGGAAATAAAGTGTCACGTTTTGGCATTCCTTTTGACGTTCGCCCTTTGTTGTTTGCTTTGCCGAAATTATCACGAGAAGCGGGTGCAATACCGCATATCCCGTGGGGAATGGGAGCGCTTTGAACGATGTGCAAAGGACTCTAGGCGCTTCAAATTTCCCCCTGAATTTTCTCATCGTTTACACGTATGTCCCACTTTCAGCCCGAACGAACGTTGCCCGATGAACTGAACAGAATTCTCGATGAAAGCGACAAAGATTCTTTGTTTTAGGGGAAGAGAGAGAGAGAGAGAGAGAGAGAGAGAGAGAGAGAAAGCAGAATCAGTCTCGTCCGACTTAACTCACTCTGTTACTACTGACACTTCCGTATTCTTTTCACGCGAAGCATCGCGCGGGTCGTTCATTGACATCAGGTCGGCCTTTCTTTCCATAAAGATGGCAAGATATTTATTGCCCGGATTATAGATAATTTCAATAGTCAACCAACTGTGCGATTTCCGTAAAGGAAGGTAAGCGACTATTTTTATACTTTTTTCTCAAGCAAATATAAAAGTTTGAAAATAAAAAATAAAGGAATAAAAATGTTTAAATTAAATAAAACAAAAATAGAATAGTTATTTTATACCAAGTAAAACATTATTATTTTTTTACAAACTGCGGTTTCTTTAGACGAATTAATAAATTTATTTTGTTAGAATTCAATTGAGATATTTTTATTATTATTTCCAATTATTTCGCAAAGTAAATAACATTATTATTTGAATAATCAAACTTGGAAAAATAAAATTAAAAACTTTCTTATTTAAGAAAGAAAATTAATATAAAATAAGATAAGACGTAATTTTATTTGAAGATGCTCTGATGATAGAGATTCAATCGTGTCTAAAGCTCGCGGTTTAAATCGTTATATCGTTACATAATGGTTGGTACGTTGCTGCATGCAGACTGCATAAATCTGCATGTAGCAGCTCGAGGTGGAAGCCGCGTAAGTTCGCTGCTTCTTTTCTAAATGGACCGAGGGAGGACACTGAACTTCCGCTAAGAAGATAACTCGACGGAGGTTGCGTGACATCGGGTAGGCGCGCTTAAAATTCAACGGCGCAGCAGCAAGGTAACGTCATGAACAACGACGCCGATTTGCATATCAAAGGTGAGAACAAACTATTCAGGAGCAAGTCAGAAATCTTAAGCGCGACACGAGATAGCCGGAAAAATATTCTCCCACATGCACGTGTTTACACGCGACACTTTATACGCTCATGTCCGTCGTACGCCTCATCAAGCATTCCTAAACATTTCATTCTCTGACACCAGCAGCGTCTGAGAAATTGTGGACTCGGGAATGTTTGCGCAACAGCTTCTTATCCGAGCACGAATATTTCATGAAAAGCGCAAAAGTTGGGAGAGCAAACGTTCCTTAAATAACTTTTCTTTATGTGGAAGTTAGAAACGTATATATATGATTATGTTTAATATACAACAACACATTAGATAATGATATAAGAAAATATAATTTTTTATAAGATATAATATTATAATACAAGAATTAATAATGTCTAAAGACAGATAGATTTTTATCTCACAAGAAAAGGAGTATTTCTGAAATTCGTTATAATCCTCTGAAATTAATTGAATTTTCCCCAAGATAATTCTTTTAAGCCGAGACTTTTCTTTTGCCTTTTTAATAAAAAGAGAACGAGGAATATAATCAGGAAAAATCTGGCGGCGCGACATGTATATGGACCACGAAATAATTATACCATGAAAAATCTGTTATTTCATGTACATGAAAAGAGGATTTGAGAGCTGTATAATGCTTTTGTATCCGGAAATAATACGGCGTACATGTTTAATATCTCAAAAACCAAAGAAAAACTTCCTAAAAAAAAAAGATACACGTTTACGTACCTGTGAAATTTCAAGATTTGAAACGCGTGCGCGTGAAGAAACAAACGGCGGCGCCCCATTATTTCCGCTTGCTTTGGTATCAACGAGCAATCCAGCAATCGCCATCGATATTCGATGAGGAACGATCGTGGGCGAATACAGCTGCTCGTTACGCGCCCCGGTGCGTGTCCGGAGATGTTTAGTTAACCGTAGGAAATGTGGAGAGAGGATCCGCAGATGGCTTTGATCGCACGAGCGGAAACTTGCATGGGTTTTCCGCGAGGCTTAGATCCCCATCGTCAATGACCAAATCAAGGGAGGGAATCGGATTATAGGATTAGCAATGACATCTAATTCTGTTATTTAAGACTTTTATCCTTGTCAAGGCCATCTTTTTCTCTCTCTCTCTCTCTCTCTCTCGTTCTGTTCTTCGCACTTTCTCTCTTTTGCGAGAGGGATCAATGAATCACGCTTTGATACGAGCATGGAATTTAATTAAAATTAATGTGATAATTGTAATGTTAATAATTATTTTAATATATGTATAATAAAAAAATTTTAGCAGAAAAAGAAATAATGTTTATCTTTTATGAAATTTAATTTCTAAAGTTTATTTTTTAGATGATTTATAATTCAGGTCAGAAACAAGATAGAAAGTCTATATATAATTTTATTATTATATGTATCGTGTATATCTTAATTATCCCGATATATACATGTATTTTGTATACGTATACATTTTAATTCTTTAAATATATGTCTTTTATATTATACGACACACATGAAATTATAAACATAATTTCATTTCAAGTTACAGAATCTAATTTATCCAATTCTTTAAATATTTTCTTAATCAAAACTTTGATTTTAAAAAATTACAAATTAATGTCTCTATTTATTCGCTTTAAATTTTTTCCTCAAAAAATTATATAATAATTGTTTATGTTCTAATTATTACATTTTATTTTAGTTCTTTAATTACAAGAATGATAACATGTTGAAATTCGTTTGCGCTGAGTAAGACTTTTAGATGTTTCCAAGAATTTTTCCGTTCTTTCCGAGCCATCAAAAGAAAAGAACAGAAGAATCGAGAGTAGAAAGTTTCTCTCGTGGAAAAACAAGAAAGCTGACGAGCAGGAAAGCTCGCAATCAAAATGTCGGGTAATCTCGCTGAGGTTAACCCTGCTACGAGGGTTAAGGACACGATAAGAACGCGATCGGCGTTATCGGTCTACTTCGTCAAGAATCGAAAAAAAGTAGAAAGAGTTATCTAACAAAGAGATCGATGAATCGTCGAGCGTTTGTTCGCGCCACTGTGTATATTCGATTTCCTGCACGCGACTGCACAGGAAATAGATTCGTATATTCTGATAGAGTGGTGGGAGAGGAAGATAGCGAAATTAAAGCTTGCGAGAGAAGCGCCAACGATCTTTACACGCGAAAATTCGGAAATCTTTTATTATAAGGAAGTTCGCGAGAGATCGTTTCACGAATCACGCGATACGATCTGTGCGCCAAGAGAAATTTAATATGAGCCTTTCAAATCCCTTAGGCATCGTCCTGGTACCGAGTATCACCGATATAGTAACTAATACTTGCATTTAAAAATATTTGAATTAAAAATGGATTGGTTTTGAATTTTTGTGAGATTGAAACTTTATCTTAATACTTGATTTGTTCATATTTATTATATATATTTACTAATTGTAAGCTGATAATATTTTACTTTTTAATTATATCTAGTATATAATTTAATTGTTTATATATATATATTTTTTAACACATTGTAATTTGTAATACAGGAACAGATCCGTAATAGATATCTGTAACAATAGCATCTAATATTCCAATGAAATAAGAAAAGTAAGAAAAAAAAAACTTTCATAAGAATGTTAATTAAAATTATTACGAGCAAAGTATATGAAAAAGCTGACAAGAAAATGCAAGTATTTTTTGTAACTAAGCTATTTTGATCAAGAACTACGTGTAAAAAAAGAAAAAAAATATATAAAAGAATTTAATAAGATTATAAACAAAAGGCAGCAAGTGTTCGTTATTTTTTTAAGAGCTACTTTTGTTCCTTTTTTTTATTCGCGTATTATATTCAGTTCATATCTCTTTAAATATTCACATTGATAATTTTCTCTAATAATATCTCCCATTTTGTGACGACATGTAGTAAAGTATAAGTGTTATATGACATTTTTATTTCAGAAAATATAATTTACAAATATTTACTTATTATTGCTCAAAATTACATGCGTAATACTTTTATTTTTTACATTAAATAAAATTGTAATTAAATAACTTAGGACTGTAAAACTTCTAAACATTTTTTAATACAATATATCCATGTCATAAAAGAAAAAAAAATATTACTGTATGGCTAGAGTTAATTTCGACATTTTTTAGTGTTTTTTTTTTTTTGTCAGATAGAGATTACAATAGTTTGTGCAAAAATGGTACAACAACGAGTTCCATTATATTTACATAGCAATATCGATTCAGCCTCAAAGTTGGGTCGCACAACAGAAATAACAGGTAAAACAACGTTACACGGCGTGTCGCGTTACGAGAGTTTTATAAATAAGTCTGCCGGACTACAATAAATGGTAGAGACCAATTTATATCAAACATGGGGCGAGGTAAATACGGCTTTCTTTGCAGTATACATACTTTCAGAAGGCATTTACGGCCATCGACAACTTACGAGCCAGATGGCACAAATTCAGCTCGACATTTACACAGCGGTTCAAGAGTGTCTCTTATTTCGGCGTTTGTCCCTCAATATATATGTGTATGTGCACCGTGTGTGTGTGTGTGTATCCCGTTCCTGATATCGAACGCCGATATATACCGGCGTTTCATCGATAGAGTTCGAACCCTGAAGATTTATACGGGAGAAACCGCGCTCGCGCCGTTCGAGGAACGATAAATCTCAATCGCCGCAGCAAAGAAGTAAGGAGCAACCAATAATCCGCGTTTGTCATCCCGATAGAATTTATGAAATATAAAACATATGTAGCTCTTAAATTCACATCGCGTGTATAGCTTCTATTATTTATTTAAAATAATATATAGGACAAAATGAAAAACTGCATTTTCCCAAAGAAAGTACACACAAAGAAATATATGTCACGTCTGCCTCTCCCTACAATACAGTTTTTTTTTTTTTTATGGTCCAGTTAAATATAATATTAAAATGTGTTGTGTAAAAGATATGTTGCATACAGATCTATTTTATAAAAATTAATAGATTACATTAAATCGACTTAAGATAAATTTTATATGCAGTTATTATGTATACAATGTTCTTTGAAACAAAGCGGTGGTATACGTAACTTGTAGTCAAACACGTAGACCATATTAGGAAATTTATGTATCGGCAACTAATCACTGAGAATACAAACATCTCCCTAGAATCCCGTATTATATCGATGGGACTATTGCATTCCGTTACGTGACAGCCAATAGTTACGATCAACCATTACAGCGTCTAATCGTGATTATTGTGACGGGCAATTAAGTACAAATTACGTCAAATATATGTGCATCTAACGATGCAGCAGTGTGTATACGAGATATATTTGTACAGGGGAATAATGTAAGAAAGTTACATGTGTAAGAGATTCTTAGCTTATATTCATTTATATGTTACTTTAATTACAGCCGCGATATACAATAAGTTTGCTCTACAATTTACAAAGTTTCGCATCAAAAGTGAATAAAGAGGAAGCAATTGTAAATGTTTGTTGATACAAAGAAGAAAGAAATACAAAAGGTTAATTTATGACGGCTCTTCACTCGATTATCGCGATCGTTAAAAGAGGCAAAGTAATTTTGATTAGCCACGTAGTTTCCGATAATGTGCGAATGCTTCCGAAAGTATGTAGCGACCGATACCAAAGACGGTCAAGTGGGACTGCTAAATATAACAAATGAACGAGCTTATCGGGATTCGCCTTTAATGAGTATCGATCGGTAGATATTCTCGCGACGGAGCTTTTCCTTCCAAGAAACGCTCCACTCGCGAAAATTGTAGTTTTCGATGGGAATACCACAAAGATAATAAAGAACCCTGCGCTACCCCTTTTCTTCTCGCGCAATGTCCATTAGCAGTCATAAAGAAAATGAATGAATTCCTTTCGATGTTAATTAGCGTACTCGTTCAAAGAGCTCGCGCGCTCACGACTTCATTTAACGTCCATTATAAATTGCATTATTTTCACAATCGATACAACTTTAACGCATCGGTAAAGCGATACTCGGGGGATCAAATGAGATCGCTTTCCTTTCAGAGAAGTCGTTAACGGTTTTGTATTTCATTTGCATCTGTAAACTGATTTAGATCGTATCTTACGTATTCTATACGATTCTATACTCTGCTGGAATTCTAAATTAAAGTGTAACATTTTAATGAGCAAACTCTTCCCCTTCCAAGTTGTCTGCGTGAAAGATTTAACGTGCGAGTTTCACATTATTTACGCTGCACATATATATGTACAGATAAATTTTTGTAAATTTATTTTTTTGCACCCTCTCAAATATATTTTATTTCATTTTTATATGACAAAAAAATATGTAAAATACGATAAAAAAATATTCTAATAAATTTTTTTCCGAATAAAAAATTTCGCACGTTGTCTTTCTTTCCTGTTTAAAATATACACATCGCAACGTACGTCCAAAAAATTCGGATGGAAAAACCGTGCTAAATAGGAGATAAATCATTATTTTACAAGCTTTTGTTTATATTTTTAACTTTAGCTTCATATTGTTAGCTGTTATTAATTCTTTATGTTGCTATTAATCCTTAATGAAATTTTCTTTTCATTTACGATGATTAAGAAAATCAATTGTAAAAGTTAAGAGATTAAAGAAGACTTTGGTAACTGTTTTTGATTGTAAACTCAATAGCGAATACTATACTTCGTGCCATATCCACGATTAACTAGTTTCGGCGGTGCGATCAGTCAATCAGTGTTGTTAAATATTATCTAAACGAGAGAACACGAACGCGCGTCGCGCTCCTTGTATCTAATGAATATTGATTTCGCGCTAACCGGCGCGGATCCGTTTCGGAGCAGGAAGGAGTTGGGAGGGGTCTGGTGCATCGCTCGCTAGATAGGAGAAATTTCGGTCCCCGGTGACCGCGTAATGGGTCAGGCTCATCGCCTATCGCGTAAGTAAGATAAATGATCCCCTAATGCCCCCGCCGTGGCCGTAACGCGCGTAACGTGCAGATGAGCCGCCGATATAAAGCCGCGACTTCGGCTCTCGAATTTCACCGCTGGGACGCGATCCGTTTTCGGCGTTAGTTCGAAAGAGAAAGAGAGAAAGAGAGAGAGTGGGATACATTGCGCGAGATAGACGCGATGACAGATGAAACCGGAGCCGAATTTGCATGCAAGGTTACTATATATTTTTCATGCAGTTCTGAAGTAACATCTTCTTGTTCTTGTTGATGGGAATTCTGCATGGTTTCGTATAACTTATATATACATGTATTTGAGAAACTAAACATGATACTGATAAGAAACAAGAAAACTCAAGATAAATCACAGAGAGTAAATTATATATTAAATGTGTGCTTTTGTAATCTTATTTTTAAATAAAAAAATTTATATAATCGAGTCTTTACCATTAATAGATTGTAGGAAGATTTCTCCAAAGCACGTGGCAAACGTAGGAGGCAACTGCGGAATAATGCGTTACAAACGATTCGGTCGAATTCCGTGAATGAAATGAGTTTCACCGTGTCTGTAAATCGTTCGTAACATGGATCTCTCGCACAAAGAATCGCGTTAATTAAATCACACTCTCCGTTCCATCGAGATTCAGATAAAGTTCAATTCTCCATCAGGAATCTGTAATTAACGTGCCGTCCACTTCGGTGTGAAACCGATCATTCTCCTTTTTTCTACGCTCAATTCACAAATCACTTACATAATATTGAGTTATATAATAAATATTAATATCATTTTGAAGCTCCCGAAAAGAGGAAGAAAAAAAAGAGAAAATTCAAAAATATTGTAAATACCATGAATATATTTTTCGCTTTAATAATTCAATAATAATATTATTAGTTTACATATTATTTTTTCCATTAAAGAATACATTTAATTAGTATTTGATTTAATAATAACAATAATTGGATTTTAACTTATCCTACGGATATGTATATTCAAACAGACATTTTTGCAAAAACAGTAGCGTAAGAACAAAAGCTTGTGGTATAACATTTATGTATATCATAGTAATACATCGTGCTTGTTTACTGTCTTTTCAAAGCAGCGAAACGCCACTGTGAATATTGAATTTATATTTTTTCTTAAGAATCTTTTTCCTATGCTCAGAAAATATCTTTTATATCTACGCACTACAGGATTTCAATCGGGATAATGCAATCAATTCTTTTAGTTCTCCAACAATTGAATCGTCTTGTATATACTTACTTCGTAAATACACAAGATAATTCTTTCTCATTACTTTGTACATAAAACTTTAAAGGGTAGATTTTTTTTAAACCTGAGATAAAAATTATTGTGAGAGAATATAGAAAAAACTCTTCATTTATTATAATTTTAGTCAATTTTTGACATTAAATATTTTACTACTTGATTACTCGGAAATAAACAAGTCTATTAAAGTTTCATGTGCAACTAAATAAAAAATGTATAGTATAATAAATAATACGAGCTCTATTTGTTATCTATTTATGTGCCTGCAGCACTCTTGATTAATGAAAAAACATTCATCCTCAATCGCTTGTAACCAGAAAATTCTCGCCAGCATTTCCCGAGAAACGTCAGATAAGCAAAGGTAAAACAGAATAAATATGTATTTTATTCATAAAATATAATCCTTGGGAAATACTTCTCAGAAGCACGAAATAAGAGGAACAGAGAAGAAATATAACAGTTTAACGATTCATACGATTCAAACGATTGTAAACGATAATAACAATTAAGATTATAGTAGTTACAACAATAAATCATTTGCTTATTTTTCCAGATTATATCAATATCATATAATTATAACAGATATTACTATCTCTTCTCTTCGATTTGTTTATGAAAATTTATATTTCTTTCGCTATCTTAATATTTACATCTTCGCCAGAGGCAATAGCAACATTCCATCTTCCGCGAGAAGGTCTCGCGAGGATTCGAGAGAAAAATATCGAGATCAGAAAAGTTTAATAAGATACCACGAGCTGTCAGCCAAGCCGAATTAACGGCAGGCGTCGCGATCGAGTTCTATCGAAGATCAGTCGGCTGTTAACATCAAAGCAGACGAGAAATGAGGTGCTGTGTATGCAAGAAGATGTATTTACGTATCGACTCGTAAAGAGGCAGGCGAGAGCCCGTAAATACGTCCAACTTCTCTGCAGTTATAAATCTGATCTGAAACGCGTACATCCGCATGGGATGAGGGTTGGTTATATTTCTGAGAGGCAAAGGGAAAATCTTCTGGAACCTGACGTCACGTTTTCACGGGCGATTGGTGCCGTCAGTCTAAGGCGTCTTATTAGAAAGTTTAAATGGTAAATAAAACTTTAAATTAAAGCAGTTCTCTCGAGCAATGTCGCGCAGGACAAGTTCGTCGATGAATGAAATCGTATAATGTGAGAGATCGATTATTTCTTTCGATGAAAGAAAGAAGGAAGGAAGGCAATACCGACGATTGCCGAAGTCCAAGTTCCAGAATAGAAAATTGATCTGTGAATATTAGTATTATTAACGTCACGCTCAGATCAAGAAATTTCCTTTTCTTACACAACGATTTTATATGTGAAATTTTATTTTTCAGATAAATTCGTCTTCTTATAGTTTTCTACAAAATATGATAAAAAATACATATATAATTATAGATGTAAATATAAAAAATTGCAATTATGACAAAACGGTAAAAGTTAGAAGAACGTATATTTCTTATAATATATCATGTATTTGAAAAGGATATAAATCCGAAATTTCATGTTTTTAGAAAAAAAATTCAGATGTACAATCTTTTATTATATAAAGTAGACATTTATAAATATAAAAACTTAATATCGAGCAGGAGTGAATAATGTAAATTTTAACAAATTCTTTAATATATCAATTCGAAGTGTAAGAACACCGGTGGAGAAAGTAACGAGCAAGATCAAGCAAAATAAATTGGGAGAGCGGCACGCTAATTACAATCACGTGCATCGGCCGCAACCGCAAGTTTGTGTCCACGTGCCGCATGAAGAGACTGTCTTCTCCCGTGCTCCTCGTCCGACAATTACCGTCAATTATTCGATTCGCCCTGTGCAGGCAGAAAATCGCACCCGGAATCGCGTCGTTGCATCGAACACTAAGTTTTCCGCCTCGTTAGCGCGTGTCGTCTTGTCGTTCAAGTAACAAGGGACACGGAAGTCGCGTCGCGTCGCAGAAAAAGTCTAACTCGCTGGCGGAAATTAATGGGCCAAAAAAGCGACCGCTAATCCGCACGATCAAGCAGGCAGACCGCAAATTTTTGCGGCCGGGATAATCGCGCGGGATGGTAAAAAGAATTGCGCGCGTTGAGCGCATTAGTTTCTCAGGAATGAGCAATGATACGATTCTGCAGAAAAAAATGTATGCACGTAGCGCATTTCGAAGCAGGAACTATTTAATGTTAAACCCTACTGTGTGTAAAACTTTTTTATTACATTTGTAAAACGCGTGTTAAAAATTATAGGTATTACTAAAGGGAGAGTCTATTGAATCTAGAAAAATATCTTCTAGATATAATGCCATCGTTTTCTCCAAAACTGTATTCAGCTTTTTGCTTAGCATCTTCTATGAGATCTTTAAATCATAGGGATTTTAAAAATTAATTGCTTTTAATTATCGTGAAAAGTCATCATCCTCTAACCTACTTGTTAAGGAGATAAATGCTAATTATGAGAGCAAATGCTGCACGTTTGGACTCATAGATTTCTGTGCTAATTGCGTGTATAAAATTGCATATGTAAAATCTATGTACTGTTCATAGGATGAAGTAACAGCATGTCGACTATGTGTATTTGGTGTAGCCTGCGGGGATAATCGAGCGATGTTGGACTGTTTGACTAGAGCTTTGGAACCAGTTATGCGAACAAGCGAAGTTGAATACCTTCTAAGGTAACATTATCTGTTGATTTGTTATGATGCTACATTAAGAAAATTAGAGATAAGTGCCAGTGGAAAATTTCTTATTTCAAGAAAATTATTACCATATCCTTTTATCAAATTAATGAAACATTCATAATAATATTTATTAATCATTAAGTAATTTTTACTTATTTTGAGTATCGAGTTAAAAATATAATGTAAATATGATATATAATTATAAATTATAAATATAAGTTTATTCTGTAATTTTATTATGTATTATTTCCATATAAAACATATTTATAAAGAAGAAATGAGCTTGAAGCGAACAAAACTGGCAGCGGATGTTAAAATAAATATCAAGTTGATTGAATAAATTATATGTTTACTCAACAGTAAATTTTATCGACGCATTGCATTAATAATTGCAATCATTCAATCGACTAAATATTTACTGTATTAATTGTGTAATTTGTTTATTATAACTAGATAGGTATTTACTTATGAATGTATGCATTGTTTTCCAAAAAAACATCAGTTTTCTCTCTCTAGATAATCCTTCTCTTTAAAGAAACGAAAATAACATTTAGCATTTTCATATTAATTTTAATAATTAAACAAAAATTTTGTTAATTTTTTTATGGGATTCTGTAGAAAATCTTTCCAATTTTACTGCGGATCTTGGAAAATAAAGAACGTACTGACTTTTATTTTCCCACAATTGTGTGTGAGAAATGATAATAGAGTAGACTAATAGCATAGTCTTCTATAATTATATTTTTAAAAATACGTACAATAATAAAAAAATTATTCTTTTTTTAGCGCACGCGTCTTGTCGAGAGGTCGTTATTTATTCTGAAATTTATGTATTTGTTCATCATTAAGAAAGACGATGCATAACAAGTTATGCGACTATTCTGAACTGCAAGTTAAATAAAAGTTACTATAAATCTGAGTTTATAATTAGTTCGCTTTCGTTTGCTTTCACAATATCATTTGTGTTAGCAACTGTCATGAAACTTTCACGCGTGGTCCAGAACGCAAATTTATATCTGCCTGCCGTTACTATACAAGTCGAAATGCGCGCTATCGAAATATAACAGGTATGTGATTAATAAGAATGTTATAATGTCGCTGAAAGCTGACCAATCTGTTCTGGAAATTTGCATTTTTTTCGAAAGGACGTATTGGCATTTGTCACGTTTGCTATTACGAGCACATCTTTTTCTGGAAGAAAAAATTAATAGTAACATAATAAAAGTTGCGCGTCAAATTACCTCTTTCAATTATTTTGCAGTGTTCGCCAAAATAAAGCTATCATCTCTCTACTCCAGAATTCTAAATTTATGCCGGATTTGAATCCTGTTATCAGCAAACGCTAAATCTATTGTATGCAATGACAATGATAACAATACGTAATGGACTTTTTGAAGATAAAACGACTAAAAAATGAAAACAACCGATTCCTGTTTATAAACTCAAAAACCCGATATTTTATGTTATAGTTTATGTATAATCTACTTTGAAATGTACGTAAAACATAAGCAAAGTGCAAGTAAAAATTTTGATTATACTTATATAAAAAGATAAATGGTTAATGTTTTGGTAATTCTCAATTTTGAGTTATTTATTTATTTATTTGTTTATCAAAATATATGAGATAATCCATCACAAGTAAAAAAGAAAAAGAAAAGAAATGATGTAAAATTTAATGATAAATATTAAAGACTAACAATCATTAATAGATCGCATTATATTTAATTTAATTAAAATATACAAAATATATTTTGCTTTTTTTACTCTTCGTAAAATTCAGAGATTACAACTGCGGTGTCTAACTTTAAAATGCGACCCTATAAACGAACTTCCGAAACATACCAGATAACGGATTATCGAATCTCGATAACGCTTTTGTGTTGAGCAATAAATCGGGATTCGCGCGACGAGCATTCCGGTGGAAAAGATAGTCAGGGAAGTGAGAAAAATCGCACATGCGATAGATGCAGCCGGTGCAACCGCATTGAGAGTCATCCCAGAACGGCCGATGATTGGCGATATCGAGGAGAGAAACAATTGCAAAGTCACGGACTGCAGCAAGCTGCACGCGTTTTCCGGAGCCAGTCGACGGAATTGAAACAACACGTCCGTCGTGGTACATGGTATGCGCATCCATTCTTCGCTATTTCCTCCGATGATCGTGCAATTTTCGTTCTTTTTTGTCGATTGCGCGATTGCCATTATGAAAGTTTAAGCGATTTTTTCTTCGGAGATGATAAAATTGCATCTTTCTTCAATTAACTCTCACTGTAAAGATTACAGCTGATCAAAGTTAGCTGATAAAAACAAAACTTTATTATTATCTTAACTTTATTTTAGAATCTTCAAAAATATAATTGTCTACAATTCTTAAATTTTTTATATCAAATAATATTACGAAAATCAAAATTGAAAAATATCCATTATATTATATTTCTTGACAAAAATCTTAGTATGTATTTATGACCGAAAGAATATTTGACAGAAGTCTATTTAGTTACCTCTTCCGTTTATAGAAAATAAAGAGCTCAGAATTAGGATTTATCATCTATCCACCCAACATCACGCAAGTGAAAGGTTGGACCCACAGCATAGCCTAGGAATCAAAAAAAAACCAAAATTAAAAAAAAAATTATTTACCTCTAACAAAAATCAACAATCTACAGTGATGATGATTATTAAATGAATGCAACAATTTGTCAAATTGCATATGAAATTATTGTCGTTCGAAAATTCATTTTCGTAGTTGCGTGAAAAATATTCGCAAAGAATGTTGAGAAGATATCGCGAAAGCAACATATCACATCTATCGATTTCTTCGCTACGTGTTTGTGAAAGTCAGCTTATTATATTATATTATATTATTATTATATTATATATTAACCAATAGGATAAAAGATCCAACAATAATTCTGTTTTTGTTTCCTGCATTGAATATTGATCGGTCTTGATTTCTACTCACTAACCGTTCAGAGGCGAATTAATTCTGTCATGAATGAAACGGAATTGAGTTGTAAATAATACGCGAATGTTCTCTTTTAGCACATTTTTTTTCAGTAATATATTTTTTCATTTAGAACCGAAACAGTTTAACGAAGCTTCACTGATAAGAAAACTGAATTTTTGAAATTTCAAAATATAGATATGTGTGCTGAATAAGTTGATATTTGATATATCCTTTCTGCATGTTTTATTCAAAAGGTATATTTTGTTTTTTTATATATTTTCTTGATCGAGGAATATTATTTTTAGCTCTTCTGTTTTTTCGTTTCATTTGTTCTGCACACATTTTACATTTATTCTGTTTTTTATCTCATCAAATTATTAACAAGAATATTGTTAACTCATAAAGAACATCTAGTGAGTTTATTTGAGACTTTAGTTCCATTCTGATTCATCTAATAGTTGTTCCAATTTTTAAATCACAGAGTATTTAAAATTTATCTTTGTTCTACGTAAAAAATCTAGTTTTATTATTTTATTTATCTTTCTAAATTTAAATATAGTCACTCCTTGCTGTTGTAAATTCGTAACTTTATAGTTATTAATAATAAATTCAATAAGATTATACTGAATTCGATAATAATCACATTTTGTGCATATAAAATATTAAAATATGAATATAAATAGCTTTTGAGTTATCGAGTTAGTAATTAAAGAAAATAATTTTCTATTGAACTGTGTAATACAAATATATGACAAAATTCCATTAACCACTAATTTTGGATTGATTTTAATAAAACATTGCTTCTAGATATATAATTTCCAAGTTATTTAATAATAATTAAACTTCAAAAATTTTATTAAAAATCTCGCTTCCAATTAAATATTATGGTAGAGAGATAAAATCACTATTCAGTAAGAAATATCGCACTGATTGCTAAATGTGCTATTACTATCGAACACCTTGTATACGTAAATGAAATTCGCAACCAAAAATGCTGTTTCGTAACTTTAGCATTGCAACGACGATATGAATGTTCCTTGATAAAAATGCGCGCCGTTCGCGTCTCCTTCGCAAAAGATTGGTAACCAGACACGTTTTGCTGATCGATTTTTATCAGCTTCTCGTACTTCATAAACTGGAATGTATGTTAATCGGTTATCCCAGGCATGATGCAATGTAACACTTTCTCCGCAGTCTGGTACGACGGTTTTGGTGACGCCTGCTTAATGTGGTTTACACGTCCGATAATCATGTTATGGTTATCTGCAATCGATTATTCCAATCATGCAAAATCGAAAATATACCGCGGGAAAAAAAGAGAAAATGTAGATACAATAAAAATTTAAATAAGTATGACAAAAATATAAAGTTTCTTCATTATGACAAAACTTTATATAATATAATAATAATTATTATATAGTGCAAATAATAGCAAGCTGATATTTTAATGTGCATTTACAGCGAAGAATGCACATCTGGAATATGTTTTATCAGATAATTACGAAGGATACTATGTAAGATGATCAATTATCTGATCTCTTAGCCAGGTAGAAGAATTAGCTCTATGAAGAATAATTATCTCGCGTTAAACTCACGTTAAAAAATCCGATAATCGTGTTACGTACCACAGCGAACATTTTTTCGGTCAAAAAAATCTAATACGAATACCGTGAGGTTATTCGCAGAATTTATCGATACAATACTGATCTGATAATATACCTAGTATGTGTGTAAGAAACTGAATAATATTAAAAAATATTAGCATCGTTAAGAATGTTTGTTATGACTAAATTGACATTCAGCTTGACACTTTTATTTTTAGTTTAAATTAAAATGATGTATAAAAAGATTATTATTATGACTCATATTTGATAAGCTACTTTGTTATTTACGGATTCTTCAATAAATTTACAATCACTTAATCTAAAATTAAAACTAAAATTAAAATTAAATACTTTGTAATCTTCACGAATTATAAATCTATTAAAGAAATTTTTTATTAAATATCGACCTCGAGAGTAAATCGAAAATAATTTTGCAATTTGCCTACGTCTCTGAAGTTTAATTTTAGAAAATATTTTATTTTTTAATTTAAAAATCATCATCAAAAATCAATCGAGTTTATTGTTATATATAGAAAAAAGTTATTCCATATTGTAGTCAAAGATTTCATAAATAGATTTCAAGACTCTATATTTTACAATCGTAGCGAAAATAAGTTCTGTCATAATTACAAGGAAAAAAGATTCAAACTGTGAGTCAAAACAAGTGCTTCGTAGCACAATCAATCATTATATGCTCACACATTTTCCTCATTACTATATATATCAAGTAAGATACACATTCTACATTGCAGGGAAGAAATTACTCGCTCGAACAATTGTCAAGTAGCTTACTTATGTCATTGCAATTACCGCGAGATAAAAAGATAAGAATAAATGCATGTCTAAGTTCACAATCTGACTTACAGTTAGTGTTATCGTTGCACGAATAAAAACACATCCTTCTATTTTATTTGTATATATAAATATGCAAAGCAGTATAAACTATGAAACAATAATTAAAACATAGTAGAAGTTGTTGTTGCTTTTCTTCGACATTACATAAAAATTATAAATCCTTTAAACGTGTCGTAAAATTCACGTTTAGAAAAAAATTAAATGCCGCAACAATTAATGATATTTAAAAGAATTGAAAGAAGTCAGTGCATCAAAAAATCTGATAGTAATAATCTTATATCCGCAAATAAACTTAATTAATAAATGAATTAACGCAGTGCTAATGCCATGTGCATACATATTTACTAATAGTAACGCATCATGTGCATTATTTTAAGAGTAAATATATTAATGATATTACACATTAATTAAAATTAGTCATGTGTGTGTGTATGTGTGTGTGTGTGTGTATGTGTGATTTAATTACAATATATTACTACATTTAGTGTTAATATATGATTAATTCAATTATTGTATTTCGTGTATTATCTTAACGCATTAATTTCACATTATGCCATTTATGTGTATATGTACATATATATAACTGGTCCTAAAATTAAAATTCTATTTAAATTTAAAAACAGAGAAAATGTGTTATAAAACATTTCCTCTCTGTAATTTAGATGAAATAGCTTGAAATTTAAATAAACTTTAGTTTGAAATTCAAGTCATATTTAAGGCGCTTCTTGCATTTTAGATAAATTATACTTGTCTCAACAAATTTTCTTTCAAAAAGCTAACTCAATTCAAAGACAAGTATATTATGTTACTTTTTCTATCGTTGTATTTTTATCATGTATACATTTATTTTCACTACTATTTTCACTACTATTTTCAATAAAATTTTATATCTTTGAAATATCCATTCTTTTATCTTATATAAAAAAAAGAATATTTAGATACATAAAACTGCTTATATTTATATTGTTTTTTTCTCCTATTTATTCTCTCTAACGAGTTTTTTTCACGAACTTTAACTCGCATTTTCCATATTTCTCGACTTCCATATTATCTCCGAAATTCTATTTCACAAAATCTGTTTAATCTTAAAAATGTAATATCTCTCTGAGCAATATAATTTTTTTTGTTGCTACTACTATATTATACTTTATTCATTTCCGCTCTCGTTTGCGTTTCCGCACTTCGAGAAATCTAGCCGAGCATCGCTCGCCGATAATAATTACCGCTAATAATTAGCGACCGTTAAAAAAAGAAATTTCCATTCAAGAGACGACAACTTGAGCCAACGTCCACACGGATTGCGTCGCACGGATCGGACAATTAACTGCGAATCGTGGTCGGGCCATGTGACCCGCGGGCCATGTGACTAGCACGGGCACGCGCACTGCGCAAGACGCACGTGAGCGCGAGCCGCTTCGGCACGTGCGCCTCTCCCTCGGTGCTCAGTATCGCTCGCGCGACCGATAAGTGACTTGTTATTCGCTCACGTGCGTAGACCGCAGAGAAGAAGGAAGGAAGTCGGAAAAGGAAGGAGAAGACGAGAAGAGACAACCTCAAGGTAAGTACTCTGCAAATGCACACGGTTCGATGATTCGAGAGCGTGGGCGCGTTAAATTTCGCCGTTACGTATACGAAACCGATATGTAATAATATCTTCGCTCGCGCGATGACCACGTGCGCTTGGAATGCATGTCGCGCTCTACGTATGGCTAACGGTATTTCGCGAAACGATGCGAGAAACACAGTTCGCGAAGAACGGCTTAAATACGTATAAATAACCGATAAGAATTCTCTTTTCTCGTTTTCCATAAAAAAATGGCACAAACAACGGTCGGAGATATATCGAATTTCAGAGCCGATTCTTTTATCTCTTACTAGTTTTGAACATTAAAAGTAAGTACAATCATTATAAATCGTGTTGCCCTCTAATCACGTTGAAATAATCTCATAAGATTTGAATATATTATATTGAATATATCGTTAACCCTCAAATACACGAAGAAATAAATACTTGTAATCTAATTTTTATTTAGAAGAAAAACTCACATATATATAAGAGAGAAAGAGATTCTTATTACGTACAACTTACAATGTCATATTAGTAGAGACAAATTTCCAACCGTTGATTAGCAATATATATATATATGATCTATAATATTTAAATAGTCATTTTTTGTGCTATCCAAGTAAACAATTATGCAGCAATATATTTTATCATCCGCGTAAAATGCATTTCTCGACTGATTAGATATCCTACGGCTAGATCATAGACCTTGTCCAATTACAAAAAATGCTTACACGCGTCGTTGTCGTGATATATGTCCTAACGAATTTTTAATTGATTTATATATACGATTTTAATTATAATTTAATGATCCACTTATGAATAGAATATAGAAATACTTGGTTTGATATTTTTGATTTAATTTAACCTTCAGGTGTTTGTCGTGGATCAACAGTAATAGAATTACATATCGGAATTTTATATCTTTCTAGTAAACACTAAACATAACACCTGGTTTTGTTCTGTATGTTTCTTTAACCTTCTGCGTTCGATCGGTGACTTTGTATACTGATGTTAAATAGACGTTTTTAGAATATTCTTTAAAGGAAATGTGAAATATTATTTATTTTTCTCTCTACATATGTTTCATCATTAAATATTTTAACAAATAAATAATTAATTAACATGCTAGTTAAGCAAAATCTGTGCATCTCAACTTTAATAATGAATACGAGTCCACAATTTATATTCGCTTCTGAAACATAATTCATAATTCAACATTATTGACATTTTTACTCGTATTTTCTTGAAAATAAAAGCGATTCGAAGCTTGTTAACTTTGAAATTCAAAGTCGAGTAGTGCGAATTTCGAAAGATAACTCATTTTGCATTCATTATTAATTAATTTTACATAATTAAACAATTTTGAGAGTTTAGCTGGAGTCTCGATAAAACATTTAGGACGTGACACATTCTTATCGCATCTCGTTATCAGTTCGTTGCAGATCAGGTTTCTTTTACGCTTCCAAGTGCGCGTGCTATCTCGTCTTTTGTCGGCATAACGAGAGGACATCCACGTGGCCGCGGAACGATCGTCGATTGTCATTCGCGTGTCTTGCTTACGTGAAAAGACGACACGTCGCGTCGTCTCTTCGGACTTTCTCGCGTCCGTCTCCTATTTGTGTGTCTTGTCGCGCGTGTCGGGCAACTTCTGTGCCGTGTATCTACATATCGCGAGAATCTCGGCGTCACAATTTTTAATCGTACACTCTTGCGTGCCGACAGTATCGCAGTGCCGTGATCGCTTCGGCGAAGCAGAAGTGGAGAGCGTTACGCGAGAATCTGGGTAGGAAAACATCTCTCGCTTCTTCTATTTTTTTCCTTCTCGTTTACGTCGCTTCCGTAATGCATCGCGAACGTGCTCGATCGTGTGTACAGAATGTCCCGGAACTATCACCACTAGATCTACTCTTGTTAGCTACACGCATCTTCTTTCCTCTCCTCCGTTTCGTAATCTGGAATCTTTACTTTAATCATAAAAGCGTATTTGTACAAGAAATATATCGAGTCCTTTGGATCGAGGATTTTTTGTTCAATTATAAGATAATTGTTTTATTGACGAGAGTATTATTCTGTCATCAGCTTCTTTTCAGCTTTGTAATTTGTAATATCGGATGATGTGTAAGTCTCATTATAGATTCAAAGTCAATGTAGAATTATTTGGAAAGTAAGGTTTTGTTATCAGTTATGTTTCGATCTACTTTAATCCGCTTATATATAAACTGATATATATAAACTACCGACTTTAAATTGTATTGAAAAAAGATTGATCGAATGGAGAGATTGTAGATATGAAAGCACTGCCGATAGTTTTGACATTTCTCTTTGCATATTCGTTATATCGCAACCATATTGCCGCATGAAATCACATTTATAATCTTTGTATATAATAGGAAACGAATAATTTTCACAGATTTTCCGCAAAATCCGATATATACTGGCAATGATATCATTTTTATATGTAAATTCCAGAATAGAAAAAGGATCGTTGGCGGACACGCATACGCTGCGATATATATTTTGTTGAATCTTAAAAATTATAATTATAATATAAATGTAATTATAAATACATAGCTGTCATACAAATAATAAGCAAAATAAAGGGAATCGAAAGAGGAATTTATTTTTTCACATTGTAAATTTCTAATTTTCGAAGAAGCTGCTTTAAATGACTGTGTTTTATTTTAATTTATTTATTAAAATACCAATATTTTCAACATATTTTAAATACTTTTTTTGCCACGATTTCGAGTTATATTTCGAGATTTATCGACTGATTCAAGTTTTTCTAACGGAGTATGTTGTGTAAACTTGCAAAGCGATGTAACACTTTAGTGGATACATGCCAAGACAAATTAAATCGAGATATTCGTATCGTTATAAGTGTTTAGTAGGGCAGAGAGATTCAAATGATGTTTCCATGTGTTCCTCTTCAATCAGAAGATGTTTACATTTCCGCGGAACATGCTGTAGCTCTCAAGGCCGGTCATGACATAAAAACTGTTATCTATCAATCATATGTTCAAATAGAATAAGTGACTTTGTAAAGAAAAGAAACTTTCCTTGAAAATGTAAATTTCGAAAGTAATTCGTGATTTTTGAAATTTATTTAAGGAGTCACCGGATTATTGCAATAATTCTTAATCATAAAAAAGTAAAATTAAGAAACAGTAAAATAAATATTATGGTATAATGTAATATTAATTGTATTAATTATTTCGATAAAGACTAACTTAGAATCTTTTCTCAAAATGCTCTTTTATTATGTTTTAAAAATATTAATAATTTGAAATATAAATATTATATATTTCTAAATATCTTTATAGAAGACTATCATTGTTTTTCGACATTTATCTATTTCATCAAATTAATCGAGGTGAAGAGAGAGAAGTGAAAGACTTGTATATATCTTTTTGCTCTTCGGGGCTCTCTGGAGACATAAAGACGACGCTGAGAAAAGAGGCAATCAGGGCGAGATAAGAATACGCAAACGTTTGCGCTTTTCAGGGAAGTGACTTCGTGAACGATGGTATCCTCGACGATGACGGAAGTGGAACCGATGAAAAAATTATATGGTGCGATGGGCATCGCACCGGGCGATTATCGTTTGGTCGGCTGGGACATGGACACTACCGGTAAAAAGGTCATCGACGAAATCTGTCAAATAGCTGCGTACACCCCCAACTCCACTTACTCTCAGTATGTAATGCCATATAAGGATCTCAATCCGACCGCCATAAAGCGACACAGTATGAAGGTCGTGACCAACGGCAAATTCCGCGTGCTCAGGAACAGCAAGACCAACGAGGTATGGACCAAGGTCGCGATACTAACAATAAATATGTGTCAATATACTTTCATGAAAGGAAAAGAGAGTTTATATTTACATTTGAAGGCACACATCTTTTGAAATGATATTTCACAAATTGAAGAATATAAAAGCAAATTCTCTTTGAATTCTAATTGATATTAAGCATAATTTTATAATCAATAGCAAATAGGACAAAAAATATTTTTAATCTTTTACGAGATCATACTTGCTATCAAAGAAATTTTTGATTTTATTAAGCGTCGAAAAATTGAAATGTCGTTTCGATATATTCTCTTTGATATAAAATTTTTTTTTTTCACATAGGTAATCAAATCCAAGAGCGAAGTGTCCGCGTTGACAGATTTCTTGAGCTATCTGGAGACAATGAAAGAAAACGCGGACGGTGTAATTTTGGTTTACCACGAGCCACGCAAGGTCATTCCAGCAATGTTACTCGAGTCGTTAAAGAAGTATGATCTTCTCGATCGGTTCAAGCAGACAGTCAAGGGATTCGCGAATGGATTCAACATCGCCGAGGACAAATGCGCAAACATGGCACATATTTATTCCCTTCGAACTCTGTCACGCACACTGTTGAAAAAGGTGAGAAAACCGATACATCTCAATTAAAATGATTATACATATTATATAAAATATATACATATCATATAAACATCAGAATTCGTGACAGATATAACAAAATTTTTGATTAATTTTCGATGAACAAAGTAATATTTATTATCGAAAATGATTGAAAAATCTTTTTTTTGAAATCAGTATTTTTCTGATTAAATAAACTACATTTTCACTGATAAAATTTGAATCTGTAATAGTGAATTAACAGCTGATATATTGTATTTTATGAAACTGTTTTGAAAAAATGTTATAATGATATATAATTTTTATTATGATAATTGTCATATTTATCCAAAGGAAATGAATCTGGGAAATGCGCAAGATAGAGCATCGTTGGCGTTGCAAATAGCGCAATACTTATGCACGATTGATAACGTTAAGGTCGAAGATAGTAACGTGGACAATGATGCAGTTACGAAAAAAACGAGCGAGATGATTCGAGAATTCGCGCAACCTATTGATATTGAGGAGCAAGAACACAACGGTACGTATTATTGAATGTTTAAGTAGACTTTTATTTTTAACAAAAATCTGGTTTTCTTACTTTTCATTTTGAAATAATATATTTAATATATATGTGTTGTTATTAACAGTAAAAGTATAATGTAATAATAATACAATGTATAGTTATTTTGATAAATTACTTTCACATTTTCTTAAAAAAAATTTTAATTTTGATACAAAAATATTCGTATATTTAGATACAAAACGGCATAATTTTATTCTAAATTTTTGCAAAGCATTACATTATAAATTCTCTAAATTTCATTAAATTTGTAACTTAAGGAAAATGAAGTTGACAAGTGTTCGAGATGAGAAATCAACGCAATGCATAATGCTTTTGTTGTAGAGCTAAAGATGGTATTTGAGCGACAGAATAACTTACGACCGATATTCAGCGCCTTGTTCCGCATGAACCGCCGCGAACGTCAACACGCTAGTCCCCTCCGGCGATTGCTTGCCGAAGCCGGGATCGTGTACTCAGAGCTACAGGTGAGTGTGTCTGCATGATTAATTGCATGCTAACAATCAGGGTTCGTTTACGCTAAGCAACATCAAACAGAAATGCAAACCGATTCTTCTTGGTTTCTCTTGATTCTCTTGTCAAATATTTAATTAAATATTATCGAGTTATTATTTAAAAATCTGTAAAAAGATTATACGACGCTCTATCCTCATAAAAGATTTGATTTATAAAATAAACGGTGTCTTCGATCGCCGATAGTTGTAATCGAACATGTGGGAATGCATGTTTCAGGATGCCTGGACCAACGCGAAGAAGGATGGATTGGAGCATTTGATGAAGGAGAAGCTGCCGAAGGTCGACGAGAAAAAAATGGAAGATCTAATGATTATTCTCGAGCGTCACTTCGATCCGGAAAAAAAACCGAAGAGCAAAGTATCGGAGAAGAAGGGTATCAAATTGAGGAACGAGAAGAAGATAAGCGACGACAAGGAGAATAACAACAAGAGCGATTCAGGCCACGACAGCCCCGACACCCCCGATACCCCCGATACCCCCGATACCCCCGATACCCCCGACACCACCACATCCGGTTCTCCCGTCAAAATGAACGGCGATGGCATTGAGATTAAAGCACAGGAGTGCGTTTTAACGCAGGAGGAGTGTACCGATGACGTTTAATGTTTGACTTCTTTTACGCGCCACAAAGCAAAAGCAAAACATCGCGGTCATTATGTCTTTATTGCTCGTTGTAGATTGTTTTTGTGGACAAACGAGCAAACGTGGATTCTTTTTTGTTGCCATAACTATTGATGACGAAGAAAAAATCGATAATTAACGCGAATGACGAACGTAGATTTAGCGTGCAGAGATAAATTGCAACTCACGTTTAATCGGACTTACTGCATTAAAAGCGCGTTGTAATTTCTGGAACAATCGCTAAATTTATATTCATTTAACGTTGAAAATAGTCGCGAAAAGATCCCTTTCTTTTTGCGGTAATTTTGAGATAAATGCGTTAAGATAAGATTACGATCGCCCCATCGGGTGATGTTGTGCGTGATCAAAGACAAAGTGTTATTTGTTGTATTATTTCAATTTTTGTTTTCTTCCTTTTTTTTTTACTTTTTTCTTCAGTTATTTTTCGATCGGCGTTATAGATTAAAAAGAGGACAGGTTTCCTACGACGCACGCCGTCAGATTTAACTCAAATGTACAAATAACACACGTTGAACGATGATTTAGTTTACTTATGTGCAAAGATATATTTAATATCGTTTAGATTTCGTAATTTTATACTCGTTTGTTTTCTCTTATTTCTTTCTCTTCTTTTATTTATCCTACAGAATTTGTACGCTCGCTACATGGCGAGAGCGTCCATTTATAGACTGCTCCGCGTGAAAAGCATAGAAAATATCGCGGGCTTTGTTACCACATAGTTCACGACGTGTACGATAGTGTGCACGATATTTTCTACTTTTTACCGTTTAAGCCGCGCGCAAGGCGCATGTGGTAGTATTAGAGAGAGATATATATTTTTGTATCGTCGCACAATTATATAATACGCCATTTCATTTCTGCTGCGAGAGCTCATTGTATCAGCTTTGGATAATAAAGATTCGAGTTTAGTTACAACCCTTAATTTTATAATTTCATAAACATTTCTTGTTCATATCTTTAAATAATACGATATGAATATAATACTTATAATTAATTAAATCTCTGATTTTATGTTGTAGCACTGGACGTATCCGACTTTGTTTCATACAAAAATAATCACGTTAAATACAGGATATACGTATGCGATATAAAGAAAGCGTTATTTTCAATTTCTTTCCAAGTTAGATTATAAAAATACATTTTAAAATAGATTAATGATAGATAATTAACATTTAAAAAATATGAATAGGATGCAGCATGCGATTAATCTTTGTTAATCAAAACTAGATTTCAAGTTTATCGAAGGATTTACTTGGCGAAAGATTATACGTAATAGCACTCGGCGCTACCTGCGTAATATCGGAGGTGATTTATTTCCGCGCGGGATATATACGGCGTTTATTAATTGCGACAAGCGCGCGCCGTGATGCGTGAATTGAGGCAATCTCGATCTTATATAAACGCGCGAGGTTCGGTAATGTTTTTAATAAGCAAAAAAATCACACCGGTTAAAACGGAACTTAGCCGCGAGGGGAAAGGCAGAATTTTCCGCTTTTACTTCTCGCGGCGGATACTGCCTCTTTCCTCGATCCCTGAGAAAAAAACGGAAACGAATTAAATACGCGAGTGAACCGTTGTTCAACACATCTGCCGCGACGGATTTTCATGCCATGTGCCAAAACCCCCCGAGGCGTGAACGCTGCGAGAAATGATAAGTTTATTCGAAATTAAAGAAATGCTCTTTCTCCCGAAACATGTGCGCGATTCTTCCGCGAATCCTTTTTCGGACAGGTGCGATCGCGTAAGCAAGATCGCTGGATTGATCCGCGCGAACGCGACGCACTCGACTAGAAAATTGAGTTTTTCCACACGCAACGGTTAGATGAAGGTACCGTCATGTTGCTTCGCGTACACGCCTCTTTTTTTTCTGATCCCGTAAAATATAACTGTGCGTTTAGTAGTGCACATGTTTTATGCATGAGCTGTTTCGGAAACCAGAATTTAATTTCACTATCCTGTAATATCAATCGAAAGCATATAGCGGTATTTTTGAGATTTTCTTCAAGAAGGTTCTATTAATAATAAAAAGATAGAATAAGTATTTATGTAGTCAATTGTTATGAAACTTCTTATAGAGATTATATTACATAACTGTGAAAATTAATTCAAAGAATAAGAAATCTCAACTCTTATCCAATATGAAAAAATTTACTGTGTTTATAGTCTATATATATCATACACTTAAATTTTAAATTAAATTTACCATTCATAAAAAAATATATATTCATAGGTGTGTATAATATTTTTAAACATGAGTTTTCTAGAAAGAAATAATATATATGTTTCTCCGCTTGGAGAGAAAATAGGTCACCTGGATAAAGAGTAAAAAAAGAAGAAAAATACTTACATGTTTCATATTATGCAAATGGATCTCTATTGAAAAATTAATGTTGTCGCTAGTATTCAACAATAACAATAAAGGCACTGTCACAAACAGAAGATCAATAATTAGACACATAATAAAAAAAAATAATTTTGCAATTGTAATTGTTTTTCTTTTACGATATATTATTTTTTTCGCGAGAAAAGCAAGATCTGAAATATGATTTTCATGATTGTTTTAATCCTATTCCCAGAACGTATCATCCCTTTGATGGAAATTTTCTTCTCTGTCGCATCCATCAGAAATCGATAGCAAACCTGACGAAGCGAATGAAATGCCGACTTTTAACAGCACCCTTCAATGACCGAACTCGATGATTGAACGGATCCATTGCAATGTAAAATAATAACATAATAATGACAGCTAAAACCCATTTCCGGGAACTGGGGATGAAGTGTAGTGTTTCGAACATGGAATTTACACAAAGAGAACCCCCTATTATATATTATAGCAATATATGTATAGCAATTTCGCATAAATCATATATTACACATTGAATTTAGTCCACGCAAACTCTAATAAAGTCATTGCTCTTTTTAATATTTTTTTGTATATTTATAAAGCATATACATACATTTCTATTAATTTTATTTTTGTTAGCATTATTTATACGTTAAACATTTTTACATCCAAAACATTTCCTTCTTTTGTATAAAGCTTTCTTTTAGAAAGAAGCTTATACAAAATAGATAATGGAATGTAATTTTTTTTTGTATCTTCTTTTGTTAATTTTAATTTAAGCCCTATGAGAAATTTTCTCTCTAAAAAGTTAAAAACAGGTTTACTAAATTAATGTGTTAAATTAAATTAAAATCTCAATCATTTATTTACAACGGCCTCTTATGGCTTTAAAACTTCTCCATTAATTGGCATATTAAATGAAAATAAATGACACTTTTCCGATGAACAAAGTCAGTGCTCATAGTAAAACGGATGTGAATTTCGTGCAATTAATTTTGTATTACGATCGCGTAATTTCGCCATTGCCGCGGTCGAAGCGATTATCGACATGAACGTTAATATATTAATTGCAGGATTTCGGAATTAACGCATTGATAATTGAACGCACGAGGATTTGACGGCAATACCACGAATTAGCGAAAACCTGCAATTAACACGTGTTACGCAAAAGAACAAATTATTAACGCGAAGTGTCTATATACAATCACGTTATCTCAATTAACGACGATGCCGATGATGAAAATTATTAGTGCGCAAAAAGAAAGAAAAAAAAGGAAAAAACGAGCGAGATTCTCTCTCCCGCGAAGCACGAGCACAATCTAAATTGATAAGTAATTAGCATACTATACTGTATTTTTCTTACGCTCGTTTACTATGCGTCATTATTGCACAATGCTTACGATCCGCCTTCCTTTATAATTTTACACGCGCTCGTGTGCAATTGTGCAGTCTAGGATGCAAATTTCCTTTAGAGAAAATTATATTGCCCGCTCGCAATTATACACATGTACTGAATGTCTTCGATGAATGATGCCTAATCGACTTGTATAATCAACACACATACACACGTTTTTTTTTCATATTTATAAAAATATAGTTCGTTAGAAGTAAACGAACCGCACGCGACACAACGGCATAATATTCTCCCGTTACTATATTAATTTAATAATAGATAAAATGGTAGCTGATAAAAGACAAAATTTTACCTCATTAATAATCCAAAATTAATAATATAAAATTATCAATGAAAAAGAGATTTAAACTAATAATACAACAAAAATTAATAATCTAACATTTATGTTATATTAATTTATAAATCTCGTTTTCATCTAAAGCGATAATCGAGATCTTCTGAGAATAAATGGAAGTATGCAATGAGTGTCTAAAAGTACTCGGAAACAATACTAAGATCGATACATTCTCGATAATGTTTCTATGAGCTTAATCCGTTCGCGTGCGGTCGGTGCTATTATCGGGCGATCGCCCTTCGTCCTGTTCAATTCCTTTTCGCAAACGGCCAAGCGTGGCGAACAAAATAGCCCATGGCTTGGTATCGCGATCGCCGCTGTAACAAGCGGCGCCGCGAAGGAAATTGCCGCGTCCGAGGGCTACCTTAATTGATAATAACGCGCGGGCAACGCAGAAGCTATCGGGATAATTAATGACACGCTGGCTAACCGCCGCGCCGTGACTGCTTTCGTTACCTCACTCCAACAATGTATCTGCTTGATGAAAGGGAAGGGAGATGAGACGAACAATGATGTGATCAGCGCGAGGCTGCATCTCCCGCAAATAGGGTGATGATCTCGTTGCACATCTCTTTGTGCGCGCGAATATAGATGAAAAAGAAATCAGGACACGCAATTTTGTGATACATTAGATTAAAAAATGATTATGTTTGGTTCTTGCATTTTTCGTCGTTGAATTATTTTGTCACTCGTCACGAGCCACTTTGTGAATCAATTTTTAAATCGTTTATTGATAACATGCGGTATCCGCTCAATTTTGGAAGTTTTAATAAATAAAACGAGGGATGATAAAGAAAAAATTTATAGACGTTTTTTAGTCGTATATGCATTGCAAAACTAGAATAAACTGGCGTAAATTTTTTAAAATTTGCAACGACGCGAAGATATTTTAGAAAAGAGGACATCTGGTTACTACATTCATATAGACAATAATATGTAAAAATGAGTTAATTTGAGTACTTAGTAGTCATTTTTTAAATGCAGATATTTATGTTGCCAATTTACTTACAAAATTATTGTAGTATCTGCTTTTTTAATGTTGTGAGTTGATTGATGTATACATTGAATGCTAGTGAATTAAAAATAGTGTAATATAAATTCTCTAAAATAAATATAATATATATATTATAATATTTATATAATACATATGTAAATAATTTTCAATATTAAATGAATTTCTAATATCTTTATTTTTTTATCTAGCAATATGTAGATTTTAGATGTCATTTTGATTTTTTAAATGTTGTTTTTTAATTTTTTAATTAAAAACATGGCAATTTTTTCCTTATATTTTACATAAGTTGTAAGTTATTATAAATGTAACATTAAAATACTAAAACATTGTATGTCTTAAAAAAAAGTTTATAGTTTTATAAAAATAAAAGTTGAATTCAAAATTTTTAATGTACTCATAGCTTATCATTATTTTAAAAAATTAAATAAATTAAAGGAGATTTTTTTTCTATTAGATAGATAGAAATTAGATTAAAAATAACGAGATTTCGAATTCAGTTTAGAGAGTTTATAATTAATGTCTCTATTATTTGTTCATTATTTTTCAGTAATTATAAGGAACAGAATGAATTGTTTATTTATACGAATAAACACACAATACTGCACAAACTGTAGAAAGTAGAGTGGTCAATAAATGTATTTATTTACGCTGCAAACTGAGATATCAAAGGCGATCCTTGTCTGTGTACATAATCTCAATCAATTGCACTGATTAATCCAATAGTTCATAGGTACATATTAGATTCTCGATATTGATTGTGTGCAAATAATAAAGATAAATTAAATGTTTTGTCGAATGAAAAAATAAAATTTTTTATAGATACTAAAATACACAAAGTTTAATAAATAAATAATAAAATAATAAACTTCTTGTTACAATGTCGAAATGTAATCAAAATATAATTACAAACAATAATTATTTCTCTAACTTTACTAGAGTCAAATATATTTAATCCGATGTATTAAATTTTTCGTTGATTTAAATATAATTTATCATTCAATTAAGATAGCATAAAAAGATGTAAAATATTAATCAAAGATCAATTAAAGTAAACGGATGAAAGTAATAAAAAGCAATAATATATCAATAGTTATATTAAAATTTAATTTAAAATAAAAAAAAACAAAAATTTTACATGAATTTATTTTATATTTTGTTAAATATATCCCAGCAATGAATTAATATACATTATGCAATATTTAGCGCTCATTTTCTTAACGGTAAATAAAATACTATTGTTTATCCGAGAATTATTCAATCGAAATTTATCATGTAAACAATTGGCAAATGTAATTATATTTTCAAATATTAATATCTATAAATATTTATCTTTAATTTTAACTTGTATTTATTCATTTAATCACTTATATTGAAATACGATAAAGACAAAATATCTCTCTCAATTATAAAATAAATCACACAAATAATATATTATATAAATAAACCCTCCCAACAATGTTTGTTTGGTCCTTGCACCTTGACATTGGTGAGAGAGCTTAGTAACATAAAAAGTTCATTCTGAAAGCGAAGTTAAGTACCTATGTACAATACCTGAACAATTCTTGACAATACTGTAAAAACGGATTCAATTTAAATCAGTTAAGATTTGATCGATTACCTGACAAGAGCAGAATAGAATGGTCTTCGTTTCATCTTGTTTTATACATTATAAAGCAAAAGGAGTTATAAAGAAGGATATTGAAAAAGCCAGAAAAAAATAAAATTAAAATATAAAATATAAAATTTAAACTTATTCTTTGGAAAATTGCAAAAATTAAAATTTTAGAAAAGTAAAATAAAATTTATTTTTAGAAAAAATTAAACAGTTAAAATTAAAATTATGAAAATTAGGAAAAATTAAAATTAAAATTATAGAAATTATAAAAAGTTAAAATTGAAATTAAAATTAAAATTATTCCATAAATAAACTTACATTTGTTTTCCGAGAAATTTCAAAAAGTTAATAAGTTTAACAATCAATAAAATTATAATAATTTTTTAAAATTATAATGATTTTTAAAGAAAATTTTCATGTTTTGGGATGAATAAAAGTGACATTGAAATTGTGATGACAGTTGAGCACAGCGAAAGAAGAGTCTCAATGAATATCAGAGTAGAAACAGGAATAAACTTCAAGACTTTTTCAAAAAGATTTTAATACATTCGAGTGTCAATTTTAACTTGCTTTTTTAAGAGTGGATAAATACAGATTAATAAAAACGAGAGAGATTTAGAGATACTACATTATTTTTGTGCATATATTTTTAATAAATGTTTTTACGCACAATTGAAAATCATTTGTAAAATAGTTAAATATATTTGACTTTTATAAAATATAATAAATTAAAATCAGGGTTGTTTGCGATTAGAAAATATATTGTTCTGATAAAATGTAAATTAGTGAAACTCTACTAACTTTAGACATATAAATATTTCTCTGTATTTGTTCTACTAACAATCTTCGTGTAATAAAAATATTACCTTGACATTAGTAACAGCGTTGACAGATTTATATTAGAACTTAATTATCTTACACACAAAGAATTTTTTATGTAATGAATTACTGACATTTTGCATTTGCGGTCTCAATTGTTAGAGTAGCACTATTAAGGGGAATCATTCGCTTTTGTCGAACTTACGGCAACGAATAAATCTTACTGTAACTGCTGCAAGAAAAAGTGCGGATGCAACGGCGGCGAGGTCAGCGGCACGCGAGCGAGCGAGTTTTTGCGACGTCTTTTCCGCGAGCCTGGTAGTTTTGCGCGCGCTCACGGAATTCCGCGCGTCTCATTCCGCTTTCCTTCTCCTTCCTTCGTCGACTTCCGATCATCCTTCGTTCACTCGCCTCACGAGCAAGTTCACGATTAACGACTAACGTAATTATTAGCGCCTCGCCGGCTGTTACGTCGACGTTGATGTAACAGCGCGTGCAATGCGCCTTCATAACGTCACGGACCATAACGAACGTCGGCGAATCGCGAACGGCGAGGATGAGGATGTGAAGACTGTAGTGATAAACTTTTTTCAATTGTTACTGATGATATTTAAGAATTAACTAATAACCCACGTATAGTATCACGAATTTATGTGTAAATTAGATAACCTGTGAAATTAAAAAAAAAAATAGTCTTATAATAAAAATGCAAGATATTTTTATATAAATATTCGCAAATAATTTATTTTTTTATATGTTTAATATTTTAAGTATATAAAAAATAAATATATTAAATATATTAAAAATTGTTAAGTCTTTTGATTTTCTTTTAGTACTACAAAATTAGTAAGTTTTGTTATGTGAACGATTTTTTTCTACGTATAAGTGATGCTTAATATGTGTTAATTATCAATAAATGATTTATTCTGAACAAATAACTTATTTATTTATTTTTTATATAGTTATGTATTTATTGTTTTACTTATTTATAGTTATTTATTTATTAATTAATTTTTATTTATAATTAAAAAAAATAAAAGTTGCCGCTTGCTTAAGAGAGTTAAACGACAGAGCAGATATAGACAGCGAAAAATAACGGAAGAGCAATTTCTTCCTTCTCGTATGAAGGAACGTAGACTGCTACTATTACAACTATTACTATGCGCGTTTGGAGACTGCGTGACACCGCATCGTGCTCTATCAGTCACTCAGTCAATGACAAGTACAGTAAAGTCCGTGCGAATGTGCGATGCCGGGACCGTCATTCTCACTTTTTACGGGAGCACATGACGCCGATAAGCACTTAATCCACTATTCTTTGCAGCGATATATCACACCTTGAAGAGAGTATTACAACATAAAAAGTAAATTTTTGCAGAATAAGGCGTTGCGCAGTTTAATTATAAGATCACCGTTAAGAGATAAAACTACATTCTCTCATGATTTTTATTACTGCAAGAAAAAAAAACATTTATAAATTTAATTATTAATTTTTTTTTGTTTTATTTTACAACATTCTTTCTAAAAAATATGTTAAACTTTTATCAAACATAAATTTGAAAAAAGTCTTTAAATTTTTAATTATTATAATATATTATTAATATAATATATTATTCTATTTTTCAAGAGGCAGTATTAGAAGTTATTAAATATTTTTAGGATATCTATCATATTTATGATTCATATTAAATTTTATTATTTAATGACTACAAAACTATGTATACATACATATATTTGAAAAACTTTAGTGGTTTTCTTTTAAAGGTGTGTCTCTTTTATCTAATATAATATTCTACAATCGATGATAAATATTGATGTAGAATTCATTCGCGGAAGAAGTCAGTAACCGGTTAAATAATTCCCTTATTATGCATGTCAGAATCGCATAATATTTCGCGATTCGTTGATTTCGCTGGTCTTCTCAGACCAAAATGCATTCACAAGCAGAAAGAATAATAAAATGACTAAACTCTTCTGTAGTTATATATCAATCCCATTATTTGAAATGCCGTTGGTAGAAAGACGTAATGCATTTTATCATAAACCATAACGTATTTTATATAAAAGTTAAAAGGCATAGCTTAGATGTAATTTTTTATTACAGACACACGTGTTTTTTTTTTATTTGCACTATAAACAATTTATTTCTTTTTAATTATCTTTAAATAAAATTAATTATTAATATCTTAATCGCGCTTCACGATCGTTCGTAAATAAGGCACTATAACTATTTCTATTTTTTGCAACAGAAGTGTGAAAAATTAAATATGAAAAAAAATGTGATATATTTTTAGAATAAAATTAAATTCATGTTTTGCGAGCAATCATTTTCGTTTCTTCGACGAGCAAAAAGTTCACACTATAACATTATAGAACAAAATGTCTAGATATGTAATGAATACAAAAATTGGAGCAAGTTTAGAAAAGAGAAAAAAAAAAACAATGGACAAGTGGACAAACGTGATCAAGTGTGAAAGAACATCTCAGAAGCAAAATGGAATGAGGATGAAGACGTTTTTTGTATACGAGGAAGGGCCCCTGAGACAAGAGCCGACGAAAACTTCTCGGAAACTAGGACATCTGGTCATCTTCGGGTCAGATCCTCAGACCTGGTCTGAGGAAACCTGGACTAGCTCGTTCGAGGCCGTCACTGGACGAGCGGCACGAAGCGAGGATGGTTGTTAGTGGAGGCACCGAGCATGCATTTAACAGTACTCCGGACGGGCCGGTGCGGCGGTGGTGGTTCGCTGATTCCCCAGGTTTCTGCTGCCGTACGGCCCCTTCTTGCCAGGAGGACGAGCTGCGGCCGGCTGGACATCGGGGGAAAGGAATCCTCCGCGTGCCCTGACTCGGTGCACGCGCTTCAGTCCATCGGGGACCTTCGTCAAAATTGCATCCCTCTCTAGCCGTCGGCGGTTAGTTCATCAGTTTGAAAGAGTGTCTCGAGTGTCTTCAGTAAACACTTTACGAGTTAACGAGGGTAGTGAGAAAGAGAACTAACTAAACAGCCTGACGAGATCATGTGGAGAGTCCTGATCGCGGGATTTTGCACGGTGAGTCAGTGAGAGGAAGCCGGCGCGGGATTAAATGTCGCAAAAATCCTTATCTGAAGAATATATAAGAGTAAACGATTATTTCTTTCAAAACTTTTCTCTGTCGGCGACAAGAAAAGGGATTTAATAATTCTGCCATTATATTTAATATACATTAAACTTGTTATTTTTTTATTTAAAATACATGTCAATTTGTTTAATGTATTCACTTTGAAAGTACACATCCGTGATATTATTGGAGAGCTTTAGAAGCTCTTATTTTTTAAATAATAAGTTATTCGCGTTACTTGCTTTGCACTGCTCCTCTACTGTTTTTGCGTAAATCTATGCATCTAAATGAGACAAAGAGAAAGCTCGGAGAAAATCTTCTTTTTTAACAATTTGAAAAAGTTAATCTAAATATGATATTTTCTGAGTTTTAGATGAATCTTGTCACAAATCATCTGATTTCAATTTTGCCAATCAGACTCTGATGAATTCTTCAATAAATTTTTTATGGAAATAAAATATAAAACTTTAACTTAGATTCACTGGACAGTAAGAATATTTGCTTTCCTCGCGGTTTTGCCATCTACAATTTGCATGCCCCACAATCTTTATCAACGTGAAGAATGGAACTCGAACGATTCTCTTGCGAATAAATCAGTTCGATGGGGGATGATGGACGAGCACTAGATTTCCATATCATCCGCATTCCTAGTGACTTATGTTTGTCATATGGCGCCATGAGTTTGTTTGATACTGTGATGACAGTTTGTCATGTGATTGTAATGCATATACACACGCATATTTAGATATCGTTTTTATCAGAACGTCATCGATATTTTCTATTGATTCATTGTGTAATTCATCTTTTAATGTAAAAAATAAGTTTGAAAAATATTATCTAAAATCTTTCTCCCCCATAATTACTAATATATTTGCATGCGAATATAAAAACTTTGAGATAAGAATCTAAATAGAGTGTTCCACGCGTTTAATAAATGATTGGATAAATTTTGAATCGATTTATTCGAAGTAAAGTAAGAATTATGATTTTTATCGATAAAATAAATCTGACATCATCGAAGTAATTAGTAAAATAAGCCTTCAATATTGATTCATTTTTATCTCTCGCCGTCATTTCAGTCTTACGACATTTAATTATGCATTCTTGATTTCCAACTATTTTCCGTATTTATTCGCCTCTATCAAACTCATAGTTTGTTCACCTTGTGACACGATTTCGAAATATCTGTCAATAATGATAATGTTAATTAATTTCCTTTGGCAAAAGAAGCTACCGCGCACAATATGGGCGACTGTCCGCCACGAGATATCCTGCGACAAAGAAGAGGTGATCGGTTTTCATTTTAACTGGAGCGCGCGCGGGGCAATCTTTCTCTCTCACGATGCTCCTTTTGCGAAAAAACTCGGGCATTCGATGTATTTTTATATTACGCCATTAAATCACGCCGCACGTCAAGAATAATGCCCCATCGAAGCGTTTTTCGCGTTCGATTCATTTTAATTTTCCAGACCGTCAGAAAGAGTCGCAAACGTAGACGGGCAAATAGACGATAATTTAAAATGCACCCCATTAATACACGTGACATTCCAAGTGATGAAATACGATAACGGGCAATTTAAAGCGAGTCGCACGACCCGCCACTGATACGCTTGAAATATTAATGGCTTCCCCAAATGACGAAATAATTGTATTGTGTCGGACATCTCCCCGCGGTATCGGGTGTGCGGCGACTAATTTTGCCATGAAACGCGATATGTCGGAATACTTTAACACAGCCGTGCACGCGAAAGTATCGAGAGGATCATGTATAGCATAATAACGTCATAATCATAAGTGTAAATAGTTTACATGTATATATCTTGATTATTTTTTTCTCATTTCCAATACACTTCTATTGCATACAATATCGTGTAGCAACGTAATAGCAAACATGATGAAAAAGATTTTAAATATAATAGCTCATATATTGAAATACGTATATCGCACGAACATCGATCGCCAAGCATTCGCGCTTGTTACCGAAAACAATTTCTCGTCACCAAGTTTAATTAAAATTTAATTAAAATACGTTTGATTTAAAGTTTAAATTAGAAATTAAAATTAATCTAGTTGTATATATAGGTGATCAAAATTCTAATTGTGCATATAGTCGATCAAATTTTGCAATGCAAAGGTCCTGAAATAATGTTTAAGTGACAATTGAATATTTGATAAAAGATCAAAAATATAATCTGAAAGTATGCTCTATATTTTTAAATATATAAATATATTTCATTTTTTTAATAAAAAAGAAAATTGTCTTTATATATTTTTGTTGTGACTCATAAATGGTCTGATTAATGGGACTAAAATGTCTCTCTCTCTCTCTCTCTCTCTCTCTCTCTCTCTCTCTCTCTCTCTCTCTGTCTCTATTAACCATAACACATTTTCTTGCCAGAAAAAAATTCCTGTAAAACTGATACGTAATTTTTTCACAATCTATGGATTAATACTAAATTAACGTACACTAAAAAAATTACTAAAAAAATCTTTTAAAGTTATAATTACATATATGTTGTCTAAACTATTTTTTATTGGCTTTATTTAATCGCAGAAGAAATTTTGATATTCAATTTTAATTAAGATAGTAAAATCAAAAAAATTTAAGATATATGGATAGATATCTGTACTTTTTGACAGAGTTGTAACATTTAGAAGAATTTAACAAAATTTCAAATTTGTTATTAAAGTATTTATATATAAATTTGTAAATGGTTGATACAATCAACCATATCAGTCAATCAAAATAAATTGCCTGAAATTTTTATTGGACAGATAATCAAATAGATTAAAAGATAAATTACATAAATACATGACAGCAACAGCTAACAAGAATTACAAATTAATATATTTCATCTCTAATGGTTACAAACCATTATGTACAAAGATTATGTTAATCTTATGTAAATCATTATTTCGAATATTATTAAAAAGTCATACAATTTTATTATCTTTAAGTACAGTTATTTCTTATCAGCTGTATCTCATTTTTAGACATATTTCTTTGCCTTTCGGCCATTGTAAAATTTTTTGATACAATGATACATTTCGATGTTGTGTCACGTATTATATTCAAATTAAATGTGCTTTTATCTCGACAAATTCCAAGTCACATTCAACGAATAGGACATGTCGCGCGTCAAAAAATTTAACTGTACCGAATTGTGTCGGCGATGAGAAGGATACCGATGTCGTGGATGAACGATACTAAAATGGCATTAAAAAAAAACGGGTTTTATGAAGTCATAAAGAGAAGGATTGCGGTTCTTCTCGAATGAGACCGAAAAAAGGCCAGGGACTACCTGGCGGTCAATCGCGGTCGTTTCGTCTCGCGTGGCAGATTTCGAGCTGTCTGTCTTTTACCGTTACATTTACTCAGTTCTTAATGAAAAAACGAAATTCTTCTCGCTGTATATAAAGTAAGCACGGTTTATTAATCTGTTTCGTTATCTTTCCGTGATATATTACACTATATATTTATTCCAGAAATATCTTAATTTTGACGCTCGAGTTTTTATGGCAATCTTGTTCCGAGTAGGTATCTAAGGAAATTATCAAAAAGCATTACATTAAAGTAATCTTTCTTATAAATTTCTTCAATAATTTATATACTTGTACTTGATTGCTTATATTAAATTCATTAGAATCTACATTTGCAAACATATAATTTATGTAATTTTTTTAAAAATGTTTTCTTATTTGACAATTTTTGTGCAATAAAAAGAAATTCTTATCGAATATATGAAAGTATGTAGTATCTGACTTATTTGCTTTATAAATATTATAAAATATTATAGTGTTTGAAAATAAAAATATATAGGAGAATATCAAGAAAAAAACATTTCGCGATAGTTAATGTAAACCGGAAAGTTTGCACTTTAATTTATGAAAATTAATCTCTTAGCTCAATTTAATTTGAAGTCAGGTTTTCTTTTGCTACATCGTTTGTGCAAATTTTTCGAAACCATCATGCCGACACGCGTAATTACTCGATTGAAGTTGCGACGGCGCGCAATTCCTATCAACTCTGGACAAAGTTCATCGGGAAAACAGCACCTCAATAAAAGTTGTCCGATGAAAGCTGTAATGCACACACAATCGGATGTTCGACTGTTAAATACTTTGATTCGCTTATCAAAGACGCCATTAAGAATATTGCTTGCATTGCAAATAGTTTCTGATATTAATGGTCGACAATCGCCTATCGCGCTTCTTTGAATATCCTACTTGCATTCCCGTCATCCATTTAATAGATTTTACGAATAAATTTACGAGATGTTCATGATAATAAATTCGCCGTTATTTATTCTCTCATTTACAAAGATTACGATAAGGAATAAAGGTAACAGAGCAAAAAGTAGGTACAAAGAATTTTAATAGACTTCATTAAGCTTTATTTTATTCAAGTTAAACCTGAATTTATGAATCTTGGCTTTAAAATCAATTTTTTAAATAAGAAAATCTTTAAAAAAATATGTAAAATATTAATAAAAACAAAATTTTCTTAAAAATAAAGTTTAATTTGTTTAAATTAAGAGTTCGAGGCTAAGAGAAGTTTTTTACCAATATTTTCTTAAAATAATTGTTAAATTTTATTAAAGCGTAATACGAGGAATGAAAATTTATAATTCTCGAAAGTTTTATAATTTATAATTTCTCGAATTTAAAAATAAGCCGATCAAAGCAAGAATTAATCATTTTGATTTCTTTTTCAGCTGTTTTTACGTGTATCTCTTTTTACGACAGATTTTTCCGCCATTTCAAAGAAAAAGATTGCACATCACTCAGTGCCGTTTCCAACTGCTTACGTAATTCGCACATTAGATCTCGTGACTTTGATGAATTTTGTATTAGACATGTTTTTTTACACGACTTTACGGGAATATCGCCTCAAACGGAATAATCGTTGCGAGTTTCACGAACGCGACAACGTAAACGCAAATTTGTCTCTTTAATCCGGTCGTTGATATCACACTGAAGCGTCTAAATGGATTATCATATATTCCGATACTTTTAATTTTAAATAGACATAAAAAAGATTTCTAATGATTTGAGATCAAAGCCATAAGATGCGAGAAACAGCAATAGTTTATTAATTACAATAATCAAATTTCATATATCACAATCCTTATAACTTCAAAATAAAAATTGTTATCTTGTAAAACTGTAGGCTAGAAAAGAAAGCAAAAAAAAATGTAACCGAGATCGCGTGATCTACTTTATGACGAATATGAATTGTATATATAATCATGAAATTTAAGAAAATTATTAAAAATAATTATAAATTACTATGTATAATTAAAAATAATTCAAACTTATGTCAATAAATTAACAATAAATTTTAAAATTTTACTTTTTAAAACATAGAAGCGCTTATATATTATCTGAGAAACTTGAAAGAAATATTATAGCTGTTAATTGTTATGTAAAAATAAAGTAATGTCGTATTTAACGAGGGAAGAAATTTATTCAATTATGTCGGGCTTTTCAAACACGAAATTGCATTGGGATTAGCTAGGTTGCTTTTCACAGGTTAATCTTCGTCCTGAAATAACGTCTGATATTGCATCCTTTAGCTTATGACTTCACATAATCGACTAAGACGGTAACTGTTAGTAATGTTTTTTTTAAACGGAATATAACGTATAATAGTTTGAAAAGTATAAATTGTAACAAAAATCAAAATTCCATCTATATTAAAAATTATGTGACAAATAAAATATATCTTTTAATACTATTGATTGAATGTCGGATATATATATAATTTTATATACAATATTTATATTTAGATAAATTTATATACATAAGGATAAACAGGAATGATCATCATCAAAGAGAACTTGGGCATCCTAGGATTGTGAGTCTAGAAATCTAAGATATCTCGATCAATAGATTTATGGATCTGCGGTTTCAATGATCTATAGCCACAAAGATACTAGCAACTCGTGGAGTTAGCGATCTGTAAAGCAATTTGCACGGCTATAGAGGACCTACAAATCTCTAAATCTAGCGGTGCACGAACCTAGCGATCTATGGGTCGGGTCATCTACGTATCTACGAATTTAACGATGTCCTAGCTGTCTACGCAACCATGAATTTATGAACCTGACGCTCTATGAACTTGTCGACGTAAATCTGTCTATCTTTTAAAGGTTTTTCATAAAAAAAAATCGTAGTTAATATTAGTTAACATAATCTAAATAAAATAAAAGTAATTTCATAATTGCTCATTTTTAAGTGAGAAATCTTTTTTTTCATAAGATTCATCAAAACGTTAAAAGTTTCATCTTTATCATGTATATGTGTGTGTTTCTGTGTGTAAGATGTTACAATTTTATTTTTTTCAATGATAATATACATATTTATATTTCTTCATCGCATCAACAATTTGTTATCATCTCTCTGACAATATTTTTATTTCATCTACGTCACAAGAATTGATCTCGTCGAACACACCTGTGCAAATGCCTAGCAAATACGGATGCGCTTATCGATCGATCTGATATTCCGATACGGTATGATTACGAGTAAGCTACAGAGCTCGAAAAATACGGCCTACCATGACCTGTACGATGAGCACGAGCAGCGCAACAGGAGCTCGCGCAATATATAACGTGTATGGTGCACATAACGAATATCTTACGCGGCCACCAGAGCGTTTCCTTACACCGTTACCTGTATCGAAGTGGGTTCTCGGTTCTGGTCGCGCGCTGGTCACCCTGTTCTTTACCAATGGTAACGTAATGGCTTTGTAAACGTCGTCGACACCGAGGTCGTCCGCGAGTCACCAAGCAAGTTCTTTTCAAGTGATAATTAATGCGATGTATTCACGATGAAAGACGGGTGTCTCGAATATTATAACGTAGATTAATTAGAAGCTTAATCATTTTTCTTACAATGCATAAAATACCTTACGAAGAAAAAAGTCCCGAAAGTATAATAATATTCTATTTTATTGAATGTTTATGCGAAAGACACGAAAAGCTTACGCGATACAGACAAAATAGTGATTAAGAATATTCATATATTTGTATTGTTTGTATAGATATGCAAGTTTTTATGTAGAATCAAAGAGACTTTTAAATAAATGTACAACGTAATGTTTCGATTATTATAATTAATAAAATTATTAATTACTGACTGTATTTAAGATATTATTTTTAAATAACTAGTTAAAAACAAATATTACGATAATTTTTAGATAGCTTACTTAAAAAGAAAATCTTGCATGTGTTGTAATTTGCAGTTAAATTTACAGTATAAAACATTAGCAAAAAATTTCTTGTTTAAGTCTAAGACAAATTGCACAATTTTTATTGAAAAAAATATAATAAATTATCCTGCATTTTAATTTCTATAAATTAAATGTTCCTTATAATGTGGTTAAAATATGGATATTAATATTTTATTAAATTTTAAAACATAAAAGTCGAATAAAATTTTGATACTTATTTGCATTCCTGAAATAATTCACAAAAAAAGACTTCCATTTTTAATAACTTACATCTCCAAAAACAATTGATAGCTCATCAATTAATAATAATAATAAAAATTATTTCCTTAATAATAATAATAAATTTTAATACACAATCTGTTCGTAATATTTTTTACAGATTGGTTTTGAGTTCTTCTATATAATTCGAAATTTACTGTCCAAAACAATAAATTCAAAATTGACCAAAGTGTTTATTCAATTTTCGTAAACTAGGACGATGCAGTTCTTTTAAGTAGAAAGTAAATCCGGTTAAAATTGAAAATAATGCACTATCCGCTATAGCACTGCGCGAACGCAATTGAACGGCAGTAAATTGCCGTGAAAAAAGATGTTGGCTGCATAACAGTTATAGAATAATACGGTTGTTAGATTTCAGCTGCTATTTATGTGAGTTCAGTGTGTAATGTACAAGTCTATTTACGATGCGAATATAGCGCGCGTAAGTTATTTTATTAATATATCATGTAGTATTCTATTTACGTTACACTATCTGCTATAATAATCATTTTAATGACACGTGAAGATTGTTATTACTTAATTTATTGCCTAAAAAAATGTACATTTTTAACACGATGTTTTGAGGTAAAAATGATGTTTTGACATTGCAAAAATTGTAAAAAAAACACATTTCAAAGACATAAAATAATCATTGACTAATATATTGATACAATTAATAAATTCAATTATTTTTGTGAAATAGGAATTTTGTAAAAAATTTTAAAGAAAATTCTTTTTCCAAGAATCGACTGTTAAGTCGCTACAGAGGTAAACAGAAATTGAAAATAAGGCAAAAAAGATAAACTACGTTAATGTTATTAAAAAAAAAAAAACACAACGCAAGAGGGAAAATGTAAAACTTGCTCCCTGAAATTTGTTTCATCGCCGTTCTCTCCCACGCCAGCCTCTAACTACAATATCAGCAATGTCGGCTCGTGTTTCAGGTTGCCGCCACCGTTGCCCAGGATTACGAGGTCTCGGACATACAGTGCAGCGGCGCGGCATCGGCGGCCGATCTTCTGACAGCGAAGATCAAAAGACCGGTCGGCTTCAGAGGCGCGCCGCTCTTCGCCGATGATAGATCGGTGAATCCGCTCGTCGACATTCACTGCCAGATCAGACCCGACCCGAATGATCCGCAGGAGGATAACTACTTCCTGAAGGTGACTGACTTCTCCCGATGCGGCATCCTCAAGAGAAACGTGAGTCATCGATCGAGTTACGCGGAACTGATTCTTATGAGGGGTTACGATGATGCGTTCTCCTTGCGACTTATGGCTGACGTTGCACAAACGTACGGAATGGTCGATTCGTAGATTGCATACTCGATGGCAACTACTAATTCGCAATTGATTCCCTCCTGGGAGCTCTCATTGCGGAAAATATCAATAGAACGCTTTATATCCAGACAGATCAGGCATTATCATGTATCATTTGAATGCCGTTATGATATTTCGATAAAAAGAGATATCAGCTAATACGATGCTGTCTCGTTGTAACTTGCTGGTGATAAATCACATTTAACTATATTATTTGCATTTCATTCTGCGTGCTTGAATTAATTACGCATCATCAAATATTCTCATAAAAATTTTGACAAAAGCGTTATTTATGCAGTAAATTGGCTGTATGACTTGTAAAAATGGTAATAATAGATTACGATTAATCGCTGTCACTAGGGATTCATTCATCTGCGAGTGTGGTTTCCCGCTTTTCCCGGTGTGGTGATGCTAGCCGACCAGGAGCTGATCCTGATGTGCCGGCCGCCCGAGCCGACATTGCTGAGGCATAAAGCTGCTGGCTTCGCCGGCACTTTGTAAGTCACACCGCGCCCATTCGCACGATATCTTCACGAATCTCAAGTATAATAAACGAGCATTATTTCCGCCACACTACGCGCATCGCATTCGCCGAAGCGCGTTCCCGCGCGAGTTCCTGCGCCGAGGAAACAGTTATTCGCACATACGGGATACTAACAGTGACGTATAATAAAAAGTATCGTCAAAAGGGAAGATATGTATCGCGATTTATCGATTTACTCGAATAAACGCAATATGTTTAGCTAGAATAAAATTTTATGAAATATAGCTTAATGAATGACAACTTATGAAGTAAAAAATTGATACATTGCAATGTACGTGACTTAAACGTAATTTATATAAATTTCCAATTTATCTACGTTAGCAAGAGAGTGCAACGTGCTGAAGCGATGACGCGCGTCTGCTTTAAAGGGGTAATCGTTTCAGTCCGCACGGCGCCAGGGTATCCGGGGTTGTGGAGGAGACACCGGGTCGGCTCGAATACGAGGTGGCTCTTTATCGCGAGGCAATTGGCAACGTGTCCGATAGCTCGCAGACGGTCGATCAGGCGGTACCAATCGGCACGAAACTGCAGCTGCGCGCCCGCATTAGCCCAGACAGCGCATGGGGCTACATCAAGCTGCTGGAGGTGACTGTCAGCCCGGACCCGGATCAGCCCCACGCCCCCGGCAGCGTCGTACTTGTCAAGGACGGCTGCAGGAATCGTGATTTTGCATCCATCATCCCGCATCAGCCGGCGAGGTACCGTGAGCGCAAAAATGAAGTCTTCCTCGACTTCGAAGCCTTCCTGCTAAGTTCGATGAGGGAGCGCTCGACCCTCTGGATTCATTCTCAGATAAAGGCGTGCATGGAACCGCAGGACTGCCAAGCGGTGCGTGATAATGACGGTCATTTAGTATAATACAAAATGCAAATAATTATATTGAAGGTTCTAGAAATCTATTTTCTAGAAAAATTTGTAATGACAAATCGATTCCAAATTTGCATATATGACATATAAAAATAATAGAATATTATGCTAATATTTATACGGCACTTTAATGGTCTTTTTATTCTTGCAGGACTTCTGTCTCGATCTTTTCGAACCCTCGGGACACGGGAGAAAGAAAAAAAGAGCGGTCGAGGCGAGCATAGAAACATCGGGCGAGTTTCTTCCAAAAGTCGAGCATTTGATCAAAAGGTACAATGATTCTACGCCATATACAAAATTCAAGGAGAACATTGAATATACAGTGATGATGCCAGATGGTAAGTTAAATACATTTTTAAATTTATTTAAAAAATATAAAGAAATTCCATTTTTTTTTTTAACTAATTGAAATAATTATTCTTGAACTCTCTCGAGTTAAACTTTTATCGAAAGCCTTATTTTCATTTCATCTTCTTTCTGGAAGATAGCAATAATTTTTTCCAAACATTTTCTGTCTCTATAATATATAATTTATACCGAGTTGAATTTTTAATGTCATCGATCCTTTAGGAAAATCAAAAATTTCTGAGAAATTTATTCGGTAAAAACATAATCTTTCTAAAGACTAATCTAATTTGCAATTCAGGAATACTAAGATTTATTTTTTCAATATAAATTTTTGCGACATTATGTGACGAAAATGATAACCGACATTTATTGAAAATATATCAAGATAAAGAACATCTTGCCTCTAGATAACGGTTGAACACGAAACGTTACTCTATCACTGGCAATTTTAATTAATATTCTGCTTCATTATCATAGACCTGTATGACAAAGTAGCAGCCGGTCTCGAAGGTAGTTGCGGAAATTTCCTTTATGTGGCAACGGGATTGGGCGCTCTACTAGTGCTATCAGCCTTCATCATGTGCTACCTGGCATCGCGTCTTCACAATCTATCCTCGACGATGCAGCAGAGCAAATCTATCGACGAATTGGTCAGAGACCGTACTAGAAAATATTGCGACACCACGCCTGGTTATACCGGTCGTTCGACAATGCAGTAGGTGCATAATTCAGAAAGAAAAAATGCAAAAGTATAGTACTTTGTCGCGCGATAAATATACTTTTCGCGAAATATATATCAAGTTACAATGTGTAATACGTATAATTAATGCGACGATACTTGGAAACTAGAATAAAAGATATTTATTCGCGAGAGAGCAACGTTATGTTTGTAAGTCACATTCAATTTTCTACTTCGAAAGAACAAAAACACTTGTCCTACTTCAAAGATAACGAGATGCATTTCGTTACTAACGTTGTATCATAAATTACGTTGTAAATTGCAACTTATCATAATTATGTTAGTATCAAGAAGTAATTCTCGCTGTGAGAAAATCTCCTTTGACAGGGATTCCGAATAACGTTCAGACGAAGTGAATGATACCGCCCACCGAGGAATAAAATAATTCTCGTAACATTAGAATGCTCGAGGACGCTCGTGGTGACGAACAGAAGTATGCTTTCCACGTAAAATATTGAGTTACCAAAAAGCAATGTCGGTTTTTGCCAATAGACGGTATTTTTGTGTTTCTCAATATACAAAGTATACTATTCCTAAGCTATAAAATATCTACATATTCTGAAAGTTGACACTTCAAAATGTAATTTTAAAAAATTATTACGTTTGATTAAGTTTTCTTAAATTGATCTTATTTTGAAAATGTATGACAAGAAGGTATATTTTTAATTATGTTTTATTTCCGCAAAAGAAAAATACAATACAAATCGCAGTAGGAAATCTTGTTTTATTGTTTATATCACATTTTTTCCTTTACGAAAATAAAAAATAATTGCTTGAAAATATACCTTCTAGTCACTCAATTTCAAAATAAATTCAATTAAAAAAAATTTAATCAAAACATAATGATTCTTTAAAATTATGCGTTAAAGTGTCAACTTTAAGAATATGTATGTAGCTATATTTTATATAGCTTAGAACTTTAATGCTTTGTATTTTTTAAAGAAAGAAGTTTTTTTCACATAAAAAATATATTCTATATTATCAATTTCAGCGCATTTAATCAAAACAAGAGCATATTTTGTGACGTAAGACTAGTTTCAAATTATTAGTAAGCATTCAGTACATTTTATTGCCGATATCTAAGAGTTCAAGGCTTAGTGATAAACTATTTAGTGAAACATATATTAATACACAAAAATGTCATCTATTGCAAAAAACGATATTACTTTTTGGCCAATCCAATAAAATCAATTTAAGTTATAACGAGATCAAACAAAGATTAAATGGAAATTTATGGAAGAAATTTGCCAAATTAGAGTCATACCGACGAAATATCGTTTGCTACTTTGCAATGTAGATATGACAGTCACGCTACACGTGTTTATGTTTTATGAGGAAGCACCGCTTAACACAGTTTTTCTATAAATGCAAGCAGCCTATTTCTTACCCAATTTTTCATTTATCGATTCTCTGACGCTAGTAAAAAAATATTTAAGTGAAAAAAACAATTTTTAATTTATTACATATAACTATTTATATAAATAATATATAAATACTTATATTTATAATATTAATAATAATAAATATAGTATATATTGTAATTTGGATTACGCGATTGAGTTTTATTATTATTAATAATCAAACGAGTGAACTACTGAAAAATTAAATTCTTTCACTTAAATGCTTCCTTTCTGGGTCAAAGAATTTCAATATAATCTAACTTTTAATGCACGATACTCTGAGCATCGCGCACACCATACGATTTCTGTTGAAAGTTTCGTCGATTTATCGATATTGCTCAAATACAGAAAATGGTTTTATTACGACGAGTCTTTCAAATGTGCAATGCTATCACGTGACCTGATCAAGCGAGCCGATCCACATTGATTGCTCGTATAATATATAGGATAAGAATCTCGCCGGATGCGAAGAAACTCGACGAGACATTTTGGGTGGTTGCACGAATTTATCTCAACTTGTAAATAAACACATGCGATAAAGTTCTCTGTATTTTACAGCAAACTTGTTAATGGCGCGAATATACTTAATATATAACATTACAAAAATCTATATTTTAGTCGTAAAACAATATTTTATAGAAATAAAAGTCTATGACAAATTTTGAATTATATTTGTTTTTAATATAAAATAAAAAAAAAATTTTTAAATCTTAAGTTTTTACAAAAAAAAAAAAAAGATTTTTGCAACTTGTGTGTAAGTATATTATTTAGCTGAATATTATGATTAATACAGTTAAATTATTAATAAAAATTATTTTACAGATTCTGAAGTGAATAAAATTTTTTTAATATAAATATTTATATTACTGAGAAAAGAAATTAAATTATGTATTTAATAGTAATAATCAAAAAAGAAAAAAGAAGCAAAAAAGCGTAAAATAAGGTGACGATTCTGAAGACACGGTAATCGAGCTTTAGTAATCTGTAAAGATAATTAGGAAATGTAATACATTATAGAAACTGTGTGACTATTGTAGAGAAATGTGACCGTGTACAATGATTATATTTATTATAAAATAAAATAAAAGATAAAATAATATATTTTTTGCGCGTTATAATTTTTATTAATTCGACGTAGATTCTCCTGTAGAAAATCACGGCTATATACAATTTTTTTCTGCATAATCTTATTCAATTATTGCTAAGAGTTTATCTCTCGGCACCAATGTTATCATATTATATATGAAGAAACTCTTGTATTATATATATATAAGAAATTAGATTCGAGAAATTTGTTGAGCTACAAATAATTGATTTTGTCACTGATTGTTACTTAATTAAAGTTTGATAGTTATCAATCGTAGCAATTTTTCTAAAATACTCAACAAAAAATTCAGAAATTTATCTAAACTACATTTTCTATATCCTGTACACCACAATGAATTTTACAAACAATACTGTCATGTATTTTTCGTATTTTTCAAGATACAAACAAGTAAACTTCGACATATATAGTAATTTGAATTTCCGTTTAGTTTATTCGTACATCCTAAATCTAATATTCTTTGGCTCCGTTGATTTATGGATATATTCTAATTTCGTATTAAAAAACCTAGTACTTAAAGTTAGTCGACTTCTCTACCTAGCCAGGTATCTCGTGAATCGTAAATTCGGCACATTACTATCAGAATAAAACGCATCGTCAAGAAATATGTAGGCATCTATACATTCTCAGGAACTTTCAATTAATTAGACCGAATTGAATTTAGTTCCTTACCTGCTCTCATTTTGGCTATATCGTAATTCCCGAATAAAGAATTATAGAATACCTGTGTATGTATACATAGCGTCGCGTTCCAATATACTTTCGCTATTTAAAATATTTCGTAAATGTAACAAAACATACATTTCATATTCCACGACAAATAAATGATACTTGAAGACTGAAACGTTACTATTCAGCAGAACGATATTCGCAATCTCTTAAAAAATATCGAAATTTCGATCAAACATAAATAATAAGTGCTTTAATGTGTATATGATAATAAGAAATACGGTAAAGAATGATAGAATGATGACAAATTTGTGACTTACGATAAAAGAGAATATTATATCTATCTTGCGAAATTCAACTTGGCCTGAAAATATCTGATTTTGGTTTTACAATGATCACTCTCTTACATGATAATTACGATTATTTTCAATATTTAAATCAAACAACGACATCACAATATTCACATCTTGTGACAACAATTACTAAGCATATCTATATTCAAAGGCGATTATAACGTGCGATATCTTCAAGACGACCTTCGTCTTTAGAGATATGTCAAGATATATGTAGGGTGTTCCAGGACAACCATATATTTCAGATCTGCGACTAGAAAGAAATCTGCTAAGAAACTATCCCTGCGTTAATCGCAATATTTCTCACGTATGAATGTGTATGTATCTCGCAGAACACTAATTTTCCTATTATTATCTCCTACTTCTTGAAACAATTTTTCTTTCCTTAACACATGACTAATAGACCAATGCTAAAACCAAAAACAGATACAATATACACACACACACACATATATATATAAAACAATAAAGAATAAATTAACAAGTATTAATAACGTATTTAATGGATTTTGCGACTAATGCAGGGTTAAGATATTGATGCGATTCAATAAAAAATCTCGAAAATCAATTTTACATGTCATATTAGTATAAATGCAATACAGTTAAAGCTCTTGTCTAAAGTTAAAAATATAAATTTGAATGCTATTCCTCGCGGTTTAGTAAAACCGATTCGTAGGAGATCTTGTACCACGTCACGTTTGATGAAATCTGAAATTGAATTTTTATTCAAAGTTCATTGCATAATCAGAAAAATAAAATATTATTCTCTCCATTCACAATCCTAAATAGACATGTTATGATATGTTTAAAAAATAGACTTAGAAAATTGGTTAAAAAATCCACAAAAGAGAAAGAAATGACGATATCTCTGGCACACCTTGCATATAAAATATTTGTTCGATTTCACAATTGTCGTTGTACCATTTCATTTTTTATTGCATATTGCAACAAATGAAAATCCACATTGATCTCTCTATGTTACTAATGGACTTTTCTAGCGTGTTGAACAATTATAAATGTCTACTTCAATTCTATGTAAGGCATTTCGAAATGATAAATTAAGTGTCAGTGTGACATCATATTTACACCATATTGACTTTATAAAATCTGATTATCACACATACACACTGCAAATGTTCGTAAAAAGCAACAAAACAAAATAATTATTCAATCTTGTCATTTTTCTCAGACTTCATGAAGGCTTCGTAAGCAGCAAGCTCTTTTTTCTCCTTCCTTAAATTTCTATCCTCGTATTCCAACCTGTAATTAGATGCTACATCAACATGTGACAGGAATACTCGCAGTCGTTGGGATACATAGATGATTATCATCAGAAAAGACTGCTATAGTGTATTAGACAAATAAAAATGGAACAAAATAGAATTTATAAAAATATTTCACAAAATAAAAATAAATTTCCATTATTCTCATGCATGAGAAACAAAAATGAATGGCAAGAAATTATAATGGGAAATAAAGAAACATGCGTTTATTGTAAATTAAGTACAAAACAATCAGATTTGTCCCATCAACGATTGTTGAAATTCTTAATAACTGTATAAAGCTCGTTCGGCCTAAAGGGATAAAAAACAAAATAAAAAATTAATATATAATATAAAAATTAATATGTAAAGCTTTTCCGTCTAATTAAGAACGTTTTAGTTTTCAAATAAATCTTATTTTATGGATGCAGGTAGGAATGGAGTTTTTACAGGAATAATACATCCTAAAAATGTGTTCAACTTCATAAACAGAAACGGTATACAGTAACCCAAGAAAAGATAACATGGTATATAATTAAATAGCGATAACATATCATCGCTCGAGTAACGTCATATTATTCTATAACACAGTTGCCAATTATTTTTATATATATAACTATAGGAGCAACTTAAACTTTAAATGTGGAAAATTCGAACCATTAACAGACGAAAGCTTCTAATGTAATTTCGTATTATCCTTCGCTAAATTATGTTTATTATACACGGTTAATAATAACACACCGTCTTCGCAACGTAAATGCATAGCAGTGATGTTGGGAATGTGGTAGATTTATAATAAAGATACTAAATGCCTAATTTTTACAAACATATACATGTTTGTAAAACTGAAAGAAACTAAAATTTTTCTGTTTAACCAAATTGAAAATAGTATGGAAAAATATATAAATAATTCGTATAAGAATTTCATAAAGTTAACTTTTATAGTTAACATAGTTATATATACCTCAACTGAATGGTATAAATGATATTATGAGAATATAATATAATATAAATTATAATTAGGGGATTTTATAAAACACATATGGCACAAAAATGTTATTCATAGAAAGTTTGATTAAAATGTGTATAAAATATGTGTATAAAACATAAAAATAGCACATACCTGTGAAGAATGATTCTTTCCACTATTTTTTCCGTCGTCATGTCGTTACCGCTATCCAACAATTTAAATTTATTTTGCCTCTTGGGTTCCAGATATGGATCTGAACCATCTTCACAACGCATTATAGGCGTTTGTCCATGACAAACGACAGAAACATTGAAATGTTCCATTAGATCTCTTGTGACTGCATACGGTGCGCCGATTACAACTTCGTTGACGTACTGTAAATACAAGAAAAAAGATATGATATAGAGTTCTTGTAGACATAATATAACTTGTTATCTCAAAACAGTAGCATGACTTATTAAACTTTTCTATTTGAAAAAAATGTATTATATAAATTGTAGAAATTATATTTATATATTAAGAAAATCTATGTTAGATTAATTTATATTTTTCTATGTTATGATTTATGTCTGTCTATAAATAGACTACACAAAAACGGCAACGTAGCGCGCCGCTTGATTGTTCGCGTTGAGCACCACTGAACGCTGAGCGAAAGACAGATAGGTTCTACATTATTGCTTCTCTTTCTCTTTCTGTCTATCGCTGTTTCGTTCAATATTTAGTTACGCTCAACGCGAACAGCCATGAGCGACACGTTAGTGCCTTCATATGGGTTCTATTTATGAAAATTCACTTTAAATATCCCGAATGATCAGAGTGGAGCAAACTCACCTTACATGCCAACACACTGAGAACTCGCTCGTGAAGGTTCATAATGGGATGATTGCCACATTTGTATCGATTAACAGCTGGATCCGTGTGTAGTCCGACTATGAGATAGTCGCCCTGCTTCTTAGCGACTTCCAGGAAGTCCAAGTGCCCCACATGGAAGAGATCGAACGCACCTGCCACGTACACAATTTTATCATCCGGCTGCGGACTCTTGCCGTCGCTGAATTGTATTATTTTCTGCGTGGTCGGCAAAAATTGCGAACAGCCCGTCCACGGACTTCGGGCGGTTCTATCTTGACCCATACTCTTGCTCGGTTCTCTGTCGACGCTGTACTCGTTATCGCCCTGTCGAAAGTGCTGTCGCGTCATTAGCAACATACGCCCTACAAGATCGGTCGTTGAAACGCCAGCTGTTCGTTGAACTTCTCTGAAATATCACATCTCTTTTTAGTAAAAAAAATTGTATTATTTTTTAGAAATTTAATTGAACAGCAAATTGATGTATTTATTATTCTTGCTAAAGTTTACTGTACCTATAACGACCGGCTGCCTTGACTAAATGGTAAGTATCCACACCATCAGCCGTCATTGTGATATCATCGCCATGAACACAAAAATCACAGTTATACTTGTCTAATGTTTCTAATGTAGTGACATAAGGCGCAGCTTCGACTACTTCGTCCACCCATTTAATGCCACGCACCATTTTGTACCTAAACAAAATTTCATATATTCATTAATATAATTATAAAATTGCTAATATCATTTTTTTAATGATATAATTATTATTATTTATTTTGTTGTATCTATAAATAATTATTGACATATACACACAATTGTGAATGAATATATACATTACACAAATAATTTTTGTTTTTATTTTAAGAATTGCATGTGCATAATTGTTGTGTCTGTGTTTATACATATGATATCCACTATCTAATTCTCAATTAATATCGGAGAAAGTAACTTATATAAACATGGCTGACAAGACAAGGTTCTTTCTTTCTTTACAATAACGCTGCATTCTTTAGCCACAGTTTTTCTATGTAGACACTGATTTAAAAAAAAATGTCAAGGTTGCAAAGCAAAGTTTTTCTATCAGTTCTGACAAGATTATAGCGCGCTTTAGAATACATTAACTTTTTATTCTCGGCACATAATGATGACTAGAAAACTCACATAAACATTTTTTTACAATGATTCAGATATTTTTCAATATGTCGCAATTAGAATACAAATCATTATGTAACCGCATGAATTAATCCACAAAAAAACACATTGTTTTCTAATAAATATGTTGCGCTTTTTTCTTTGTAAAAATACATAATATAAAATATAATCTAAAAAAAGGATAAAATTAAATATTTAAATGAAATTAAAAAGGAACGCTACAATAATATAATTAATAATTACAATGTCATATTAAAATATTTAAATAATATTTCTCACTACGTTAAATAATTAATATGACATAAATAATTCTACATAATTATGATACATAATGTAGGTATATATAATAAGAAATAATAACAATTAGAAATTGACACACGTGTAGAATTATAAATATTAACTATACATAGAATTTATAAAATATCCAAAATTAAGTACAAAATGCTCTAATCACTATACTAGTGCTGTGTTTCAAGAAGATAATTGCGGAATTTAAAAGATTGAATAACACATAATCACTAACTGTAGAATAATAATCAAGATCGTGACTAGTCATTACGCCTTATGTAATTTCCTTTAAGAAAGCAACAGAATGGGATACCTTTCTTGTTCGGTAAAGACGGGAGGGCCCTTATGCCTCGTAATCTCTTCATCATTGTGAACACCCACCACCAAATAATCTCCTAAGGCTTTGGCTTGCCTCAGGGAATTTGCATGCCCGAAATGCACCATGTCATAACTGCAACCAATGACATTTTATTCATGATATAATTTATATACAATTAATAAAATTATTTCGCAATTTATCAGAAAAACTAGATTAACAAGAAAAATCATTAAACATAATGTAATATAAAAACAAAAATTCGAAACACACGATATAATTGCGAAATCGAGATAAAATTAAAGGAAAATCTAAATTTTTTTATCATCGCAAAACTTTCAATCTAGAACAAATAAAGTTAAATTTAATTTAATAAAAATTTTATAAAAATTTAATTTAATAAAATTTAATTAAAAAAGTATTCTCTCAATAATAGACCTTGAACGTAAAATTGCTTTGATATAATTATTATACCAGTCACATGATTCGTGATATCGTAAAATATAAATTATATGACGATATGATTACACACAAAGTGTTTCATTCGCCTGCTTTTTTTATCACTTTTATCAAATTAAAACGCGTTGTCATTTTAAAATGAATAAACCAAAAAAGTTTCGAGAAACATGTTATATATGAAATTTTCAAGAAACGTGTTATATACGAAATTTTTAATTGACAGAAGTACAACAATATATTTTAAAATTAATATATTCGAAGTTAAATAACTTTGATAAATTAACTCATATTTGCATCTCACCATCCAATTATACGTATATTTAGTATAAATAATTAAAATACGAATTTACATACAAACAAAACGAGTTGTAACCGAGGCCTTGAATTCCGAGAATCTTGTGATATCGTAAAAAAAGTGTGCGGCAAATAAATCGTGAATATTATAGAAACTGCGATTATGCTTTTTTATATATTTTTAATTGCGATTTTTAATCGCTAATCGATTGCTCCGGTTTAAACGATTTTTTTATTACTGACATTTTTTATAATCGATAGGAATACTTATATGATTTCTCTTTATTCGAAAAAATTACAAAGTAAAAAGTTTCACTCGTATTATGATTTAGAATTCAAACGAAGCTTTCGGTACTACTGGATGACCATTTGACATTCATTAGTGGTCATTCCATGGTATGCGTGCCATTTTATCAAAACATGGAGCAAGAATATGTATTCTCTAAATATTGTGTCATGGTGAACAACTGGCTGTGAACAGATACCGTTGATAATTTCTCATATACAAGCCTGATTTTGATAAGCCTACTCGTAATAAAACTATCTCTCCCACGTTTTATGAAAAAACGAAGAATGGAAAATATTCTTTCTCTTTTTATCAAGGCTTTGCAATTTGTTTATATAAAACTATAACGATTATATATTACCGAGATATATTAGCGAAGTTTAAAAAGAAATTCGGAGCATTAACTCATTGTGAGAAATTTATTTCACTCACAACGTCGGAACGAGGCCGTCTCTCAAACGACAAGGTAATATCGATTGTTCGTGCGTTCCTGCGAACGCTATACGACAATAATACGAAATCTACGCGCGGCGCGACGCCGAAAGCGATAATCGACACGTGTCAGTCACTTTTATCAGCCGGCCGGGCGTCAAGGCAAAGCGCGTTTATTCTCGCATCTTCCCGTTCATTCACGAGCCCAAAAAAGAAACCCTCGTCGATACTCACCACCCATCGCACCAAACGCGAACCTCTTTGCGAGTCTCCTCTGTCATGATGACCAAGCGTCGTGTTTCTCAATACACAAACTACCGTTTCTCTTCGTCGCGTCGTGGCAAGTGACGTCCGAGCTGTAAGTTAACCTCGAAGAGAGGGAAAACGGAGAGAGAAAGAGATAGATAGGGAGAGCGCAACCGCCACGGTGCCCTCGTGAAACCGACTGCGCGCGTCGCAGTTTCACACGTCGCCTTTAAAATCCGTCGCACATACCGCCCCCGCGAGTTGAGATCACAAAGTAGGGATATTTCAATGTGTTGAGAATTTTATGAAACACGCGAAAATGAGATATTACCTTCCTACCGCTATTGTTTCGTCAGTAAAAGATAATGTATAATTGCTGCATGACGTAAATTTTCCTCGTCGAAAGATTTCATATCGAAATAATTTCAGTTCCAATTGATCGTTACATTTCTTTTCTTAGCAAAGAGGACTCGATAAAATTAATCGTGCGACCTCCTAATATCAATATATATGTTAGGAATACATATAATTACATATAATCGATTGAACCGAATATTCGACAAATTATACGTTATACCATATTTCGTAAATTTTATCGTATATTATTATATATTGTAATAATTGAAATATACTCGTATTCATATTAAATTATTTCGTCCACAGAAACGCTGGATTTTATTTACGATTCTGTTTTACAACTTCTCATTATTCATTACCTCCGTGGATTCTAATTTTAATTTATTATGAATACGAGATTTAATTTTTCTGTTTATAAAGACATACATTTATGCATGAAGAACAAGCTACTTTCAATACAGTCATTAGCATAGTATATTAGGATAGGATGAAATCACAGAATTATTTTTTGCTAACTGATCTTGATAGAATTTCGAAATTGATAGTGCAAAATAAGAAGAAAGAATACGAAATGGTATTTGTTCATTTCGTTTCTTCCGGTTTATATTCGTCAAATCTTACTTCTTACTCTGTACTACTGCCATTATAGACTGTTCTTTAATGTGTTTTAATTGCATTTGTTCCGTAAATATTAATACTATTACGTCTTGAGGTTTTTGAAATACAGATATTAGAATTTTGTTTAAAAAAAAGAATAACCCTCTCATTCAATATCATTTGAACCTAATTTTAAATAATATATAGAGGATGTCCGGTAATTGGTGAAAAACCTGCTAATGGCAGATTCTTGAGATTTTTGAAAACGATTTTTCCTTAGCAAAAATGTCGAGGCATCAATAATTTCAGAGTTATAAACGATTGCAAAAACAGGCGCTTATCGCAAACTAAACTTTGAAGTTGAAAATCTATATTTTTCAGTTAATTTCAGATAGAGTCTACTCTAATAGAATTTTAATTTAAGGCTTAATTACAAAGATATATAATGATAAAAATTGGAGACTTGCAAAAAATGTCTCTCGATACTTTCGCTGAGAAAAAATCGACTCCAAATGATCTCAAGAATCTAATAAGTTTTTTCACCAACTATCGGACACCCTGTATATATTTAAATAAGTCTCTTAAAAACTGCATTTGTATCATTTAATTCTACCATTTTTATAATGAATGTTTAATTTTAGGTTTAAATTGATGTATATCCATATTCTTTCTTTCTAAGATAATGATGAAAATATGGCATTTTTATATACATAGAACAAATCACGCATTCCATTGCAGCAAGTAACCGAAGACTCGATTATCGCGGAAAAGTAGGCAACATAATTACCAGACATAACAAATGGCTCATTCATTCGCGATAAGTTATGTATTCGACCGAGAATCGGAAAGCAAACTCTGACCGGATCGTATGATTCTCGATAAATATCGGCTCAACCAATCAATGAAGACGGTCTTTTCACGCTCGATAACGAATTAATAATTCTTGATAACGACATAATAGAATTATTAACAAGTGTCACTTTAGATAAGATACTTCATAGTAAGTCTACTATAAAATATTACAACATATTATCACAATCGCATTCATATGCAATTTGTCAAAATGCGTCATCATACGCAATATATATACTTAATGCATCCAGTGAATATCGATTTTACACACGATTTACGATTCATAATGTACTTTTATATAAGCACATCTACAAAATATACTTGCTCTGTGGTACAAGTTGATGTAATTTTAATGCTCTATGTAAATAGATTATAAAAAAAACTCAGAACGTTATCACATTTGTTTTTGACTTGTGGTTTCGTATTTTCCTAGAAAATTACGTCTGTTTGAAATATTAAGTACTTATTTTGCATACAACTTTCCTTTTTTGTCTCTATTTCAATTTGAAAAAATTATATTGTTATACGTATGTTGTAATTTAAAATTGCAAAAATAGGATATATATATATATATATATATATATATATATATATATATATAACATTAAAAAGATAACAAGGAAATAGAAAAACATTTACATAAAGAGTAACCCAAGTTTCAACACTCTTTTTCAATATCATTCCTATACTATTTTATTGAATATACAGCAACAAGCTGATCAAATTGTTTTAATACTACATCATTCGGCAATTACAGAATATAATTGACCGCTTAAATATTAAAGATCTATCCTAAATATGACTGATATAACTAATTGCGATGTTAATTAAATAAGCTAATGGAATCTTACGTGTATTAGGAAAGGAAAAAGGTGAGTGGTCAAGAAGGTGAGAATGTATGAGTAATCTTCCGGAACGATTCTCGGTGACTCTGGGTTTGTCTGGCGTCTCATCTGCGTCGCCAATTGCTATTATTCCCTGGAGCCTCTGGAACATTCTTGTACAAACAAAAAAAAAAAAAAACATAAAAATAGGCAAACAACAAATTATCTATTATCTTTAAAATAATTAATTTTTTTCTAGATAATTCTTTCTTACAAATAATACTTTCTATGTTTGCTTTTTTTACACTACACTATAAATACTTACTTTTTATCATATTTAGAATTAATAGCCATTTTGTTGCCTATAACTCCCTCCGCTATATCCACCATTGTTCTGGCTATAACTGCTAGAACCACCGCCAGAAGTTCCGCTCCCGAAATTGTTTTGAGGAAACGATTTACTGTTTCCGTAGCTAGCTCCGCCCATGCCACCTACATGAAACAAATATCATATTTATAAGTTACAACGTTATCAATTATCGCACAACTTTATCAATCTATCGAACGTCATATATAATTTAATATAAATGTAATGTAATGACAAACATGTTGATAAAAATTTTTTTTAAAACCTACCACTACTGCTTCCGGTCCATTTGTTAGCGCGATCATTCGCGCCGCTACCGGAAGAACGATCGAATCTTCCTCTATCTCCTGCATCGCGACCTCCGCGAGAACCTCGCGAACCGCCACCGCGGCCCCCGGATCCTCGTCCGCCGCCACCACCTCCGCTACGTCCACCATATCGTCCTCCTAATCATCAATTAGTACAATATTAGAAATTGAAAAGAGAAGTTAAAATTTATATCTTTTTATTTCCAGATATAAAGTGAAATTTTTTTTTATTTAAGCATTTTAAATCTTGAGAAAAGAATAATACTTACTCTTATAAACGCCAGGATTTCTAGATAATTCGTATAATTTCGGATTGACAACTTGCTTAGCCTCTTCTAGAACTTGAATCAAGTCACTAGCCTTATGCGCATTATTGGGTGTGAAAAAGGCGTATGCAGTTCCTGTACGCTGCGAGCGACCCGTACGTCCAATACGGTGCACATAGTCCTCAGAGTTGGACGGATAGTCCAAGTTTATCACAAATTTGACATCCTCGACATCTGTGAGATGCAGTGAATTAAAATCGCAGAATGCAGAAGACGCTTGTTCCTTTGTGGTTCAATTAACTTATAAAGCGAATCAGTTCAAGCATTTTACCAGAACGTTGCCTTTTGCTAATGGAATTAAAGAATCTGAGATCTGTAATCTTAAATTATTAATTTTTCTGCACTAAATCTTAAAACAATTACTATTACAAAATATACAGGATGAAATAAATATATATATTTGTCACCTGTTTATTTTTGCCTTCTTCAGCAATTATTCTACACGGTTGAAATTTTAAAATAACTCAAATAAGAACAAACAAAAATTGTTTTAAATAGATGCTGGTTTCACAAAAATAAAATAACTTTAGTTCCATTTGCAATTTGCACATAACACTCAAGTTGACCACAAAGAGCAAGTCTGCATGTTAATTACCTGTTTGCGACTAGAGCTGGAAATGTAAATACATTTTTTGGAAATGTAGAGGAATCAGAGCTCAGATGGTTCTCATGGAATTCTCGCTTCACGTATTAGCGAGCTCTACATTTTTATTCTTAGAGAGGCAACATTACACCCTTCTCTCCTGCACCAAAGTATGGATCTGTGCTGGCTATTTCGAAATTTGGTCCTTGTACATTGCTTCGGTGAAGAGGTTGGAACACCAAGTGAGCAGCTTGCGTTCTCCACTCAACCCCCACATGTACTACTTCCATCGAATAATTAAGCATCAAGACTAACGCACCGCAATATTGTGATGATTCTCTTCCTCTTCAATACCATAATTATTATTAGTAATAAATATATCATTATGTTCCACATTTAATTATTTGTCCTAAGATATAGAATTTCTGTGCGCGACACGATCCAAATTAATAAATAATATAAACATACAGAAAACTTATCAAAGAGAGCGTGTTATAAGAGTTGTCTATTGCTTATATTGAATTCTTGTGAGACAAGATGCGATTATATGTATATATGTATGTGTGTGTGTATATATATATATATATATATATATATACATACATATACATATGTATATATGTATATATATATATTATATATATATAATTATTTAGAATAATATCACAATTAATGCAGAGCGCAACTTGATGCAACTGTTACAATCTAATGTAACCGGTAATATTTTTTTTTTTTCCGTGTTTTAGCATACGTGCTAAACGTCCTAACATCACGCTATTATTTTCCATACTTTGGACCGTTAGCAGGTACAGAGTGAGAGTGTTTTCGAGAGTGGCAAGGTGGCCGAGGCACAGCGTTAGCTTGTTGCGAGGGGGCGGCGACCAGCAGTCACGCCCCGTTCAATTACATTTTCCAAAGCTAGCTGCAGAGTTCTAAGACTCCAGACTCGCATGTGCCTCTGAAAACACATAGAACAGCACGTTAATACCAGACTGACAAGACTTGTTTCTATCTGAGTACAATCGGAAGAGATAAACCTGGCTACAAAACCGCTTACCTCTGACTCCCTTACTCTCTTACTCTTAAAGCTGAAATATTTTGACGTTCTTTTTTTTTTATATTTTATTTATATACCCGCGTGTATCGTTTAAGTTCTATTGTGTATTATGTATAATCGTTCGTATATATGCGAAAATATTAAAAGAACGTCAAAATCTGCCTATATATTAATCTATAATCTAGAAGAAGTCAAGACTTAGAAGAAGTTAACAGAATAGTTAAAACTTATTCCTTCATTATTCATATTGCTGAAAAGACAATATTAATTAATTTATGCGCTCGAATGCGCACAAAGGTTTCGATTAATTAGTCGGCAAGAAGAAATAATTAGATAATAAAATTAACGAAATAAAAAGATGTCAATGATAAAATCAAAACGGGGTGTTTAATTCCTGAAATTCCTTAAGAGTAATTGAATTATCTCCAAGCACACTTGTATAAAAAAAAAAATGTAATGTCAATCAGTCTGGCACATGCCGTTATCCGTTGCCACATACAATATCACGATTTTCACAAATGTGAAATAACCATCGCACCCTGATTCTTACATGTCATACCCATATATTTGTAAATTCTTACCTAAACCTCTTGCCGCCACATCCGTAGCCACTAGGATAGCAGACCTGCTATTCCGGAACTCTAAAATAATACTCTTATATTACAAATTACATTACAGCTTTTAAAAGCAAATAGCTATATTTTTAGTTTTTTTTTCTTTCAAGAAAAATATGGAATACATTATATAATTTCAAAAAATTTTGCATTTTTTAATACAATTAGACTAGTTTATGAGAAATAAATTTAAAATATTTACAACTAAAAATATTATTTGCTTTTCATATATTAAAGGATCGTAATAGTAGCACTCACGATTTAATACATAATCTCTTTCTTGTTGACTTTTATCTCCATGAATGCCAATTGCTTGCCATCCGTATCTATTAATGGCCCTTGTTATATCATCTACTTTTCTTTTAGTTTCCACGAATATTATAGTTTTATTTTCTGGTTCGTTTGAAATTTCTTCCAAAAGTTTCATAAGTTTACCCTCCTTCTCATACTCTTCGCACACATCCACAATTTGCAAAATATTATGATTAGCAGATAATTGTAGAGAGCCAATATTGATTTGTATATAATCCGTTAAGAACTCCTCCGCGAGATTACGCACTTCCTTCGGCCACGTCGCCGACCACATGAGAGTCTGACGGTCGGGACGTATTTGTTCTACAATTTTCCTAATTTGTGGCTCAAAGCCCATATCTAGCATCCTATCAGCCTCGTCGAGCACTAGATAAGTACATCTACGTAGATTCGTAGTACCCCGTTCCAAGAAATCTATAAGGCGACCAGGAGTGGCGATGCAAATTTCTACGCCACGTTCTAGATCGCGTGCCTGTGGGCCTTTCGGGGCACCTCCAAAAATGCACGTGTTTCGCACTTGAGAAGACATGCCGAAGTCTGACGCTACTTGCTGAATTTGTTGCGCTAATTCTCGGGTCGGTGCCAAGATCAGGGCGATTGGTCCATCATTTCTGCTCAATCTGGGCTGATGATTTATATGAACGATCGCCGGTAAAATATATGCCAGCGTTTTTCCCGAACCCGTTTGAGCTATACCGACCATATCACGACCGGATAGAGCAATGGGCCAGCCTTGCGCCTGAATTGCGGTTGGCTCGCCGAATCCCTGTCTACGAATCTCATTGAGAACGTAGTCCGGGAAGCCACCCTCCTCGAAATAAATATTAGGACCTGGAACGTTGGCTCCCTTTACGGTGATTTCTTTACCGGAACGATAAGACTCGACCGCGTGAACATTTCGTCCCATCACGTTGGGATGCAGTTGATAGAAATCCTTTCTAAATTGTGGCAGGCTGCTCAGGTCCCATCGCGGTTTACGTAAACGCTCCCCGGGCTGTCGATTCTTAAAGTTGTTACTTCCGAAATTATTTTCTCGATTCCCACCGCTGCTGAATCGACTGTTTCCTCCGCCACCATCGCGTCCACCAAATCGATTGCCACCACCGCGTGCACCACCTCGCCTGTCGGACCGTTCGCGTTCGCCAAACGCCCTTTTTTCCAACAAATTAAAATTAAATTAAATATATCATAATTACTTTTAATAATTATAAATTAATTTCTTCTCAATCGTTCGCGACAACGAGGTCTCGCTATTTGCAAAATGGCGTACAAAGTTAACCGCGAGCACAAGTTGTGGAAAAATGAAATGATAATGGAACGAAAATGGAAAAAGACGATCTCGCATCGATTTAGTCGATTACTTACATTGTAATAAGAAAATGCGTTGCTATCTTCGGTGCAGATTCCTTAGTGTTTATTGAGAACAGTGTGAAATATGACCCAAAACGACGGTGATTGATTTACTGTAGCAGGCCCTTCGCTGAAAAGAGCGAGAATGGTAAGAACAGGATGCTGACGTCACAGCGTCATGGCGTCCGACGAGAAATAGTTCCCTCCGCGAATCGTAATTATAGGCTACAAGTACGATTCGCGGAGAAAAAAAATATTTCGCGTAATAATTATTTTTTCCTTTACATTACTTGATTGCAAAGTCGATCGTTGCCTCAAACACACTGACGAATAACGGAAAGACAGAGAATTAATTATGTGCGTGCAACGGTCTGAAAATTAGGCAGAGATATATATAGTGAAATTCCCCTCTCTTCCGAAATCCCTCTCGATCGAGGACATGCGCAGAATGAAAATTTATCGTTCGCGCAGGTCTTTCACTTCTGCTTTCTTATCACGTGATCATATGAAAAAAGCAATATAAAAATTCCTGAAGCTTCAAAATAAAATTTCTAAAAAAAACAGAGATCTCTACTATATAAACTAACAATAAGACGATTTTCAATTTTATATTGTTAGAGTGACAAATTATATAAGTGTAATGAATAAAAATTGCGCTTAATTAAAAACCTATAATATATATTCCTATACTATTATCATAACATTTTAAATTTTAAATTATTTGTTCTCCATTAATTGTTTGAACTTTAACGAATCTAGTCTATAAAGATATAGCTAGTCGAAAACAAAAGTGAAAATACATAAGAGATTATGTATTTCATGCTGCAGATGCAAGGAAAAATTCTGTATATTTTTCCAAGAAAGCAGAAGTTAACTTTATTAATCCGGTAACATAGAATCATATAACAAATAATACACGTCTTTCAGATAAGCTCGAGCAATTTATCAACAATGTACTAATAATATATCACAGTTATTAAAAATACTTGTTAATTTCCATGTATCACAAATTAAAAATAATCATTTATTCAATTATTAAATAGCAAATTTGACTGTATACATATTAGTTTTTGCTGACATTATAAAGCCTCTTGTGCATTAATTTAGTCAAGTATAAAAGCAAATATTTTATAAGTATCTTAATCATAATAAAATGTCCAACATATATTCTGTCAAACGTGATAATTTCTGTCAAATGTGATAATTTGAATTAAGCATTTGCTACATACTAAACTATCTATTATGCATATATATTTTTACATTATTTTGTTTATGACAACCTTTAGCATCTATCATGCTTACTAATACATTCAATCAAATTTGCTATAAAACTAGACTCACAGAGCATTCAGTTCCTTTAAAATAAAAAAAATGTAAATCAATATTCATATACGTGGTGTCAATTACATTTCTTTCCACAGATTCATTGACAAATTTTTATCACATTTCCTTAGCCATGTTTCAATGGCATATAACAATAGCAGTTATTATCAACACTAAAAAATCTTGATAAATTAAACATTTTTTTATACAAGAATTTAAATAAGCATTAAGTAAGCAATTAAAATAAACTGTTAATAATAACACTATCAAACTATAAAAATTAAATAAAATTAATAATCTTTGTTTTCCGAAACAGAAAAAGAGAGAGAGTTTCTTTTAAGGATAATTGTCATAGAATTTATCACAAAGATAATAGCAAAATATATTGCAACAGTAAAACATATAAGTAATAATAACATAAAACATACTTTACAATATTAAATTATTTTATAAACATCTTTGGTCAAGTATTGCACACAATTATATGTGACACGAACATCTTTAACTCCAACTTTTTCTTCATTCTATATGTTGTATGTATATAATAAAATATGATTACTTACTCATTATGATCAAACAACGAAGTATAATATATATATTTTAAATCAGGTTAATACAGAATTAGTAATTTTGTATATATTACTTGGCGTCATTTTCTATGTAACGTTTCATAAAATTTATAAATAAAATTCTTATCTACTTGCATATGTAAAATAGAACATAAAATAATTATTTAAACAAAGAAAGTATAAACACTAATTTTTGAGTGATTGCACTCTAATATTATGTAGGAACTCATTTTCTCCTGTTCTTGTTAAATATTGATTTGTAAAATTAGTTGCAAATGCATTAAAATCGTGTCAAAGGCTTTCTTTAGCTTTACTCACTGCAAATATGCATATGGATGGATATACTACATGTAACAAATACATTATCAAACAGATAAATCGACAAATAAATTGTCGATTTACAAATATTAATCGACTATCATTCACTTGATTAGTATACTGTAATGTATACCATCATATATTGATAATTTCTTTACTTTTTATGTAATTTATTATTATTTTTTTTTTGTTTTCTTATTTAGTATAATTTTTATGTCAAACCACGACAGGCTTTAATCTGTGTATATCCAACCAAATTCACTATAACTAAACATGTCACATTTCACATATCATCGAAAAGATTATTACATGCTATCGATCGTGTAAAAATGCGATTAATAAGTTGTGCTTCTGTATGGATAACCGCTTCCATAGTTATCGCCGCTTCCGTAATTTTGAAGCATACTTCCCTGTCCATAGCTTCTCTGTGTGCTATATCCATATACTGTGCTTTGCTGACCCAAAGAAGAACTTTGTTTCATACTGCTATAATTATTATAATCCGTCCCTGAATAAACATTCGAAGAAGATTGATAAGAACTTCCGCCGCGAGTAGAACCTCTTCCTCTTGTCGAAGTAGCTCCTCTTCCTCTACCATCGATATTGCCTCTTCGACCATTACCCCTCTCAGTGCCATTACCAGCAGAAGTGCCAAAACGTTTTACACCTTATAATAATGTAGATATGAAATATATACTGAATATATGATAGTGAATATACATTAGTATACAATCAAATTTCTCTATTTTAGATTTTCTTATTTTTTCAATTTCTTCAATTTCTTATTCTAAGAGAATATTATTCTAACATTCTAAACGCTTATAACAAAAGTAAATATGAATTAAAAAGCAAATAAAAGATGAAAGAAAGAAATCTTGAATAATTTCATGCAGTGACATGACAAGTAGCGGAAACAAAAATAATTTAACAAGATAATTTAAAATAATTTTCTTCTTTTTTTTTTTTGAATAAAGAAATTCGATTTTAATATAGGAAGAGATACCTCTGCTACTGAAATTTCCTGCCTTCGCCATTTCCGCCATTTCACTGAGACGTGGATTGACATTTTGCCCAGCTTCTCGTAACACTTCTATCAAGTCTCCGGCATGCTTCATATTGTGGCTCGTGAAAAACGCGTATGCCGTTCCGGTTTGTCGTCTACGCCCAGTTCGACCGATTCTGTGTATGTAGTCTTCCGATGAGGATGGATAATCGAAATTTATCACGTATTTCACATCATCCACGTCTGTGAAAATGTCATGGAAAATATTAGAATTGTTGATGTTAATAAGTAATTTTATATGACACTTTTTCCATAAATATACACATATATATTCTGCATACTTTTCGGATAAAAAATATATTTTAATACTTTGTAAATCAGGGAATAAATTCACATATTCTTTGTTTAATTACAAAAATATTATCAAAAGTGCACTTGAGTATAAAAGTTTATCAACCCTTGTGGTATTTATATATATGAATACATATTATTACAAAGTTGTGTGAAAATGAGAAAAAATAAGGAAAATAATTCTATATAATTAAATGCATATATTGAGGTATAAAAAGTATAATGTTATTTTGGTAAAATATTATTAATATTAATATCTGTATAAGAATTTAGTCAATAAAACAAATTTAGGCACCCACCTTGTGCTTGGACATTCCGATGTGAAATCAGCAAGAACCGACCCTGTTTGTTTTTAAAGTGTGGGGCAATTCTGGTTGCTTTTTTATGGTAAAATACTGGTGGCCTAGAGATTAGACAGACACAGCGGTTGTGTCTGGTTTGGGATAGAGGCAGCAATTTAGGGTTTAAGCCTGAGTGCATTAGTTTTCGATAGGCATTGTATATAAGAATTTCTTAAAGTTAGAGGCACTTGTTAAAAAATATAGTAATTGCATTTTTCAAATTATCGAATTATTTACGAATTATCATGATTATATAGTTAAAAATTATTTTAGATGTAAGAGTTTCTAAAAAAACTCTAGTTGGCTCTTTAATATCAAGTAATAACATTTAAATACAATTTGTAATCTATTATATATCACTTAATATGTATTGAATGTTACTATAAAATTTATTTTACTATTCTTCAATAATGAGAAAATTAAAAGAGAAGTTAAATATATGAATCTATCCTTGGAAATTGTGATAAAATATAAGCAAAAGAAAATAAAATAGTCACTGTGTCTGCCCAATACTGGCAGTACACCGCGTTGAGTTAGGGTACTCTGTGCCTCTGAAAAAGAAAAGCAGACAGACTTAGTGGTAGCTTGTGTGCATTTTTTCAGAACTCTGTTCTTACATATATTATTATCAAACTTAGTAAAACTTTAACATTGAAGCTGATCATATATCAATAAAAAATATATCATGAATAGTAGCTCAGTTATAAATCAAATATGAATGTAGAGAAAATGTTTCTGAACTTTTGTATAATAAGAAATCTAAATTGGCTAAAAATTAGGATCTAAAATCTTTAAAAAATAATGGGATTACATTAAAAGGTAAAAAGAGATTTATAAAAACAACAAAAAAAATAAAAGAAAATAATTTAGTAAAAAGGAAAAGATTATTTAATATATACATAATTACAAAACGAAAAATTGCATATAGGAGCATAAACCATATAAAAAATATGGTAAATTTTAAGTGATTTTAATGATACAATAAAGACCAATAGTAATAATAAAAAGTTCCAATGCATCACACACTGCTACATACACACAGCTGTCGGCTGGCCTCACTATACAACGCATCACTGGCTAATCCAATAAGTGTTGCCAATACCCAGTTTAACCGTAACTCTTCTAGTGCAACCTACATCAAAGCGTAGTCGAATAAATAGAGTTTTACTTACCCAAACCTCTAGCAGCTACGTCGGTCGCAACTAAAATCGGTGCTCTTCCACTACGGAATTCTTGTAATACATGATCTCTTTCTTGCTGATTTTTATCACCATGAATACTCACGGCTTGCCATCCTTCACGTCTAATATTTCTCGTGATATCGTCCACTTTACGTTTAGTTTCCACAAATATGATGGTTTTATTTTCTTTTTCAATACCAATTTCTTGAAGCAGTCTATACAATTTCGAGTCTTTCTCGTATTCGTGACAAACATCAATGATTTGAGTGATGTTGTGATTGGCTGATAGGGTCAAAGAGCCGATATTAAGATGAACATAGTCCGTCAAGAAATCCTCGGCGAGGGCGCGAACTTCTTTAGGCCATGTCGCCGACCACATTAAAACTTGTCTGTCGGGACGTATCTGCTCAATTATTTTTCGTATCTGAGGTTCAAATCCCATGTCTAACATACGATCTGCTTCATCAAGCACTAGATATGTACATCTAAAAAATACAATAAAATCATATTTAAATAACTGTATATTTCTTATAATCAATCTATCACGATATATAAATCTCAAATTTAAAACTGTACATACCTACGTAAATTTGTAGTTCCTCTTTCTAAGAAATCTATAAGTCTACCTGGAGTAGCAATGCATATCTCAATGCCTCTCTCCAAATCATGTGCTTGCGGTCCTTTTGGCGCACCACCAAAGATACATGTGTTTCTTACAGCTGCTGTCTCTCCAAAACAATTAGCTACTTCCTGAATTTGTTGAGCTAATTCTCTAGTTGGAGCTAAGACCAAAACAATTGGCCCGTCTCCATTGCTTAAGCGTGGTTGATGTATGATATGCACAATTGCAGGTAAAATATACTGGAAAAAAAATTTTTAATGCTTTAATACATACATACATATACTTATATATTCAAATTATATAAATATATATTATATTACATAATTATATATTATATAATTTGAATAAATAAATAAATAGACAAATAAAAATACATATATATATATATATATATATATATATATATATATATATATATATATTTATTCAAATTATATAAAATCTATATTATAAAGTTATTTGCTATAAAGATATATTTTCGTTATTAAATAAATATGAAAAGTAATGTAATAAAATTGTTTTCATTTGTAAAAACTACATAGATTTCAAATTGTTAAAACACATATTTCTAATTCTACTCACTCCAAGTGTTTTTCCAGAACCAGTTTGAGCAATTGCAACAAGATCTCTACCACTAAGGGCAATAGGCCATCCTTGTGCTTGAATTGGAGTAGGCTGCGAGTATCCTTGTCTACAAATACCCTCCATTACATAGGGCGGAAAATTTCCCTCTTCAAAGTATTGTACAGGATTAGGAACAGTTTCACCCTTTACAGTTATTTCTGCATTCTCACGAAATTGACTTACTTCTTCATTAGATCTAAATTTAAAATTTAAATTATTCAATATATGTGCAGATTCACTGTGTTTATCACATTAATTATTTAACCTTAAAATACCTATTTCTAACTGCAGGATGCTCTATATAAAAATCTTTGCGTAATGGTTCTAAAGTACGAAGATCCCAGTTCACTTTCCTTAAGCCACTACCAGGTTGCTTTCCCTTTAATCCACCTCGTACATTACTAGCACTTCCTCTACCGAGTGTAGGAAATCTGCTAGCAATGTGTCCACGTCCATTATCACTGCCTCCTCTGGTAGTACCTGTCCTAATAGTGCCACCACGACGGCCTCTACCCTGATCTCGGTCACGAGTAAACCTAAACATTTATGTATGTTTGTAGAACTATGAATTTTAATAAAAAGTATAATTTATATATATTATATAATAAAATCTATTCAACAAATCGTAGTTTATTGAACTAAATTTAAATAGATAAAATTAATAAAAATTCCAAATTTAGCTTGACCAGTATAAGCTCTGGTTATTTAATCTTAATATCAAGCACAGAGAGCATTATAAATATGATTTACATAGTTAATATAAAAATTTGTATGTCTTATTTTTCATTACAGACTAAATCTGAGTCTAAAGTATTAAAATAAATGTGGCATAAAAATGATTTCGTTATTATGTATAAACTATTAAAAAATAAATCAGTTTGAGACTGAATTTTATAAAATATTAAAAAAAAAAATTTTAACTACATATATTTCCTGTCTCTTTCTTTGGCTCTGTTAACGGATGATTTTATCAAGAACGATTTTATAAAGAACAATGTAATTTTAATTATCTTTTTTTTATAGAATAGTCCATTTTATGTTCTCAGAGAGGGTCATCGGTCTCGATAGAAATAAAATCAAGCATACATTTTTGCGAGCGGTAAAAATTCATGGGAAAAATGCGATTGTGTGTCGAGATAAACAAACAAAAAAATATCAATTTAGCTAGCAGTCAATATCATGCATAGTTTCCGTTATCGATTATTAACGTTCGCGACGAGACCCCGCTGCTCGTACGACAATATTCTTCTACGAAGAATTTCGCGGACATTCCGTATGTCTCGGAAGACAGTTGATTGTTGAGAGCGACCATTTCGAGTCCTGTACGATATTGTCATCGCGTACTTACATCGAAAAGCACGAATATCTCCTTGCTGGTAACGGATGATTCTGCTACGGACGGTTCCACAAGAGCCAATCGATGGTTCCAATATATACGATATATCTAGGGGGGATCTAAATCGTTCGTAAAATTGGATTCTCAGCGACGGATGAATCTCGGCGATTCGATCGAATTAATTAAAAGCTGACCGATATTACGAGCAGAACGTCAAGAACATTTGCTCATCGCCGGCAAATCGACGGATCGAAATTAACAGGAACTTCCGCAAGTAGTTCCGTGTAAACCGTTTCCATGGCAACCGCGGCGGAGGGATACGCGGCCACTTTCCGCTGCCCACCCATTTCCGGCTGAAATCCATATTCGCGATGATTCACGACGATAGACGATGATACGCGAATGTGTGATTCGCCGTCAATCGTGGCGCGGAAAAGATGACGCCAGTAGCGTCGCAGCATCTGTTCGAGGTTTGAGCCGGTAAATCTGATAGTAATGTAATCAGATTCAATCCGAGTTGAAGAAAATGGCATTGAAATAAAAACGTTTTTATATAAAACGCTTATTTTTCATACTTATATAAGAAGTATGTTCCATAGTCCATAGTCGTAGGAAAAACTTTCTACGTCTATGCATTAGGACGTCAATTGGATACTTTGATTTTTCTGGTACGTGTGTGTAAAAAAAAAATCTTATCATGTTGCAAATAAAAATCTTAATTTATATCGAAATTATATCGGCTTAAAGTGTTGAGTCAGAAAATCTATCATTACTATTTGTTACTATCAAATTATTCGTGCATACATCCATGCGCGGATATCTATGAATTATATTTTATGTTTTTTTTTTATCTTTGTTATTTGACAGGTGATCGCCTGATTGCGAGGCAAAGTCTATAAGCATGCCATTATAGTTGCATCCTTTGCTTGAACGAACTTGAACGATTTATTACACGGATTTATTAAGGACGTGGACGGAATTGTTTCTCGGGCCTGAGTCGATTCGAGCTCGGTTAATCAGTGGGCCAAGGCTATGACCAGAAGGAAAATGATAAGATTATCTAAGTGTAGGTTCCTCCACGTGTACGTCATTATTTATTGAAGTAACGATCTTGGGTAAGAAAAATCGCGTGGAACGGATCGAGCCAGAGCAAGGACTCCGCTTGACAATGACAGAACACGAGCAACATGCCATGTTCGTGCGACTGATGTCGGCATTCTTTTACGGGGTGTCGTCATTTATGATAACGGTCGTCAACAAAACCGTGCTCACGTCGTTCGCCTTCCCGTCCTTTCAAGTGTTGGGAATCGGCCAAATGTTGGCGACAATATTGGTGTTGTTCGTCGCCAAGAAACTACGTTATGTCGAGTTTCCTAACCTGGAGGTGACAACGTTCACCAAGATGTGGCCATTACCATTGATATACATTGGCAACATGATATTTGGACTGGGAGGCACGAAACAGCTGAGCTTACCGATGTTTACCGCCCTGAGGAGATTCAGCATCCTCATGACGATGATCGCAGAGTACTATATCCTTGGTGTTAAAGCACGTTTGTCTATACAATTGAGCGTTTACACCATGATTCTGGGGGCAGTGGTTGCTGCCCTGAATGATCTCGCTTTCAATTTGGAAGGATATATCTTTATACTGTTAAACGATTTTTTCACCGCTGCTAATGGCGTTTACATGAAGAAAAAGTTAGACTCTAAGGAATTAGGAAAATATGGATTGATGTACTATAATTCTCTGTTCATGTTAGGTCCAACGATCCTATTAGCCTGGTGGATGGGTGATATAGCTTTAGCGTTAGAATTTCCCGATTGGTCGAATCTGTTTTTTATTTTGCAATTTATATTATCGTGCATAATGGGCTTTATATTGTTGTATAGCATGCTTCTCTGTACATTGTATAACTCTGCATTAACCACTACTATAATTGGATGCTTAAAGAACATATGTGTAACGTATCTTGGTATGGTTATTGGTGGAGATTATATATTTTCGTGGCTCAATTTTGTAGGATTAAATTTAAGTGTGATAGGTAGTTTAGTCTATACTTGGGTAACATTTCGTAAGAGGGAAACTCTGCAGCCAAAGTATACTCTGTTGACTGAATCTCAGACGAGTAAGATACAAGATGTATGATTGTAAATTTCTACACTGTAGATGTCTGTAGAATGTATCTCTTTGTACAATATAAACACGTTATGATTTTCAAAAAGCGTGTAACAGCTAATGATCTTTGTTAGATGCAAGAAAAATGTATTAATGTACACATTTCTTCTAAGCAAAGATCAAGATGATGACCAATATATTATTAGCCATAATTTTATAAATATCTCTGTTCCTTGTATATCACATGTATGTCACAAAGCACTTTATAATTTTGGATGAAGTTACGGAATAACATGGAATATCACGTATATACGTATAAATCTGATAACCTGACTGTAATATGTACCAAAGTAAAAAAGTATTGTTACCAGATAAGTATTACGTTAAGATTAGGAAAACGTTCAGGTCAATTGAGGTACAGAATCGCCATAAAGTTAGTTGTAATCTATAATGTATAATTTGTACATATATAACACTATTCTAATGGAAATAAATTTTACCTATTGAGACTAGAACATACGATCAAACTTCACTTTCTCCTCACTCGGTTTCAGGCTGTTTCGCGACCGCCTCGGCACGCGAGACATTTCTGGAGGATTATGCCAAGCACCATGTATCTTTATCCCCTCTGCAACGTGTGCTTCTCACGGCGGGCTCGGCAGCAATATCGTTGGCGAATCCGTTTCGAGGTGACATGATAGCTTGTCTCGGGGAAACTACCGGTACAAAAGCCCTCGAGTACTGTCATCGACAGATGAAGAATACGGCTGAGGGTCAACGTATACTCGCGCAAAAGCCACGCGTAAACACGTCCACCATCGATCTCTCTTATCTCAGAGATCTGCCACCAGGAACTGTAGGCAGAACGTATCGCGATTTTTTGGACAACAATGTAAGATATGAATTTTATCGTTTAGAAAAAAAAACGACGTATAACGAGTCTTTCCTGAATGGGCGACTGTGATGTATGCGTTGCAGAATGTATCGCCTGACGAGAGAACAATGGTGCAATTCGTCGATGATACCGAGCTGGCCTATGTGATGCAAAGATATCGAGAGGTACACGATATCTTTCACGCTTTGCTTTTAATGCCTACGACGATGCTAGGAGAGGTGTCGGTTAAATGGATAGAGGCTCTACAGACGCGTCTGCCAATGTGCATAACCGGTGCGATATTCGGAGCTGTTCGGCTACGTTCTAGGTAAACTGATGCTTGATGAACGCTCTGTATAATTGCTTATAATTATCACTAGGTAACGTGTCATCATTTTGTATATCGTATAACATTTCAGACAAAGACAATTGTACTTAAATTATCACCTCCCATGGTCTATAAATACGGGATTGAACGCAAAGTTCTTGTTAGGGATTTATTATGAGGAGCGCTGGGAACAGTCTCTCGAGGATTTTCACAGAGAGATGAATATCACACGTCTCGTATGATGAAAATTTAGTCAAGTGAAAGATAAAATTATAATAATTATTAATAATGATTGTAAATAATTTGTCAATCATCGTTTAGTTATTTGTGATAAAACGAAAAATAAAGTTGTGGTAAACGTTCATCTCTTTAAAGTTTTAATTCGCCAAACCTTTCAACTTTCAAAATTATACAATTTTATAAAGAAAGTGCTGTATAATTTTTTAGATTTGTCGGATAATCATCGGATAGTTTTAAAAGCAATACACATTATTGATATTACAAATTTGATTTAATTAAACGTTACATCTGTTATAAACATATATAATCTAAAATTGTACGTTTACCATAATCGTTATTATCGTCGTTGTTATTCCAATTAGCGTAATTGTGATTCTCATCTTTTGCTCTCTTGCTCCTTTTTTCTTTGTTTTCTTAGGATTAATTATGTTATCATATACAGGGTGTATCTTAAAATGGAAGACGGTCTTTAAAGACATCATCTATTATATCTATTGAATAAAAAATACGCACACATTTTTTCTGAATTATAATTATTTTTGGCACAAAAATTTTCATTTAAATACTTTTCTTAAATTGGAAGAATTAATAACGCGATAACGCGGTAAAGAGCGCCTGTGTTTTAAAATACATCCCGTGAATTATTTTCGAATAAAAATGGATGACTTAGCTTAAGATATATATATATATATATATATATATATAATATAAGAAAGGATATATTTATATATGAAGTATTTCTATTTAAAAATTTTGCGCCATTGCGAAATTTGATTGAAGATTAAACGATCCGCCTTCCTCCTAAGATAGGTAAGCTAAATCGATCAATACGAGTATATATTATGATATTATTTCGTAAAATAAGTACATATAAATAGATGAGCAAAACTGATTGTCATTATTCGACGTAATTGAGTATTACGTTCGTTTTATGCCGATCTCGTTTATATTATTTTGCTTCGACTACACGCAACGAATTCTATATGATATAAAGTATACCCAGCTGTGACAAAATACGCGATTAAGCCTTGCGCAAAATCTGCACCAAAATTATGACAAACTTTGCTACAAATCTTGTCCGTAATCGTGATTTTTCTACGATTGGTTCTGGGTAATAGATATAGAAAAAATGGAACAATTTTCTTAAGATTAAAAACGATAATGATTATCACATATATATAAGCGTAGGAAAGAGAGATATGTGTAAAGTAATAAATTAGTAAATAGATGAATATTCTCGCGCGCGAAATCACATATTTCTCTCGAATACTGATTGATTACGGAAATAATCAATGAAAGATATTATCTTCAGAGATTATTCCTCGATTATAATGCATAAAATATCGTGCGAGAAACTTGCGATTTATTCGCCGCATTTGAGTTTTATCGTTATGTTATTAACCTACACTTATTTATAATCAAAATTAGATAAATCTAGTTGAGCAGTAATATTTTAGTGGCCAGAGAGCATCCCATACCTTGATGTGTTTAGGCATTGACGACTCTTCGACTCGATGTATCAGGTTATCGGCAATTGAAAAGTTCGAGCCACACATGCAAAAGCGATCAAGAAAGCAATCAGGATGCTTCTCAGCTGATTGTAATTGATTTGGTCCGCGCCGCTGCTGCTGCTGATGAGCATGGATCGTTTTCCGTACGCTCTCGCAGAAATGCGTTCGCAAATTTAATCCAGAGTCAGCTTCTTGAGGTAGCAGTGAATCTCCTGGAAACTCGGCCGGTCCTCCGCGTGTTTGCACCAACATCGCAACATCAACCGGTACAAGTCGTCCGAACAAAATACTGGCTGCTCGAGAATCCGCGGACATTTTCTTTTACCGCCGTTGTCCAATGAATGATACCATAGGCCACAGTTTTCCAACACTTGTTCTGAGGTCAGGTCGGCATAGGGTGCCTCTTCACAATGTGTCAAAACTTCCCAAATTGTCACGCCGTACGACCAAACATCTGATTGACAGCTTCGTTTTCCCTTTATATAAATAGATGTAAAAATTATTTTTTAGATTGATTTAAATATTGCGGAATTTGTAGATAAGTAGGCAAATATTTCAAAATAAGACCAGTCACTCTAATTATAAAGCAATTACCGATAAGACTGCTTCCCACGCCATCCAACGTAACGGTATTTTGGCGTAACATTCATCAACGTAATATTCATTGTCATATTTGCTGCAATACATGGCTTGGTCGGACACTTTAATCAACAGATCTTTACAGACGATGCAATTCCTACGACGCAAAATATGAATACACGTATATAAGTTTATTACGAAATATTATATAATGAATATATTATTACCTGGCTGCCAGATCGCAATGTGGTACATTCAAACTCTCGAGATACTTCATACCCGAAGCGATTTGCGTAATGAGATTTAACGAGCACTCGTAACTGCAGAGTTTATTAACGCATAAAAGTCTGATAGAAAAAAAAAATAGATTCGAAATCTCCAAATTGTCATGCAGTCTTACCTTGTCGGCACGTTGCGATCATGATTTTTTAAAAAACTGGACAGGTCTCCGAGTTCTCCGTATTCGAAGATGGCACTAAAAGGTTCCTCTTCAACGATCGCGATTATCCTCGCGATGTTGACGTCGCGAATTTCAGCCAGGATGCGCATGTCGTTCATAAAGTCCTCCCTAAATCGATTTCCGTGCAAATTAAAACTTTATAGAAGTTCATCAAATAAATAATATTATAAAATAAATTATTACTATTATTATTAAATAAATAAAATAGCATTGCTTTACCTCAAAGCATCGACGACCCCACGCCATAAAGATCGGACTATCACTACTTGACGATTTTGAAGGATACCTAAATCTGGATTTTGTATGCCTTTTGCTTCGCATAAGTGAACCTAAGCAAAGTAATATATAAATTTTAAAAATTAAATAGATTTAAAAGGTTAAAAGACATCTGAAAAAAGATAATGTTAAACGTTTTCTTATATAAATTTAGAAAGATACAGTACACGAGTACATATACACTCAGATGAAACTCACCAAACCAAAATTTCCTTCGCCGAGTTTATCGAGGATTCTTAATCTATGTCGAGAGATACGTGGAACATCGTAAGTCCCGCGTTTGTAAGATACGACTGAATCTCGAATAAGTAACGGTGTGAAGAAACTCACGGTTGGATGCTGATCGCGTCTCTTTATCTATAACATACCGTAACACTGTATCGAGTATTGCATTAACAATCACAAAATCATTTAAATCACCGTTATACTCGAACGTGCTGCGAGCACATTCTTACCGTTAAAATGTCTGTAGCCGCGTAATAACTCTCGTATACCCTCTGATTGATTTTTCCTGTTTGAGAAGAATTCGGTTTTATTGTTGGAATTATGCACTCCACTCGCGTTTTGTCGTTAAAGTTTTCGTTGTTTTTAGTATCTAAAACACATGCAGATGTGATAATGTTTCGTAGAATGTAACACATGAGACGCGCTCAAGTAAATGTGAGTGGCATTAATTATTTGATAAATGTATACCATAATTTTGTTGATTTTACTAATTAATCTATTTATATTAACAAATATATGAAATTAATCACGAGTAAATTAAATTCCATCAAGAAAGATGCAGGAAAGTGAAACAAATATAAATTATACAGTGACAAAGACGCGAGAATCAAATAAATGATGATATTCTGATAATTGTAGAATAATCATTATGTTATGATTATATATACATTTTATATTATCTTTTAGTTGAAATATGAAATATAAAAAAAAATATAGTGTCTTTCTTTCTTTCTTTCACTGTACACAATTAAATACAATCAATATTAAAGTTAATTATCAATATCATTATAATTAATATACGATTTATATATACATATTTATATATACATACCAAACTGTTCTGTTTTATAATTGCATTTCCTTTCGCATTTCATATATTGCTCCGAAGGTATTTTATCAATTTTCTCGTAAGCATTACGTTGTTCGTTCATACCAACATCGCTGACTTTGTAATCATTTGATGCAATTTTGCTTTTCAATGACAATCTTGATTGTGATAGATTGTTTACCACGATCGGTGTGGGTAATTTGATATCTTTGGTATTGATCGTGATACCTGATGCCGGCGAGCCACACAGTAACGCAGTGTGTTTTTGCAGTAGAGCCACTTTGTTGCGACCTCTTTGTTTCATCAAGAAGATTGTGCAACTCGAGAGGAAGGCAATTACGGTTAATGCTGCGCTGATCAATCCGATGTACGTTGGCGAATTGTTCACAGGAAAAGCGTCTGGTGTCAGATTTGACTCGTTCAACACCGATGTTGTCTCGTTCGATTCAGTTATTCCCGTCGTTGTACGTCCGTGCAAAACATTGATCCTTCTCTCGTCGCCAGCTGTACCTCTGATTTTGTTCTCTATTTGAGTCTCGTCGTTTTCATCCTTATTTTGTTTGTCCTCCGTCTGCTTTATTTTCGTGATCTGATCTTCATTGATTGTTTGAGACACGTTCTCATTGTTGTTCGAATATATCCATAATAATCGTTCTAATGTTTTGTTAGCAACGTTCTTTATGTCTGGAACTGGATTACACACACAAGATAATATTTATATAATTATTTTAACTTTTTTTTCAAATATATGTAATAATGAAGCTAGAAAGATTACCTGTCTCGAATGTGATCTCGCTCAGCAATAACCATTTTGATCTAAGTTTTAATTCTATCTTGACAAATTTGCCGATTCTCGATTGGAAGGGAACAGATATAGAGATGCTGCTACTGCTTCTGCCATCTTTCTCGTTGCTGCTGTTGAGGATGGCGCTCGTCTTAGAGTCATTAAATGTTTGAAACATTTCTGGCGTCGCGTGATAATCCTTGCCATCCGATGAAAACCAAAAATTTGCCATCGAGAATATCTAAAAATATTATTGATATTACAATAAGTTAGAATAAATTTATTAATAGAGTCTATTTCTCGAATAATCGCATACCTCGACATTTAGATCGGGCAAATCGGCTACGTAAATTGTACAGTTTTTAAATTTCTGTAAAAATCGGAACTCAAAGAATAATTCTACATTGTCGCGATCGTGCCATCCGACCCAGTTGGTTACTCTATCGGATTCGAGGATCTCAATTTCGCTGCCAACTATACCGTCTGTTAATTGTCCTAATCCGTTTAACATTAAATTATCAATTTCGGTGCCATCGTACGACGTATCCTCGACGTTAGATCTGTTAGGTCCAATTTTATCAGCTTTAGGTATAGCATAACTAGCGATGTTTTCTGTACAAACAATAAAGAATGTTTTTTCATTATGTCTTTGCATGTATATCGCAAAGATTGAATTTTTCGTCTTTAAATTATATACCGTCTATATATTTTTAGATATATTATCTTTATAACATCTTTAGATTTCACGACTTTATTATTTTTTTCACACAATTTTATAAAATATAAAAAAAGATAGACGAAAAAAAATGAACTGTCAATTAGAATTACATTAAAATATTATACACTCGCGAAGATTAAAAGACTCACGATTCCAACTGCAGCCGTAAATTTCGACACGCATACACACGGTGCGCGGATGTTGACTGTAAGGAACAAATCTTACTCGACTCGCAACAAACGGTAGATCCAACTTCTGCTTCTCCACTAGATATGTATTGCTATTACCACGTAGGATCTATGTAATACAATTCGAAATCTTAATTAAATAGTTTTATTCCTCATCATTTATTTCAATAGAAATCAAGCACACACGTATACCTTGTTCCCTCTTAAATCTTTATACTGATGCCACTTTTCGTGCCGCCAATATTCTAGAAAAAACGCTTCGGCATATTCCTGACCCTGACCGTTACCGAATCGGCCTTGAGTCTCGGTCCATGTGATAAGATGATCTCTCGTCAGATCAATTTCCAGATATTCACGTATAGCGCTACTGATTTGAGCTTTCGGACACCAAGCACCACCATTCTTCTCCTGCCGTATTCTATAAATATATTATTTATAAATTACTTACAAATTGTCAATTAACTTTCATACATAATTAATATTACAGATATTATCGTATTTTAATCTCTATACCTCGCGTTTTGAGGCCCCACGGATTTCATCTCGTAACTGGATGACGCCGTGATCGCTTCATCCGGGATTCTTCCTTCTTCCATGCCAAGGGGAAGAATGCATTTTTCTATAATCATCATTGTTATTTATATCTTTTATATATATTTATATATTTTATTATATATTTAGAAATAAATTATTATTTATAGATTATATAGAGCGATTGCATTTATTTATATTATTTTTAATTGTATTAATATTAATTTTAACAAGCAAAATATCATTTACTTCAGCTTGGAAATATCCATTTGCTTTTGCAAGTGTATACTAAACGTAAAAAAAATAAATAAATATATATATATATATATATACTGGACAAATAAATCTAAAATATTGCTTATATTATTTATTTTTTCACTTAAAATTGGATCTTACTATTTACTATTGTCATTATATTAGTAATACAATTATTAATTATTAATATTAATTATTTATTATTTGGTCTACATATTTTACAATTAATCTCCAATAAATAACAACAAAGCAAAAATTATTTTTATCACTTCTTATAATAATTTTAAAAATTAATTGGAAAAAATAAATTTATTTTATCAAAATATATCACATATAGATCTCGCAAATTCTGCTCATAAAAATAATAATAAATGTCATTCTGTAAAAGGCATATATTGATAATGGAACAATAAAATGATCGATACTTACCGAGAGCATTTCCCAGGAATCCCTTTGTACACCAGGTGAACAGCATTAGAATTTGTATCAAAAGACGTACTGGCTCCATGATATGTTGCGATAGCGCAGCGCGTATCGACAGCCCGAACGCATTTATAAATCATAATATAGCTCGAAGAAATCTCTCATCATCGCGTTCTTTCCCCTCGCAAATATCGCGCAATAAAAAATATAAAAAAAAGAAATAGATTTGTAATTAACGAAACGACAATGTTCACGAGGGTAATGCAGCTTTTCGGTCGCACAGGGTGGGGATGTTGATACTCGGCGTAGCTTGGCCCGGCTGTTGTCTCTGCGCAACAAGTATGGAACGATCAATATGCGTTATTTCGCGGGTGGGCGAAATTCCGCGTATTTCGCTAATCTTCTTTTTTTTCTCCCCTAAACTCGATTCTTCCAGGAGGAAAATCGAGTTCCACGCACGCTCGTCGAGATTTTTACGAATTTAATCCCGCGCATACTCTCGATACTCTTACCGTTTGAAAGGGAAATCGCTGATCCTTGAAAGCTGGTCTCATAATTTAAATAAAACACACGTGCGTCGCGTTAATAATAATTCTTCTTTCAATCCTCGAGCTTGACACTTTAACAGTTTTGCTCTACTCTCATTTTTACGTTTCTCTATCATATGTGCAGAAAACGATGTTCTCACGATGCATTCCGAGGACCATGCACACTTTCATTACACCCGTGCGAACAAAAGGTAATTCGCGGCATTACTCTTGCTACAGCCATCACAATACCGCGAAAGGAAGGACCTTATATGGGGATGTGTGATAACGTCAAGGGGTGTGACGTTTCGATAGCCAATGGCGATAGCAGCGGCATTTCACTGCGCAAAATCATAAAATTCCCAACAATCAAGATGCTTTTTCGCAATATGGATATCGAGAAAGCCTCTTAACGAGAGACTTTAAATACATTGATTTTTTTCGAAATATTAATAATTTTACATATAAGCACTATATATTATATATATAAATATACATGTACATACATTTTATTAATATACATATAAAGTTTTATATATATATATAACTTTATTTATTATTAATAGAATGTATACACATGCATAATATATAAATACATAGATATATATACACATAATGTATAGATAGTCAACTCCAACAATTCAGTAAGGAATATAAAATTAAATATTTTCTTATGTTATATATGATGTTTATGTATATATTTAAATCAAATAAATCATATTAAATAAAAATCATATTAGTTTCAATAATATTATTAAGTAGAAGTGGAAAAAATTGCAAGCTAAAAAAGGTACTTTAACAAAGATCAGGTATTCAAGTATTTTTTATTAGCACATATATTATGCTTGTGTATTTTTCATGATTCTATATTACTTATACTTCTTCGCTTTTATGTAATAATGCCGTTTTCTGTATAATTGGTAGTAGTTGTTTGCGTGTTACCTTTACATTTCCTTGTCTATATAAACACAGCTTATATTTTTCTTCTTGAATTTCTTTGACGAATTCTAGATTTAAGTATGGTTGAGTAGAAGAAATCAATGTTTGAATTATCTATAAATAAATACAATCAAATCAGATACAAAAGTAAATAAATTAATATAAATGAATATACTGAAATAAAGTTTGATAGAACAGCATTGCATTAAATAACACTTACTTCATTAGCTAATTGATTAGATAATGTCGAAAAGATTGCAATATCTCTAGATACATGTTCACTGCTTACATTTTGACCAATGAGGACAATGACGTCATAATTTCTATCATTACCAAACTTTTCAACTGTTTCTTTCGCGTTTTCTCGCATGAGAAAGTTCTAAAATTAGTTATGAAAAACAGATTTATAAACTTAATCAAAGTTATCATTTTTTATTTAATAAAAATCCTAAATAACACACCTCTACTAAAAGAGAGAATCCTACAAGAGGTATACCATTGGTTATTTTTAGATCCTTAATCATGAGTTCTTCATTACTTAAGTCACTAATATTTGTTTTTGCATTCATAAGTTTATTAAATGTTTCAGTTCTATTAGATGTAAGTCCACCAAGTTGTTCAAGGGTGTTTAATATGTCGATATCGGTAGCAGTTGTCCGACCAGCTTCAACCGCCAAATTGTAGGTGTCAATTAATATTGGACCTGGGAAATATATTGCATATAACAATATTATAATCAGTAATGGCAATTTTCTAAAAGTTAATGCTTACCTCGTAAAAGACTTGCAAGTTGTGCATCCAAAATATCAGCATGTTTTTGTAGAACATTACGTGCAACAAGAGTGGCACAGCTTCCAACAGTTTCTATGTTTAACTTAATGTTGGGCCATGACCAGGCTGGATCCAATGGTCTATGATCAATTATTGCTATAACTGAAGATTTCAATGCAATATCTTCATTTGCAAGAGTATGATGATCAACTAAAATCAACTCCAGCTTTTTGTCAGCATCATTCTGTATATTTTGCAAATCAATCTGATCTCTGTCAAGAACATACTCGAGTAACACAAAAATCACAATGCTTTTTAAAATCCAAAGACCTGAACTCACCTGAATGTTATCAAATTTAATGGAATGTTATGAGATTTTAAACTGTAAACTACTTCTGTCTTAATTCGAAATTCCTTTTCTGGGATATTCATGACTGGAATTACAGCATAATTGCTCTGTCCATATTTTTGGGCATCAATATATTCTAATAATCCTTGGACCAGAGCACTTACAGCAGAGTCTAAATCGCATGTCGGATTTCCCATGACAACCAGAATTGTATGGTATAATGATAACTGTGACTGAAGCAAAACATAACAGATAAAGTAAGCTAGACAAAATGACAGTACAGAGGATTAAAATGATCTGAATATGTATCCAATCAATATTAAATTTTTACCAAAGCAATTTTTGACTCATTCAGAAAGGATTCCATAGCTCCTTGCGATTGCATTATAGTTTTTTCTTCTTATATCTCTTTAAATATCTATTTTTGTGAATATAAATAATACTTTTTATTTTAGTTTGAAAATTATAAATTTTTCTCTTTCAATAATACTAAGTTTCCTCTTTCAACATGCACATACGTCATCTGCAATTACATTATTTATTTTGGAAGATGACCACTTTTCATTATGATGTAAATTGTAAATAATAGATACATATATCTTGTTACATGTTTTCTAAAATACGTTCGGAAATCAGTCATGGATAAAGTAATTTAATTGACCAATCAGGAGCAAAGATTTCTTTGTTCTGATTTGTCAGTTCAATGGTACTATCTTTATTCTCTCTATTTCTACGTCTATGGCAATAGCTCTAACCTTGAATACACAAATTTATAACATGACTTTGAATGTCAGAAAAGAGCAACGATGAGATTTAATAAAAAGTTTTGCTTCTTTCTGTGATATTATTATAAACGAAATCATATAATAGCTTTCATTAAACGAAATACATATATCGTAAAAGATACGTCTGATAATTCGTCATTCAAATGGCACAATTTTTTAAAATCTATTTTTTGAACTTTCTTAAGACTGTATCAAAGGTACGTTTTTTACAGATTTAATTGTTTTCATTATTCCTGTCATTAGTGAAATCTAAATATCTTTATTTTGAAATTATGTATAAGGTTAGTGTAATGTAACCTATGTACATATATATAATTTTTGTTATGATAATTAATATGTGTTAGAATAATTTAGATATATAAACTTTGAATTTGGAAAAGTGCTATTATTTTCTTGTTGTACTTGTAAGTAATAATGTGGGATTATTTAATTGTAAGGAAATATTTGTTTCAGACTAGAGATGTAAAAATATCAAGAGCTGTTCATACCTATAATAATAATTATTTCGGCAAATATGCTATAGTTCGACCATGGTTGGTTTCTGAAAAGATAGTTATACCTGCATATATACCTCAGCCATCCTATAGTGAAACATCAATACCTGAAAAAGATGGGCCAATAACACCTGAAATAAAGGATGAATATCAAATAGAATGTATGAGACAAAGTTGCAAACTTGCCAGTCACATTCTGTATCAAGTTGATACATTAATTGAGGTGAATTATTTCTTACATATTACACAGTAATATTCAGTTCCATAGATTAATATGATCACAAATCATCAGATTAGTTAAAGAATTTATCAAATTAATATGTATCTTGGAAGCAATATTTTAATACAACAGCAGTTTACATACATGGTATTCCAGACAGTTTCAATATTTTGATTCTCTAAAACATATTTTCAACAATTACTAATAACTTTCATATATACATATATTCATATGTTATGTTTATAATAAGCATTAATGTAAGATGAAATTGACATATGCTAGCCAGGTATTACGACCGATTTTCTTGACAAACAAGTTCATGATATGATCATTGGCAATGGAGCTTATCCCAGTCCACTTAATTATCATGGTTTTCCTAAGTCTATATGCACAAGTGTCAACAATGTTGCTTGCCATGGTATTCCAGACAGTAGACCTTTACAAGAAGGAGATATAATCAATGTTGATGTCACAGTGAGTAGTCTTATCAGTTAATGCCAATGTTTCTCTAGTAATCCAAAAATGATAAAAATAATTTTAAAAAAATCTTTAAATTTTCGTTTAAGTAGGTATATCTTAATGGCTGTCATGGCGACTGCTCGGCTATGTTTCAAGTAGGTGAAGTCGATTCAGAAGGCAAACGATTGATAACGATTACGGAATTGTGTTTAAAATCAGCCATTGAAATATGCAAGCCTGATCAACATTTCTGTAATATTGGTAATAGTTTCATGTACATACAGATGATTAAGAATCTTAAATTCCCATTTATGTTTATATAGTACTATCACATTAATTTTCACTATAAAATCTTTCTGTTTCTAGGTAATGTGATAGAAGATATAGCAAATAAACATAATTTTAATGTGATACCTGCATTTGTCGGTCATGGTATTGGGACTTATTTTCATGGTGCTCCAGACATATTTCACTTTGGTGAGAAAAATTTTGGTCATTACTAACGTTAATATCTGTTAATATATGATTAATCAAAATTACTTATTTTTCATGTTTTTTTGGATATATTAATTTTAATTAAATTCATACTACATATTGACATAAGTAACATGTCAGATGGATCAATATATATTGAGATAAGATATCTACTTATTTTGTTTTACAGCAAATAATTATCCTGGAAGAATGCAACCAGGGATGACATTTACTATTGAACCTGTTTTAAGTCAAGGAATGACGCAGTGTGAAATTTTGGAAGATGGATGGACAGCTTGCACTGTTGATAATTCTAGAACAGCTCAAATCGAACATACGATCTTGATAACAAACGATGGATGTGAAGTACTAACACTCTATCCGTAATTATTGTTGTTACTGCTTTTATATATATGTAAATAATCTGTATTAAATATATTATTTCTGTATATATATTTATGTAAAAATCGATTTAAATTTTAAATAACTTACTAGTAAGTACTATCCTGCTGTTTTTCCATATACAAACAAAAACAAAAATGACTTATTATTATCATAATCATTAGTATGGTGTTTTTATTATAATTTTTTTACTTATGTGTATAGGTAACGCGAGTTATATGTATGTTCGTAAATCAACGAAAAAAATCAATTAAAGGAAGAGACTTTTACCTTATAAGTTTTATTATAATTTAAAAGAAATAAAAAAAATTAGTTTTACATGATTGCAGGTCCCCAATAGCTATCTAAAGCTACTGGTCCTTGTATTTCAACACCTTTTTCTTTTGTGACAGTGCCAAGATGATACTAGAAAAAATAAATGAATCTATTAATGATTCAATCAAGATCATTGATTATGTATAAACAAATTTTAATACTTTACCTTTGGGAAAGATCTTGCATCTCTGTAAAAGAGAACTTGCATTACTTTATATAAAAGTTCAATAGCTTCCTCTTTGCTCATTTCACTGTTGTCTTCATAAGCTTTTCTTAGTATGGGTGTTGCCATATAAGCACCATATCCAGTCGCAATCACTGGATCGTTGTAAGCTGTTCCAAGCTTGTCAACAGTTGCCAAAAATCTGGAAGAGCATGAAATCGCGATTTACAATGATTCCTAATGATTCAAATATATCTGAAAAATTAAGACAGTATAGTACTTACGGTTTTCCATTTTCCAATCCAGCAATTACAAAATTATTCCAAAACGGATCAAAATTTGATCGCCTATTGTACATAACACGTGTTAACCAACAATGTAGTGCTTTCGGTTTCAAACTAAATCCATCATCCAAACATTTTTCTTCCAGGCTGAAATAAAAGCATTAATATAAAATGATGCTGCTCTGTTCTTTAAGAATTTAAAAAACTTCAATATATTTTTATATCATATATGTTCTTTAATTTATTCTTAATGTGAGAAAATAATATATATATATCAAAGATTTACTATTGCAGTTTTATTGATTTAAAAAAACTTACATTTTTCTCTCCACATAGCTCTTGATACACTGAAAATCTGCATAGTCTCCAGATGCACCAAGAATGATGTTATCATTAACTTTCATAATACGCTCGAGATTTCTATAACGAGCAAGTGAACCGTAAGATCCTAAGATATCGGCAGCTATAATAACTCCGTCTTTAAATTGTATGCCAATAACGGATGTGCCAGTCGTTATAGGAGCTCTGCAAAAAAATTAAATGTAAATTAGAGAATTTCTTGTTACATCTATTATTATATTGCGTTTCATAAATATATTGAGCTCTTAATTATTTAATTTCATTGATTTGTTTTCTGTGCGAAACAAGATGACATGCGAGTTTCGTGAATGACATAATAGGTTATGGTGTACATTTACATTTAATCAAACAAAATATTTTAGGAATTATAATCGGATAAAACGTACTGTGATTTTTGGAATCCACCGGTACCATATTGGTTGCCTGGAAAATGATAAAATGCACCAGGTGACGGTCCATTGTGCCACAGAGGTAGAACATCTTTAGTGGTGAACGCCATTTTTGTTGCTACTTGCTGCTTGCTACGTCATGTTACGTCATGATTATCGATACTTCGAGAATCGCATTTCGATAAATCTCGAATCGCGACCAGAAAGAAACTCACTGTGATGGATTGCAGAATCGTATTCGAGTCGCTCCATATTTTTCGCGATTATATTTGTTACTTGAAATCCCGTGAAAAATTATCGCGAGTGTGTCCTAAAGTGCCAGAAGCTCGTCGCTACGTGAAACGTCATGTACAATCGTTATTATACGCTAATATAATTTCAACGTCGATAATTTGCCTTTGCATAAGTATTCGGAATTGTAGTTGAAAAACGCGTACGTCAAATTGCTTTTTTTCTCTCAAAGTGCATCGAAAGTATATGTATCTTCACTAGGTACGTTACTTGGTATTTTTATATAATTAGTTGTATCGAGATTATAATCTCATTGAAAAATCTGTTGTACACATTGTAATTTTTATAACATATGCAGAGATTTTACTTAAACCATAATTTTCTCATTTTCCCTCTCAAAACTTTCAGATTAATATTAGAATCATTAAACATAGACAATTTATTAAAATTGTTAATATAAGCTTGCTTATGTATATGTTCACATCTTTGTTAACATTATATATCATGTATACATATATGCATTATTTTAAATATGTCAAAATGTATTTTACATCAAGAATCGAGCATAATTTCTTTTCATTCATATAAACACACACACACACACATATACACAGATTCTATGTCAAATTACATTTTTATGACGTAACAAAAAAGTATCGATAAAAGGAACGATCTATAAACGCAAGTGTTAACATCTCTAGTGCTTTTTGTTAATTGTTATTTTTTAAATTATATTCTTTGATGGTTAAGATAGATTTGTATAAAAAGGAAAATAAATCATCGTGATTGATAGCGCAAACACGATGTTTGAATAAGGTAATTGCATAGACGATGAGTTTGGCTCCTTTTTCTCTTCGAGTGGTATCGTATTATTTGCCAAAACCGTATTAATGGATTTCATTAGAGGATAATCGTATCCATCGAGCAAAGTCATGTCATTGTGCAGAAATGAACATTTTCCTCGGAAATCGTCCGTGTCGATGCTCCATATCATAACACCTGCCAGTTTCTGTCTTTTTACGTATTCCACCTAATAATGTTTAATTTTTAAACGTTCAATGTTTGACAGTTTGCACAAAAAAATTGAATTATAGAATAATTATTATTAATTGTTATACATATAGATTAATTTTTCTTACGAAACATATCTATTCAAAATTAATAATTTTCGGAAATATTTTTATAATAAAGCAACGAAATGTTAAAACCAATCTTATATTATTTTTATGTAACATATAATTTAAAAAATTTGTCAAATATTTCTGAGCAACAAAATTCTTCTTAGCAGTTATATAAAAAAAAGTTTAGTATTCGAAATTTACAGGGTTTGTTAATTTGATTAGAAATTCGAGATTCGAAATTTGTAGATTTGTTTCTATGGCAGAAAATTAAAATTCAATGGAAAATTTAGATTAATAGAAATTCATGTTTCACGAAAAAAGAAATACCTTGATCATAATTGCTTTGCGATCATCGTAAACCACAACATGGTCCTTTTTAATCGCGTAAGCTGTACTGCTATAATTATCCCATCCAGTTGTCCACTCTTTCGGATATAATACCAACGCCTCACAAATCTGTTCAAAATATATACAATTTATTCATATAAACAGTTTATTTATATATTTTATTATATATATATATATATATCTCCTTTTAGACATGTATGAAATTTTTTTATTATATATTTGATACTATAATTACAGCGAGCAGTTAACACAAAAATAGTTGTATGTGTGTTGACAGCTGTCATAGTTAAAAAAATTATAAAAACTGTATATTGAATATGATATGAGAAAGAACGATTGAGTACCTCATTGAATCCCATGAAACCATCTTCGGATGTGTAAGGTCCTTTGAATCCAGTATCTAGACTAGGTAGACCAATCGGATTTATTTTTGGTGTTTCTGGTAAAGTTGTAAGAATAAAAGTTCTTCCGTACATCGCTAGTCCTAAAACCAATTTTTCGGCTGGCGCTCCTGTTTGCAGCAAATACATAATAGTATCTTCCTAGATATTAAAAATACAATCGATATACAATTATATGATTATATAAAGTTGTGATTACATATAAGTATGTAATACGTTTTTTATCTAAAAATTATATTTCTTACCACACTTAATCGATCCTTGCTTCGCAATGGTGCGTTTGGAAGAACTTGTTTGTTCCACGCTCCATGATAATCATATGCCATGACGTGAATATAATCGAGGTATTTAGAAACTTCAGGAATGTCATATCCTATATCAATAATGTCCTTGTTCGCGCTTATAGCTGCCGTCAACAAGAAGTGATGCTCTCTAAAGGCATCTCGCAGTTCCTATCGCGCGACAAATAATGTGCTTATTTCGTTACGTAATAACAGAAGTAATAGTAAATTGTGTTTCCCTACCTTTACAAGGCTAACAAAATTTTGTTTATCATATGCAGCACCACCGCGACTTCCAGGAAATTCCCAATCAAGATCCAGCCCGTCGAACTCGTACGTTCTATTGCAACAAAATTTTATTTGTACAAAATAAACCGTAAAATAAAGACAAGAAAATTTATAATAAAAAAAGGAGATAAAAAAGATAAATATAAAATAAAGCAAAGTAAAGTTTCATACAACTATCGATATATCGTAATATAATCAAATTAAACTTTAATCCAAAGTGACAGTCGGTCATTACGTATAAAAATTTCTAATAACAATAAATAAAACAGTTCTTGAGATATTAAAAGTATTCTATCATAAAATATTCTGTAAAAAACAATTAATATGAATATTACGTACTTGAGAAATTCAACGGTGCTGGCGATAAAAGTTTTTCTACTATCTGATGATGAAGCCATCATCGAATAATTTGTGCTGCCTTCGTTCCATCCGCCGATACCGAGTGATACTTTTAAACCTTGCTTACGAAGCGCTGTCATCTTTCTATAATTGCCAATTCCTGTATTCATCCGAGTATTTTAAATTATGTTTAAAAAATTTTAGTAAAATAATATGAATAATTAAATCATCAAATTAACAAAAATTCAAAAAAATTAAAATTAGAATTAGTAATTAATTAGTAACTTTTCTAACTAATATAATATTTTGATTTTCATCTCTCTTATCTTGTTTTAATCATTTCATTTTTTTTTTAAATAACTTGATACTTAATTTCACATATATTAATAATTTTATTAAATTACTTATTTTTTAATGTTGTATTCAATTAATTTTTTAAATAATTTTAAATTATTATACTGTAATTTGATGTAAACTTGTGTATGACTGCATAGAGAGATTATAATTACCATTTTTCTCCATATCTGCCCAAGGATCAAGACTTCTAATTGTCCAGTCTGAGGCATTTAGACCAGCAAATGCGTAAATTAAATGAGTGCAATGTTTTGAATGAAGATTTTCTAAAGAAAATGCACCATTTCCCGGCCTGTAGGCTGCCCAAGACGCGACGTAACAAACAACAATTTTATCATGTTTTGGTTTCATTTTAGAGAGTCCTATAGAAAATATATAATATCAATATTAAATTAAGTAACACACGCACGGATATTTTAGAGAAACAATAAAATTCTTATTATTTCAAAATTCTGATTTCTCGAGGAACTTAAATTATATTTCAATATAATTTTCATACTAATATAGCTACAGTTTTAATGAAATTGACATTAATTTAGTTAATTACACTCGAAATTAAATAAAAACGAATTATTCTCCGATTATATATATAGCACTATTTTGTACAAAGTTCTAATGTAAGCATCGATTACATAAAGATATTTACAATGAGTGTTAAAAAATTATGAAAAATAATACTAAAATGCATTTTCAATTAAGAAAAAATGTGATTCAAAATTGATTAATTCGTAGATCAAAGGTATGCTCCGTAGATCAAAGGTAAGCTAATTTCGAGACACTCTGTATATACATTCGCGAGTCTTATGAAAATGTCGCGTTCCCATTGTGTGGCGTGCCGGCTTTTACTTTCACTTATTAATATGTCAACGCGGGAATTTTACTGATTAAATACATACATAGTATGTGATTATTCTGCATTATTATATATATAAATAAAACGTATATATCAATTTCATAAAAATGTAAACTTTACATGCAAACTCACCATAAGCATTATAAGGCCCAAAAAGTAAAAAGAGAAATGCCACGTAAGTAGAAAACATTGTGGTACACTGAATTCCTTCAATGCAATTTATTTAATGTGGTTGGCAATAAAATAATATTTCGTATTAAAGAATACTTTTGTACTTCAAATAAACGCTAAAATCTCATATTTCCTGTGAATAAATTATCATAATACAATTTATATACCAAACTTAGCGTCTTACTTAGATTTTTTTCATTCACTATGTATTCAACGTGACATTTAACATTTAAATAAATATAATCAACAGACAACACTATGACCACAAACTCCCTATAATTAGAAGGACTGATAGAAGAGATTTGTTTTTTTTTATCACTTGTAGTAACAATAATAATGAGATTTTATATCATTCTATTTATTTAAGATAATAGGAGAATACCGAATTCTTGTTACTGTTATCACCAACAATGTTTCACGATAATCCAAATAATAATTATACGTTAGCTGATACTAACATACTGATTTGTTCGGTTGTAGGCTATAGACTGTTAGGAGTCAGATATGCGAGCGTAGGCCAAGCCAGATCATTGCTTTCACTCGTAACTGTTCATTCTCGAGTAAAAGACGAAGATGAACACGATTCGAGAAGGATGCATTTAGAACCTGTTATATATTGCCGGAAATTTGGTATATTCCACAGATTCTCTGTTGGTTTTGTGGAATAAATAACATAATATCGTTTCCATATTATGTGTGTGTGTGTGTGTATGTAAGCAGAATGCTTTAACAAATAAATTAAAATAATTTAAAAAAGAAAGAAAAAAGAGGCTGCAGAGATACAAAGAAAAAAAAGATAAAAAATTATAGATTAAAATAAAGTTTATACAGAGCACAAGTGGAAGTTGAGAAAATAAAATAGAGAAAAGAAAAAAAAGGAAATTAAAGGACCAGAAGGAAGAAAGAGATTAAAAAGATAAATCTAAAATTGCGTAGTGATGACGTTTAATTTCTTTTTCCCCTTATTGTGCTCTTTTGCAAGATATGCATCAACAAAAATAGAAGAGATAGTATTAAAATATACTTTTCTGAATTTATTAATAATAGCGGATTTAAACTTGGGATTATAATAGTACGTAAAAAAATCAGACGTTTCAATTCTATTAAATATAAATTTTAAAAACGTACTTTTCTGAAATATGTTGAAAAGTATCTCATATTTTTATAGTTCCTTTAAAGTTTATCTATAAATAATCTTTAAAATAATCTAATTTCTTTTTAAAATTTTTGGAACCAATATTATAAACTACAATAAAAATCATACCTCCAAAGATTAAATTTTTCTGAGTACTAAATAAGCAATTTTTTTATTTGACATAAGATATTTGATATAAGACCTTCAGTGGTAGAATAATTACAAAACATAAATATAACTTTTCCACGTATTTGATTCTTATATATATATTATAATTATTATTATTATCATATTAATAAATATTGACAATAAAGCGTCAAAATAATCGTTACGTATTGAAACGAATATTCCGAAGTTCCATTTAGAAGAATAGTTTCATTCAACCATTGTAGATAAAAATCCACGCGAGAATAAACACCCGGTGAATTCGGACGGGCACAACCCTTACCCCAAGAGACAATACCAACCTGTGTTCCGTTACATATTAATGGCCCACCGCTATCACCCTGAAAACTCATAAAGTGCAAATGTACAATGATAACGTTAATTAAAAATAAGAAAAGTAAAAATAATATAAGCTAGTGTTAACATTGTTTTCACAAAATTATACAAACAAAAAACTATTTATTCTCAATTTTTTTCAAACAAATAAATAAATGTAAAAGTGTAAATATTTTCGAAAAAAATTCCAAATCTACAGAACTTAATGCAAACCTGACAAGAATCACGACCACCTTCTGGCAGACCAGCACATAATTGTTTTTCTTTATGCACATTCGGCATAGGGCATACTTCGGGTGAAATTAATGGAATCCGAACATGTCGCAAATATGTACCGCTCCCTTGCTAATAATAAACCACAAAAAAATTGATAAAAAAAATTATATTTTGATCATATAGTTCTTTTTAAATTTGTTTCGTTAAATATCTATCTAGCTTTAGATAATAAAAAATAAAAATACATCATTATTTGTTGTTATATTTTTTTTATTGATTAAAAAAATTCTAATTTTAATAAAAAAAATATAAAAATTTTTCTTCTAAAAAAAGCGATAAACAGTGAATGCAACGAATTAAATTCAAAACAAATATAGATATCGAAAAAGTTTTCTTTAAAATAAACGAAGACTCTGTTATTATTTCATATTAGATTAATCAGACTATGATAATAAATAAAAATAGAACTTACATCCTATCTCTTTTCGAAAGAATTTTTTAGATGAGAGAAAAAGCATGTAGTTTCTTTAAGAATATAATTTTTGTATTATTATATTGAATAAAGCACTTTGCAAACTCTTATCTACGTACATCTGAACCAGGTATGTGCCGACCCCATCCAGCTGCGACACAGTCTTCAGTATATATTTTGAACATATCCGTAATGTATGCCGGAGGAATTGCGACGAATTGGACGTATGTGTTTCTGTAAAGGGGTCTTCTCAACTGTAAGGATGGGCGCGGATGACAACAGCCATGCAGTTGTTACAAGGTTTACTCTCTTTATTATCGACACAGAATTATATACACGGCGTAAATAGTCACCCTGAACAATCCAATATCGTTTCGCATGTCCGAGAATCGAAACTCTGCGTGCGGCAATGTCTTGTCTATCAATTCCATCTGCATGGAACCCCAGCTTGGTAAGTACACATAAGTCGTACCGGCGATCACATAGAACAGGCGTGGATTTTCCGCTATCCACGTGCCGTCGAACAACCGTCTTTAAACAACAACAAGTTAATTATATACCTTTGTTTCACCTAAATACCAGAGCGGTAAAAAAAATTGAGACACAATCAAATGTAATGACAAACCGATTCTATTCTCTCTCTCTCTCCCTTTCTCTTATTCTTTTTTTTTTTTTTCAAGAAATCAAGAATATTTATTATCATATCTATTTAATAAAAGAACACAAAATTAATATAGCAGCAAAATTTTTTTCCCGATACATAAGTTTTAAAATAAAGAATTTATTTTAACAAACGATTAATGAGAGAGTCGCACTTTTCATATATTTGATACTTTGAATAGCAAATGAACGAGAAAGTTAAATAATAAGAGCAAAATAATAAAAACAAATAAATAATTAATTAATTGCATACAAGTAAGCAAATGAAAGCAAATAAATAATTAATTGCATTAGATTTTTCTATTTATAACTTCTCCTTTTTATAAACTTAATCTTTAATAATTAGTAAGAATAGAAAATAGAATAAATTATTTAGCTTTCGTAGCTATAAAAGAATTATTGGGGAATATATAAATTATTTTGGACTTCTTTTTTTAACTATATAACTTGTTTTTAAAAGATAAATAGAGATATTTGTTTTTAAAAAATGAATAAAGATATCTGATTGTGCCCCAATTTTTTCTACGTACAATCACGGGCGGCCGAGCTGACTCGTAAAACAGAAACTACGCTCACGCAAATAGTAGTACATTACCGCTAGTACATAGCTAATCGATATACAGATAGATACCGCGACAGATATCATTGCCTTTAGGATCTAGCGCCGCTAACCTTCTCGTTACTCGTGAAATATATATATGGTCTAGACAGCACACCACTACTCACAATCAGAAATAAATGATGTATAATTGCGACGGATGAATCGGATTGATGGATGAGTCGAAACTCATTCTATAATAGATATCTCGCTTGTCAACAGACAATTATACTTATACCCCCATATACTTCATTATACTTATTTAATTTTGTATTCAATCCTGTTCATCGTCGTTGCTATATAGATCAAAGGAGAGTTCCATTTAGTAGCGAAAATATAAATTCACGAATATTTCACACAGAGTTTGTATACGCGATTTAATTGGCTACCATCTGTGAATATGTTTGAGACTTACACATTACATAATCGTTGCTCAAATATATATTTCTCTGCAATATTTAATAAAATATGTAAATATAAATATGTCTTAAAGGGACTCTTTCCCGAAACATATTACAAAATATTTTCAAAATAAATTACTGGAAATTTTAAATATTTCTTGTTGCTTAGTTTTTCACAAATGGCAGCGAATTACACCTTACAAGACACATCTTAGTATCAAACACAAGCCTCGCTTTCTCATAGACAAACATGTATCTTACACATATATCTGCAGTAGCAAGGAGGTTAAATACGGCTACCAATACCTCATGTAATGTGGTGTAATCCTAAAATGTCTTACCAGGGCGTTCGATTCGCTTTATAAATACATATAATTATATTGCCGAAAGAATACCTAAATGTAGTTTATATTTTAGCCAAAAGATTTCTTCCATGATTCCTTTATGTCATAAATCTTACTTTAAGTCTATAAAGATTTAGATCACATAGATAGTTCCGCGCATATTTAAGGATTAATTATAATGAAAACTGAGACAATCCTTCTCAGTCTTTTAACAAGTTAAAAGTGAAAGCGAAAGCTATGTTTGTTAATATAGCTAAAAAAAATTACCGTGTGAGAACAATCAAAATTTTAAATAAGAAACAAGTGAAAAAAAATGTATATGTGTGTTTGTGTATAAAATGTTCTTGATCGAGCGATGAATACATATAAAAATTGAAAATTCACTCGATCTTTCTCATATTTAATTAAAAAATTATAATTTATACTTTTTATTATTTTCACAAAGCTTAAAGTTTATTTAAATTTTATGTACAGCTCAAGAAGAGGAATAAATGCTCTTATAATTTAATTTTAAACTAAAGATTTAATATGTAAAATTTTAAATATATATATATGGTATACATGCTTTTTTCTCAAAATGCAAGTGTAAGGCCTTTCGAAAAAAGATTAATATTATATTAAAATTAATATTATTATAATAACGCAAATATATTAATTTAATTTTTTCAATCTTGTATGATAAACTATATCATAGAAAAGCACAAAAAGATTATAAATTCGCTGTACGATATGGCAGTGTTTTCTAATTATAGTTGGCCACAAAAGCCTTTAGAAATTGATAACAAATTGTATAGCCCCTAATTATATGTAGCCGTTTTTACACATATTATAAGCAAATAAGCAAGAACATGAGATCGACATTTTAATTGCACTGAATTAAAAGAGATCACAGTCAATATTGACAAAGAATAAAGCTCAGAGATTTAGCGTGCATTGTATTAACAGCTTTTAGTGTGTATGGATTTTTGTATATATTAGAAATTTCATGCGAAATCTTAAAATCTCAAATTTTATTCTGTGGCTTCAGAGAAGGCCACTGTGTTTTAATCCTGGGATGTATTTTAGGGGTCTTTATTCCGAGAAGAAACCCATAGAATCTTTGATTAAACATTATACATCCGAGGATTGGAGATGCATTGAAGAAAATGTATAGGGAGAGTGAACAAATTGGAAAAATAGCGAGTGTTAAAGCCCCGGCTAGAAAGAGAGAGTGAGAAAGACTACACCACTTTCCGCGACGCATATAGCGCGAAATGCGAAACGCAGTCTTATGACACGCACCTGACCATGCAGTGAGCGGCGGACAGGACGAACCTACAGGCGACGTAAGTGCCTCCGCAAGAGTGGCTAAAATGTCGGCGCTGGACCGAGACCTAAGAGGAATTGACTTTGAAAATTCGGATTCGCCGAGTCCGAGTCGAATCGGTTGCCCTTTCAACCTTTGTGACTTCACTCGAAGGCCACCTCGAGACTATTCGAACCTTAATTTCATGATATATTTATCCATTTTTTTATGTGCGTCAAATATTAACTCTTGCCTTTGGTACTAAATTATTTGATAAAACTTTATTTAAAGAAATACTTAATTTAATCAGTTTTTATTTTCATTTAATATTTTTTATGTTTATTATTCATTAGTAAATAGATTCTTTTTTTCTTAATCTTAATAAAAAATTTCACAAATTTTTATATATTTTTTTGAAAATATACTTAATTTAAGTATCTTTTATTTCTTCAAAAATTTAAATAATGTAATGTATGTATTTTGTTGCGCTTGATTCTTCTCCTAACGTTTACGTTTTCCAAGACAACGATTGATTATTTAAAAATTAAGGTTTTGAAATGTCTCGAAAGCCTTGCGAGCATTGATGTTAAATTGTTTAATTAACAAGAGCGCTTAAGGTACATCAGTAAGCCATTAGTACCTATCGAATGTGCATAAACAAGTTGCACTTTAGAAATCAGAAACGTTTAAATTACACCAAAAAATCTCTAAATATATCTTACGATTTAATAATAATAAAAATCTGAAAATAAAACTAGCATTCATGTTCATTAATTGAATTAGCTTTATATATGTGATTACATTACTCAAAACAAACCAAGATACACTAATCAAAATTTGATATTTCCTCGTCATATCATTATTTATTTTTAGCCATTATCGTTGCAATTTTATTTAAAATGTCATTCTATTAAAAAACATTAAAAAAGACTTAAATAAATAGCTGAATCAAACTGAAAATGCTTCACGTTAATGTCATTAATCTTTTATTATATCAACTTCAAAGTTGACATGATAAAATGCTACGTAAAATGTGCTTACGTTCCGATTCTTTGTGCAACTGCCGCGTTTTTTTTTGACGTCAAAGTCGTTGTACTACATACGCACATTCGTTAGGTGTGGGCCGTGTATTGTGGAAAATACTGATATCCCTTAAAGGTTAAAAGTTAAGGGGCTAAAATGGGCGCGTCGCACGCGTACGATGAATGGATAACTCTTGATGCTGGTGATCTCCCCGCCAACGATGCGCATCGCCACTTTGTCGGCCGTAAGCTCTCTCGGCGACATACTCGTGTCACCGCAAGTCACCAGGGAAATCGGACAGATATAGGATATTAGGACGACCACCGTGAACAGCATCGCGTGTAAGCCGTCGTAAAAGCTTAGCGAGATCTTCTATTTTCTGTGCTACGCTCCGTCGACTTTTGTTTTCCGCTTATTCATATCAGGTCTGTCCTTTCTAACTATACTTTTCTGCATTTTTCCGTTTTCAAAATAAAAATAAATTATACATGCATAATATATTGTCTCTTTAGAAAAAAAAATACAAAAAAATCTCCTCAAACGAAATCATATAATATTTTTGGAGAAAGATAAAAAATTAATTTTATATTTATCGCAATATTATTAAAGTATTAAAGTGTTAAAATATTAATTTTTTTATGTAGACAAATAAAATTATACTAAAGTTTCAAAGTAAACAATTTTATGTGCAGAAAGTGTAGTTAGAAACAACAAATCTATATTAAATTTGCGTTATAATATATCTTGAGTTTTCGATATGTTAAAGTGGACGCTAAAAACGAATAGGAGCTTTATTCGAGAAAATGAGATCGTTGAAAAGACGATGTCAATTCTCAATATTTGTTTTCCAAGTAGAGAATATCGCCTAGCAGAGTGAAATCTGCTTGAGATGTTTTCTAATTTGCAGATAATATGAAAAAGGCACTTTTGAATTAAAATATCATATCTAAGCTTTCAAACTTTGTTTAGTTAGATGATCAATGCTTGCTCTTATACGTTATAAATTTAATAAAAATCAAAAAGTAGTATATTTCTTTTACTATAAGTTTGAAAGCATGTAAGAATTTGCACGCAATTGAATTAGTTATCTCAATTTTAGCAAATAGTTGCAATCTGAAATACGCGTAAAAATTTATTATAATCATAAATATATTCTTTAGTCTATAAAGCACTACATATTTAATGTTGTTCCCTAAAATGTTTCTTCTTCCCTAACTATAATAATGATTATGTTATTTTTTAGAAGTGTGTAATTTGTCTTTTTTTTTATTTTTTATTAAATCGTAATTCGAAAAATGTCTAATCTCGCGTATCTATTTCTAATTTAGCTACAGATCTATATTCGTAAGAAACAATCTGAAGTTACATTTTTTTAAAAATTAGTCTCTAAGACATTTCAGAGACAATGATTCGATTTTCTGATTATTCTAACGCGATCAAGATTAGATTAGTACACACTAAAGCCTTGGAAAACATCGTTTGCGTTCACTTTAATATAACGCTCATTGACATAATCCTTTGTGACTCTTAGCGTTTCAAGCGTAAAGTATCACCAGCTTAAATAGTCATCAACAAGTTATTAAACTACAGCCAATATACAGCTGTGCTCAAAGTTGCTACTATTTATTACAGGTACCAATAGCAAAGAGAGAGAGAGAGAGAGAGAGAGAGGATTAAGATTTGTAACCAGGAGCTGTAGACACAGATAAAAGATAATCTCACGTACATATTTAGTCGTAAGAAATCGTTCATATATAAAAGATGGTGTCGCATCAAGTTTTAAATGCCGTATCGACAAGTAACGCGCCCAATAGTGTTTCAAAAAGTTGGCCGCAAGCATAACGACCGTGTAATTACTACTTCTACTTCTCAGATGGTCGAATCAGAGTTTGATCAGTTCGCCAGTTTCAATAAAATTAATATAACGCATTATTTCTTCAATTATAATTATACAAGAAAGAAATAATAACGACACGGTTAGATTGTGTAGTCTATCGGTAAATTTAAAATAGAAAATTGCATTTATCGTGTGCTTTATCGTTTAATTATTAGATATACGGACAATAATAAATGACTTACACATATGTCATTCGTATTGATCAGATTCTGATTCGATTGCCTCCAATTATTTCTAGATTCTTCCAGTTTTCTAAATGCCAAGCCGCTGCCGCAGTGTTCTTCAAGCTTGCCTCTTGAGTAAAATACACCGAAGAAAGTTGTAATATCTAAACACTATATTTTCATACGTCCCGTTTCATTGATATTCTTTAGTATATTATATGTGAAATATACCAAGAAACGAAAGTAAAAATGGCGTAAGCAAGATATTTGTGATTCTAATTTGTAACTCGTTGTTTTACATAATCTATTATATGAAATAATAATTTATTAAAGTAGAAAACAGTTTATAAAGATATCTTAATATTAACGCAAGCAAGAGATTTAAATATGAAGTCACTTTACTTGACTTATGCCATTTTTACTTTGAATTTCTTATGTATAATGTTTTCTACGGAGCACTAAGAGCTCCGAATTAATGATGAAATGACGTTTGTTCTATGCTCTATTTTATGCGGATAAAAGTGTTGTCACCTCTCTAAATTATTGTCGGAAAATTGATTTCATCGATATTATCGAACATCGTAAAACGGGGCGTATAACACAAAAAATTGTTTTGTGCGTGATACAAATTGAAAATTGAAATTAGCTCTATTTTCATTATAATCCTTATATGGATTAACAATGAGAAAATATTATTCCAATAGAGAAAGATTTATTAAGGAAAAGTGAGAAATTAAATTCTTTTTGTTCTAAGAGGGAAAATCTGTTAAACTGATTTAACGGATTTTATATAGCATTTTTTGTGGTCAGCAATTTTTTGTATGATTTTTATGGAAATGTGCGCACAATAACAAGAATGCATTTGCTAGCTTAAAAAACATTGTATTTCCCCAGCGGCGAGGCGAAACTAGATGAAATGTTATACTGCGCGTATCGGAAAACTATATCGTTTTTCAAAGCAAGATATAAATTATAATTTACAACAGCAATATAAGAGAGTATCTCAATAACATTATTATAGATTAGATCTTCACATGTGTGTTCAACAATAAAACCACATTTCATTTTAAAGTGGAATAAACTCTGTTTCTTTAAAAGATACGTTAATTAAGTCAACAATATATATATATATATATAATATATATTTATGTATATTAATAGTTGTGTGTATTACACATTAAATTTTATATTCTCTAAGAAACAAAGATATTTCACATTACGAAAATATTTTTGTATAGATCGTTTTTACTGTTTGAAGTCTCAGATAAAAGTTTCGAAATTTAATATGTGTTATGTAATTATTGTAATAAGTAGATTTGCATATACGAGAAAGAGACATAGCTTTCCGACACACCTGCCGAATATTCGGACATTATTTCCCATGAGAATTGATATGTTTCGCGACAGACAGACGACGTTCTTTATAAGCAATAATCGAAAATAGTTGCGCACGAAGAAGCCGCGTCTATGAGTTTACAAAACTTCTGCAAAGACAATAAAACCGCTGCCCCCGTGTGTATTTCGATATATCGAAGGAAGACATTGTGATTGTTCGATCTTATGTTCATCGCCTTAATATTCTTACGATTAAGTATGTTACAGCCGAATTAACCTAGAGCAATTGACTTTTATTAAGGAATAAACTCGTGCATCACGTTTAATATGCACAATATTGTAGATAGCGTTAGTTCTCGTACGAGAATCGCCGCGGAAGACGTCATATCCGGCGCTGGTATAATTTGCACTGAAAACAAATTCCACGTACGAAAAAATCATTTATAGTTAACAAATTATAGAAAATAATATAGAAAAGCTTTACGGTTTATATGACGTAAATACGAGTTAAATGCAAAGATACTAAATTTCAGGCAATAACTTTATAATTGAAATCGTGTCAATTTTTATTTCAGAGAGTACGTCGCTTTTTTATTAAAGTAATTTTAGATCTATATCTTTATATAATCGTTTTTTTTATTATAAAAAATTGGGGATATATTTTTTAGATAAAAAATTGTTAACATGTCATATACGCCTAATGTTTGCAGATGTTGAAATTTATTTAATATTTTTTATTATAAAAACTTACCCGACACCGCCTTTGTCTTGATATCGGCAAATTTCTCGTGCTGCATGGGAAAAGCAGGTATCGTTGCCCGACAGCTGATCTCCAAACGTCCATTTTCTCCGGCATGCAACTCGGAAACTTCCACCTTCAACCTGGCGGTTGCAGACATCAGATAGTCCTTATGATGTGTATGTGGATAGTGATTCACTAAAGTAATATCCACCTGACGAAATCAGCAATCAGAAAATTGCAATTAAGTAAAAGAATATTTCCAAAAATATTTGAGAATATTAAGTGTTAACAGTTCTTGTTTACAAGCAAATGTTTTGAAAAACTTTATCAAGAAATTATTTTCCCGTATATTAGAAAAAGCATATACAAGCTCTGTTGTAATTAAGTGTTTATATGTGTAAATGAAATTGTCAAATATTCTTTTTTTAAATCTATTAAGAAGAAAAAATAGTCCACCAGTTAAATAGTAATTAATAATGTCTACTTATAATTTAAAAAATTATCAAATTACGAATACAAGTATTATTTATATCAAATTGATTATATATATTAAAATCGTATTTTAACATTTATTGTCCTTTACCTCTTTGCCATTTATAAACCATGTTATGTAAGGAACTGGATATGCGGCCGAAGAGGTACAATTTGCCTCCAGACTCTCGCCAACCTCGTACATGCTTTTTTGAAATATAATCTTAGGATTCGCACTTTGTGGTTCTAAAAAAAAAATATAAAAAATATGTATATCAGAGACGTTCGATACAATTTAATCTCTATAATTAAAAACTCAATAATATTATTAACACTTAGAGATTTTGGCATTTAGATTTTAATTTACACATGCACATAATAAGCTTTCTATCACAGATATGATAAAATAATTTCCACATATTAAAAATATTTTAGTTCAATCCATCAATATCAATATCACATTTATTATCAGCTAAATTAAATTTAATGCTATTTATTAAAAATAATTTATATGTATTATTGGGATAATTTATCATCCCAAGATTATAATAATTAATATCATTAGTAAAAAGATATATAATTTTATTTTTGTGTCAAGAATCAACACATTCGCTTACGTATCACTTTCATCTCTACAGGATCAGCACCCGCGGTATAAATGGGCGTTGTCATAGTGACCTCGCAAGTATAAGAACCGGAAGCTTCGAAACGTACATCATTCAGTTTGATTGTCGTGCCATTCTTCGAATACTGGAAAAGAAGTAATGATGAAGTAATGATGAAGTAATGATAATTGCAGCATTATGGTAATATGCAGCGACTTTATAGATGTATGTGTGTGTGTGCGCGCGCGCACACGTGACGTCTAATCGAAATATACTTTTTAGACTTAAAAGCACACAAGTGACAAATTCTATAGAGGCAATTTAAATACGTAAATTATGTTTAGGCTACTAGATGTAATTTCATATTTTGCAGCCTTTTTTCCTTGGATCTTTCAAATTTAATATAACAAAAAAAAGTTATGTTTGAGAAAACGTAACAGGTATTTTACATTTTGTTTTTTGTTAAATGTGTCACTCTTTTGCTTTCAAGAATCGTTAAATTTTGTAATAAAATATGTTATATAATTGAAATATGAATAAAGATATCAAATATCTTTCTATAAGCTTATTTTGTTAGGATTTGTCACTTGTATTCCTTTCATCTAGTCGTTTCAACTATATCGAATGGATGCATGAGTGATGGAAAATGCTTTGAAATACTAGAAATTCAAACAGAGCACTTTGAATAATTTAATCCTTGCTCTGCCACTTTGCTTGGTCTTGTTATGTATAAATCATTTATATAGAGATGTGTGTGTATGCTTTTAAAGTACATATAATTAATCGTTCCTTTCAAGTGTCAAAAAGATAAATATTTAAATTATTATAAAAAGAAAATATATTATTAATATATTTTTACTTATATTATTATAGAAAAAAACATTTTCGAAAATTGCAGAATTAAGATTGGAAGAGAAAATTCGAATAGATAATTCGCATCAATCTTTATTATCATTTAATGGTGATTAGGAGTATTATTGAGATGACACTAAAAGTTTCTGTTATATTAATACTCAATTTCATTATTAACTTACATCTAATCTATATTTATTTAAATCTATTTTTATTTAGATTTTTCATCACATGTAATAATCTTAAGATATCTTGAAATGAACTTTGTGAGAAAGTCGCAATTTTTCGTTGTCAATACCAGATATTTGAAGAGTTCCAATAGCTTATATATGAAATATCATCGGTTACGACAATTCTTGAAAGTCTCCACGGAAATTGAAATAGAAAATTAGAAAATAGAGCGCAGGAGAAAAAGAAGAAAAAGTGAAACTGTACCAGTAGATAAATATTTATGAAAAAGAAACAAGAATATCATGTAACTCAGTCGACTTGCATTTTCGGCAAAGAAGAAAGAGTGTGTGTGTGTGTGTGTGAGAGAGAGAGAGAGAGAGAGAGAGAGAGAGAGAGAGAGAGAGAGAAAGAGAGAGAGAGAGAGAGAGAGAGAGAGGGAGGGAGGGAGAAAGAGAAAAAAGATTAAAAGACCAAGTCTAGAGAGAAGGAGAGAGTAAAATTTTTCAAAGAAAGTGTGAATGACTTTTTGTAACACTTACATCGTCTGTCATCAGCAGTCTGAAACTCTCGCAAAATGAATGTTCTATTTTTGTTACGAAAAGCCTCATTACTTATGTATATGTCAACTCTATAGCCGCTAACAAGCATACGTGACATTATGTTTCACACATATGGGTTAACACAAGTATTGATTTTCTTCTTTACTTTATCTTCTCTTTCTCTCTTTTTTTTTAATAGATCACCTATCTGTGCTACGCTTCCGTCGCTGGGCATCAAAAAAAATTTACGAAGGAAATTGCGCTTTCACGCGTTGCGTCTCGATGTTGTTGGGGGAGGTACTTTATGTGACATAAAGTGCACACGTACGTAAATAGCTTTGCTTTGCGTCGATACATAAAGGCTACGCCTTGGGTAAATGCGTTAGCTTTGCTCGCTTAAACATTAATCATAGCGAAAGACAGGGGAAGACTCTGGATATCCAACGTACGTTATCGAGGGCGTTCTAGTTATTTTTGGACTTTTGTTTACAACAGACGGTTTTTCTTATAGCTTGTACCGACAATGGATATGTAAATTATATTTTCATCTATATATCCTCGTCGCGTAATAATGTCAGACGATAAGTTAAAAAAAAACATCGTTTTATTACATAAACAAGAATGTAAGGTAATAAAAAATAAACATGCTCAACAAAACATTTTTAATATTTATAAACTGAAAGAAACTAAGATTTATTATTAGTTTAATAAATCTATACTTTTATTCATGAAATAAAGCATTACTATATTATGTAATTATCAAAATCTAATAGTCTTAATAAAAACAAAGCGATTTTCGAGGGAAAGAAAGAGAGATTTCCATTATGAAAATAAAAATTTCTTAAATATTCCTGTTTTAAATTTAAACATGATGTAGACATGGCTATTTTTAACTAGAGATAAATTCAGATGGAAAGGTCGATGCACATCAGTTTTCAGTCGTGCAAATTTGGCGTAAACTTTATGCAAAAGTGTTATCAAACCTGCATGCCTGTTATGACGTGAGATATGCTTTTCAGATAATTATGGACTTCAAAGTATATGCCGAGTATTACAATATCCAAGATGACTGGTAAAGAATCAGATAAACTAGGAATATATATATATACTTATTTATTTCCACGCAATGAGAGAAATTGTATAGTGTTTAGATAAATTCTACTTTTTTGCTAATATTGTAAAATTTATCTAAACACTATACAATTTCTCTCATCGCGTGGAAATAAATAAGTTACATTATCTTTTATCTTTCTTTTATTAATTCTGTCGTTTATTGGATATAATTCACGCGTCTTTTCAAAAAATAAATATAATAAAAAAATTCTCAGGCGCACTAAAAAAATATTCATGTGTCCTAAAAATCGTAATTCTTCGTGTACGATTTTGCACTCACCTCCAGCTTGGCGCCCTCGATATGCTGCGTTATATACGGCGGATTTCTTTCTTTTATATACTGAAATATCCTCCTCTCGCCCTTCATAAATTCTATTTTGTGCAACAAATCGTCCGAGACAGTATGGTTGCAGAACAAAGTAGCTGTTTCGAACTGCGTTATGTACTGCGGTGCAATCAACTGGACCTTCATGTGCTCTGCCAGCGTCGTGTCTGGAAATCATGGATTCTCTGTTAGTATATACTATCATATAAATGACAAGTGACATGAGAAACGCCACTTGAGCAAAATATTATTACAAGATTGCAAGAATTGTGGAACGTGACAGTTTCCTGATTGATTCACGCTTTTATTGATAACAAGGCGAATATCTATCAAAAGAGATCAATAACTCAACATCAAAAATACAAAATCGAAACTATAGAGAGAGAAGTATATTTTTTTATATATTTCTATCTATTTTACATTCTGCGATAAAGATTTAGTCATCTGCATATTTTTATTTTATATTTATTAAGGCTGTATATTTTGTTATTTTATAGATTAGAATGGAATCTTGCGAATTTTAAGACAAAGATTTTGAAAAATTATTATATAATAGCAAGAAATTTAACAAAGTAAGATTTTTAAAACCGTGTACATTTTACAATGTATCCTATAGATTATATTTTTGATGATATTTAATTAGAATCGAGTACACGTCAAGTTAAAAATTAATATTGAAGGTGACCCAAAAACTTATATTAAATTACACATATAATATTTTTGAGATTTATATCGGAAATTCAATAAAACATAAAATTTCACGTCCTTGCATCGTAAAATTTGATTCATAAAGACCTTTAGATCTGGATCGTTTATAGCTATAAAATTATTAATACTTTAACATTTTTATACGGAAAAGGGTAATTTTTAAATTGATTACACGCACATGGAATTTGTGAATAAATGAAAATGCGAAAATAGAATAAAATAAAACGCAAAAAATCCCTGCGATATTTTATTTAAAGGTTTATGCATTTTTTATCAAGCATTGATGTAACAACGAGATGATAGAGAACAGATTAATTTAACAAGACAGGTAGAGGGAATGGAGGGCTTTCGGCCGACCGTAACTACTTGTGGCGGTCTGTCCTGTTGCTGGGAGGTGTTACTGTATCGATCAGAATGAAAGCGCGTTACCGTCGCACGCATCGTATATTATTTCGAGACGTTTCGAGATGAGAAGCCTATTTTCAAGGATTATCGAGGCCGATCATGTCGCCAGATAATACTAATGGCATGCAATTTTCTACGTGTCCATATTTTAACGAACGCTTAAAGCTGAACGACTGATATTATGTTGTCACGAATTCTTTACAATTAGGATTGATCGATTTTCTATAGATAACGTTACGTTGCGCGAAATAGTATAAGTCAATAATAGATAAATTATGAAGAGAGAATATATATATATAAATCGCGATAATAAAATTTAAAAGATATATAAAAATAATTTTACTTTGATACATTAAAAACGTAAAATAATATCTTCTTTCTGTTTAAAATAACTAAATTTTACACAAAAATTTTTATTTGAACGGTTTGTTTCTTACTACACAGATTTTATGAAAAGAATGTGGCTTATATTACTCTTTCACATTATGTCAAAACTAAAAAGTAAAGGCTTTCTATCAAAGCTTTAATCTTTCAAGAGGAAAGAATATTATGATATTTTAGTAACAATATAATACTAAATATAGTATAACAGTAAGGCATATCAATTTTATATATATATATATATATATATATAAATTTTTTAAATATATTATGACAGAATCTTAAAGATATTTAATTCATAACAGTTAAGTTAAAACTGATATTTTTCTTTTATATACATGATATTAAGATAAACACTTTGCATAAATATAATTGGATCGGTAAATAGTCGGATAATTAGTTTCTGTCACAATGGTTCTTAAAGTCGCGCTATTTGAATTACCGAAAAAGCAATTGTATTTGCAGCTGTTTCAATTAAACCAATTTATTGACCTTTTTGATTCAATTGATTCTTGAAGTATTTAATGCACTGCATTTCTAATAAATTTAAATCAAAAATATATCTTTTGCATCTATTTTTTTCTTTATGTACATTAGATTTGTCAGACTGCAAATCTACTTTTGATTTTAAACTTTTTGCATTCAGTTAGAAACTTTTCCTATAGAACTTTTTTTATAGAATATGAGTATGTTTATCTTGAGCGTGATTTCTTATTTTTTTCATGTATATTATTATCTCTCTGTACTATTACATAATTTTCATTGTAATAATATTTACCTATTTAAATTTAATAGGTGTGTGTGTGTGTGTGTGTGTTTGTTAGAATTTTTTATTCTCTTTACGTCTCTTCTTTTCTAAATAATTCCAATTTTATAATGAAATTTATAACAACTTTTAAAGTCAAATGAATAAAAGATTTTCTTAATTTTTTAATCGTTAAATTGTATCAGTTTGTGCAATTAGTGAAACTATTTTCGACTTACTATGAAATCCGGATAATATCGATGATTTAAGAATCGCGGACAAACCATTGCGGAATTGCGGAATTTGGAGAGCTCAAATTTCATGATTAACGATTGAGATAGCGCATTGTCAAGAGCTTTTGCCCGTTGAATTTTCGGGAAGCAGCATTTCCTACGACATTACCGTCCATATATCGGCCAAATGTAGTTTTAGTTTCGCGGTAACTGACTTGTTACAAAGTAGTTTCTATCGTGAGCAAAACGTTTGACAAAACACTTATGTTCGTTCGTAATGTATCGATTTATTATCTAGGTTCAACAAAGACTCATTGTTTGACTGATACAACATGTCAGTTTCGTTATAAAAATTCCCCTCGCAAAATGAAAAGGAGAAAATTATTGCATTAATCGATTTTCGTTTCACGTTATTCAGTCTGCAATGAGAGAATGCATTTATATTTACCATGCACATTGCTTCAGTTGGCATAAACTAGGTCAGATTGAGTCACCCCAATCTGTCATGAGAATTGTCTTGATTTTATCACATTTCGTGACAAAAACATTTATGATTATGAAAGCAATTGTCACGAAATACGTAACAATAAGTCGAATATAAGTATATAAATAGTTTAGTAAAAAATTGTGTCGTCGTGGTAGAATGATTGAATGTGTTAGAGTTTCGTTCATATGTCGTATTGACATATATATCGTACGTAAAGACCATTGAAGGTTCGTATTGAATGTAACATATTGTAGTAATTCTACGTGGGTGGTATGAATAATAGAAGCATTCATGTTCCTGAAATAAAGAAGTTTATATATTATCTTTTATTCAATTTTACATTAAAAAAACGTGTAAGTAATTTGTTATTTTAGTATTAAATTTCCTGAGAAAAAAAATTAACAGTGTAAGATTAATAAACAAAATTTTTCAAACATCTATAATAAAAAATAAGATTTTTGAAACTTGTCACGTTTTTTCAAATGCATTTTACTGAAGAAAGAAATTAATCACTTTAACATAAAAAAACATAAATTCACTCTTTGTCTTTAAATATTATTTGATTTAATTCCAAATTTTGAAAGCAATATTTATAATTTATATAGAAAAGAAATAGCGTAAATTTTATTATTATCTCTAAAGAAAAATACAATTTGTAAATTCATATGCTCTCACGATAACTGATCAAGATGAATATAATATCAAACAAACGATGAGACACTCTCTTGTGTGTGCTAACGGTGTTGCTTCATATATGCTCCAGAAAATGTCCCATGGATTATGACATAGAATTATTCTTCGTCACAGAAACATGTTGACGTACACTGAACAATTAAATTGAGACATATATCACACATCACAAAATACAAAGTGTATAATATTGTCTGTGAGTATTGAATTGTAAAAGGAATAAGTTGCAGCATCCAACAGTCGTCAACTGAAACAATGCAACAACTAACGACAGCAAAACATAGTGTCAATCCTTTAGAGTATAGTGTTATTAGTTTTGCAAAAAAAAAAAAAAAAAATAAAAATTATTTTTGTTGATTTTCGATTAAAAAATCAAGACTCGAAAAATTTAAAAGTTTCATACAGCTTAACTCTCTCTCTCTCTCTCTCTCCTGTTTTAAAGTAAACATATAATTAATTTTACACGAATGAGATAAGACTCACTTCCGCTAGAATGTTTTTCAACTTCACCGGAAATTCTTATTTATGATCTCTCGAGTTAATGAATTTTTCAAAAATATCGCTCCGACACATTTCAAAAACAGACGAACAAAAATAAAAATACATTCAAAATATGCAAATCGTTTTATAGATTTAGAATAGAATTTTATTTCTTATTTAAAATGAAGCAAATTTAATATCAAGCGCAATCATTTAAATAAAAAATAAATTTGTCGTTCAAGACATTTAATGTTAAATTACTAAGACGTTTAATAGCAAAAAATAAGAAAGGATGAAGAAAGATGGCGGCCAATAAAATTTTCATCCAGGAAAAGTAGTAAATAAAATTAATCGGCAAAATTAATCAACGGACGATACGTGATCTCAAACGAAAAGATTGCTTTTGAATGCGGCCCGGGGTGAACGACGAGTTCACGCCCGATGAGTGACATTCGTCCAGGAATTTCGTTCGGCTGCAGTGCGATCATCCCTTGTAACGAATCCCTTGACGAGGAAAGAGGATACACACAGGGAAGATTGGATACGCGCGTAGGAGGAAAGTCGTCGATGTGCGTTATTCTCAGAGGGTGAGGGAGAACACGCGAGAGCGCGCGAATGTCACTTACATGGAAATAATTGCAAAATATACACGAGGAGGATTTTTCTCCAGTGACCGGCGGCCGGACGTTGCATTTCGCTTTTCTAAAGGTCGGGTTTTCGCTTCTACAACGTGCACGTTAATATCTGTTGCTCACTACGTAGCGAGGCGAGGCGAGGCGAGGCGAAGGCGAGGCGAGGCGAGGCGGAGGTACGGAAGAAAGAGGCGTGCGTGTCTACGTTTGTACAGAGTGTGCCTTTAAAACTACGACGCGACTTCGTGTATGCCGGGGAGTCGGCGCTACAACTGAGCCTGAGCCGTCGAGCGGGGCCTTTCGATCGTTCGACCGACCCGCTCCCGTTCGACCGACCTGACCTCCTCCCAACGACACCGTATTAGAGAGCGACGCGAGACGACGACGCGAGACGTCGCGGCGCCCACACGAGGCACTCTTCCGGCTTCCGATTTATTAAGGAATGCCGGGATTTTAATTGCGCGTGGGATCGCATCAATGAAATCAAACGAAAATAAGTATCGTGATCATTGCGTAAAAATGAGTAAATAACGAGCACATTATTCATGAAAATTCGGCACATTTTTTCCATCTCCAAAACTGGCACTTGACTTCGATAAATTTTTCTTATCAAATCTTTTTTAATTTTAATTATTCTTCGTTATTTCGATCACATTCTCAATAAAGAATAATTAAATTTAATTATTCTTTATTTAACTCTTCTTCCTTTTAATTGTTCTTGATAGAATGTAATCGGGAAAGTTAAGGGGAATGATAAATTCTTATATATAAAATTCTCCAATAAACGAGGTAGCTCACAATTTTTCCTTGAAAAAAAAATTAAATATAAGAAAATTTATTTCATTTTTTGGAAAGTATCGCCATCCTCTAATAAACGTATTAGAAATAATGGAAGAGAGGAGGCTGTGTATAATTAGAAAATTATATTAATATTACAAAATAATAAACAGCTAATGCAAACTAAATAGAATTTCAAATTGACTTGTTTGAAATTAAAATAAAAATGTTGAAAATTTAATAAAATATAATGAAGGAAAATTTTCAAAATTATTTCAAAATTTAATTATTTAATTAGAATTTATGAATAAAAAATAACAGATAAAAATTTATCATTATTAGAATTTCTATGAAATATAAAAATAAATAAAAATAAATATACACACACACACACACATATATATATATATATATATATATATATATATATATATATATATATTTATTTATTTATTTATTTTAAAAGCTAAATTGATCATTTTCACTTATTGTAAATTTTTAAAATTTTAAAATTAAAATATATTAAACAGACGTCCTGGTAAAATTAAAAAATTTAATAAATGGAGCTTGGCTTTTGAGAAGGTCATATCACATAGTGTAATCGATCGGTTTACCATCGTATCGTGACAACTACTCGTGCCTCATTCATGTAAACGTCATTAATGTCTCATCTATAGCATATATACAATGGTCTCATCTGCCACTTTGTCACAATTCGCACACACGGATCAAGTGTAACGAAATGCTTGCGTGAAGTGCATTCGTGTCTGTTCGCAACATGATGGAAAATCACGAGGAAGATGATTTAGAGGAATTGCGCTCTACGGTCTATACATTTCCACCGAGCGTACAGAACGTGATCGAACAGGTTAGGTCCGTCGTGAATTAGTTGTCAAACTGTCTACCCTCGATGCTGTTCGATGACAGCTTGCGATGGTTTCTTTTTTTGTCGATATTTCTTAAACGTTCTTGTCTTTTTTGCAATTGAATTTGATACGAATGCGAAGCAACAAAGTTCTCTTTGAATTTCCTGCAAAATTTACTCATTATTATCACTCTGATTTCTTTTGTATGCAATATAATTCTTACATTGAATAAAATATTTCTCTTTCTATATCTGTCTTTTTTTGAACATTAATTACTTTAACATTTATACATATATATCTTATACGTAATTTACTATATAAGTAGTTACATGTATAGTACTCTAATATTATGTATAGTATTCTAATATTATCTTTCTTATTATTAGGTCTTGCCTAGTACTGATCCATTAGATCAATCCAATTTCAATGTGGTGGACTATATAAACTCTTTATTTCCTACGGAACAATCTTTGTCAAACATTGATGATGTAGTAAATGATATGGAACTTAAAATATATAATATTGACAAAGATATACGATCAGTTGTACGTGGTCAAACAAATGTAGGCCAAGATGGTAGAGCAGCATTGGAAGATGCGCAAAAAGTGATTAGACAATTATTTGTGCATATAAAAGACATAAAAGATAAAGCGGAACAGTCTGAAGAAGTAGTCAAAGAAATCACAAGAGATATCAAGCAACTGGATTTTGCTAAGAGAAATCTAACTGCCTCAATAACTGCACTGAACCATTTGCACATGCTTGTAGAAGGAGTAGATAGTTTAAAGTATATACTAAATATACATGGTATTAAAAATATTATTTAAATATTATTAAATTATAAATCTATTGTGTATTTTTTTCATCTAGAGAATTAACGCAAAAGAAACAATATGGAGAAATTATCTTACCATTGCAAGCAGTAATGGAAGTAATGCAACATTTTAACAGTTACATGGACATACCACAAGTGAAACAATTATCTGACCAAGTAAGAGTACAAATTATATTCTTGATGATAAATAGAATTCTTTTTAATATATTGCTCTTTGTTTAAAAAAAGGTACATCAGATTCATGTTGAGCTAGCTCAGCAGATTACAGCAGATTTCAAACAAGCTTTTTCAGGCCAGAATCCAAAACATTTCAATCAGTTAACAGAGGGATGTTTGGTATTATCAGTATTAGATCCTAAAGTGAAGTATGTATATAAAATATTTGCGATATTTATATAGTATTATTATTGACAACAATATATCAATATTACTAGTAATATTTTACGTATTATTTTCTTAAAGGAAAGATCTGCTTATTTGGTTTGTAAATATCCAATTGCAAGAATATGCACATTTGTTTGATGAAAATCAGGATTTTGCTTGGTTGGATAAAATAGATCGAAGATATGCATGGATCAAGAAACATCTACTCGATTTCGAATCCAAGTTTGGTACAATCTTTCCTCAAGATTGGGAGATTTCCGAACGTATAGCTGTACAATTCTGTCATGTTACACGTGAAGATCTTGCTAAATTGATGAATAAGAGGCGTAGCGAAATAGATGTTAAATTATTGCTTTACGCAATTCAGAGAACCAGTAACTTCGAGTCATTGCTGGCCAAACGTTTTATCGGAAGTACTTTGGAGACTGCCGATGCTAAGAGTGCAATAGTCAATAATGACGTGACCGAAAAAGTTCCAGGAAATCCTTTCGAAGAAGGAAGTGAAAAGGTATCAAAAGAGCTAAAACATACGTTATATATGTATATAACAATATATATGTATTATTAAAAATGTATAAAATATTTTGTAAATCTAGATTGAAACTGAAAAGTCGAAACCTTCTCCGTTCGCGAATCTTATAGGAAGATGTTTTGAACCATACCTGAATATCTATATAGAAAGTTTAGATCGCAATTTAGCAGATCTGATGGATAAGTTCGTGTCCGATTCTAAAACGCAACCACCAGGTGCCAAAGAATTCGACGGCATTGAAGGTCCGAGCAGCGTCTTGAGTTCGTGTGCCGATCTGTTTGTGTTTTACAAGAAGTGTATGTTGCAATGTACACAACTTAGCACTGGCTTAATTATGTTAAGCCTTACTGAAACCTTCCAAAAATATCTACGGGAATATGCAATCAAAATCTTACAGAATAATTTGCCAAAGTAAGTTTAAAAATTGTACAAACGAATATAATTACCAATTTTCTGTTTACTTATATGTGTAATCATAATTTATATAGAATCGGAGGTAATGCAGGTATCGGCACCAGCATGAGCAATATCACACGTGATTTCCGAGATCTATCAACGTCAGGTTTTATACAAAATTTTCAGAGTTTTTTGAAAGAAGGAGAAATTGCCAGATTTAGCAAAGAGGAACAATCTCGTATATGCTGGTAAATATATCTATTATTAATTCTTCATTTTTATTCTAGAACAAAGTAAAAAAAAGAAAACATGAAAATATATTTTTCAGTATCTTAACAACAGCAGAGTATTGTTTAGAGACGACACAGCAATTAGAGGGAAAGCTCCGTGAAAAGACAGACAAATGCTATGCTGAAAAAATTGTTTTGTCTCAAGAACAAGATAACTTCCATAAGTATATCTCTTTTTTCTTTTCTAATTTATAATTTAATCTTAATATATCTAAAAAGAACACATGTCACATTTATATATGTATATGTATATATATATATATATATATATATATATATATATATATATATATATATATCGTTAATAATTTTCGGCAATCATTTTCAGGGTAATTTCTCACTGTATCCAATTGCTAGTTCAAGATTTAGAAACCGCCTGTGAATCCGCGTTGACTGCTATGACTAAGGTAAATGATTTAAAAGTGTAATATTAACCAATGATACATAATTACAATTGCATTGTAAAATAATTTAAACACATGATATATTATTATTTTACTAATAATAAAATTAGTATTTCATTATAATTTATTAGCATAATTTTTTTTTTTTTTTTAGGTACAATGGAGTTCTGTGGAAGTAGTAGGTGATCAAAGTAATTATGTTAATATCATAATAGCGCATCTTCGACAAACAATACCCACCATCCGAGATAGACTATCTTCTTGTCGAAAATATTTCACACAGTTTTGTCTCAAGTTCGCCAGGTAAAATATTCACATACGACATGAATTTGAGCCACGATTATTTTTGAGATTATATTATATATACTTTTTTCCAGTTCTTTTATAGCAAAATTAGTACAACAGTTATTTAAATGTAAGCCATTAAACGCTGTCGGCGCAGAACAACTATTATTAGATGTCCACATGTTAAAAACAGCTTTGTTGGATCTTCCATCAACTGGTTATCAAGTACAAAGAAAAGCTCCAGTAACATATACTAAAGTAATTGTAATTTATAAGATGAATAAAAGATGGATATATACAATAGATAATATACATTTGATGTATGTGTCACCTAGGTTGTAGTTAAAGGAATGGCAAATGCTGAAATGATATTGAAGATTGTAATGTCTTCGATTGAATCTCCTGTAGATTTCGTCAAACAGTGCAGAATGCATTTACCAGACTTGCAGTCTTCAGAATTCCAAAAAATTTTAGATATGAAGGTAATGATTGCACATAAAAGTTAATTATTCTTAATCAAACATCTAATGAAATTACTATATGTTCTAGGGATTGAAAAAGACTGAGCAAGTTCAATTTATTGAACAATTTAAACAACTTGAAAGTGCAAATACCATGCATGTTACAAAAAGTCATGTGGTGCATGACAGCCCCGAACATGAAGCTGGAAGAATTAAAAGACTAGAAAAGCTCGTTAAAAAAAGGATTTAAAAATATATTTTCACATTGTAATTGTACATATTAACATAGGAAAAGTTATGTTAATAAAGAAACCTCCTTCCCCTTTATACAAGATGGAAAAATATGTGAATGTATGGGAATACTTCATCGAATAAATACAAATATTGCTGTATTTTTTCTTTTATTTTTTGATATAACCTGTATAAACAAAGATTTTAACCTTGTTTTTGTGCAAGCTCCTTTGCTTTAGCTTTCTCCAATTTCGCTATTCTCGCTGCAGATTTACTTCCCAATAAACCACCGCCCCAATGACGTCTAATTTCGTCATATCGATCATTGAAGTTCGTTTTAATAGCTTCAACAATCTTTGCAAAATTGGCTCTATCGCCGGAATCCACCTGAGATAATATACAGCAATGTAATATATTTTAATTGAAGAAAATAATTCTAAAGTGAAAGGTTTTGTAAAACATGTATCAGAAAATAATTTTGATAATCACAATTTATCATCGGATTGGCTCTTGTGGTATTCATCATAAAATAAAATTAAATTAAATTACAAAAACAATTCAAATGAAATATAGTTTCACATACCTGTGTCAAAGCAACAGTTGTACAGGTCTTGCGTCTAACCAGACGTCCCAGGCGTGCCTTACCCTTGATGATACAATATGGTACACCCATCTTACGACACAAGGCAGGAAGGAATAACACAATCTGTATCAATAAAAAAATGAATTATAGCATCACAAATTATTTTCCCTGTTACAATACGAATAAAAATATAATATAACTCAGATGTCATTTTTCGTCCTACAAAGAAAAATAATATATTTTACTTCTCTGGTGAAGAAATTCAAATTCATCACTTAAATAAAATTTTTTTACAAAATAAATATATTATAAATAAATTCTAACCTCAAGAGGATCTACATCATGTGCAATAACAACCAGCTGAGCCTTCTTTTGCTCCACTAGTGTAGTCACTGTGTTGGTCCCATAACGAATGACATTTGGTCGCTTTGTTGGCGTATCTTCCTTTTTTGCAATCTTTTGCTCAGCTCTTGCCTTCAATCTTGCTTTTTTCATAGCTGCTGATTCAGGTCGGTATTTTTCCAATACCTTAAATAACTGAGTAGCTACAATATATAAAAAAAAAATTACATCATATGTATATTAAATGATATATAAATCTTTATAAAAATGTTACATAAAATATATATTTACAAAAGTTACCTGTTTGCTTATCTAATGTTTGTGTGAACTGGTTGATTGTTGGTGGTACCTTCAACCTCTTTTGCAACACAGCCCTTTGACGCTGAATACGAATATACTTGGGCCATCTTACAAAGCGACTCAGATCACGTGCTGGCTGAATGTCCTGCCCTGAATTTTAATAAAACTTTATGTCATTCTAACTGTTATCAAGTTATTAACTACAAATCTAATCAAATCAAATTATTTTACAAATTATTAACTTACCAATGCCAAAGTTGCGTGTTCGTTTTTCAAAAAGTGGGTTGGTCACCTTCTTTGGTTCAACCTTTTTGACTGCCAATGGTGCGGCAGCTACCTTTTTCCCTACTTTCTTCTTTGGCTGCACATTTAAAGAAAATTAAAATATAATCAATAAAGTTTTCACAATAAAATTATAATTTTAACAAAATATATAACTAGATAATGCTATGTATATATTATTATCATTTTTATATAATAAATATCTTTTTAAAAAATTCAATAACTTAATCATCTTTTTCATTTGATAAAGAATTTAATGTAACAATGGAAACTGCATTTATGCTGAATGAATGCCAATGGTTCACTTTCTTCATGGTGTTAAATTTAATTACTTTTTCCACATTTTACATTTTTAGGTTATAAATTATTAAAATTAATATATTAATAAACCGATCAAATTTATACACATGTCGTGAAAAACATCGAGGTATACGATAATTAAACAATAATAAAATCAATGTGCAACAAAAACATATTTTAATATTATGTACTAAACGAACATGCCGAAATTTTGAACGTCGATATTCTTTGCTAATAATGCTATTTGATGAAAATATTGCTTGCGGACGATCGTTCAATAACTTTACCTTTTTCTGGACCATCTTTCTGGCTAAAAATCCGAAGGATTCTTTAAATCACGCCAGATATAAAACCCGGTACTTCGCGAAACACAACGCAAAGTACGTCGACAACGTAAAGAGAATCTCGCAACGAGGTAGCGCTACTGAAGCGATAGAGACGCCATTTTGACATATACGTCATTGGTTATGAATTCTAAGAGAGTTAAATCAATGTAGGATGCACTCCGAAGGTTTTCAAGTATTTGATTGACCAATCAGAGCAAAGGAATCTTTTGCAATCGCAAACAATTCTGCGAACTCGCACGTTTATGGCGGTATTTTTAAACGAATAAAATATATTGAATAATTATATAATAGAAATCACGAAACAAGATATTACAATTTAAAATATATCTAATATTAATATTAAAGAATTAATATTTTATAATAAATTGCTATTAAATATAATAATAAATATATATAATAATAATAAAGTATTTATATAGAAAGTATAAAAAATATAATTAACATTATTTTTATGTCAACATTTATGTGCATGATATGAAAATTAATTTGTGAGAAAATTTGCGTATTATCTACAGTAGTTATCTCATCGCGATGACAAGATTATGATTATTAGATTAGGTTATTCCTAACCTTAATCTACGGAGAATAAGCAGACACCGGAGTAAACACTCGACATCAATCGAATTATAATCTGTCGTTGTCAATAATGAACATCGATAGAATTCCAATAATTTAATCACAATGATTGAAATACTTTGACGTTTTCGATAATTTCTAAAAATTTTCGTACAGAAATAAATATAAAACTAGAAAAAAGGATTAGAAACGAGTGGCATTTTAAAGACAGATATCAAGAGAAAAGAAAATAAAAACGTCAGCAACTGTGTATCTGCAAAAATGATACCGAAAATTCTGTTTCGTAAAACAAGTCGGACGTTAGGCGATTGCATGACACACGGCAAGTTAAACTTGTTAAATCTCAGATATAAGCCTAATGTTACGTGTAATGTAGTACCAATGTCCTCGTTGCCACCCGACAGTCCGATGAACGTGTTTGACAGGAAGACGAAGCTGCTGCAGCGCGAACGTGCTGCGAAGAACGCTGATGTCCAGCTGTACGACTACCTCAAGGACGAAGTGGGTGACAGGCTGTCTGATCGGATATTTGACATCAAACGAAAGTTTGGTAGGGTCCTTGATCTAGGATGTGGTCGCGGTCATATATCCAAGCGAATCCTCAGTGACTCTGTAGAGGAATTAGTGCTGGCCGAGATGAGTCCAAGTTTATTGCAGCAAGCGGATAGCACGGAGGGAGTGAGAGTCAAGAAGGAAGTCGTTGATGAGGAGAATATATCCTTCGAGCCTAACAGTTTTGACATGGTGATCAGTTGTTTGAGTCTTCACTGGATCAATGATCTTCCCGGATGCTTCCGACGTATCAATAGCAGTCTGAAGAATGATGGAGTCTTTCTGGCAGCTGTATTTGGCGGCGATACTCTTTACGAGTTGAGGTAAAGGTAAAATTGCCAGGATTATCAAGGATATTTTAGGATGTCTTACATCTACTTGCTTTTATTATTTTTGCCATTCATTCTGATAATACAGAAGTTCCTTGCAATTAGCTGAACTCGAGAGATACGGTGGGATTTCGCCGCATATTTCACCCTTTGTGGAAATCAGGGATATTGGATCTCTATTAACGAGAGCGAATTTTACTATGTTAACTATCGATACTGACGAGATAGTTATTGGTTATCCAAGTATGTTTGAGCTTATGTGGGACTTAAAAGGTGATTATAAAAAATTTTTAATTACATAAGAAATATTTAATAGGCGTACAAGAATATTTTGTGTTTCATACGAGAAATTTTTACTTTTCTAGGAATGGCAGAAAATAACGCAGCCAGGAATCGTAACTTGCACCTACCAAGAGACACGTTGATCGCAGCAGCATCCATATACAAAGAGTTGTATGGAAAAATCGGAGAAGATAACACCGTCTTTGTTCCCGCCACGTTTCAGATAATATATATGTTGGGATGGAAACCAGATGTGTCTCAACCAAAGCCTCTTGAGAGGGGAACAGGAGAAGTGTCATTGAAGGACCTGTATAAGCTCGACGAAATTATTAAAAGTAGCAAGAAAATAAAACTAGACGAAGATAAATAACATATTAAATAGTCTTTATTAGTTGCACATTGAATTATGTAAATACTCTAATATATCAAGTGTAAAAACTTAATGTATTATATAAATTTTCTTTCAAATAATAGGCATAAAAAAATAATTTATTATTTACCAATAATTGTGTTTTAGTTATTTTGCCACTATTTATGTATAATGTTCACGATTTCTTTTCACTTTCCTTGTGAACTACAACACCTCTTTCTATAAGTTCTGGAATCTCGACTGCCAACCAAGGTCCTAACTGAAAAGTAATTTTTTTAAAATCTTTACATTTTATATAAAGCTATTATTTCAATGTAACATTTTTATATTCAACATAGTTAATGCTTTTGTTATATATTTTTAAGTTAGACATATATAATTGAACTTACACCAAGAGCCATTGCATGAGCGATGCCAAACTTGGGTACATTACGAGCCCACAATGGCTTGAAATGGTCAGTGAGGCAAATCTTACCTCCCCTGTACATCTTTGCTGTTTTACCATCTAATTCTGGTAAAGCAATTTCAGGTGCCGTTGTAGGATATGTAACAGGAATCTAGGGAAGAAAAACATTACTGAATAAGTTTAATGCCTATCAAAATATTTGATATTTTTTATAATTTTCAAAAATAACTTTTTATAAATGTAAATATAAATTAAAAAGTTATATATAGATATAATTATTCTTTATTTAAATAGAATAAAAACTAAATAAAAAGTTACTTACATCAAATTCTATTTCAAATTCATACTTCAGGAAATTCTGAATGTACCAGCATTTGCCAAACCACTTGGTACCTTCCTTGTTTGATTCCAGTCGAAACCAATCATTGTCTGCTTCCTTATTATTTTTGACATACTATAAAAGACAATCAGATTATACACAATTTGTATGTCAATAACGATATTCACACACACATATAATTTAATTTATTACATAAAAGAAATTTTCATGATAAAAATATTATACTTTTCAACTGTATACTTTTTACTTGACTAATGATAAATTAATTTTTAATACGTATGTTTAATCTACAGCTTATTTATTGGTATATGGAGCAATAAAAACAGAATTGTCCATATGGAAATAACGTTCACAATTTTGAAAAGGAAAGCTAAAGTGTCAAGTCTTTTTACCTTAATTAGAGCTTGATACTCTTCCTTCAATCTTTGCACCCATAAATCTTTATCTCTGGGACTGGCTTTTGTTTGCAGTAACGGAATGTTACTTAAAGTTTTCTTCGTTGATTCATCCACCATCTCGACAACTTATACTTTATACAGTTTTACATTTGATGGTGGTGGTGATGATATCACATCATGTAAAATGTCACATACATATCACCCATATGGCGTCACTGCAGCCAATGTAACCACTGAAACTTGTGCAACGAATAAAAAAAATAATAATAATTAATTTATATTCTTTGCAAATAATTATAATATTAATATATAGTTCGTTATATTTTATTGATACATATTCTGTACCTTTATTCTCCTTCTCATTCTAGTGCGCACTTGCCCTTAACTTTTCGATCAATCGATTGTCCAGCTTGCGTTTGATTGGTTGGATTTTGAAGCTTAAAGCTGCATCGATGTGCGAGTCTATGAATTTGAGGATGTATGATTCTATGATTGTGGGAGAGAGCAAGAGAGAGTAGTAATGTGGAGTGTTATATCGGTTGTCAATAGCGGTTGTGATTTGAAATAAATACGATAAATACGCTATGGCTGACTCGTCCTACGAAAAAGGATTAACTGAACTGTCAAAAATGAAGGCAAGTATCGTAAATCGACTTGTATATGCAGTGATGTTCGTAATTTCGGTAGCGCCTAACCATCAATTTGCAACTTGGAAAATCATACCGCCAACTTGGCGTCCTCTGATTCAAAAAGATACTTCATCTTTTTTTATCTATATTTATTCTTATTTTCGTTATTTGCAAATTTCCGTTACATCAATCAACAGTAATAATTTTTCCCCTCATATTTACTTATTGCTTATATACATCTATTTACAAGCTTTAAAATCTTAAACTATGATCTCTCAATTAAAAAGTACTTATCCATAGAACTTTATAAGAACAATTAAATTCTACTTAATTAATTCATTAAAGCTAGACTGCATTCTTAAAGAATTACTATTTTTCTTGAAAATATAAAGCGTATGTGTATCAGTTAGAATAACAGAGACTCCATTAATATAACAATAACATCTAATTGTAAGCGCAATGTAAATATATTGATTTATTTTTATATAACCACAAATTTTTACTCTTTATCAGGTGACCGATCTAAGAGCAGAATTAAAACAAAGAGGACTTTCCACTGTGGGCAATAAAAACGAATTAGTAGAAAGACTTCAATTGGCAATCCAGGGAGGTTTGTTTTCACTTTTATTTTTTTATTTTGATATAATTTTAAGTATGCGTTTTAATGAAAGAATGATTTAAATTTGATAGATTCTGCCTTATCCTTGGATGAAACTACAGAAGAAATTTTAGATGAAGATGAAGTACTTGGAGTAAGTTTTATAGTACATATATAGTACGATATTAATAATAATAATATATATATATATATATATATATATATATATATATATATATATTTGTGCGACTATATAACTTTAAATTTAGAAAGTTAAATATTAAAATATTAACTAAGAAGAGCATTATATATAAATAAAAAACTTTTCTGTCATTACTTTATAAATGTATGCAAGAAATTTAAATTATTTATAGGATGAAGAAATAGAAGAATTATCCAGTAAGCCAGATTCACAAGTACTTCCTGAGAAGCGAAAATTATCTGTGGAGAGCAATAATACTAATGCAAAAAAAATAGTGCTGAACCGCAAACCTGTACTTGAAGAAATTAAAAATGATCAAGTGGAAAAAAATGAAAATAAAAATGTAAACGAATCTAATACTGCACCACCAGAGAAAAAGATTATTAAACTATCAGAACTCAGCACAAAAGAGGTAATTGAAAATTATAACACTTTTATCTCTGCTAGAGGACATACCTTAAATAATAAAATCCTGAACAATATATTAAATTATTTGTTCTACTACACTTTTGTGATAATATATAATTATGGTAATTCTTTAATAGAGATTGGAAATGAGAGCTAAGAAATTTGGAATGCCATTATCCGAAGCTGCAAAAAAAGAAGCTAGGTTAGCTCGATTTACCGTCAATAATCAAAATAATAAATCAGCTGCATCCATAAAAACGCCTGTGGTAAGAAATTAATGATTTATTTTACAATTTATGTTATCAAAACAAAATGTTAATTTGTGTAAAGAATTATATCTATTTTTAATTTTTGATAGAACACTACTTATGATACATTGAAGAAACGTGGAGAGAGGTTTGGAATGTCTGTATCTACTTTGATGGAAAAAGTAAGCAAATAATTTTTGTTAATGGATTCATTTTAAAGACTTATACCTTCTTTATCACTGACTTTATTAATGAATGACTTTTTTTAGGCCGAATTGGCTGAACGATTGGAGAAAAGGAAAGCTAGATTCGGTGAAGTAGAGGCCAATGAAAGTAAAGTATCTTACAATAAAATTAAAATTGTTAAATGATACTCGATATTATATACCAAAAGAGCGATCTAATTATAAGTCTTAAATTAAGTTTATCTTATTTTCAATAAAGCTATTATATATATAAAGAACTATGAAAATTATTGACAATTATATTTATAAGTATAAATTACCACTGTCATTTCAGTATTGAATAGTTAATATTTAATTCGTTTACTTTATATGGTTTTTCATATCGTAAATTCTTTATAACAATAAAGATAATTCTTAAAAATATAAATGGAGGTATTTTATTAATAAAATCTGTACCTTGTGCAATATGTCATCATATACAATAATGATTTAGTATATGTATAAATAGCTATTTTTTATATCGATATGAAAAATATTAAATATTTCAAAATTAAAATATAATAAAGAAAAAAATATAAATAAAGTACATATAACAAAACTAATCTATATATTAATAAAATAGAAAAGTATATTATATCTATATCGATAATTAAAAAGAAGGAACACTATTTTTCTCACCTTTTTTTGTATTCTCGATCATAAAAAAGAAAGAACAATACTTTTTTTTTTTTATATTCACTCTATAATCTGAATTTATTACATACATTTTTGCTCTAGTCGATAACTCAAACGAGAGAACTAGATTGTAGTTCTGTTCGCTTTAAAATGGATCTAGTTGGCGCTAGCATACTGAAGAAAAAAGCGTCGTATGAAAAACGATGGCATAGCTCTCTGTGATGCCTATCTCCGGTTATAATAAGCTAATGGAATAAAAATATTTTCTCATGCCGGCACGTTTACTTTTTACCGCTCTCAGTGTAGTGTTTAGAATGTTTTGATAATCTTTGTATATTTCTCATTATAAACATTTTTACGAAGAAAACGTGAAAGCATCAACATGCAGCTTTTTAAGTCATCAATATGTATTATATTATACTTGTATACAGTTTATTCTGACGTTTATTGCGACGAAACGAATACATTTGATGATGTCACGCCGTAAATATTTTTTGATATTACATATTACAAATTTTGCCGCTAAAAATATATTTATCGTAAATGCATGCAACTTGTTCATAATTATATTTACAATACTTCTGTGCTCATCTTGAAATAAATAATATTCATTTATTATATGGACATATTATTATATTTTTTAATTATATTTATAATAATTATTCAGGTTTGAAAAATGTATTTTTATTTTAGGTCTACACCTGAGTTGAAAAATATACATTCTTTTTTTTATATGTCAGAAAAGGATTCCTCTAGGTATATATTTTGTCTTACGTCTTAACACACATATATACAAAAATATATATACTACATGTGATTTTAAACAGATTACTTCTTTTAGTTCAGCAGTGCAAGCAGACAAAAGTGATCAATTTGCAATGATACAATCATGTAGTAAAGAATTGGATGAACAAAATACTCAGGGAGCAATCTTTTATAAACGTTTGATTGCTATATTATTATCAAATCTTGCCATGCAGGTTAGTTTACAATATAAAATAATATCTGAAAACTTTTGTAATTACTTATTTTAGATTTTATGATTATAAATTGATACAAATATAATACAGTAAACTGACAAATTACAGAAGGATGATGACAGATTAATTGGAGCACTCAGTATAGAGGCATCCTCTTCAGAATTCAAATATCTCCAGAATTTTGTAAATGGTCAAGGATCTATAAGAGAAGTTGATAGAATTCTTGATAAAATAATAAAACAATCTGATTACACTGCGTGTCATTATATGACAGAGATGTCTCATTATTTCAATTTATTATCAGAACATTTGATAAATTATCTGTTATTTATGAAAGAACGTGTAAGAATAACTTAATAGTAAATATGTATTTATATATTTTTTTATGTTTAAATGTGAATCTAATTGACTTTCTAAATGGTTGCAGTGGGATATAACTATAATTTCTTTAACAGTCATATCTAGTTTTATAATTTTAAGAAAACATAAATGGTCCCGAGGTTTAATTATCTTTCTGTTGTTTGCTGTCATATTTATGACAAGTTTTTTCATGACTTGGTGGCGACTTATACAGGTAATTTATATATATATCATTTATACTATATCTCTCTTTTTTTAATATCTAAAATATATGCATTAAACATTTATATATATTTTTTTTAAATAAAATTTACAATCACTCTTTTATGATATATGTATGATCATGACTTCTAATCTTAAATATTTTTCTGTTTCACAGGAAGCAGAAATTAAATTAATGGCTGCACAAACGCAGTTTGCGGAAATGCCAATCGGTTGCCAGCCACATAAAATGGGCCTTTGGGACAAAATGGTTGCATCATTTTTTCGTGAGTTACTTGTATAAAACATAATTGTATTTAAGCATTTAATATGTATCATTTTATTATTCACAGCAACAAACGATTGTGAAAAATACTATGAATCAATTATGACCAATCCTAAATTGCAAGTGACACCAGCATATGCATTGACATATTTTCTCAGTACAGTCGTTTTTCAACCATTATCATATTCTGGACTTGCTATATCTGAATTTGTAGATAATGCTACCAGTGAGTAAACTATTTTGATATCAATTATATATATATATGTATATATATATATATATATATATATATATATATATATATAGTATTCAATATTAATTAGTGTATTCTTTGTTATATATATATATATATATATATATATATATATATATATATATATATATATATATATTATTTTATTTTTATATATATATATATATATATATATATATATATATATATATAATGAATTATTTATTATAATATTCATTTCTTGTTCTATAGGTAAACTAAATATTGGGTTCAAATTTCCTATTGTAATAGTGCTTTTCCTATGTTTCGGCCTATGCATAATATTATTGCCACTTTTCTTGCTTGGTGCCATAGATTCTATTAAATTACCATTCAATACCAAAATCAGATTGAAGAGTAAAATAAACTCCAATGAAAGACAAGAGCGTATTGAACGGATTTACGAGGTATATTAAATATTTTTTATCACTTATAATTTTGTTATATTTGAAATGAAGAAATAATACATAATAACACTTTCTATTGAATTACTAAAATTAATTATCTTTTTGTAAAACAAATAGTGTTCTAAAATTTAATTATAATATATTTAGAAAAAAAACTATAAAAACAATTTTTTATAATTTTTTATAAATTTTTAATAAATAATATTACAAATACACGTAATTATTTGCAATTACATTTGCATATAGCAAAATCCAGTAAAGTAGTAAAATTTTTACACAAAGCAAGATATTAATGGATTGGTATATATATTCATATTAGATCTTTTTTTTCTTTATTAAAGGATACTTCACCCAAGAAACGGTTGAAAGATTCAGAATCGATTAAGACAATTTTATTTAACCAGCAAGATAAAGGTAATTAAAGTAAATAATATGTATAAGCAAAGTTAATATATATATATATTTCTCTCTTATAACTAAAGTAATTGTTATTAACTTAGATCCTGCTGGAGGCGATGCTGGCATCGATGTACATCATTTAAGTGAAAAACATATAAAGTGCAAATGTGCAAATAAAAATGCAGATGAAAGTATGGAGTGTGAGCAAAGAGAAAAAGGAGATAATGATTGTTAACAATATCTCTCTCACACTGCCACATATGCAGTGTTGTTACAGATATTTACTAGATTGCTTGATTATTTAACATGTTATTATTATTACTTCATTTTTTTAGATTACTAATTGTTAATTTTTAGATTATCAGTATGTATTTGAGATTATAAGGTCTATGAGATCTATGAATATATCTCGTTTGTAACATAGAAAAACATTGGCAATTACTAAAATTAATCTTAAATTAATTAACATTGATTTTAATATTTTGGAAATGTTTAAAAAATCATATATTGTTTTATTAATTGTATATTTTTTACAAAGTATATTACACATTCTATTAGCATCGCTTTGTAGAATTTCACTATTTTCTTGAATGTAAGTGAATTTAATTGAATGAAATCATTTTTGCAAAAGTGTACATTGTATTTTTATAAATTGCCATTCACTGTGATAAATATTATAGGTAATCCCTAATTATAAGATCATGTTTGCCGAATAGTGCTATTATTGCTGTATGTGTGCAGCTATTATTTTATGTAATTTGATCTAAGTACCTTATTAAACAATACATGTACTACTAATTAACATGACATTTTATTATAATTGCGAAATATATTTAACTGTTTAGCATTGATAAATTCGAATTACTATTCGTGCAAAGTGTGCGAATAAACGATAGACACAGCAGAGATGAAATCATTCTGTTATTCAACTAGCAGTTTGCAGTTGCATTTATTATGACGACTCAGCTTAATGATTGGTGAGCAAGCAAGGATTTGTCAAATTTGCTAGATGTAACGTTTGCGCTTCTCATGTAATTTCGCTCGTCGTATATGTACTCGCAGATGAACTATCCAATTGTAATTGAATAAAGATGCTTTCATTATAGAATATCGAAGAAAATGATGATTAAAATTGAAAAAAATACAAAACACGTGTGTATATTTTTTTTTATTAAAGAATTAATAATTAAGTATTATTAAAATTTCTTTGCGATAAATGTTTGAACTTGCGCTTTTATTTTAGGTGTAATATATAATTGGAATCCTTTACATTACAGTATTATAGAAATGTATACAGGCTCAGTTCATATCTGGCGATATAAAAGCGTATTTTTTATTAACATTACATTATTCTTGTTCCATTTATTCCGTTTTACGCGTGATGTAATTAAATATTATTTACTATGCAAACAATAATAACAATAACATGATGTATATAAACATGTTTTATTTAAAAAGTTTAATATATGCACGTTTAAAACGCACGATTTATTTTTAAGGAAAAATACGTGTGAATCAGTGTATTGCATCTTTTTACTTTACGATATTTTTTTTTGCAATATTATCTGAAAGCTGTATTTAATTAAGATTAAACCGTAGCAAATTTGACAATTGATTAAATTGCATATTTTATTCCAGTAATATTTCATGAACTTATTATTGTTAAATTACTGTTAAATATTCGCAAAGAATACACTAATTAATATTGAATACTATATATACACGAGCGGTTTCACAATCGTGTTGTCAAAAAATTCTGAAAATAGAAGAAGCGCTATCCCTCGTTTTTCTGTTAATCTTTCCCGTTATTTGTCAATTTTTCACGCTTTTTGACGCATTTTTTCCGAAGGTACATTTAGCGAATAATTTGTGCATTAAATTCGAAAACATTAAATGCTTTTACATTATTGAAACTATGTTTATAGTTGTTAGATATCAAGCACAGTAATGAGTCGTGAGTGATATGCGTTTTTATAAAAAATGTGCATTTTTACTGAAAATACAAATGCGTTGTGATCTTTTCTATTACGCAAGATTTATTACAAAATAATACGTGCGTCATGTACTTTATCAATTTTTTAAATGTGTGCATATATTTTAAACAAAGAGAGAGAGAGAGAGAGAGAGAGAGAGAGAGAGAGAAAATATATATGTATAATAAAAAGTAATTTTCCTTTGCCAAGAAGTAATTTTTTTTTATTATATGAAATAAATTATATGTATTTAAGAATATTATATAAAGCTTCTAAGAATATTGTCAAACTAATTAATTTATAGATTAACAAACTAAAGTAAAATTTAGAGTAAGTTAAATAAAAAGAGAGATATTCAATGTTGCTAAAGCAAAATGTTGTTAACGATTATCTTGTTGTTTACAATAATACATCTATAACTATATCTATAAAACTGTCATACTGTGCAAATTCTAATTTTAATTTCTGATTTCTATAAGTTCATAATACATGTATAATAATCTTGTATTGTAATCAGGGGTGATGCAAATTCCAGTCTTATTCTGGATGCAGATTTGTACATCGTTTGTTCTATCAAATATTTGTTCTTGCGTCTTGTTGCTAGTATAGTGGTATTTGCCTGCAGAAAGGATGCATCTTTTGGTTGGTCGGCGAGCTCCATTACATGCCCGAAGTAATATCAAGGAGAGAGGTGGCCTGGCTGGATGTTGTGTGGTGCATCTAGTTTCGCCGTTTGCGAAAGTACCCGCTGGCGGCACGAAAGTGCAGCGTGTGTTAGTCAGTTTAAGGAGTTTGCGTGCTGTTCACGCGCAACTATACCGGCTAACTTTAAATTTCTAAGTAATTCCGTGCAAAAATTGTCTGCGACGTGAGCTGCTGATTTTTGTACTGTATAAACGGATTTTTCTTGCTAGTGGCAAATTTTTTTTTTTTCATTTTTTTCATTTTTTTCATTTTTTGCAGCAATCTAACAAATTTTTAAACTTTTTATTATCGAGCGTGATATCATGCCATATTGCATGAGGAAAGTAATTTATACTTATTTCACTCTCTTTTTCTTTATATATAGCTTATCTTGAATATCTAAAATTAATTAATTTTTGCAAAAGATATATCCGATATTTTCTCTTACTTCTTTTTTTCAATTCTTGTCAATTTGTTTTAGTTCATCCATCGTAAAGGAAGCTGAAATATTTCGCTCCGCGAATAAAGGACGGAGGATTGTGCGGTCAAAATATTTCGGTGCACGCCATCGCTCGCGATCATCGTACAGACATGTTCGAAAGGGTTCACGGGGCCGTAAAAGCTGCCACGGAGAGAAAAGAGGAGAAAGGTACACGGTGGATGGAACCGCATGTAAGTAAGCACGGGTGCATTACATGCTCGAAGTGATAGCTAAGGGCGGTGAGATGCTTGGGGTTCTTTAGTTTTCTCTGCGCACGCAAACACTATTGCCGTTGTTCCTTCGCATTATACGTGGCTCACTCTCCGAAAGAAAGTTTTCTCCGCTTCTTTTGTGTTAACCACGATGCGGTGTCGTGGCTTATCTGCTGAAATGCACCTTCGTCGAGAGGGCAAGCGAGTAACTCACGGTTCCTTGCAACATATGCATAACATATAATTTTTTAAACTGCGAAAAAATTTCGAACGACAGGACATTCTTTTTAATACTAATTTTATCACTTGACAAAATGTTATATTAGCATTTAAAATTGAGTATATTTTATTAAATGGTCTAATTATGTGATATAAGTGTTGTACGTTGAATATTTCATTTCTATAAGATTAATGACAGGTAGATTAAAATATGCGCGAAGAAAAAGTTGTACGATAAAACATTTATCCTAATATATTACTTAATATATATATATATATATATATATATATATATATATATATAATAATGTGACATTGTGGGAATAATGAAATTTTTTAAAGCTATAATTATTAGATTTTTCTTAGCCGTGTAAAAATGAATAAGCGATATGAAGCCACATTTAATGAAAATGAATTAAACATGTAATAAAATCACCAAGAGCCGAAGAAAATATAATTTTGAAAGATTCTCCTTAAAACAGTTTCTTACATAATACAATACAATAATTATGGAAATTTCTGCAAACTCTTGTAATCTTCTGCAATGTGCACTTAATTTGCAAAGTGATTTTAATGTAGTTGATTTTAACGCGCTCCTACCAAGTCCAACTTTTGCAGTCCCCTTCGTTTTAACTGTTTAACTGCAATTTATTGTTATGATTCCGACCATCAGGCAGCGGAGAGACTTGGGCATTCACGAAGCTCACGATGCCTTAACTCAATTTGACATGGCAATAGCATGCGGACGGCGCCTGTGAACGCTATCAAAATAACGAACCTATCCCCAACATCTTCGAGTGCATTAATCGCGCTTGGATGCATCTCAAGTGCGACGGGATTCACCGCACTTCATGCATGCGTGCGCATCAGGCTAGCTCACCTGCTCTCCTCTTTATGATCCCTCTCGAATTTGCGTCCCATCCGACCGAGGATAAATCGAAAACTCTAACTCGCGGGTGAGCTCGTGCTCTGACTGTATAGCTATCGCGATTGCGGTTCAAGCATCAATGCCTGATTTTTTTGAGAAAGAACCCTCAAGTGCGCGATATCGGACGTATCTGATCTTTTATATACGTGTAATCTTTTGTATACTTCAATAAGAGGAATTTATTCCTTGAAAGAAGAATGGGTGTATGAAAAAAGCGGTGTTTTGAGAAACGTATGCGGATTTTTTTGTAAAGCTCTCGTATATCCCTCAAATTTTTTACATTTAAAAAAAAAATAATTTTGGAAAAATATTTCCTTTAAGAATAAAGGCAAAAGAGAATTTTATATTTAATAAAGTATATTTGCTATACTTTTCCTTTAACTTTTTAAAGTTTTGATTTTATGAGATTTAATTCAAGATTAAATTTATTAGTTCAAGATTTAATTTGAGGATTAATGAACTTTTTATTGCACTTACTTCCAAACTGATTTTTGACTTATTTTTAATATTTTGCTATTTTTTTTAATCTCCAAAAATTATGAACATTTTATATCAAATATTTTTAAGAATAAAACATTTTTTCGGATAATGACATTTTAAATGTCAAATATAAATATAATACGAAATGTCATCTAAAATTATATTTCTAATCTCTTATTTTTCTACTATCACAGAAAAATAAGAATTGTGATGAAAGTATCTTTTGAATCAATGACCTTTCACTGCATCGTATCACATATTTCTGAGGGGTTTCGGAAAGAGTTTTTCTCTGCAAAATCGCATATTAATTTTAAATATCCTGGAAAAAATAATACTTTTCCTTACAATTACATGCAATGAATTTTTAATTGTATTATTTCTGATTTTGTAAGCGCGATCTTTCGGTACATTACATGTTCCATCGCGACGCGACCGCAAACGCTCGTGTCGTCGTGCTTTCTCGCTGATTGCGGATTCAGTAACTCATGAGAGGATCCGTGCCGCTATCGGGAAACGTACCGTAGATGTAACGACCAGCTATCGCCACGGTAAACGTTTCGCTGTTCGCCGGGATTGCCGAATGTAAACTGTCTATTACCGCAACCGATCGCGAACCGCGCTCGTTTCCATTGGGCGTGCGTTTATCAGCGTTACGTACGATCGAGACGAGAGGATAATGCGGTATTCCGATCATGTGCGTAAAGGCCCGCTCGTATAATAAGATGATTGGCGTTGGTAATTAATGGAACGTTCGTATACCCGGCAGATCGTAGCCGCATATCGCGGCAGGATAGCATTTTGTGTGTAGAAACGACTACAGCTATTTAAAAAAAAGAAATATCGCTGCTAGTGCTACATCCTGTTACACATCCTTTAAAAACGAACACGTTTGCCCTCGAGTGCCCGTTGAAATAAGCCACGAAAATATATTGACCAGTCGAGCGCGCCACGCGATAAGACATAAGGAGACGACGCTCATCAGGAGGCGGACCTCTTGGGGCCAGTTGAGACCAGTTGAGATCTTAATTACTGGCCTCTCTCACAGAGGAATGCCGTGTTATCGTGCGGTTACTTTTACCAACTTGCATACGTCGGACATTGAATTACACTTTGCTCTTTTCTTGTGTCGCTCCTCGACTCGGTGACGCGGTGCGATGCGTTTCACTCCAAATATAGGGATCGAATGATGCACATTGTTGCGAGATAATGGCGAGATACGCGAGCGTATTGACTGTAAAGCTTATTCACTCTTTGAATGGAAATAAACCGTTGAATCAATCATTTCGTGATGGTCTCTTATTATTGATATATAATAGTACGCTCTATTTATTGTTACAAGATATTATTGTTGTCATTATTATCGGTTTTTTTTAAATTTCTTTTCTTTTCTGTAAAAAAATTCTTGTAGTATTTTTTTAACACACTATTACATAATAATTTCTTCACGTATTAAATTATGTAAATATGTATACTTTTAATTGAAAAGCAATTTCATTTACATGCTACATACTTTTTCGAATAAGAAGCTAATTTTATTGTCTCGGCAAGTTGAGTTCGAGAAAGATAGTGTTAGGCTAATAAAACTGACCTTAACGTTCTGGCTTTGCCTTGTTCGTTTCGCAGGTGTGAACGATATATTTTCCGGAATTTGGAGCGCACTAACACGTTAATTCCCGGTTGCCAGCTTTTAGTGCACGATTAATTTCGTCGGCTTTACGTATAGGCCACGGTCAAGCGGCACATCACTCTTCGACCCTTGTTGCCCTTGTTTCATGCTGCAGCCATCCTTACAATCCCACCCAGTGCTGTATCGTTGTTTGCTAAAGAGATTTGAAATTCAATCTAAAACAAAAATTATTGAAAAGATGTTAATGAAAGATATGTAATAAAAAAATGAAAATAGTTGACACTTTTCTTTATCTCACCATTAAAATTAACATTTATAAATTGTACCTATATTTTTATATAATGTGCACATAAAAACGCAAGAAAGAACGTAATTAAATATATCATTGTAAAGGAAAATCGCAAATACGAATTTATTCGTTATTTTTTAAATTAATTTTATATGTACAAAATTAATTTTAAATTGTACAAAAATAACAATTGTTGTATATTAACTCATTGTCAGCTTTAAACATAACATATACACACAAGTATAAATTTCCCTATCAAATTCCCTATATAAATTACATGTTATAAAGATTATAATATTTATGTCATTATAAAAAAAATATAAAAATATTTATATATAAATTAAATAGAAAACTCTTAATTGCACTAATTCTTATTAAAGAAAAAAATTTATTGACTATCATATATCTTATCGCTTAATGTTTTCCGGCTTTCTATAAAGTTTTATCGTATTTAGGGGTCCAGAATCACCAAATACAACGCTGGTTCTATCTCGCCGAGATCTCCGGGATCTCCGTCACTTCTGACAACCACGAAGCGAACGACCCCACGGAGCGGTTCGCCAGGTGCAACGGATATCCTCGGCGGAGGATGTTTCAAACGATTCAACGTAGGGTAAGTCGAGAGCCTGATCGCGCCGTTGCTAATGACCGGACTAACGTATATCAGTCGTAAAAAAGGGGGCGTGCGCGACTTTATTTAAGCCCTCGTTTCCTACGAAACGAGAGATTTCTCGGTTCCGAGAGCATCGCCGGCTGGTCGAGCCCGAGACCAACGCTGGGAATTGTTTTTACGGCGCCACGATATCATCTGCAGAGGAAGTGAATGACGCGTTTTGTGAGATCCACAATGTCTCGGCACGTGTGAGGCGCAAACGGATTTTCAGAGATACTTCGGAAAGAGTGACTTTGTCTCGTAGTTATACTCGCAAGGTTGAATGTAGATGTTTCATACGGTGCTTTACTTTTATGATGAAAGAGCACGTTCTTTTCGATATAAACATGAGATTTTTTTATGATACTGTAACCGAGATTTACTCTTGACATTCCATTAATTTCTCATGTTATCTGAAAGTTTTATAGGATTTAAAATGATAACTGATTTTTTTATTACACCGTGTAACATATTGGATTATTGGAGTATTACTTTAGAGTAAAAGAAGAAAACTATACAAATATCTTCCAGATTAAGCAAAGTTTAACTAACTTACAAGTTTATTCTGGGTAATAAAGTGCATTAATAATTGCGCGGTTAAAAAACTATTTTGATTAGGAATGAAATTTATTATTAAAGAGACATTGAAAAAAAAAATAATGTTGAATCATCGTAGTTAAAATTTATTTTAGTAATTCCATAATATTACAATAACATTCAATAACATTATTAATCATATCAATACACCATGTATTAATTTGATTAATAATGTTATCGAATTAATAATATAAATTTTAACTACGATGATGTTGTTGATTCAACATTATTTTTTTTTCTATGCATGGAAAATAATGCAGTAATCTACAAATGAATTGAGACGACTATTTCAAGTCTAAAGGTTTCTACGATCTATTAGGAAAGAAAAAGAGAGAGGGAAGGAGAGCGAGAGAGAAAGAGAGAATGAAAGAGAAAGAAAGAAAAAGAGAGAGAGAAAAATAAAGAGTCGGATAACGACCTCGCTACTCGGCAGTCGCGATATCTCGATTCAGCAGATTTATGCTACTTTTATCCGGCTGGATGTTCTCTATTTCCTCCTGATGATATCGCTCCTCTCTTAACTGTATTTCCCGCCGTATTTCCCTTCCGAATTATATCCAACCGGTTAACTTAATATTAAGTTACGTTGCTTCTATTCCATTTATAGGAACGGCTCCTGTTCGTGCGCCAAATCCGTATAAGACATCCTCGAAAGCATCGACGCTTTGCGATACTCAATCGAGATATCGATGCTTTACTCGTGATATTGAATCCCTTCGATATTTTCTACGATACTCGGGGAAAAGTATAAAAATTATCGGAGCACGAGGACTGGTTCTTTAGTCGTTAGTTGCCAGACAATTTACTAGATTTGTTTGATAATAATTTGTATAAGTTATACATATACAAATTAATAATAAGAAAAAAATAAATAAATAATAAATGCTCGCTTTATAAAATAAAAAAAAAAGTCTAGACATCATCTTACTACGAGCTTTGCTAAGATGAGTTATTACATCCTTCATTTATCGGGATCATCTTGATCCTTGATGGTAGTTACGTTACCGAAATTTAACCACGGTGCACGGTTGACGATTAAGCATCCGTACTCGAGCTCCAGCAGCTCTCGTAGCTTAATAACACGTACCGACATAACCGATCATTAATTCGCGGCGAGGTATGCGTGCGCTCGCGGAAACGATCGTGGAGGCTGCTGGTGTTCCGATGGCGCATGATTAATAGGAGCCCAGCGAGAGATTGGCTCTTAATGACTCGACAACGAAAAGACCGCCGTGCCATGCCGGCGGCCATTAAACGCGTTTTTAGTCACGCCGGCTTGATTTCTACTTGAGCTAATGGGCTTTTCATCGGTTTCGGGTAATCCGAGGGGATCCTGGTCGCCTGTCATTGTATGTATATTCTTCAAGTGGCAAACACGCGCTACCTGATCCAGAGCCACGTGCACACTAGCACACGATAACCGATTAAAAAAGGCAATAAATTCATTTACTAAAAGAAACGAAATACCTGTGATTTAATGAACCTTTTATATCAACGATAGCATTTTGTTTTCTAAAACAGTCTAAAATATATATAATATTCTTTTTGATCTTTAAATTATATATAAAAAAAAAGCAAATAAATATTTCCCTCTCTCTAAATATAGTTAAAAAATATGAGAAATATAATATTTAGAAGATTATGATATATATTTATAAAAAAAGTTTCCAGGTGCCTCGATGAATTTTATATAAGAAAAGTAATATATATATATATATATATATATATATATATATATATATAGTAAATTATTCAATTATTTTTCACTCTTTTCCATCTTTCGTTCCATTTTTATATTCAACCATCTGTCATATAAAAAAATCAAGAATTAAATTTTCATTTCCGTTCTTTCTCTATCGAATGCATACATCATTGATATAATTTTTGATACGAGAGAACGATCCAAATGATGTTACATAGACACGACGCGAACGCGCTGATACCGCGAGCAATATCCTACACGTCAACACGTCTTCAGTGGTCGAAGAGTCGGTGCAAATTACCAGATACTAATATCGAGCATCGCACGGATTCGGGAAAGCCGACGCGGATGATATAGTGCACGATGCGGCGGCAACAGCAACGGCAACGGCAACGGCAACGGCGGCGGCGGCGTTTCCCATCGCGGAGGCTGTGCCCCGGAGCGGCGGACTCGTGTCGTCGTGTCATCGATAATTGATGTATGCGCGAACTAACGGCTGTAATTACAGCGCCTCGCCGCACCGCGCGGTCCGATGATGCCATACGCGGAATCTCCGCGCGCTTCGTCTCCTCTCGGATGGCAGGGCCGGCTGTCGGAGCGACAGGATGCGCATATAACTTGCGGCGCAACTGCGCCGAAAATCCCCGTGCCCGGCCTATAGATACACCCTCGCGTCGTTTTATCAGCCGAAAAAAAAAAGAATAGACGTTTCCATCTACATCCATTAAAAATGGATCGGTCACTTTGAAATATGGATCGGAGGATTAACATTGTCGAGAGGTAACGCGAGAGCGAACTCGACTATTTCTGAAATATACAGTTCATGTTTTGAATTGAGCATCCATTTTTCCAACGAAAAACTTTTTTCGACATATACATTTCTTTGTTATTGAGCGAGATTGTAACACGATTCGAATTTTCCTGATATTATACTACTGCGAGTATTTGCAAATCGTTAATTGCTACGAAAAAGATATATGTCAATGTAAATTTACAAATCGCGTTTTAGCTGAAGATCTATCTTTTCATTGTCTAATACATATAAAATTATAATTTGTTTATCATAACAAAAGAGATTTCTTCTTCTCCAAGTTTGTGCATCAGGCCCCGTGATTTTCCAGGCCGGCTCTGGTTCGACGCTGAGATTTCCCGAAGAAACTAATGACTCTCATCGGCCGTGACAGTCTGACCGCGCGGTAATTAATCGCGAGGGGGCCCGAGGGCCCGAGGATTGACTCTCTCGCGGTCCCTTCACCTTCTTCTCTCTCTCCTTTCTACCCGCTTCATTCTTCCACTTTATTCTCGCCGAGAATTATGCAAGCCGACCGTTTATTAGCATGCTAACGACCGCGCATTAAAATACTTTATTTGCGGGACAGTGATTGAGTGTTCTCGTATGGTGCCGAGCAGGAGAGGGTAGAAGAAAAAAAAAAAACCCAGGGAAATTGCGGCGAGACCTTTTTTCGAGAGCTTTTTGAATTATGTAAGTGCCCCGGACTAATTACTCCGCCGTCCGCGCGCGCTTCGACTCGTTCGTTGTTTCGTATTCGACGCTCGAACGAGGTAGACGCGGTTGATTTGTATTTTTTTTACATTTTCTCTCTCTCTCTCTCTCTCTCTCTCTCTCGCTTTTTTTTATTTTGCCGACCGTGATTGTATTTGCCCGCCGGTACAGATTGCCCGGCTTGTTGCGATCGTTCATCGCACGCTTTTTGAGAGGGAGTGGACCTTTTTTGCGTAATGCGAAACGAATACAGTCACGAAGCGTGTCCAAATAATTCAGGTTTAGAAATGCTCTGTTGTATAAACTCAATGATAACTGAACGGCTTCTTTGAATAGAATATATGGATAGAAAAGACAGATTTCCAATGAAATTACTCTCTTTTTTGCTTATCTTTATGCCAACGAAAAGTTTCATGTCAAACTGTCTTCTTAGTAAGTTTATATAAAAGAAGATGTGGGTCAAAATAATTTTCCTTACTTCTTGCGTATGAAGGAAAATCTACGTCAAAATTGCAAGAGAGAGCACTTGTGAAGTTTTCTCTAACGAAGCAGAGAAGCAAGATGCGGTAGTACTTTGTGTCGTAAGAACAATACACAACGTAGTGAATAAGAAGACTTTATCTGCTTATAATAACATAAGCGTTAAATTTTAAAATTATGTTACTAATAAATTGACAAATTAATTTATATAATAATACTGATAATAATAAATAACACTAATAATATCTCAATATGTTATTGATAATTATATGAATAAAATTGCGTCAGCAGTCATAACATTTAATCCAAAAGATTCTTGTGATTTCTCTGCATGCGACTACTTAGCGGATAAAATTCTTCATTTCATAATCCACTTTTCTCTCTCTCTCTCTCTCTCTCTCTCTTTTAATATTATATCATAACTAGTATATACTGCTGTGCTACTTATACCGCCATGAGTAGCGCATCAGTTGAAAGCATCATTAAGTGCTTGAAAATTTAATATTACGAGTGGCCAGTGGGAGAGCTCGTTGCTCGCTAAATATTGACTGCATCGTCGTCGTCGCTTCAGAGACGAGGATGAACGCAACAGAAACGTGATCGTAAATCGCGCGTTCGAAGTGGACCAGACACGATTCGGGATGTGCGGCTGGCGATTGTCGGCAAGTAGCAGCAACGGAATGAAATTCGAAGGAGAGCACGCGGCCTATAATAAGATTACAGGAGGCCGAGAGCTACGGCGACTAACGAGGCTATCGTCACACTGCGAAACCAGATGTCGGCCGCCTAAGACGTGTGGCCCTTTTTGGTGGTCCCTCGATTCCGGGCCATGTGCTATTTGTCTCCGCTCGTGTAGTCCGCCCAGCCCGCGATATTTATGAGAATGAACTCTCGACGCGGATCAAAAAGTGCGTCTGTACGTGTGTCTGCGGGTGTACGACACGATTAGTCGGCATCCTCCTTTCCGTTTTTGTTGCTTGGAAAGTTGTTGAAGCCAAATGAGATATCTGTTAGACTACTCTTCAAGTTGGAATAAAAAGTCATTGCGATGAACTTATACAAAAACATTGTTTAACGCAGCTTTGGAAAAGTCGACAGATCTCGATCTTTATGATTAAAAAATCTTGTAAATATATCCGCTGAGAATGGATTAGCTCTTATAATATGAGGAATATTAAAAAAAATTTTTTTCATATTTATGTGATCTATTCTTTTTCTTTCGTTTTAATCGGATTACAACTTATTCCTAACAAATTTTTCGATTATTTATTTTAATAAATACATAAATACATAAATAATACTATGAATGCCATTACGAAGAATATTTGATAATTTAATTTCCATTTTCTCAATATTTTTCGATTAAATTTTTTAACGTATATTATTCAAGGTCAATATTCTAATATTTACTCGAAATTAATTTACCATAATACACTTCTCATTATCGTTGAAAAGTCAATAATGAAACGATGGAAAAATTATGAGGCTGAGCAGAGCATTATGCTGATGAATTAATTGTTTTTTCTTATACATATATATAAGATAGTATCAGTGACGATTTATTACGTCAGATTTTAATCTTAACATTATTCACGATCCTCAACATTATACGCCTAGATCGTATCTGTATTATTTCTTCACACCGAGTTTAAATTAGAGCACGGCATCCTTCTGCACAATTTGTCTCACTAATAAAGGACGCATGCGACGTTTCAATGGAGCTTATTAACTCGGCGTATAATTACGCCGTGTGGACCTTATTATCCTCTCGGTCAGGCAGCTAGCGTACAGGCCGGGATTTATACGCGAGATATCGATACGAATAATTCTGCAGACGATGAACACGAGGCGAATATACACTGCAGCGACGACGAGAAAGAGACATATTATATTCCGATACGTCTCTCTCCTCTACGTTGCGAATAGCTCGGGGATGTGTATTATGTGGAAATTCAAGCTACAGGCATCTCCCGGATTTATTGCGGTTCGCGGTGACAGTATACTTACATATTGTCGGTGGCATTCCAGCACGATTACTCGCGCGATTGCTCGTGCGCGTTGGCCGTATTACCGTTCATATTTCTACGTGGATATGTATTTAGGTTGCACACCGATATTTCGGGTATCTACAATCTTTAACCGATACGGCGCTTCTGAAAAATTTTCGAATCGCGAAAATTAATGCCCTCGGTCGTTAATAACGATGCGACTGCTGCCATTGGGTATCGATAATGGATATTATGAAAAGAAGATGCAAACGACGCTCTCTTTCATTAATGCGATGATGCATTATCGAGGAGGATGCGCAAGGGCATGTTATTAATGTGCAGTCAATTTCGATGTAATAAATGATTGGTCATTTTCGCGTTTCAAAAATGTCTAACAGACATAACTAGGTATTTTCGTATATTATATCTATATGAATTATAAAAGACATATATCAATGTAACACGTAATCAATACATTTTAATTAATTAAAATCTAATTTTATATTTCAATAATTATCAATATTATAATATTGTATATTAAACACACATACGCATATATTGCTCCACTAGATATCTTTCTTTAACGAGAAAGTCGATTATCTCTGAATAAATATACATATGGCGTTTTAATTGTAAAATTATCGGAGAAGAGAAATTATAGAAAAATATTATATTAAGTATTTAAATTATATTTTTTCTAATTTGAAGAATATTTTATTTCAGGCGCAGTGTGTTTTAATTATTAAAATATCTTATCTTAAACGTATATCATACATTATAACGTATATATAAGAGTTATTTTTTAATATATCAAATATTAAAGTTAAAAAATCTTTTTTATTATGCATTAAAAGAAAATGAATTTGATGTTAGTAATTAACGAAGAATTTAGACCTGTGCAAGTATTCTGAGTAACAATGAAATAACCCCTAAGCAGCCTCTGTGAATTATAAACTACGTTACATTCTAAAATTACATGTCATCTATATACAAGGTGTCCCAGATTCCTCAAATTCCTCGCAATTTATCTGCATTGAGCGACGTTCTGCAAGAAGCTGCCGTTTATATCAAGAATCCCTAATTTTATCTTAATTTAAATTAATTTATTAAATTAAATTATCGAATTTTGAAAGATATATAATTACCTCATTATAACTAAGGCAAGCTGAATCCGCGTACATACAAGAATCCATTCATTTTTAACGACTTACAATTTGATAATTATCAGCATCATAATTTTTCAATCAAGAGAGAAGAATAGATTGCAAATTTGCCTAAAAACCTGTCATTAAAATTATAAGGTCGCGTGTTCTCGGCCATTTTGTAGAAGAACGACGATCTTTGATTACCGGGACTCTCCTCGAAGGGAATGAGAAACGCGAGAGTCGCGTCGCTCGTCGAGGTTACGCTATACGAGGATGCAATTAGTCGGCTGGTATTAGTATCAGATCCATCTCGCAGAGTTGAGGAAGGGGAGGCGGAGGAGGATGGACCGATGGGGAACGACTGGCATTAATTCACCTCTTCGCGCAGGATCCGAGTCCTAGGCTAGCTTATATACACGAGGGAAACACGAGTACGGCACGTTCCATTCCTGTCGGGAGGGAGCGGGGGCGTTGCCTGCTACTAATGTTGTTATTGAATTATTTCGAGACTTAGTTTTACGTGTGAGGGATCAAACCCCGGCTTAGTCCCCGCGGATGAAGGACCCGCCTTCTCTCTGTCTCTCTCTTCCTCTCGACGGATTTCTAACTACCGTTCTCCGCCCTACAAGCTCGAGAGCTCGGCGCAGAGAGTTCCTGGCGTTTTCTCGAGTAGATTAAGACGCGATTTGGATGCTCACCCTCACAGATATTCTATAGAAGGGTCGCGCGCGATCCGCGATCCATGATCCACTATACACCGGGCGGTTGGGGAAAATACGGAAAGGAATAACTTGGTGACAAGCGAAACGGTCAGGCGGGGCTGTCAATCTTTCATTGCATCGGATGAACTATAATATAACTTGTAGGTGGTAATCTTTTATTTCGTATATATTTATATTGTCTTCGTTGTTTATTATAATAAATTATATTTTAATAAAATGCCAGAATATTGAATATATCTTATAAAAATATTTTTTGTGTTATATTAAATATATTTATACGATTATTAATTAATTCTTCTCAGTCTAAAACTTTGTTTCTTATAATTGGTTATAATTTTATAAGGAATTTTCTTTCAGAGTTTCTCACGGGGACAAAACGAAATAGAAATCAATGAAACTTAAACACACAATCATCAACAATCATAAAAAAAAAAAAAAAAAAAACAGAATTATCTTAAAAAATATAATTATTATATATAAATAACGTGATATAAATAAATAAAATGATATAAATTCATTTACACATATAAAAAAAGTTTGTTTTAATCTGATACATACCGAATGTGAATGACTTGAAATAAATACATACCGATACATACTGATGCCGATTACGTTTTTTTTTTAATTTATATTAGGGCAAGCCTAATAATTTTCCATATAAAATTTATAAAATATGCTGCTTGCCATCGTTAATAATTCACTTTTAAAATAAAAGTTAATGTTCCTTCTCGCTTGGTTATGCTCCTGCTGGGAGTTCCCGGATATTGTTATTAGTTTCCGGCCTCGAAAAGTCTCCATCCGTTCCTAGTTTCCCTCCTTTCCCTCTTCCCTCAATTTTGCTCCTTCGCTCCATGAATTTCTTCACTGCTTGTACATTTTTCAACACGCTTCCCTCTTTCTTCTCAACACTTTCCTCGCTCCTCGTTTTGATTCAAACTCCACTACGTGGGGCGGCTGGCTCGCTCTCCGGGGACATCAAAGAAGGGCGGACCGACAATGTCCTAATCGTGACTCGATCTCGTGGAGAAAGTCGAGCCCTCGTAAAGATCCCGTTCACGATAACGATATCCGATATGTCGCAGTTTCCTCTCTCTATTCGCCATCCTCCCACGTGTCTCGATTGTGTGATTGTCACTAATACGTTTACATCAACCATCACCAAAATGGTTCTACCTCCTTTCTTTACGTAAATTGATGTTACATCATTATTACTTTTGCTATATTTCCCGCTATCGGACGGTTGTGATTTAACTTTTTAATTATATCTCCGATTAGAATATTACGATTGTATGAATATTAAAGGATATTTTTTATTAATATGCATGTAACGTATAATGGGCTATTAATAAACGCTTTTTGCTTTTGACACCGAAAATTAATAACAATCCGAGTAACTTCCATAGAAGAACCAAACAAGAAAGGAACATTAACTTTTATTTAAAAAAAATTAATTATTAAATGACAATAAAGAGCAAAGTATTCTGTACACACACATATTACATATAGAAAAATATTAAATTGACAAATAAAAAATGTGTAAGTATATGTATAGATTGTATATTGCTATAAGTAAAAGTTAACCAAATCAATTTTTTTAAAGAAATTTTTTTATTTATTGTTATTTATTGATCTTTATTTCATTTAATTCATTTAAAGATTAAAACTATTTTTATGTGTATGTATAGTACTGTATCTTTCTTAATGTAAAATTGAGAGATATAAAGCTGAAGGTTCGCTAGTTTCCATATCGATTCGTCCCTGTGAGAGATGTTAAAAGGCAGACAAAAAATACATCGTAAACTTACACTACGACCAAGGATATAACGTTCAAGAGGAGTCGGGCAATATAATAAAACATTCTAGGTATGTATATAAATATATCTGCTTAAGACATGAGGACCAGAGAGTTTGAGATATTAGAAACACGTGTCCCGGATGAGACGGCGCTTTTTTGGAGCGTGATGAACGCTCGGTGTCGCTTTAAATGCCTTAGATTATACATATGTATATATATATACATATAACTTTTGCGCTGTCAAAATATTAAATATTTCTTTTGCAATGTGTTGAGCATATTAAATAACTAAAACATTATTAACATTAAAAGCAAATTATGTTGCAAATAAAAAGTATAAAAGTAAAATGATAGTCTTAATAATTGACACAATTTAATCAAAAGTACTATCAAAAGTTTGCATTTTCAAGTCTCTTTTGTAAAATAAAAAATTGATTTTATTTTATTACATTTGCAATTGTATTTTTTTATTTGCAGTTTTCAAAGACAAAAACATCAATAAATATTTTTATATTTCTTTTAAATGAGCGATAAATTAAGGCAAATTTAATAAGTTTACAGATTTTATTTATATTCCTAGAAAATTTTCGTTATTTAAAATAGAAATGCATAAGTTTTGCCTCGCCGATTTCGATGTTAATCTTCGCGTAGAATTTATTAATCGATTTAGGGTTCCAAAATAACATTTCCGTCTATAAGCGCATTTTGTTGCCACTAAATATTCATTTCAAGCACGTATGCTCTAATGTACTTATCGATGTATCGTGTGAGAGGAGACGGGGAATATGATGGGGTGCTGACCGATTCGCGTCACAATGAACGAAATGAAGGTGACAGCGCAGCTATTAAAATGATGAGATTATGCATATCGCACATGTCACGTATAGACGCGGGCATTATCGGGGAAGGATGGGAAAGTAGGGGGAGAGGAGATCGCGCTTTTAATATATGTTGAATAAAATTCTCGCGATCATATCCTCTCTTTGGCACGCTCGCGAGAGACGCTAAAAGGCATAATGGCAAATTGCGTTTCGCGATAATGATGCTCACGATAACAATGCACGGAAAGTTCTGTAGCACGTCTCGCTGCAACGCTCGTCCGATGTTGATAACGGGCACTTGTGCCAACTTTCTCGTGATTAGCGTCTCCAGGAATGCGGTATAATTGGTTCGAGTCGCGAAACTAGGTAACGTGTCACCCGTCGCGAAAACAAAACTTAAGCGCAGGTACTCGCTAATTTCATTATTCGAAATTGCGTGAAACGAGTAAGGAAATGAAACTGGTTCCGCGGATGTGCTTGTTTCGCATCCGGCGCTTGCCTATCCTCAGGATTTTATGCAAGATATCTCTTTGCAATATTGACTTAAAACTTGCAACATAACATTCGTGTATAATTTCGAGTTCATTTTTTTTTTTTTTAAGGAAAAAATTTAATCTCTTCTCTCTTTCTCTCAGTTGTAACTTTCATTAATAATATCTCAGATATATATTTTACTTTTTTATTTTTATATTTACTTTTCTATATATATATATATATATATATATATATATTGAATAAAATATATGTGTTTAATAGGAAATGTGATTGTATAATATCAAAGTCTTATTAATTTAACATGAAAATGACACTGTGTATGAATGTTACTGAAAACTTGAATTTAATTAGTGGTTTGGACATATTGAATCTATATTCTATGAATTAGGTATCAGAATATTACATAAAATGATCATGTAGCATTATACATGGCTTTGAGTTTGATAATTATTGCGTAGTGAGTTTCGACAAAAACAGCAAATTAGAGTTCTATTATGGGGATATAGTAATCAATATTAATCATCACTTTATTGCAAATCGGCGTAATTAATTAATTAATTAATTAATTGTTTTGCGATTAGACTATATCGAAAGAACTGCAGTTGCAGATTGCACAGTTATCTATGCTTTGTAATCTTTTGATATAGTGGTTACCCGCAGGCGCGGCTCGATCTATTAACTTCGATGAGACGTTTGTATCATATAAAATTATATAAGGTAAATTATATGTCAGATTGTATATATGGTAGCAGAAATATTGGAAGACATATCGCTTTTATCGAAAAATCGAACATAGCTACAAGGCAAATATTTCGTCGCATACATATACGTGATTCCGATAATATAAAATCTATACATGTGTATCTCTGTACGCCAGTCCGATCGCAAAAGAGGCTCGCGATATTAAAGAAGTAGTATGCAAGTCGCGACCAATAACAAGATATATGCGCAGAAATTCATAGAGATTCATATTGGTTTGTTATTGTTCGATATTTCAATTTTTTACCTATTATTATGAGATAAAAATAAAGATAAAATATTCTTCGTCATCAGAGAATTTAAGCATCGCGTAAAAAAAGATTCTGAAGAATGAATAATTCGCGTAGAGAGTAATTTTAATAAATCGAAGAAAAGAAAAGACGTGAGAAAATAATATTTTAAGATGCATCGGTTTATTCGTTGCAAATGCACTGAACGAACATCGAGCCGAGTTCTGAATATATCCAGCAAAGAAGTCTCGTTCGATGCAGCTGCATCGGTGAATTATTATGCAATACCGGTGCATGTTTCACGCATTCAAAAGTAACTATGACAGATTACGCACGCATGAAAACGAGACTACGGTAATTGCGAGCAAAACGCTACTTCTGCAAATGAGCTTGGCAAGGAATTCGGTAATTCTCCGCCAATTAGACGCGTCGTCCTAAATGTTAAACTGACACCGACGGCGAAAGTTGAGAGCGTCACGCGTCGCGATGAATCGAGAGAGTCGCTTAGACGGAGAGAAGGCAAAGTTTGTCGCTTCGTGAAGTGGTTTGGATACATACATCGTCGATTTCACACCTGGGTTGTACTTTCTACTTGTGTGACTGACGTGCGTTCAACTCATTAATAAAAGAGACGGGATTCACATTTCTATTCATTAAAATTCCTAAAAATGTGCAAAAATTCACTCGCTTGTTTTTAACAATTAAAAATGATTTGCCGTTTTTCAAATTTATGCTATTAGGTTCGGAAAAATGTGCGCGATTGAAATAGCATGTGATAAAAAAGTGTTACGAATCGTAATGAACGGGTCAGATATATCCTATCTACACGCAAAGAGTGTTAACACCGCGGCTTTTCATCCCGACGCGACATGGCGAAAGCCGAGGCTGATCACCGTAAAAGCACACGAAAACGCGCTTCGCAAATATTCGCCGGCAAGCTTTTTTTCACAAGCGCAATCCTCGAATTGCATTTGACATTTCCCGCGTGCGTCCGCCGAGTGCATCGGGTGATCCGGAAACAAGCTCGCGGGAATTACAGGTATTGCCGCGGATACCAGGCGTATTGAGGTTTTAGCAAATACTTCGGGTTACGAAGAAAAGAGGTGATCAAAGCCACAAACTTGGATATTAAACATTAACGTTTTCTCATACAAAAAGCTCATTTTTTATACCATCCGTTTGGGCTCAATGGGCTGTTAACTACTCATACAAATGTTTATCTTGTAAGTGATGGCGTAAGCAGTCTCGGAACATTATGAATTTCAATCAGATGCAAGCATGATACCAGTATGATACTTTGTGTTGGCGAAACTAGATTATTCTCACACAAAACGTAAGTTACTTATATATTAGCCAAATTTACCCACAAAATCATTAACAATTCGCTATAAAACTCGAAGACAAATGTTTCTTTATAATTAGAATTTTTTAAATGAGTTCCTAAATATTTTATATTTCTACATATTATTTGACATATATCAAATCGCTCTCGATTATACAGTCCAGATTGAAAAATAGTATTAGAGCTAGTGAGTTAATTCGTCTCAAATTTATCTCATTGTCAGTCTTTTAATCTGAAATTCTGAGCAGTGTCTGATCGTTAAAATCGTTATAAGAGCAAAATTGAATTTTTCGACGAGCCGAGAGATAATATCGTGGACGAACGTGGCTCTGTTAAGGTCGTTATTACGAGAGTTGATTTTCTCGACAAATCAGATGGTTGCGTCGAAATAGTACGTTGATGAAAATTATACGCGGATCTTCGCGGTGAGATGCGCATAACGAGTACGTGCTTTTCCAAAATTTATACGATTACGCTTTTAAACATGATTTTTAAACGTGATATTTTTCTTTAGAGGAACTATGTATTTTCTGCTCACTTTTCTTCGCAGGGTGCTGCACTGATGTATCGTTTTTTTTTGCTATTCTTATCTCTTGTTTCATGCCTTACTAACTTTTTACGCGGCTTGTCTGTCCCCGGTGAATCCCCGTTAAAATATCACGTTGAAAATAACTCGCTCTCGAATTCACATTTCTCGCTGCGCGGCTGATTTTGCCGGAATATGCATGAGACAGAGGCGTCAGGGGTAAAATGGGAAAAAAGCGATGATGCGATGAAAAATTTGGCGATTTGTAAAATATTTTTCTTTTTTTTTTATTGAGTCGGCGATATGTTAGTTTCAATTGGAATTGCAAGTAAAATTTCGTTCGTCAAATTTTGATATGTAAGTATTCTTCGCTGTAGGTATAGCTGTGCAAAAATACGTGCAAAATTATAACTTAATTACTGTATCGCATTTGCAATAACATACGATAATGGATATGGATCTTGCGAATTCTACCGGGATTCGCATCTGTTCTGGAGGAATTTGTTGAAACGCGGTCGAACAAGCACCCGTTACATGAACGATACGTGCGATTTTTGCATGCAAACAACCATGTTCCATTACTTTATTACCAATCGAACTGGCGATTTATCGAGAGAAAAAGAGAATTCGTTGTTTACTTTCAACGCGACTCTTTAATGCACTAGCGTGATTACAATTGATGCAACTAGATTACATATACACACATCGCGGATATTGGTTTTTATTTTAACCACCATGATTGTATATTTTATAAAATGCTGGCAAAGTTGAAAAATAACAAAAAGTTTTACAACTTTTTAGGAAAATTATAAATAGTTATTTAAAATTGTTATTTTAATTGATAGAATTACTAAAATAATTTTATGGAGAATTTCAGTAAATAAATTTAAAATAGAGATTGATACGACTATCACAGGTTTATTACCTAAGAGACATTTGTCTCTTATTTATTAGTATAACTACAAATTGTTCAAATGAAGGAAATTATGTCATTTACCGTGATGTGACCTTAAACTTCAAATTACAAAGAAGTTCAATATGATCTCTGTGTCCCTATTTATTATTTGTGTCATCTATTTATCTTATTTCGATATATTTTGTAATATACACCGTATTCATAGAATACCTTTTTAGTGAATGGGTTGAAATAAATCGTTAGAAAAATCCAATGTTTGTGCGCGATAAAAAATGAAACGCATAACGCGACGACCGTACATAATAACGCAATATTCATTTTTGTGTGCGATTGTAATAGAGATTTATAATAGAAATAATAAAGGTGCAAGAGAGATTTAAGTGGGTTAATCCGTTACGAAATCGGTTCCATGCGTCACGAAATTGGCACCCGATACAAGTACACAAGCTCGTAAACATTTACTCGTCGACAGCCGTGTGATTCTTTACTGCAAATGGTGCTCGGGATTTATAGGAAGAAATGTCGAATCGCTATTCACATTTAACGATTACAATCCGTGCGACCCGAGTGCATATAAACTATTGATTTTTCCATGATCTCCGGTTACTATCACATATCGGCTATATCGCTCGTTTTTTTTTTCTTTTTTCTTTTTACATCTCGCAATTTTACTTTAAGTTGTGAAATGCTCTCTGAGAAAATTATAGTATGTATATTATATATATATATATATATATATATATATATATATATATATATATATATATATATAGTATAACTATAATATACCACTGATTCAATAAAAATTATCGTAATAAATCGTGTGTTTGTTTTTCACATATATTTGATATCAAATTATATTACTATATATTTATTTAATATCTTTTATTATCAATAATGTAATTAAATTTCTACAACCGCGTATAAGAAAATAAGAAATATATTAACGATATCAATTTTTGTGTTGCATTAATGTACGTTTCGGTTTTGTTATTTTATTTGTTTGTGTAATTATATTTGTATTACAACTATTTGATTTTATTAAAAATTTAAATTCAGATATAATTTATTATAACCAAAATAGTATTTTCACACTATATGATATCATAAATCTCGTATGTGACCAGTCTTGCGCGCGCGACGTATGCGTTAATTTTTTAACTTATATATTATAATAATTAAATAATTTTCAACTTTATGTAATATACATCTAAATTTAAATGTTTTTATCAAAAAACCGTATATTCTTATATTTTCATAATTTTATATTATTAATCAAGGTATTATAATATTTTGACAATATAAAATGACATTTTATGCTGTATTGTAAATTCTATTTATTTTCTTTTTTTCTACATTTTATAATGTAATATTAAATTTACTTCATCACAGTCTCTTCAAATTCAGAATTCAAGAGCAAGACTTTACTCTTCATTCTGGTGCGCATTCTGTCTTTTGCTAGAAAAAAATAACAGAACAGAAATATTCTTTGTCTATAAGAAGGTAAATCTTGCCGTCGAAGCGGAATTGTATCGCAGAAAGATGAATTTAATAAAAATCAGTTCTATCGTCAACACTGTTCTCGTGAAAAAGAAATTCTCTCTCTCTCTCTCTCTCTCTCTCGACTACACGAGCAAATCTAATTTCGGAAGCACCGCAGGACTCCCTCGCGAATCGAGCGGGCAGATTATTTTAGTCGACGTCACGAAAACGTCGGGGCTTCGTTCTGTCCGTTAAAACGCTAAGCTAAACGTATACTTCCTTCTCGGTAAAGTACATATGCGGCATCCGTTTGCACGGACTACCGTTTCGCCTCCATCTCCGTTTCGTTTGCAGGCCCGACGAACGAGCGGAGAGAAAGAGCTGTCTCTCGTTTCGTGGCCGAGCTCCGCTTTCAGCGAGTTTAGGAGAAAAGTATCTAATGCGAGCCGACCCGCGAAGTGCCCGACGTTTCTCGGAGTTTCTTGATTACGGTCTCGACCGTCGTCTTCTTGTTACGGTCGACGTGGCCTGACGCGAATTTTTATGCCAGCTTTTAGGCTCTTAGGAATAGTGCAAAACTGTCCATTCTTTTCTTCGGGACAATAATATACATGTCAAATAAAATTATTTTGACTTTACAAATATAACTGTGCATCACAATAAAAAAAAGCTCTTTTATAATAAGGATTTAAGTAGATATATAGTTTATAATTTTAATTTCAAAACTTATAATCATTATTTTTTTTAAATTTAAATAAAATTAAATTTAAATAATTTAATTTTAAAATAGCTTTTTCAGTGTTTATATATACGTAATATAATGTATAATTATTCCTTCGCAAGTACAGTAATCCTTATTTGATCACATATCAATTTCATGAAAAATGTATGAGATTTACTGTTTTTATAAAAAAGTAACAATATTATAAAGTTATTAAAAAGAATAATGTAAATATTCATTTAAACGTCATCAATATACTATTAAAATTGCAATTACTATTTTTAATATTATAAAAATTATTATGTTGATTTACTTTTCACTATATGAACTTATTGCATGATTTTTTAAAATTAATTTGTTTAAATTGAAAAAAATGGTCTCCATGAATGTGTAATCACTCTCAGAATACATGTACATGTATATAGATACAGATAATTCGTTATATATATATAGTATGTCTTTTCATAAGAAATCATTTTTTGTAAGAAACTAATAATTCTATTTTATATACATATATCTGGAAGTAATTCTATTATTTCTAAATTATAAAATAAAAAATATACCACTTACCAAAATAATGCGCAAAAGATGTCTCTCATTTCGTGGCTCTATTTTCATCGCGTTTAGAAGAAAAGTATCTCATACAAGTCCATCCGCAAAATATCCGGTGCCATCTAAAGTTTTTTTATTAACGAAGCGGTTGATTAACGTTATGATCTGTAAAATATAAATATCCAAATTATATATAATTACGTTGGATTATAAATTATTATTATTTTCAAAGAATAAATCGCGTAAAATGCCTGATTTAATAAATAAAAAACATCGCTTCCGAGTCACATTTAGTAATCATTAATCTATGATAATTACAGGAAATGATTGTGTTTGACGTGTTCTAATACTTAGAATGAAATTTCGCAAGATAATACAATCATTGATTATCTTTTCGAGTTCACGTGAATGTAAAGATCGACTGTACATAAAAACACACTAGAATAACAAACAATAAAATATTGTAATAGCCATAAAAGGAAAGTGTCGAATTTTTGCTACATGATTAAATGACAATTAAATACAACTGTACTCCGAAATACCTTGATTGTGAATTACAAAACATAATAACGTTCTTCGGGAAAATAATAAACATATAATAAATTTTAAATATATTTATTAAACTATAATATTGATTTAATTTTAATATGTATTACTCCAATTTCACTCCGATACATATATCTCGTAATACTATGCAAATCGAGTTAATGATCAGATTAATAACTGGATGAAGACTAGATTTTAGTACCTGTCGCGTTCATATTTTGTGAAATAATGTAATGATACGAAGCGTGACTCACGCATAACCTTGCTGGAGTCTCGTGCGACTACGAGCCTACCAACATAAATAACACCGCACTATACAAGTCCAACTTTACAACGTAACATATTGTTATAAGTACATAAACACGTACATATGATTATAACTTGGCAAACTAAAACCTTTTCTTTCGTCATTTCGAGAAGTTCAATTCATGGAAAGAAGATATTAACAACGTTAAATTCCTTAATGCATAAATTACCAATAATTTTTATCTCAATATATCATAATATGTCAGTGAGTTGATGACTAGATAAAACTATTAATGACTATATAATGACCACATAATTTAGCTTTAAGTACCTATCACGATCGTATTTTGCGGAATAATACGACACGTACGAAGCGGTTCGCGCACGACCTTCCTGCTCGAATCTCGCCGCGCGAATGACACCAAGGCTATCAAACATAAACATAATAGCGCGTTATACGAGCGCCGAATTTTACAACGTATGACGTATTAGAAGTACACGACATGTTTGCGTACACGCATATACATAATATTAACTTGGCAAACTAAAATTTTTAATTTCATTTTTTTTCGAAAACTCAATTCATGACGACAATGAGATGGTAATAATAAGTTAAATTCGTTAATGCATATTTTAATCAAAAGTTGTCATTACAATTATCACAGAATAAAAATTATTCATCCTACGGTCTGAAGCTTAAGTCGATAACAAATTTATGCTAACAAAAATTAATCATTATAACGAATAAAAATTTTTTTTAATATGATGATTGTGATTACTTCGAGAGTTCTTTGATTTTGTCATTCACATTAAAACTACGATAGTTACGTTACTGTTGAAAACAGCACACAAGGCGACCAGAGACATCGTCCCCTGCACGCGTGTGTAACGAGGCGTGCGTTGTAATTGCGGAAACTCGGACACCCGCGTCAGCAAAGCCCGATGGTGCTTGATTGCCTTCGTTGGTCCAGTCGCTTGTGCACGGGAACAAAGCAGATGGGTATCTTTAACAGTTATTGGCTGGCACAGAGATAGAGAGAAAGAGAAAGAGAAAGAGAGGGAAAGAGAAAACGGCTTTTAGGTGTGGAACAATTTATCGGAGGTTACACGCATTTGGGGCAGAATCGCGTCGCACGGGAAGCGAGAAGAAGAGAACGAAGAGGGGGTGGCACGGACGGATGACCAGCGCGGCGTGTCGTTGCTTTCAATTAGATAATTGAAAGAGGGGAGAGTCGAGAGACGCTTATTCTCGGTACTATGCGGTCTGCCAACATTTTACAAAAGCCGCACGAAGGGAATGAGCCAAAAAGGAGGGTTGGCCTCGGAACACTTGCGCATTTTGACATGAGATTAAAATTCATATACTCTTCTTTCTTCTGAGATTCGTTATCGAAATTTCGAATTGAAATTGTAGACAAACACAAAAATGTTTATGATAAAAAATTATAGACATTTTAATTTTAAATATATTGTAGGGGAAATATATATATATATATATAATGTTTGAATTATTTAGCAAATTGAATTATTAAGCAAATGTATAGCGAAATATATTTAAATGTGAATAATTACACAACAATTTTATCATTATAAAATTTCTATATGAGATTAAATTGATATCGTTAATATTTTAATATTTTTCATCTCTTGATGAGAGGAATAGGGAGTTTGCATTAAAAAAAAATACATTTTTTTATATATGTAATTTAAATATATATTATTATAAATTTATTTATAAGAAAATTTTAAATTTTAATCAATAGAAAGGTATTAAAAAATTAAATTAAAATTTAATAAAATTCAAATTGTGAGAAAACGATTTTGATTGGTTGAAGTGCGTGATTTCACACAGTGCAATAGTTTCAAAGGTTTGTTTTCTATATTCTGTATTGCGATATTCGGTCATTCTTGATCTCGAGGTACAAAGAAAAACAATTTATTGGGTGTTTTAATTGTTGTACTTTTACATAGAGGTACAAAACAGGTTTTGTACATGTTACCTTTGTCCGTTTTCGCAATAACTGGATATTTTAATAAATAAAAATAGTGTGTTGTCACTGTATATATTGATTAGATTTGAGGAGACGCTATTTCACGCTATTTAGCGCTATTAGCGTCTCCCCGAATGCAGATATTGCACTGTGACATCACATCGTGTTCGGGAGGACTCAGTCGTTTCCGGATCGTATTCGACAATTTCAAAAATGTAATTTTTATTATTGATTTTCTCGCTTAATTTGTATTAAAAAATTACGAAAAAAATAATTACATTTAAAACTATATATAAATTATAAAATGCAATTGTTTTTCAAAATCATGCAAACTCCCTATTATATTCATTTTAGTATACAATCTTCATAAATGAATTAAATTACTCACAAAATAATTTATAAATTAAATCAGATTTTGCCATATCACACTCAAGTATTCTGGGATTTTTTTCATTCTGGATTAATGACAGTCAGAAACTGTATAAAGATATTGTCGTGTAGCTATGACATATTATTTCGATCGATACGCGTGTATTTTTCATGACTAACCGTGGAAATCGTATATCGCATATGTATCTTTCAGTGACGCTTCAATATCCGTCGCAACATTTCCGCAATAATGTTCAGTAGTCAGATGAAAAAGTTGCCAGGATTGCGGTAACATACGCGAAACGGAAGTGGCGTACGATGCCTGCGAGCGGGGATCAGACTTTTGTTTTTCATCGGAAAAATCCGACGACAAAATGAAAAGTCGCCGGATTGTTTTTCATTATTTCTTCGTGGAATACCATCTAGGACGGAGGGTCAAGGGTTGCGCTAGCCCGAGATGATGGTAGCGGAATTAAGGGTGCACATGTCAGTTCTTGTCGGAGCTAACGTCGCCGATGAGAGAGGGATCAGCAGCGCGGGAGAAGGAAGAGAAATGCAGAAATCTGATCTGTGATCAGCTGAAAGAGAAAGAGGAAAGGAGGGAAAGTGCTCGCCCTCGTTTAGCTCCCTTCGTAGCCCTTCCGGATATTAAATATTAATCCCGCGAAATTACTAGAGCGCCGGCAATCTTACGTTACTGCGCCGTTTCTCTTTCGTTGCCTGCAATCAAGAGCTCGACGATTCTGTCATCGAACGTGCATTGTATAGAATATACGTCGCCGTTTTCGCTACGACAAAATTTAATCTTGGCAGAACAAACGATAGGTTGCAAAATGTCTCGCTATTTCTTTTGTTAAAAAAAATGTTAAATTATCTCTCTTGTTGCATTTCTTACAAATTGAGTCATAATTTTTATAGAAATATTTAAAACGGAAATATATATATATATATATATATATATATATATATATATATATTGTTATTCACAGATTATTCGCTGATTTATTATACATATCGTGATCTCAGTAATTAATTATTTTCTTAAATAAATATGTGTACGTGTCGCTATAGGTACATACGTAAATAATTCGTCTCTTAATTAAATTGGTAATGTAATTTTGATGGATTTCTCGGTAATCTCGTTCCGTCTGCCACATGTCAGTAGCAATAAGCGTGTACGCAATACGTTCTATCACGTCGCAAATCCATACACATACTATTATTACCTTAAGTCAACGAACGATATCGTTATGTCATCATCGTACCAACGTCTCTGTGCGTTCAGAAACGTCGAATGTTCTCGTCAATTTCAATTTTCGCTTCGCGGCAATGCCTCTCCGCACACGTTAATATAACAAAATAAAACTACTTTGAGAGAATAATAATCTTTTTCTCTCTTTAGTTCAATTTCAACGCAGCTTGCGCTTTCGTTTTCGAGAGATTATTCGCGAAACAAACTTTCTCCGTTACCTAGGCTTTCTCCTCTCTCTCTCTCTCTCTCTCTCTCTCTTTCTCTGTATCGCGATGGATAAGATTTACGTAACACAAAGCCATGTAACATTCAGCCAACTGTCAGATTCCTCAGCAGTCTGCCTCTAATTGGTTGCCGCCGGTGGAAGCTCTGCGCGATTCTCGACGCACTTGCGGGCGCACACGCTTGGGGAATTTATCCATCCTTATTATTATCCTGCGCGACGCGGTCGGCTATTATTGCGGCGCGAGGAGATACGCGCGAGATGCGCGCGAATGAGAATCCCCGGATGATGGGGAGGGATATGGTCCACGTAGTAAAGCACGAAGGATAATCGCCCGCAGGAGAAGAGACTGCGCGAGACGCGCGCGCATGTTGATTGTCTGCGCTCGCATAATCGTTGTACGCGCAAATGGAATATTATTGCACGCGGAAGGGAGAACGGGGGGGGGGACCGGATATGCGAACGTGCGTGCGTACGCTGGCTTAGAATTGAACAGCCTTACGTCGCGGTAAACTCAGAGACGGAAACTCCATTTCGAGTTAATACGCAATCGAGTTAGCGAGAGATTGTAGCTTGTCAACTGTGTGAGCTGAATAATTCAGGTTTTCTAAATGAAAATATAGTTTTCAACACCACAGGCGCTTTGATGGTATTACTATTACTATTACTAATATTTGACAAGAACGTGTTGACATAAAAAGCGTAAAAAATGTTGGCTAAAATTAAAGTAAAAAGATAATTACTATCGTTTCATTTCATATTCTATTATTGAAATAATTAATATAGAGCGCTTGTTGCATAACCATTATTAAAGCATTGGTCATTTGAAAACAAGATTAGAAACGGAGGTAAAAGTCCAACCGCTAACAAATTGATTCGAAAGTTTATAACTTGAGTGTTACACTAGAGATTAATCTTTCAGATATAATCATGTCCTTTTTATGTCTTATTAACATGAAACATAATTTATGAGTAGCTAAACAAGAAACTTTCTCTCTCTTTCTTTCTGATTATATATTTCGATTACGTATTGATTGTATTGCTTAGTGTACTATAATTTTCTTTTTACCATATGGCTGAAAAAAAGTCTATTCAAATCAGTTGTATAAAAAAAAAATTTTGTCATCGGATGATATTTTATAATCTGTGTTTTTAAATAAACTAGCAAAAAAGTTTCAAGTAACAGATTGTAAACCGTAAAATTTCACATTTGTTCATTTAAAAAATTTAGTAATAAATAATATAAATAAATAATTAAACTTATTTATCTAATATAAATATATGTATATATAATTGTACATTTTTATATATGTATATATATATATATTTTTTTATAAATACATGTACATATATATATATATATATATATATATATAGTGCATAAAATAAAAATACATATCGCTGTAAAAGTTTCTCATATTTTTTAAATTTGCAATTTTCAACTCGCATGCTAATCCATACTGCTGGCTATTCAAGAGATAATTTATTTTTCGCGTAAATCAGCTCTTCATGCACCGAGATTAAATCCAAACGTTGCCTTTCAAAAATGAGGAATCTCTCACCAATCTCTTTCCATATCGTGAATAAACGAACGTATCGATTCATCTTTGCGATAATACTAATGAACGTAAAGCAGAGAAACGTGTTTGACTTGCGGAAGAATCTTGTTTGCCTTTGATATGTTCCTTCGAGATTTTACATATAAATTGCGTTATTAATGTGAGCATTAATGAACACCTTTGATATTTTCGAATATATAAACCGATATGCGATATGGAAACGAGGAACGTAAAAAAGTAGACCAAGGAAGGTGAAATATAATCGAGCCCTTACAGACTTCGCTCTTTATATCCGTTTACATAAACTAGTAAAGATTGAATGTAAAACATTATTTTGATATGAAAAATATATGACATAAATCAAACCAACTAATTAATTTCAAGCTTTCATTATATCTTTACCTCAACTTTTTAGAATATTTGATTTTAATTTTTTTTTATTGTGCTTCTAACTCTGTGAAGCTAAAAACTCATTTACATCAAGATATAAAATTTGAAATTTGATTTTAATATGTGTAATGTGTGTGTATATGTATGTGTGTGAGATGATTTAGTTAATTTGAGAGTGTTCACCTTTTTCAAATAACAAGAGAATCGAAAACAATATACTGATTATATTATATTTAGCACACAACATTTTCGCCGCTGTTTTCATACGAGTTAATTAATTTTCTAATAAACTTAGACTTGATGATAACGTTTTATATTTACCTGCGTCCCGTTTGTACTGGCGCAGCATCGCGACGTCAGTCTTCGCAAACGGCGAACAATTTCCATCCTTCGAGTTCAATAACTCGTTATCGGCTAGCTGCGCGCGGAAATAATTCTGCTCCGAAATCGTCGTCGCGCGTAAAAGAGAGAAAGAGAGAAAGAGAGAAAGTGAGATCCGTCCTATTTTTTCCGCGAGCTTCGACAAGAAAATCGAGTTTCGCGAAATCGAGTGCTTACAAATTCAGACCTTAACGAACGAAAACTGTCAACACCAATCCGCGTTGAAATTATTTTTTCTTCGGCTTCACGATTTGTTCGCCGACGAACAAATAGATCGACTCTCTGACGCTCGGATTATTATCGCATGTTATATTTTCCGACTATTATTTGCTTTCTTTTATCTGACAATTTTTCCTTTTGATAAATTTTATTAATCTTCTTTAGTAGTCGTATTATAAGAAATAAAACGAGGTTTTTATTTCTACTGCAATCGCGGTTTAAGTCACCAGAATTTTAGTGTGTGTAATCCATATTCTTTATAAGAAATTTACGATGGTTTAGTATCTTATAGACAAAATTTAAATTTCCCTTAGATTAATTTCATTTGATAATTTTATTTTTCCTGATATATTATGTAAAATACCGATACACAAAGGTTTGCACATATCTTGCGCTAAAATTTAAACAAAATATTATTTTATTCATTCTATCGAAAAATATAGTCGATTGATGTAATTAATATTGATATCAATTTCATTAAAAGATTGATTTATAGGAGAATCGTTAGCTTAAAAATTTAGAGAATGTTTATAAATGAATATTCCAGCATATTTACTGCAATTTAATTGTACAAGTTGTGTGTGTTCGATATATTGGCGGAGAGTCGTGTATCGACTGCACGACCGCAAAAATGCGACGATTAATTTTGCTCGCAATTTATCCTAGCGAGGTTTGAATCTCTGTTCAGCTCCCGTGCCGTACTCTTTACAGATCGTTAGCATATCTTCCTTCGCTCAAGGACGGAATATCAAAGTTATACCGGCGCCACCGCCACCGACCGGCGAGATAGCCGCCCTTTTCTTTCCTCCCTCTTCTCGCTACCGTAAATTGTGTTCCTACGGCAATTCAGTCGTGAATCTTCCAGTCGAACGGGCTGCTGCCGTTTCCAATTACAGGATGGACTTTGATTCGTTGAGGCTGCCAGACATAAGCGGGGAATCGGGATCAATATTGAGATTCTTTTGAGACACGGACACGGCACTCCGTTTGAGAAGACGAAGGAGAGAAATTTTGGTGGTGAGCCGACCGAACCTTTTGGTCGCAAAGCAACGAGTCTGGGAGGAAAAGATCGCGTCCCGTAATTAATAACTCAAAGAAAACAGCATACGGACACAAGTCTGTTTTGCGAAAACATATGTGAGTAACTTGCGGATATATAAAAGCAGCCTAAAGACATATGCGTTCGCAAACAACGAACAAATATGACAAATCGAAACCAATCGCGAAAATTAAAGTAGAGTCAGGAAATAAATTCACAGTTACACATCGGCACAGCAGGAAACTTTCACAAGTTGATTCCAAACCGATTGGAAATTAAATCAGAACTTGGATTTAATATCTTTGTATTACATGTACTTTGTATCTATTATATCTCGTGTTTAATTTGTAAAAAAATCTTAAAAAAATATTTTTACAAAATATCGAAGCTTTTTTACAAAAATAGGTACGTTATTATATATATATTTATCTACTATATATTTTTTCCACATATCTAATTATCGATTTTAATTGCAGCACAAAAATGTACGCTCTTCATATATTAAATTAATTATAAGAAAAAAATAGATAAGAAAGTATCTCGAAAATTATGTCTTAAAATGTATAATTAATGATGAATACAAAACACTTATCCTAATTTGATAAAAATAATATATTATTTCATATTTCTTGCCACAAATAAAAAGATTGTTTCCTTAAAAAATTAAACTTTGTTCATATAATTCGCATTCGAATTTCTAAATTCAGAATAGCAAATTTAATAGTTAGCTAAAGTATAAAAAACAGTTTATATAATATTTTGTATTTTGTACAAATATAAATGTGTTATAGACATATTTATTTTACTAATATATTAACACAATAACATATTAACTTTCTGAAAAATATATTATTTCACAATTAATATGATAAGAACTTTAATAAAAATCACAAATTAAATGTCAAACTTGGGTTGAAGCGATTTCGGAGGATAATATACCTGTGGGCTATAGCTTGGTGAATCCTTAATGATGCTTATCGGCATTCGATGAAGTTTATATCGGCGCAAGACGTAGCCAAGGATACCAAGGACAGCGGTTATCAATGTGATGCCGATGACCACGATGCTAAGACGCTTAACGATTAAGATCGTGTCTCTAAACACATACGACATCCTATGACATTTGACATTGTCCCAGGCTTCTTCCACGTAACCGTTTTTACCCATGAGTCCGGCTACGCACGTCCAATTACCGTCGTCCTCTTCCGGATAATAGTCTGAAATGGATATAAAACCAGGGACGATAGAACTTTTGCAAGAGCGACTATCGCAAAAATTCCTCAGAGTTCATCGCCCACAAGGACACGACAGACAGAGAAAAAAAGTGGCGTTCTTTCATATTTCGTACATATTTTAAGGATGTTTCTACGAGAATCGATTTCATTCCGGCATAAGCGAGTGCATTAACTAGTTGGTATTCCAGCATAAAGATGAAACTTTTAGAAACTCCGCAGTTTTTTCCCCGTCTTTCGGTTAAGATTCATTCGGCGAATGTTTACGGGGGATTCAAGCTGAATTTGCGGCCGCCAATAGATCGTAATTTTCTTAAATGCAACTTGTTAATCGAATAGAACCAGCTGATTTTTTGCGTGTATCTTTGCGAATTCAGTCAGAAATTTGGTGACATTGTTGTCGACATATCTTACGTAACTTTTGCACGACATTACAGGTGTTCAAACAGCATGCTTGCAAACAGGTTTGTAGTGAATATATACCGGGTTATCCAGTTAGAATCGAACAGAATAATATGGAAATATGGAAACCACGTATACATCGTATAATCGAATGCAATCGGCGGTTGTATGTCGTTAATCATCATTAATGTAACGGGTTCATAGTAAGGGGATTTATCCAGAGTTATTTAGTCGAAATATTGAAATAATAATGACAATATTGAAATTGAATGCGGGATAGATGTATCGCGAATTGAAATCGTGACGTGCCGTTAATTAATGTCGATGTAATAATAATGTGTGTCTACAAAGCTCATTTTGAGATAGATTAGTATAGGATGGCTAGAATGGGCTATTATTTAAGTAAATGTATTTAGATGTTCGCTTATAAGCGAGATTAATTAATTTACATCAATAACATACCAAAATAATCAAGTTGAATAAACAATCTATTTGTTGATAACATCATGATTTTCATCTATATCTATATATTAATAAAAGCGTTCTAACATAATATTTTTATACTGAATAATATTTCAAATTACTTTTTTTAAGAGAAAAATATTCGTTAATTTTATACAAAATGTAGACAAGAAATTAATTATTTTTTTGATAAGTTCTATACAAACATATCTTTTTTCAAGATGTGTTTTACATGTATCTTTTTAAAATTTTATACACACATATATATATATATATATACACATATATAATCTATATATGCATGTACGTATATATGTATATAAACTAAGGATTTAAACAATTTAAAAAATTATCTGTTTTTTTATTTAAAATAATTATTCATATTATTTAATTTTTTTTATTAAGAATCCATAAGAATTATTTTGCCTGTTATTCCAGCCATGTCCTGTACTCCGAACATTAATCTATTAAAATACATATGTACATATTCACACAGACAATCATAATACTATTAAAACGGAAAATGATGTGCCTCTGGACTGCAATCGCAACGTCTATCATTAATTAATATTGATGTAATAGTGATCTACGTGCGGTTGGTTTGGTAACACATACAATATACATACATATACATACGTAACACACAAACACACACACACACACACACACACACACACACATAACATGGCAATTAGACTGACTTTGTTACATTACTATACACGTAATACGACTTACTCAGGATGACTAATCTACACTCGGAGTAGCTGCTGTTGGTGGTATATCGATGGCTTATGTCATTGTAAATTCCATATCCGTCGGGGCGAATCCACCGGCAGTAATGAACTGTTCTGTCCAGCATACGCGGAAGGATGTGGCAAGACAGAACTGGATCGTTTTGTGCGCTGACGGCTATTTCCGTCTGCTCGGCCACGAGGTAGGTTTCTGAAAAGCCGTTTATACCGCGCGTCTCATTGAAAGGAAATGTCTAATGACGTGCCGTCAACGTGTAATGTGGTTTTTTTTACCTCGGAAGCGCATAGTGGTTGAAAAAAATTGTCGCATTTTTATTAACTTTTATATTGGGGTAAATTATATTTGCCTATATTCTTATGTAATACGCATAATTTTAAGTTCTTAAAGAGCTCGTTCATCGGAGGTAATATTAAAATTTTGAAAATGTTAAATATATATTTCTAATTCACGAAGAAAAAATACATATGCAATTACGCGTGATAATATTTTCACTCGTTTAATTTTTTCTCTTTTCGTCTCTTCTAGAAGATAGATGTATGACATGATATGTATGTTTAAACGAAAAATATTTCTAAATCGCTTACAAAAATTTTATGTTGTCTCAATTTAAATACGATATAAATAAAATTTAATATATATCCGTAAAGATTACAAGAGTATTCTTATATTTTTGTGTTATACATACAAAAAAAAAAAAAGTAATATTTAATTCATCCATATACCAGACTTTCATTTATATAATATTTCAAAAAGACTAAAAATAAAGTATGTGCATGACATCTATTAAAATCATAAAAAAATTAGATGTTTAACTTAATAATCATATTAATTTTACCTTAATTTTTCTATCATTAAGTACATGTTTTGCAAATGAAAACATATAATTAATGACAGAAACCTCTTTACTGTATAACTTCTCTTGGTTGCAAACGTAAAAGGCGCAACTAAATTCTCTAAATGCATTGTGGTGAGATTCATAATGCATAATGCATGTTTGCGAATAGTAAAATGCGCAGCATAAATGTGTATATTATTAACACAACTTTATGGTTAGTTGTTCGCTACGAGACTATATACACGCTATATACATGCATATATAAAAGTAGATATTAGAAATTTTTAAGCAACCATTGCATTAAGTAGATCCTGTCAAGTGTTGCGCGTGTGCAAGTCATCTCGGCAAATAACTTAGTTATCTCTTCATCTCGAGATTACTTAGTTAATTAGTTTCACGATTACGTTGGCTTATGAAAGAAGCATATTAAACTCACTATTGGTAACGATGTTGACAATATATTTTAGATATCTTTTTTTTAATTTGTATCAATTTCTTGTATAATAAACTATTGTCAAACACATATATTATTATGTGTGATTACGTTAAAAAAATGTTGATAATTTTTTTATTCATAAAAGTTAAAGGTAATTAAACACATTTTTATAAATTAAAAATTAAGATAATTTAAAAATTTCCTTATATAAAAAAAAAAAAAAATAAATAAAGCGAGAAAAGATTTTCTCGGATAATATGAGCATTTTCCCACCTGTTACTGTAACTGACACTGCCGCGACTTGCTCGCCACCGTCAGCAATCCCCATCAAACAATTCCAACTTCCATTATCAGAATGCATAGCTGCTAAAATTTTTGCACCGCATTCGCCGAATAACAGTCCGTTGCCTTCATAATATAGAATAGTCGAAGACTTAACTTCCGTATCTTGCGTGATAGAATAAGAAGTTCCATTCGGGCTTCGCAGCCAACAATATTCTAGTGCGGAATCAGCGACACATTTTATCTAATAAAAGATACATTATACAGATCCTCTTTGAGTACCCTAATTATTTAGTTGTATAAAATCAAATTTTTACAACATAAAATAAAGAAATATAATTTATTTAATGTTTAATCACACTAACATCAGAGATATCAATGTATGAAAATATAGAGATTAATATATAATATATACTAGTAAATAAATTTGTTTTTACTATTAAATTTGTTTTACTATTAATATATACTAGTAAATAAATTTGTTATATACAAAGCAAAATTCATTTTCTCTAATTTTGCATATGATTATTATACAAAATAATAAACTTTCCTGTTTGTTGTACGCGAGTCGTTTCGAATTTATGTCATGAATTTACCGTAAACGGGTCGCCGCGCTTTACGTGTACATCGTCCGTTCTAATTTTAACCATTCCACCTTTAGTGTTGTTGTTTCCGCGAGAATCGGGATAGTCAACGAAAAGCACGGTTCCATACGAGCGTGAACTTAAGGGTATCGTAAGATCGCATCGCCATGTGCCGTAATCGACGTCCTCAAACTTTATGATTGTTATTGCACATTCCAAAACGTTGTAAGCATATTTAAGCTTGGTGAAAGAATGTACGTAGGCAGTGTACCTGTTTCGCAATTCATGGATTATCAAGATATCAAGGAACATTTTAATTCATTCATTTTTTCATTCACTTAATACTTTCTCTCTCTCCTTTGAAACTAAATATATGTAAACTGCTTTTACTATCAAAATAATTAATAATTTGTGTAATCTATATTTACCTTTCAGTACCTATTATTGGTGTCATGTAGAGTATCGTGCCATCAGGTCTAATAAAACTACATAATTCCGGACGTTTGTCCTTTATTTCTAATTGACAGAATAATCTAGTATTGTCATCTTCGGTACGAGTGACATTAGCATTAAAAATTACTGAATCTGAAAGGATGGCTTTTAGTACCTATTATTAGAACTGAAATAATTATCTTGTTATTATTATCTCGGTTCTCCTTTCAATATGTATTTAAAAACTTTTACAATTTAAAGAGGCAAACATATTAAACGAGGACACATATAGCTATATGCAAACTGTAAAATTTTTAATCTCTTTTCTGATTTATTTAAATCCAATTTCAACCAGTGTTAGATAACCATTTAATAAGTAATTTATCATTTTCTATATATAGATTTTTCACCCTTAAAGAATTTAATTTAAAATGTAGAAATCTATATAAAAAATTTCAATACTTCGTATTAGTTTACGATTTAAAATATGTTTTTGTCGGAAATAAAAATATTCTATCACATGAAATCTTACCAAAGGTCTCAATTCTAAATTTTTGTTCGATAGGCTCCAGCATCCCGTACATATTATAACGAGCGAGCCATACGCCTTCGTGCTGAACAGTAGCGACTTTCACTTGATGATAACATTTTCCAACTAATGTTGCTACAGTTATACCATTGGGATCCACTATTTGGCAAATTTTCGGCATTCCTGATAGGCTGATTAAGCCCGGAGAGCCACGAGTCCACTGTAGGACTAACTTAAAAAAAATCCAGTTATCACAACAAAGCTAAACCATTTAAAAGTATGTTTGAAAATACATTACTTAATAAAATAAAGTTGTTTAGAAATAATTTTAATATGAATTTTAATGATTCATGCTGAGAATAAATTATTAAGGCCATTAGATTTCCAATATCAATTAACTAACGATTTTCTAACTTTGCAGTCATGTTAATACAAGTCACTCAAATATACGTTATCTGATACCTCAGCAAAATCAATAAGTTCTAAATATCTCTAATTCCCGATTGTGAGCTGGATTGCGTATAGTAATTATTGAAACTAAATAGATAATGCGGTAGTTTCGGCAAGCTAATTACTATTGAAGAGGTATTTGTCGATAATTTTGTATCGTCCATAATTCGTAATGAGATTAATTAATGCGTTTGCATGATAGTGATTATATCGAGTACGTGGTACGCTATTAGATTTTACAATCTAGTATACAATTCTGCATTTATTCTTTCTTTCTTTTTCAGAAAAAAAAATGCAATTTCATTATTTTATTTAATACAAATAATTCAAATTGTGTTATCATTGGTGAAATTCGCTTCGTCGGGGGAAAAAATCATAAAGAACAAATGTATGTGTGTAGAAATAAATATTGTTAGATATATATTAAATTATAAAAAAAAACGAATTATTATAAAACTATAAAATGTATATTACATTTTATTATGTTTTCTACAATTGATTTTCAGATAAAAATGATTAAAACTTTTAATATTTATTATTAATATATATTATAGAAATCATTAATATAATTTTAATTTAAAAAATTAAATATTCAAAACTTTTGGCAATATTAGTCATTTTGCTTAAGAGAATAAAAAAAATGCCTAATTATTAAAGGTTTTTAATTCTCAATATCGTTCTTTATATATAAGTAAATAATAAAATGTGTCTTGTTTATTTAATTTTCTTTACTTAAAATATAATTAATAAATATTATGTATTGTTTATTTTATTTCAAAGATTTAAAATTGGAAACTCGAAAAGAATGAACAAATGCTATCTTAACAATAAAATTTAATTTATTATTTAATATTTTGTGAAATACTGATTTAAATTACTATAATAAACTATATAAAAGAGATAGAAATATAGAAATGGAATAAGCTAGTTAATATACATATATCATTTAAATAGAGAAATATGTTACTAATCTGATAATGTAAATGATAAAAAAATGCTAACGTGACATATTTATTATATTATAATATTTCAAAAATATGATCAAATCTTATGTAACGATAACATTGGTCTACATTCATACACGTTAACTATTATCTGCATCGTATAAAAATTCAGTTATCACGTAATCTTAATGGCACTAACATGCTTCGTTATGAATATAAAAAATATTTATTTGTTAAAAATCCATATACAGTTCCAAATCCTTTTCTGTTCAGATTAAACTGATTTTTTTATTAGATTAGTTTTTATTTACATATACACGTAATTTTTTTTAGATTTATTGCTTTCGATTAAATCTATATCGCGATCACAATTCGTACGCACGTTTAATACATTATTATTTTAGTAATTGAATTCGTTTTTTCTGCATTAAAAAAGTAAAATAATTTATTCTTTTTTCTTTCTTTTCTTGATTTGTTCTTTCTTCTACGACATTGTATTCTCTTGAACTAACGAGAAAGTAGCGTGCGCGTTCTGAAGTTACACAAGTATCCTTCCTCTCTTTTTTCCAACATTTGTTATATCGTATTTAACGATAGCTACGTGTTTCTCGAAACAGCAATAGTTCGCGTTCAGCTTCGACTATCTCGTTAGGCGTCTATTATAGCAAGTTGGCGTGAGTTGGTACAACTTCGGTGCGGAATCCCCTTCAATCCCTACGAACGGCGATGGGTGCACTCTCGTTAGCGACATCGAAGATTATTCGGGTGCATTTAGGGCCCCGAAGGGCACCGCACGTCCGCGCAAACCCGGCTTTCAGCCAAAAACCGAAGCTTGCGCTCTTTTTGAGAGCATTTCGGTGGGAAACGTCTGAAACGCCGATTGCACTGTTGCCCGAAGCCCGATCGTTACTTTTATTTTTACGCCGCTATTTTGCGACAGTTTATTGCTACGAGCTAGCTTTTACCCACCCACGCAATCGCCGGTACACCAAATTCGGAAGAATTTAAGGGAAAAACGAACGATCGCGAAACTAATCGTGCCTCAATCTCCGGCACTTTTCGCTTTGAGGTTTTTCAGCTTTCTAAAAACGTGCATATAACAGGTGCTTTCTAAAAACGTACAAATAACAGATGGTAACAGTAAAGAGTAAATTCAGGTTCAATTATTAATTATATTAATTGTGTTAAAGCGATTTTATATGTATATAACGTTTTAATACTTTTTCCTTTTGTTGAAACAACATATATGGATAATCAATAACTGAATGCTTGCTGACTCAAAATAAACACTATTATAACAAAATAAATAAATAAAATTATCAATAGTGTGTATATTTGTCACGCTAAATTGCACAATTTAATTATTCACATTTGAGATATTAGATAATCTGTTTTCTGTCGTTCTGTCGTTTACAGTTTCCTAAAAACACCATTAATGCGAAATAGGTAGAAATAAATAAATTATACTGTTATAATAGAATTTTAGTATTTCTGCTAAACTCGTCACGTCAAACCTTTTAGCAGGTTTAAAGGTCACAACGCGGAAAGCAATTGTTGAATTTTGATAGCGATTTTCAACGTGCTATTTCAAAACTCGTCCATTTCGACGGAAAATGTTTGCCATTAGCGCTCTCATGACGATCACATTTGGTCGTTATTTTGTTTCCCAAAAATACGTGGATGCCTGTATGCGCGTGTATATGTGTGTGGATGATACGGCAATACTGACCGATTTTATCAAATCGTCGCGATAAAGGCGAATCGATATACAGGGAGAGTCTTGCCGTAATCGCGGATGATAATCGAATGTAGTGAATGTAATGTACGCTTCCGATTTCGATCTCGCTCTTCTACCGCAAGCTGGACGGAGCTTAACTCGCGAGCGATAAGACGTAAGCCGATATACTTACGTATAATGTTTGCTACCTGAGTTGTAGACTAATGGCACGGTTAGACATTCGCTTCTAAAGCGATTTTATTGCAAAAACTATAAAATTGTAAGGCACGTTACAAAATTGCCTCGTTATCAATTCAAATTAGATGTAATAAAAGCATGACATATTTTTGTCGTTTAGTTACATTAGTTTAATATATAATATTTGAAATAAAAAGAAATTATTTATCACACAAGTACATTATTTTAATATTATTTCAATTCTTTACATCCTAATTTTGAGATTCTTTTTTTAATACCAATTATAAACTATATCTATAATTATATACTAATCTTTTTTTTAAATCTTTTTTAAACTGATTTTAATTTCTCTCTTCTTTCAATTTTGATCGATTTTAAACTTTAAATATGATATCCAAATTTAATGCCGTAATGTATGATTATATTGTATAATGTTTATTTATGTCCATGACAGATTAATGTGCGATATGTAAATATTTATATAAGACGAATATATTGATTATACAATTGCATCATCGGTGATAAAGCAAATATGCACATTCATATCATGTGTTATTGCAACAGTTCCATACAAAACTGTATAACTTTTTATACAAAATAAAAAAATCGCTTTTAAATAATTTAGCCTTTTCAAAAGCTGTACAATATAACTTTTAATTCATGACCTGCGAACGATCGATAAATGACAAATGGATGATAAATAAATGAGCATTTACACTAAATTAGATAAAAAAATAATAAAACATTCATTTCACTAATTTGCTATTACTCTCTGTAACTTTTTTGACTGTTTCGATTCCAAAAAATATACTTTGTACTTGCACATTTTACAGAATCTTTTTCATGCATTAAAATATATGCGAAATTTGAGAGTCAAAATTGAACTATGCAATTAAAAAGCGTACAAGAAATTACAAAACTCACCATATCATTCGGATCTTGTTGTTTTAATTGATACACATCAATATTGAATAATGTGTAATATATCGTGTAATTGTTGACAACTGCAACAAGTTTCCAAGAGCCCTCATAAGAAGCATTTACTTTCATACGAACACCGCATTGACCAAGAAGTTGAAAATTTTTTGGTTTCTCTAGCAAATTTATAGATTCCATCTAAATTAAGTATGTGCCCAATAAAGATAAAATTCAAATATATTATATGTATGTGTATTCATTAAGAATAACGTGTAAATATATTATTTTAAATATATTAAATATTATATATCTAATAAAATATAATATACTATAAAATAAAATACATAAGAGTTTTTAAATGTAAAATGTTAAAAAAAAATTTATAATCTTCTACATTGATAAATTATGATCATGAACATCAAAGCTCCAAGTATATTGAAACATTTTTAATATGATTGAAATACTTGACAATATATTTGCTAAAGACCTCAATTGAGTTTTTAATCATTAAATATTAAATAAAAAATTTAAATCTAATTTTAAATATTTATATTGTCAAGATAAGTAGATATCACTGTTTAAACTTCATGAAAATTAAACACAATGATAAAATATGTTAACATTAACAGCGTTAGCTTTTTGTTCTCTTCTTTATGATGTCTTTTTATTTCTTTCGTGATTTTTTTATGATTCGTAATGGAACTTTGAATTTTGTCCCTGAGTTATATTAATGTACGAATACATTAGGCAGAAATCATAGACATTTATCTGAACCATTAATTTTTCATATCTTCCTTTTCTTTAATTAATGTACCTTAGGTCCCGTAAGATTGCATGCCGTAAGATTTTTATAATTCTCATCGTATTTCATATTTATGTAGTGTCCATCGTATACTTCGATATATTGCGAAGGTATAGCAGCTTTCTCCTGGAATATGTATAAGTTATATATTCGTTGTATCAACGATCGTTACAGGACTCTCTATTTTCTTCTTTTTTTTTTTAGAAATAATAGATTATAAAACCGATAGAGAAAACATCGATATAGTGTCGCTTGCGGCGATCAATTTCACAAAACTTCCTCACGTTTGTCACATGCAGTCGAAAACAAAATCACTAGATGACAATACGATGCAAGATTTACCTGGTAAATATACAAACTGAACAAAAACACTTCCGGAGTAATGTCGTGTAAATCAATATTCTCTTCATTCTCCTTTTTCGCGGTGTACGCTGTAACTTTCCACACACCCGCGTGAGTATCATTAGCTTTGTTAATGCGAAACGTGCATGTTCTCTTATCGATACACTCCATGTCCTCTCTAATTCGATGAAACCCAGGGTATTCCAATTTTTCGCCTTGATTAGTCTCGAGGACGCATTTGACTGCTTTTTCGACCGATTCTACCTTCAATTTCACCATGGAGCCTGTCGTGGAGGTCACGATATTCTCTGCAAGAGTCACATCACAGTTTCGAGTACCTATTCCGATTAGTGCTTTCGCACGCAACAGTGACGAGATTCGCTCGAGCACGCTCTCGTTGATACCCGCAGTCGAAAATCGAGAACGATTTCGGCAGGAACGGATCCGACCTGGTTTTTGCTTGTCGAGGAAAAACGCAACGCTCGATAAATTCCGAAACAAACGAAAGGTGGGTTGCGCCCTTTTGCACAGGGATGACTGCCACGCGGGGATGGGAGACTGTACGAACGAAAAGAGAAGAAAGAGAGGAAGAATGGAAGAGAGTTACAGAGGGCGGCCTACAGAGAAAGGGTGGAACCGCGGAAGAACCATAAATCTAACAATTTACCCGTTACACCGCGAACGAGGTGTCCGGTCAGAAAAAGCACGAGAATGATGAAGCGCATCATGTTGTCTGCGAAGACATGGACGACTGATCACACAATGATCTCTTTTATATGGCGATAATCTATCAGTGATTAAAAACAAATATTGTTTTCAGATTAAATTATCGCGAGTGATATCAGTCATATAGGCCTTCAAAAATAGAAAAACTTCTGATGAGACACATACAAAATTTTGCAAATATTTTTTTAAATTTAATTTATATTTATTAGTAAAATAATTAATGTAATAAATTGTCGCAAGTACTTATAAATTGTGCTGTTTTCTCAATTATAGATATTGTAAGCAAAACGTAAAGTCATCGTTTCCATAACATCAGCTCTATTAAGTGTCTGAGATATAATATTGATAATTAAAAGTTATAAAATTCATATCAATAAAGAATTTATATTAATATAATAAAATATTGTTTTTATATTTTGAATTAGAATTTTGACTCAAATATGATTGAGAAGTTAGTTATGAAAATCATAAAATTGTGAAACATGACGTTCAAAAAAATTTTCAGTTAGAAAAAATTATGGGGAAATTTCAGAAAAAAATATTCTTAAAAAAAGAGTGTATATATATTTAGAGAAACATTTTAATATAATAATAAAATTCACTCAGAATTATTAAAAAAAACTCTCATTTATCTCTCATTTAACTCTCATATTACAAACATTCTCATGAATAATTTCAATTTTTAATCTATTTTATTCTATCATTTTATTATTATTTTATCTTGTTTAGTCAAAATTCACATTTTTTGTCAAAATACGATATGAAAAAGTTTTTTGCTGTACAAGATAAAGAAATATAAATCAATGTTTATCAGAGCCATTTTATTCAGTCGAGTTCACGTATGTTTTCATTATATTACAAAAATGCGGCATTATTTAATACATAAATGCTAATAAATAAATGAAAATGAATATTCAAACAAGAATTAGATAATGCGCGAATTATTATTATTATTACGTATCGTGGAACAAGAGAACAAGCGCGAGTTTGAATACAGAAATTATCTGTCACCTTCCGTGCTAATAAATTTTATATAGAATGTTATCTCTACTTGTTTCGAAATGCATTGACGTTGTTTATAACTGTGGAAAGAAATATCTCGGTTTAAATTTCCCAAATTGAGTCAGACACAAACATCAATTTTTTATCACTGATCTTTATTTTCCACGTTCTTATCACGCACGTGACATCAGTTGGCTAGCAAGTGGAAATCTAAATTGTGTTATTTATATACATTATCATTTATAGCAACAATAATATAAAACTATCGCTCTAATCTGACATATTTATGTAAGCTTAACTGTATTTATATTAAATAATAAATAAGTTTAAATATTTTCTGCCAGTCTGTTAAACCATTTATATTTTACGGCAGAGAAATAGTAATAATTAGTACATTTTTTATAAGTAGTAATAATTTATAAGTATATTTTTAATCAAACTCGAGTTATTTTGATCTCTTCTATAAAATATTCATATTAAATATATTATTTAATAATACATTTATTATTGTATAATACATTTCGGGTATAAATTAATTTAAGATAGAATTACAATTTTTTAATCAATTATACCATGAATTTTAAATGTATCTTAAAAACAGATACACGTTTCCGATTTTATATTATTAGATACTTTTATATGTATATGTGTGCATGTAGTATATGTAGAAAATGAGAAACAGGCAAAGCGAGCTTAATGTAGAGAAGAAGTAATTTAAAAGAACATTCTTCCCTTCTTCTTTTACATGTATATATGTATAAATGCCACTTTAAATTCCAACGTTTCTACGATTTATCACAGAAATGATCTACTTAAGTTATAACGGATTACGGTAGTTTATAGCGGCGTTATAGTCGCTGAGTTTGGGACATAACTAAAAATGTATCAGTAAATTTTGGTAAAAGATGAAAGATTGTCACTCCTGAATCTTTAAATTAAGTAAACGATAACAAATATAAATAAAAGTAATTTTTACATCTCCGAAAGCCGACTAGAGATTTATGAATGTTTGTTCTCGAAATAAATCATTGAATTGTCAATTAATAGCTTCACTTAATTAAAAACTTACTTATCTTAAAACTCATCATGCATAAATATATTGTTTGTTTATAATTATATAAAAAGTGTTGTTTTTTTTAAATATCTATATACATAAAATTTTACGTTTTACAAATAGTACATACTAAATTCCTCAAATAATTTCGTATAATTTATCACATACACACATATACATATATATGACTCTAAATTAATGTAATAGAAATATGTAAATGCAATATGTAATGAAAAAACGACGATAATATTAATTGTCATTTAATGGAATATCATGCGTCTGCAGCCATCGAGGTTTCCAAGTTCGTCTGTTGAACGAGTTCTGTGCAAAGGAACGAGAATGACCGGATTACGTTTCGATCACGAAGGGCCGTTCTTCGCGACGCGCGACAGTCTCGAAAGGACTTCGCGGCCCCGCGAAGTCGGAAAGCCCATTTCGATGGTCCCTTGTGCCATCAGGTAATCCCATTTGAGATTAGACGCAGGCGTGAATTGTGTTACTCCGGAGTTTGAGCGGATCAAAGGCAAATTCCCGGTTGGGATGCATACGTACGTAATTGATATGCCTGATGGGGGTTTCCAAGTCGGATAGTCAATTACCATAATCTGCTTGCGGGGAGAGAGGAACATAGAGAAAGAGAGAGATGGAGAGAGAAACAGAGAGAAAGCGGACGAGGTCTGGATGCGGCCATGCCGATTCCGCGTGTATCGCGATTGTATACACTAGGGATGACGGCAATTCGATTTCGCTCGAAACGAAAGAAGAATCCCCGCACCCCGTGCATATCTGGCCACGGCGCTTATTAGATTCCGCTGACAGTGTATCCCGCATGTGGCACACATCCTGCCCGCCGTTCCTCTTTCAATTAGCCGCCAGGTACCCGCGGCGTTAATCTTGCTTGGTGATTGCGCGCCACGTAATTGGCGACGACGTGGCTAGGTGAGTGCGGGGCGAACGGGCACATCGGGCGCGATAAATTTTCTACTGAACGACTCGGAAGGAACAGCGTCATGGTGACGACGAATGAATGAAGCCATCTACGCCGTTTGAAAACGATTGATTCTTGGCATAAATTATAGATTACTTGACGTGAAATGTGAGTAAAGTATGATGTTTGCACGATGGGCTCTGAGAAACACACACACACACACACACACACACATATATATATATATATATATATATATATATATATATATATATAGAGAGAGAGAGAGAGAGAGAGAGAGAGAGAGAGAGAGAGAGAGAAAGAAGACAGATAAGTACAGAGAAAAATATAAATACTCTACACATATTCAAAAATATTATTCTGATTTTGCAATCTCATTAAAAATTTTACAATAAATTTCAATAAAACTTATATCGAGAAATCATACCAAAATATGTGATAATTATATTTATCGAAAACAAATCATCAACTTTGACCTTAACTAAAGCATTATAAATGATACCTATATTTATGTGTAAAAAAAATGACCAGGCCATCTGGTTATTTTATGATCGAATGCACTGTATATGTATAATATATAGTGTACTTCCTATACTACTATAACTTTTAAAACATGCGCTTGTTTCTGTCGTTCTATAAATAATCGTTGTCACCGATAACCAACGTTGATTTACGACTAAATTGCCAAGTATTTTCCACCTGACCATGCTTTATAATTAGGAAAAAAAAAAAAAAAAAAATCACGAAACATGCTGTGTAAATATCGAAGAATCAAAAGGTCAATCGAAACAATCAAGTTTTAATAATATGTGTACATATGTGCACACATATTATACCTTACATTAAAAGAAATCTATAATTAAATCCCGATATTAAAATAACACAAAAAAGAGTTCTTTTTAAATATACTAGAAAATAATCCATTTGCTTTTTAATCTATATTTAAAATAAAATATTCTCCAGATGTATATAAAATAAATTTCATTGTTTATACAAAATATGAATAACCTCTTCTTTTCGTTTGGGACAATTTAGAAAAACATAGTTTTTTGTAACTTATTATTATAATTTTTCGTTAACATGAACACGTATTCATTTTTAGCCATTCGCTAAAGAATTGTTAATTTAGTATTCGTCAAACAGAATTGAAAGAAGATCAATAAAACTGGACATTGATGTTACCAGGAGATATTAATTACTTTGATCCCATTCACATGATATCGATCGCATACTTACAAAGTCTGTATTATCATAATTGAAACGTAATTCCAAAAGTAAGTAGTTAATGGACGATGCGATTAAAAAAAAAGGAGGAAAAAACGGGTTCTTCATTTCGTTGAAGCTCTTTCATCCGTTTTTGCTCGCGCGATACTCTCTTTCATTGACGCATGCAGCTCGATTAGCCGCGTTAAATACGAGCAGCCATTTATCAAGTAGCAAAGGAGGGGAGGAGATGCATAATAGAGACGTTACCTTCCGTGCCATATGCTGTCCGTGTACAATAAGCGCTCGCGCGCGCGGTTAAATGGTTACGGCGTGCAATATGCCGAGAAACGCGACGAATAGTTCGGGAAAACGATATATAGACGCAGTTTATATTTACAATGGCACAATACACTTCTGCGCCCACGAGCACAGGGGTGTGATCGCACCGTTTTGCGAATGTCCAGCAAAAACGAGCAGGTTTCGGGGAGGGTCGACAATTCGATCGCTCGGCATGAAAATCTTACGAGGGATAATAAAATCCTGCACAAATCCTGATTTTTGAGATAGCAACACGACTGTTTCTAGAATTTGCAATAAAAATTTTCATTTTTTCGAATCTTTTCTCTAACTGTAAATATGCATCTGTATTTCCCTAATTGTTAATATGCGTTTGTATTTTACTTGTAACAAATTTGGATTGCACTATAATATACTGATATATATGTACACAAATTTACATTAGCATAAGTAATTAAAAATAGAACAATACTAAGAGCTATTATTATTGTTAAATATAATGACAATAATAATTCAAATTATTATAATTATCTTAATATTTTAATTACTTATATTTGTATTTTATATTTATGTACAATAATGTTTAATATGCATCAGTACGCATTAATGTACCAACCGAATTCGTTATTATAGAATGTAAAAATTTATAAGTTAAAGATTTCATCGAGAATTAAACATTTTTAAAATAAATATTCTTAAATACTCTCTTGAAATTTATTGATGCTATATTAAAAAAATGTATTTACATTCGTTTTTAAAATATTTTGATATATATATATATACATACCTATATACAATATACATATATATATATATACATACCTATATACAATATACATATATATATATATATAGACATACACACACATTGTTTATATATATATATATATATATATATATATATGTTATTATTTTGCAATATTAATTGCGTTATTGCAAATATTATTTTTTGCGAATTAATTTAGTCTGAAATGTTTTCGTATAACATTTAATTTTACGTAAAGTATCATAACGTATAAAAAAATGACAGATTTTTATTATGCGAATATTTTTATTCGAGCATTTTATTTGATATTATATGCGAAAACACATTACAACAAACAGTAAATTTTCGATGATATTTTTAAAATAAAACACATAATAAATTTATGAATGTGTCGCTTGCAACATATTTACTATGTATATATAATGTGCATAACGCCCACGTTGTAAATGTCAAGTGACATTTTAGACAGTAATCAGCGAGCATCACTATTGTATGATTGGATGATATTATGTAATGCCACGTGAAATCCAATTCGGTGCTGGACCACGTCAAATGAGTTACATACACATTTTATCGTTATTCCTGGTAAAATGGCGCGCTTACGAATTTTTTCAATATGCAAATGTGCGAGAATGCAGTTCGACCAAACAGAAATACAGTCCCTGAAAATGGAGAGTCGCGCGATATTACAGATATAACGCGATATTATAATGTTAACGCGTCGTGTAACTGTTACGCGCGACAAAAAAAAATACATTGGCGTTAATCGCATTTGGTACTATGATTACTGCACCACAGAATGAAGATATGACAAAATAAAAATATTTACAGTTATATAGAGAAAGAAAACATTTATAGTTTTATAATTTTTAAAATAATTTTAAAAATTAAATTTTATATATTATATATTTAACATTTTTAATTTATACTAATCTGTATATTTTTCTTTAATTTTAGATGATTCGAGATTATTCAATATTTCTAAATTTAATTAAATAATAATGTCGGTATTATATTTAATTTTATCCCGTACGATAAAAAAGTTGTTATCTCTAATACGTGCTACAAACATGTTTAACGTACAATAAAATGTATATATATCATGAGAGTGATTCGTCAAATATTGTTTTATCTCTTGAGTTTTATATGTTAGAAAAAATTCAAAGGTTACATGTATAAATATGTACATTTTTCTAATAAAATTGTTGTAATATAGCTTGAGAATAATTTTTTATTTTTTTTATTTTTTAATAAATATAAAATTGTGAAAAAATACAATTATATTTAGTTTAAATCTAAATTTCAGCCAATTAAAAATATTTTAGAATTACTTTCATATAAAGCATAATTTAAAGTACTACAAATATGTATGAAATAACGCTTATACCTTACGTCTCCCTATTACATAATAAATTAATAATAGATATAATGTATAATTCACTGCGCGAGAGTCTAATTTCCGTTGAATGTTTTTGTAATTTTGATCATTATTTTTGTACAATAAACGCATGTTCATTAATAACGATTCGCGTTACCAAGTCGTCCCATATTAATTAAACGTGTTATCAAATTAACGCGATGTTAACGAATATATGTGATGATTTAATTAAATTATTTATAATTAAATATATGAGATGTATGGTAATGAGAGGAGTCACCGAATTAAATCAATGTTATTTGTAATTAAATAACATATGCGTTCGTGTATCAGTAGCATCGTGGAAAATTACGCCGAATAATAATGCGTAAAAAATTACACGCGATAAGAATAATGTACCTATATGTTAATGAGCTCTGTTTGTCAGCTAGAATATGCATCATATACATTATATATGAGATTATACGACAAATTGTATTATAAACCAGAAAATTAAATATAAATAAACTAAAATAAACAAAATGTGTCAACAATACTCGCCGTAATATCTAAATTATATATATTGTGTATATATATTAGATATCATATTAAAAATTTAATCATTTAGACAGTTTATCATTTCCTTATCTTGAAGATATCTAAGTTCAAAAATTATTATCGATTAAATGGGAGTCACGTTCTCATTACACATTAGATTATTAAATATTACTTAACAAATAAATGTCACAAGTAAGTACATATTTTGATTTGTTCAGTATTTGCATCCAAAAAAATCGTACGTTATATCAAGCTGTAGTATCGTAAATCAAATCAAAATCAAAATTTTTTTATTTGATTCCTTAGTATACAAGATGTAGCATTAAATACACGGACCTTAATTCTCAGACTGTAACGTCCTGCCGTGAAATAATCCACAGCGATTTCGAAATGCAAATACAGGGGAGAGCAACCGTGCGAGGCAGAGAGGAAAAAAAAAACATTCGTAAGAGGCGCCGAGAGATTATTCGAGATTATGGCAGTGACGGACTCGCGTACGAAGAGTGGGAGATGCAGCAGCTCTCTCTCTCTCTTTCCCTCTCTCTCTCTCTCTCGTAAGTGCTTCAGATGCTACATAAATTAATTGTGCGGCGTCGCGCGCGGCCGCATGTTGCGATCTCAAGTGGGTTCGCGAGATTAAGCAGAAGGGACAGACAGAGGAGAGAGGGGGGGGGTCTAGGTTTTTGTTGGATTTGCACAACAATGCCCGGATCAGCGTGGCATGTGCGAGAACTTACCGCTTGACGAGAGAAAGAGAGAAAAAGAGAGAAGTAAAGAGCTACGAGAGCTTCGAGGGATCCTTAATCCCTGGACCGCTCTCCAATTTGATACAATTTCCTGGCCTCTTTCTGTCACGTCGATGGGGAACAGACCATCCACGTGGTATAACCGTTGGCTTGACCCCCGTTTTATCGGCGACCCCTTTTTTTCTCACTCCTCTCTCGCGTTCGAATTTGTCACTCATAATGTATTTATTTGTAATTTACCGTTGTGCAAAAATAGTCACCGAGATATTTGAAAATGTAGGAAATCGAACGAATAGACCTTTTGCGCGCGAAAGTATAATTTCTAAAGCAAACAAATACTTCAGACAGTTCCGAGCAAAGGATATTTAATTACTTCGCGATGCGATTTAGTGAGTGCTTCCTAAGTTACTTGAAAGTAAAATTAATGGATGAAGAAGTTCCTGTTTTTCTCTCTCTCTCTCTCTCTCTCTCTCTCTCTCTCTCTCTCTCTCTCTCTCTCTCTGTCTCTCTCTAATGGCAACATTAAACATCTATGATGAGAAAAATTAAATAATTTTCGCAAAGTCATGTACGCGAGTTTAAAACATTACATTACAAAAATATTATTTGATCATCAACGACCTATAATCGTAAATAATAATTGTTCCGCAAGCGTTTAATTTCCTTCTTTCGATACATTTTTTTGTAACTGTTCTCTTTGCAATATATTATAACAAATAATGTGGAAAGTTTGCAAGATTCCAAAAGTACGTATATTCTTCCAACCAAAATGAACATTACGCACGCGAAAGATAGAAACAAAGAGAGAGAGAGAGAGAGAGAGAGAGAGAGAGAGAGAGAGAGAGAGAGAAAGAGAGAGAGAGAGAGAACCACTGACTACCTGCCTTTGAATCATCTTGTCGTCGGAGGCACTTTGACTGAGAACGAAGCAAAGTACTTGGCCAAGTATCTACATGACAACTACGTTTCTGCCCTGTAACGGAAATTCTGCTCTCGGAACTTATGGAAACGGTGGCGAAACGAAGCGTGCTGCCTTCGTTTCTCCTTCGCTTCACCTTCCTCCCTCCCTCCCTCCCTCTTCCCCCAAGCCACCCGTCATCACGGATACTGTGGGGAAAGTTTTGAATGTGAATAAACTTTTATTTCTTGCCGCGGGCGAACTTTGTCGAATCGTATATCTTTGCAAAGTATCTGCTAAATACGCTATGGTTCATCCCTTTGTACAGTAGCGAGCTCTGTGTCGTAGATCCCGCGAATGTAGACCGTTTTAATTTAAGCGAAATTATGCTTTGCCCTTTGATTATCCCGAATTGTACATCAAATGCGACTTTGCGTATTTTTATGTTATCGGTATTTATTCAAAGCGAGGTAAAATTGCATACTAAAAATATAATAATTTCCGCAAAAATGTTCATTGCAAATTAAACATCCATTTTGAAACAAGAAATCATAAATTAAGCAAATAAAAATTATTATTTTATGCTATCAATACATTATGACAGTCTACTTAAATTCTAATTTTATATGATGAATTCTTTCGCAATCTTGCATTGATGAGCAACCTTAACTTTCACTTTTACTTGTTTTTATAAATTATTATCTTATTTTTTACATATAAAAATAATATATATATATATATATATATATAAGTACAACCTGTTTAAATTTTCTCAATATAAACGGAATCTCTGAATTTACAAATTTTAAATTAGGATGAAATTGTCCTTAAGATTTTTTGAAATAATCTCTCTTTAATGTGCGTTGCATAACATGCGCCAACTATTACGATACATTAAATACGAATTTGTCAGATAATATTGCTCCTCTGAGATTCGGAACGAGATTAATGATATTTCTTACGTAAAGGCATCTCTAAAGAGAAATTTATCACCTTTGCGAGTTACATCATAGAGCCGCAATAGTTTTTAACTACTTTCCGCGACGGAGCAAATCAATATGGTCCAGATAAGAGCTCGCGGAGTCTTTGTTAGGATCATCCGGGTTAAACCTTTGATTTATCGGCGAAAATCCCGAAACGTTCTTGGAAATCTCTCAGGATACTCCTGCCGATTTCCACTTTTATTATACCGTATTCGCGGCGTACCTACATTCCTCAAAGAATCGACGGTGCTAATTTGCAAGCAGATAACTCAGGGTTACGACCATGAACTTACCTAGAGGACGAAAAGAAACTCGATCTTCAATCTTCACAGGACGCTCTGAAAAGAAAATCAAAAAGATATTATAATATACCACTTTTTAAAGCATAGATATCTATAAATTTTGAAATTTGATATTTATATAATATTAGAAGAGTTAAAAAAGATTTTAAAAATATATTTAAAAAATTAATAAATTCAGTATTGCCTCTTTATTATTTACTTATTTATTAATCGGAGCTCTTTATATAATTTTAATAAATTCAATAATTTATAAATAAAGAAAAATGTGATAAATAATTTTTTATCGCTCTTTTTTAATTCTTATTTCTTTGTACCTTGTGCCTAAATGCAAGTGTATATCATATTATGAAGAGGCGATTATGCTAATATAAACGCGAATATACAGTCGGTAACATTTTCATCGATTTACGAATCGAGTGGAGAAAGAGGTGAAGGCTTAAAAAAAAGAGAGAGAGAGAGAGAGAAAGAGAGAAGCGCATGATTGTGATGCCGTCGTGCGGTCAAATCAAATTTAAAAGAATGACTCGTACACTTGTTTCACGGGCGGAACAATGGCCTTTTGAACACACTCCCCTCGAGGACCTTTCAAGACGTTTGCTGACATTACGCTGCAATGTCGACGGTACAATGGAGAATTGTACCGCCGTCGTCGACGCCGTTCGCCGTCGCCGTCGCCGTCGCCGTCGCCGCTGCGAAGTAGCACGTTCTCCACGGTTCGAAAGTATCGGGGAATTGAAATAGGTGGGAGACAACTGTTGCTCTTCTCCGTAACCTTAGAGGCTGAACCTAATTTGGCTCGTTCCCGAAAAATCCAGCCTAATAATTTCCCTGTCAGTCGCTGGCTTGGGCGCGCACATTTCCTCCACACTCATTCCGCATAATTATTATCCCAGACGAAATATATCGATCGGCCGCTCTTCGAACGTGTGAATATTTTCCCGTGACGTAAGTACAGTATTTCTCGAATGTTATAAAAAAATTGTCCTCAATATCCGCGAGTCTAAACACGTCGCATCATCTTAGATATTGCTTTTATTATCCTCCTCCGTAATATTTCATTACTTTTTATATATTTTCACATATCTTACGCTTATTTTCAATTTCCAACGAGATATATCAATTTATATTCATGATATGCTGAATAGAACATTTCTAATATTATACTTATTTTCGAGTCACGCGTCACCATACGTTGACTTGCCGTCCCCTTCATTGTCACTTCTCTCCTTAACCTTCTTATTCGTTATTTTTACAAGGTCGCTGTCCCGAGGGCGCGTATCCCTGTCGTGCAACACTAACGTTTGTTACTCGGAAGATTGCGCCCGCGGCCGCAATCAAGCCCGCCGCCACGAAGCACGATTTAGCGTGTTATTACGGATAGGCCGAACTTATACAGAAAAGTGACTCACGCGGCTCTAATTTATCGTTATTCCGCGTGGCCCGTTGCGACGGAGCAATCAATAACGATTAAGACCACGAAAGAGAAAAGAAGACGGGCCGATTACGCCCCAAAAACTATCGATTTAAATCATGATGATTCTTACATCGCGCGGGTTAAATGTTTCGTAGTCGCGCGGCACTCTAGTTATTATTTTAATTGTTGCGAGAGCGTTGCGTCTCGCTCTAGGGTCCTTAATTACAATGTTCGCCGCGGAAATTAAAGCCGATTCCACTTGCCTGCTGGCGTCCGCACTTAAAGAAACAACCGCTCTTCTCCCGCTCCGCGTTCGCTGTAACGCTCGTTTCTTTTTTTACCACCGATCCGAGCAAGGTGAGAAGCAATGGTTCGACTAGTCTGGCGATTAGAGTACCGACAGGATGTACAAATTGCTAACCCGTTATCGACATTCGCAAAACCGCGCACCAGTTTCTATTTAGCGCCAATAATACTTAAATGATGATCAACATTGAGCACATCTTTCCAAGATGAAAGCGAGAATAGAGAAATAAAACTTCACAATAAATTCTCGTCAGTATCAAAAGTTCCATTTGTAATTTGAAATAAACACTGTCAAGTTAATTCTACTAAAAAAAGATATGATTTCTAAAATTTACTTTATTGCAAAATTTCCCAAAGACTTTTGGAATAACCGATAGTCAGTGATATTGGACACTTGCAACGTTCGCTTTTAAATTAAGATAAGAACATAATGGACATCATATGAGTTAAAGATACCATTGTCTCTAAAAGACACTTTTCTTCTTTCGAGTTGTCGATAACATTGAACGAATTGGGTTAAGTAGGGAATGTCGATTATCCAACCTAACCGTTTGTTCAATCCATTTGCGATTACGAGCGATTACAAATTTTTGTCGTCAGCGGGATTTTCTATTGTCTTGTTAATCTCAATTTTCAATTATTTTTGATTCGCGTAACATATAACGCAATATTTGCTATTTTATCTTTTATTGTTATTGTATCGAAGTCGATGTGACGATAGTTCCGCAAAGTTCGAAATTAATTACGTAAATTACAGATATATTTTAAAATTACTAATACTTAAAAATTTCGAACCAATTTCCTTATTTTATTTGATTAATTATTTTTTAATTATTTATTGGCATAGACAATAATTATAATGTAATTTTTATCATTGGATGTAAAAAGATATTAATTGAAAGTATAAAAAATATAAAATATAATAAATAAGTACCGACATATTAATAATGTATGTTAAATCAAATGTTGCATAATATTATATTTATAAAAAAAAATTATAATTTGTTAGATCCGTTTTACTCATACATTTTTCAACTTTCTAAAATAGTTATTACTATTTTATCAATATAATTTTATAAATTATTTAATATATTATCAATATTTAAAAAATTATTTATTTTATGTATATTTTTGTCAATTTTAAACTTACAAATTTTTCTTTTAAAATTTTGCGATATCAAGTATTCCGTAGTACGTACAAAATCAACGTCATCACTACAGGATGGTACAGGGATTTAACGAAACGGCGTTCGGTGTGTCAAAGGCTGCCGCTGACGTTCGCCTGTTGCACGAAGTCGGCACTTTTCATTCAATTATTCTCAATTACAGAGAAGACAGTCCGTCGCATTCGTTTTAATAATTGCTGCTATCGAGAAAATAATCGCGAAATGAGCGTCACATTTGTGTGCATTGCATGTAAAAATTCAAAAATTTATGAGATAATCGCAGTTAATATAACAGATTTCTTTAACAAAATTTATTATAAAAAATATGCAAATATTTTTGAATATTATTACAGATTATGCTTGTTAAAAAATATTTAACATTCTCATGATACTGCACATTCAAAGTAAGAGTGAATTTTCTATGTTTTCAATTATAAAAGTTTATTTTAAGAAAATTAAAATAAATAATATTCCAGAATTAAAGTTAAAAGGATATGTTTCATACGCACAATGAAAAATTTAGCTTTTTACAAATTTTAAACAAAAGGAGAGTAATTTTTTTCATCAGATATGAGTTCTGCGACACAGAACAATGATAAACGTGAAAGATGTCGTCATTTATTATTTTGGAAGTGAGATGACTATTAGCGCGAGAGCTTATTCGAGTGGCATGTAATACGTTCTTTGACACGACATCAAATCCAATTCGAGCTGGCGCGCAATCGCGTTCTTTGGTCGTCCGCGTGTTCATGATAGCGCGCTGCACAGCATTTTTTAGTCTTTCATCCAACGCTTTAATCATTCCAGGGGCCAAGTAATAGACGAAGGCACACGGAAAGACCGCCTTTCAGAAGTAAATGGATGCAGGAGGATCTAGCACCGCTTCTAGGAGCGCAATATCGTTTAACTTAGTTTAGACGTTGATTATTTATTCATTTCCATAGTACCAGGTCGATGCACGTCCCGTTTTGATGGAGATTCCTCTCGGAGAGTTAGATGGGTGAGTTGCACGAATAAAAGCGGAAGATCGATTTTTTACGATCCCTCTCTCGATTTCGTGCCGTTTAACATAAATTAGACTAAATTGCTGCGGCGAAAAACTATAATTATCGAAAAAATTTTTTTAGATATTTTGTTCAAACGTTATTTCTACACACTTTTAGACATTTTCTTTTTGTTATTGAACTGTAAATCCTAAATAATAGTTGACTATCTATAATTATATTACTGTGTAAGATAAGGATAAATATCGTATTTTTAAAGATTAAGAAATGAGAAATTATATACTGTTATTATTATTATTTAATTATAGAAGGTGTTTTTTTTTTAAATTTTGTTTAATATTCCGGCAAAATCCCTCGTCCTAAAACGTGCAATGCAATAAATTCTGCGTTATTATTGGCCCTTCACAATCAATAGTATTTGAACCTCTCATTTCGCGATTGCCGATAAAAATCCGTAAATATAACGCAGCTGATCGACGTGCGGGAAAACGCGATGTGCAGAGTAGTGAATTAATTTGCGGAATAATTCCGTCATCGTGATGTCGCACGAAATCGCGGCATGTGATTGACGGGCGTATTTCCGCGTCCTTCAACGCAATGGGTTAGCTATTAAATTTTGTCCGTCCGCGAGAAGCCGTTACTAGAGAACCGGTCAAACGCGTCGCATGCAATAAAAAAAAATATGCTCCGACTTTTTATTCATTTTACAATCCTGATATCAGACTTTCGAGACTTCAACTTTCTCGAATATCGTTTGCCACTCTCAACAAACTCCGACGTGAGAGAGGCAAGGTGTAATAGCGCGTTATAAACACCTGGCTAATTAGATCGATATTTATTTCTACGTGCAGCTGCGTCGAGAAATATCAAATTTAATATTATCTTGAGCCGCTCTCGCTTCTTATTCTTATCGATCAATCAAAATTCAGGATTATATTTCTAATAAAATTTCTTGCATCAATAATACGAATGAGGTAATAAAAGCTTCGTTAATTGCTGTTACCGATTATAGTACAGATAAGAGCGATATTAAATCTGTCTTAATGAAATCATGACGCACGGGACTAGTGGGGAACGCTGGAAAGATACGATTGTGTTTTATGCAGTCTACGTGCGAGATCGCGGAGACCCGATAATCCCGACCCCGTTTAAATCAAGGTCCTTTTAATCCCGCCGGATACCCGAATTGGGATCTCGGATTGAATACAAATTCTGCTCTATTACTGCCTTAAACATTTGTATAAGTGAAATGTTTGCTTGTGATATATAATTTTGTGATTTTCGAAATAAAAAAAGTCTTTTTGTTAAAGACACAATCTATGCTCCTAAATTTTTTAAATGGAAAAGAAAAAAGTTTTTTTAAAGCGTAAAAAATATGAAAGAAGTTCATGCCAAGTCTATTGACGCGATCAATTTCTAACATAGACATAAAATCGTTAATAAAATAAAATGAAAAATTTTTAAAATATGCATATAGTAAGATATAATGCTTAACATAATTGATTGATAATGCATGATTAAATATATAAATATGAACATTATTGGATACATTAATACACACACACACATATATATATATATATATATATATATATATATATATATATAACATATTAATATAATATGAAAATATATATTCTAAAATTGAAAAAAATAAACGACATTTATTTAATTTCGAAATTCTTCAAAAATATATAAAATTATAATTGATTGTGATATTAAAACTTGATTGCAGTTTTAAAATTAAACGTTTTTACATTACAATACAAATGAAGAAACAGTATCCTAAATTGCGAAAAAGTTCAAATTGTATCAGATGTTGATGAGATACTCTATGCCAAGATACGTGCGCCAGGTACTCGATATCTCGAGAACATCAGAGAATGCGGCACAACGCTCTCCGCCGGGAAATTTCGTATCGTCAGGTTGCCCACTGACGCGGGTCCGACATCTCGTGTAATTCGCAAGGCCATATATTTCACAGGCGGCGGGTCCGCTCTTACGTAGAGCATGGCGCAGCGCGGCACTTAGACCCCTCGACGATTTCAATAAATTATCAAAACAACGTCTCGGGGCCCGCGTTCTCGCATTAGCGTGAGAAGGGATAAACGCGACGGACGAGCTTAAAGCGGCAATTTGCCGGTCCTCGCACCATCTGTCAAAAGATACGACGTGTATTATCGAGCTTGGGGCCATTATACTCGAGAGAAGGAGAAACAGAGAGCTCGAGAGAAGAAAGAGAGAGAGAGAGAGAGAGAGAGAGAGAGAGAGAGAGAGAGAGAGAGGGAGGGAGCCGCTGGTCAAACTCAGATCGCGACTCGTCACCCTTGATCGACGAGAGATTCCCTTTCTAATTGCTTAAAAATTACACGCCACTTTGACCCCGATCCACGGTTTACGTTCTTGACGTTTCTGCTGTCTCGCATGATTCAACCTAGCTCGCAAAATACTGGATTTCTGATCTCGGCAAAGATCGCGCCGATCCACAGCTGCTATCCGTTCGATCTTAATCTTGAATCGAAATCGATATAACTTCAATTCAATCTTCATTATCGGAAAAATGCATAATAACTAATTATCTTATTATCTCTCTTTTTTTTTATCATTTTTGTTTATTTATGATAGTTTCGAAATGGAAACTTATCAAAATTATAATAGTTTTAATTATTGACGTAAAACAGTTTTTAATACAGCCACGTTTTCTTTTCGTTATACCCATTAATACAATAATCAAGTATATTGCATACAATTTCCATTTTCTCGATAAAGAAACAGAGTAGATAAGCAAACAGATTTGCAAAGTATCAGACAAATAGTATGCTAAGAGCTAAAAAGTTCTAAGCACAGTTGAGTACGACTTCGTTACAGATATCTTAGTCTTATGAATAGCATTTCAAGTTTGTGCGTGCGTATGTGTGTATGTGTGTGTATAATCCAGTGTACAAAATGGAAATAAAATCTCAATTGTATTCAACTTGCTAAGAAATATAACGAATAAGAATATCTATTTATATAAAGAAAATTTAAACAATATAATGCGATTAGATACATCTTAACTGTAAACAGTCATGTAAAGAGAACATAAAATTATATAATGAATACACAATATAAATTATTTAATATATTTATAAATTAAGACAATAATATATTTTACGACATTTTAAGAATTTTACAGATTTTATTTAGAATAAATCGTATATCATTGTACATTATATTCTCAGCAGCTTATATTACGTGAACCGAAATTCTCAGATTTACTAATTTAGCGAGATAAATTTTGGCAGATCATTTTCGAATCATAAATCTTGTGCGAGTTGTGCTGAGCTGCTGAAGGTTGAGATATTACGCCGGCTTTACCTGCGGTTTCTCTCTAATTGCGCAAAATTACACGCCGGCTCGATCTTAATTATCCTCTTATTAAACCTCCGATCGCTATTATCTTTGTATGCGTTCAATCGCAGGAAATTTTTAGTGTACTCGATAAAATAAGCTCCATTTTCACTAGATATCATGAAATCGCTAACATCGACTAGTGTAGAGGCAACTATCTTTTCCGTCGTTAATTAATAATTTTATCTACAAAATCTAGAAACTTATAATAGGATAAAATTTTTGAATTCGTTATTAAAAATTTAATTAGACAAAAAATCTACTAAATCCCAATTTCATAAGATTCATACAAATCGATTAATGTTTCTAATTCTAGACTTGGCTGAACATAGATTAAATCACTAAGAAAGTCATTCTAAATTAACAAGCATTAAAATATTATAATCAGATTATCTCAATCGAACTCATAATAGATATCATCAAAAATATGTGTTTTCTTAATAAAACACTGTTATTGAAGACTGGGACTTAAAATTTAATTTTCTATTCATGAATGTTTTCAAAACTTATAATTTACTGATTGAGAGTATCTCGTAATTGTGAAAAACCTAGCAGATTCTTGAAATTATTTAATGACGATTTTTCTTCAAAAAATGTCGAGACATCGATAATTTGTGAATTATAAGCGCTTTAAAAAAGGGCGTTTTTCACAAACTAAACTTTTTGTAGTTGAAGATTTCCAAAACTATATTCCTTAGATAATTTTACTCTAATAGACTTTTAATTTAAGCATTAATGATACGATGACAAAAATTGGAAATTTGCAAAAAATGATGACATTTATATATATATATATATATATATATATATATTTGTAAAATAATAATTATAATTATCGCAAACAGTAGAAAAATTGCGCGCCACCTCAAGAATCTAACAATTTGTGATGTGAAAAAAATTATTATAGATATTCGATATTTTCTAGAATTACTTAATTCCAATAAATTTACACAAATTAGAAAGTAATGGTTCTTATATCTAACTATATCAATATATCATGTGTAGATTCGTTCGTATTTGTAAAATCGATAAAATACCAGGGCAAACGGTGTGAATGTGCTAAAGATCGTGTTCGTTCGATCTCGGTCTAACATTTGCGAATCACGTGAAAAGCCAAATCGTGGAACTGCTTGGGATATATCTCCATCGAACCACGGATAGAGGTCAAACTTGAATTTGCCTGTATTCAAGGGACGTAATTCAAACGTCTATGAGGGCCTTCATCTACACCCTCGCACGCTTTCAGAGCCCGAGCTGTATGTGCAACCTCGGCATGTCGAGGATCTATATATACACATACATATATTGAGACTACATATATATGGACTTGTGAAATAAACGCATACGTGTGATACTGTGGCGATCGATGTAGCCGTCAGTTTTTTAACAGCTGCCATGCTGTTAAAATCGCAGAAATTGTGCACATTATGCCGACGCAGTTATTCGCGTTTCTGAATTTGATTGGCAATTAATTTTTCCGAGATAGAAAATGTATGTGCGTTTTTCATTTTATGAATGTGTCCAGCGTAATTTCACTTTTTAATATCTTTGCTAATATCATTTTTGTTAGCAGTGTATTTTTATGGAAGAAAAGAAACCGATCATTTCATTTCATTTTTCCAATAAGATTCTTAATTTAAAATCTGGAAGAAAATGATAAAACACACTGCCAATGTAGTTTATAGAATTTGCTAATTTTTCGACTAAAAGACAAGTTGTTGAAATATATCCAGAGTTTTTAGCAGAATAATAATTATTCTCTCTGCAATTGTAGCTCTTATTCATTAGAGAATATGCGCCTTATGGTCCTTAAAATTTCAAAAGAGACAATCTCGATTAGATAATTGAAGGATAAAGAATCGTTGTGTGTATGTATGTGGTATTCGCATCATTATCGCGATTACCTCGATTGACTTTGTATTGAAGACTACCTTAGCACATCTATGTCATGAGATGTACACGCGAGCCCGCCTCTGGGCAGATCGCGTACCGGCTGCGGAATGGAACGGCATACAATCCATGGTCGTTTTACGGGAATTAATGAGCAGGCCTTTGCGGGCCGATATAATGGTCTCTTTTGGTAAGCCCGCCCGTCCGTCGGGATGCGCAGGATCTAAACAAGGACAAAGAGCCGCGGGTGGTAGAACGCCGCTCAACGGGAGGCATCTCGACCGCCCGGAGCCCACAGTCTCTCTCTCTCTTGTAAGATAGAAATATACATGTATATGTATATATATATATATATATATATATATATATATATATATATCCGATCTCATCAAAGTTCGTTCCTCGGCTCGTCCTTCGGTCAGCCGTCGAAGGGTCGCAGCCTCTCCAGACTCGGTCGATCGATCGATCTCGTAATTAAGATCGCGACCTACAAAAAAGAGCTTTTAATTGTGCTTCTTCGTGTACTAAGGGAGATTTCCATTCCAGCGTAGGACGAGACGAGGAAAAGCAAACGAAGAGAGGAACGGCGTGAATAGATAGGCACTGTCAGCTTGCACGTCCCTTTCAATGTTATTCGATTCTCATCGAACAATGCTAACATCACCATTCAGAATATTTAGTGTATCTATACTTTTAATCTTCTTTTTATCCGCAAAAGAATTATTTTTATTACACGTGTCAACGAGTAATAAAGCAAGCTTCTTTCTAATTTTTTAATCGATAAATAAGTATATACGGCGAACTTTGAAGTAATATGAACGACACGAACGCATATAAAGGTAAGATTTTAATGGACCCTATGGCACTTTGAATTAATGGATGTTATTTTATAGAACAAACGAAGTGCGGTCACAAGAGTTAAGGAATTACGAGATACATTTCTATATTGATATGTCGCCCAACAATTTTCGAAGTCCCATAAAGTGGTCACATAAAATTACCGCAACGGTATGAAAGATTAATTAATTACAGCGATTCTAATCTCTGTCCAGCCGCACTATGGCGGAAGCTGGCTTTAGAATTACCTGGCGCCATATTGCAGGAATTCATACGGAACTTGAGCAAGGGGCGATACAGAGTTGTGGCAAAATTAACAGTTACCCCAGGCTTAAAACGCTTCGCCGCTTTTCTATCAACGTTGCTTTCGGTCAATGTATGCGTACATTGTTACACACTTTTGTGTGTGTGTGTGTGTGCATGTGTATGCGCGCGTTGCACAAAACACCCGTGTCCCTTCCCATTTCGTTCAATTATTTCAATGGCTTTCAAGGTTTCTCGCGAAACGCACGTCGCTCGTAACTGAGATGGAATTTTATGGGTTACGTATAGATACATGTGCGAGTCTCCACCATGTGAGTGGACTTTTGCGCGCGAGTGCATCCTCGTGCATATGTATGTAGATAACGTGGTCGCGTAATACGATCTGGCGCCGATGTGAGTCTCGAGAGGCATTAAAAACTGTAAGGGAGTATAATTCTGTCCCGGGCCGCAGATGTATTTCCATTGATACTAATGTACACAAGTCACAAGGTACCTTGTCGGCAGAAAAAAAATTGAGATGTAAATGGACATACACCAGACATTCGAGACAATTATCGTTACATTATTTATTTACGCGACATTTTTTTAAAAACATATCAGTTAATAAACATCGCATTATTAATCACTCGTTATATTAATTTCTGTATCGCGTAAAAAAAATATTCTAGAAAAATATTCTGCTAACTTGTATCATTCGACGATAATAGAAAATACATGTTTTATTATTCATTGCATGTTACAAATCTAAAGATCATATTCAGTACGGTTATTGCTCTCGGTATGAACACGATAATGATCGTAACTTGGGTATAGTCAACGTGACTAATGTTTTTATATCTCTCGTGCGCAACATGCACTTATCGATTTCAACGCGCAACAGCGTCGCACTGTGTATTCGCTTCGGGTAACCTTGCACGGTTTCCTACTAATGTTCACGGTTGCGTAATTTGGCATGAAAAAATAGATCAATGCAGTTATTACAACGTATCGTTTTTGCGCCTCGAAGCACTATAAATTGGCGATATTAGAGAAGTGATCAATCTTTCCCCCTTCTCGGCTATCGTCCGTAAATTCGTTTTATCTTCAAAGTATACCGAAAAAAAAATGTAATAATATGATAAGTTTAAAGTTTACTTTAATATAAAAATAAGAAAAATCATAAATTATTATATAAACTCTTGCCGAGTTAAAAAGATCTATAATAATAAACTTACGTTTAACAGTCTAAATAAATAATTAAATTTTATTTCTCAGTTAAATTCGATTAGACTTTATTTTACTCAAGATTTAATTGATTCAAAAAGATAAACTATCTTAAAAATATATTTAATATTAAGAAATCACAATTAAAAAATCACTAATAATGCGACGTATATTAAAATTGTCACTAAAGAAAAGTCAGTTGCAAATTCGTTAAAGAATACATTTTTACTTCCTTCTTTGTACGGTTTTTGTTAAAGTTTGTACAATATAATATAATTATGCAATGTAATGCAAAACAAAAGACTTGTATAAAACGAACAGTTGAAGGTTATTGGCTTTGTACTGAGGTACGCCTTTTAATGAGCAACACGGTACCGTAACACGCTACGGAGAAAAATAAACAGTAGCTGCACTAATTGTTACTTATTACTGGATGGAGCAGTTACGCAAGATAAAGATGCCATGATAAGATACGCAGGCATGGCCCTTCTTGCAAATGCCGCGAATTAGTCGCGAACGCCACTTTAATGGCCTTTGTTATCTAAACGGATACATTGCATCCATAGGTAAAGAGCTTAACATTTTATTTTTAAATAATCTCACAATTTAAATCCCTTATATTCTGTTAATGTGGTAATTAACGAAAATAATATTACAAAATATATGTGTTCTAATAAGGTATTAGTAGCATACAAATGATCAAAATTAGATTATTTTGATTATTATATCTTTTAGTAATACTTTTTTAAGTTACAAATAAATTTAAAGTAATTTTGCCTCGTAGAGAATACATTTTCCTCTTCTGATTTATTATACAAATATTATTATGATTTTATATTTAGCGAGAGTGCGCAATATGATATATATATATTGCAGAACGCGTCTAAATAAACTGCAAAATGTATTGATTGTATTTGAAAGGATTATGAAAAAGCGCAACTACGTACTTGTCGATATTATAAAATATATCAAACGTACTTATAAACATTTTCACACGCTTAGGAAGGAGAGTAATTCTTTTAAGGAAAATACATAAGGACCTTTTTCACTTTAATTTTTTGCTACAGCCAATTTCGGTTAACGCCGACCGCAGTTAATTCCATTTGCCTGTCTATACTGGAACTACGATCTCGAAAGGAACCTAGAATTAGAGTTAGTTTAATCGAAGCAACAACTGACCTCAAATAATTCTACTTAAAGTTGAGTGCCCATTCGAGGGTTTTTCTTGGCAGTAAAGATCTACAAGCGAGAATAGACAGAACAAAGAAAGTCTCAACAAAATAAAACACAATAGGAGGAGTATTATTGAGTCTGTATAGTTTCTAACGATTTCTACTAATTTTGTAAAATATAACAAAATCAATTGCCACTTTTATATGAAATTTTACCATTTTTTCATGTACTGGAGAATAATCTAACTTTTCTGTAACAAAATTACTAAAAGAACTTCTTTTCATTAATAATTTAATAATATAACTAAAATAATTTAATACATTCTAAAAAATACAGATTTAATAATTTCTAATCACTCAACTTCTCTATGTAGAAACTCACTCATAAACATCATATATGTAAATGTAAAATATAAATTAAGATATCCTATTCCTTTACATATTCACTCGTGTTATTTAGATTTAATATGCTCAAGTTTCTGCTCTGAAAGATTATTAAACATGAGAAATTTCTAAAATTACAACAAATATATAATTTAAATACATAATTTTGAAATAATATTTTAATAATTGTGCGATATATATAGTAATTAGAAAATCGCGTATATTTTCTACAGATGTATGTTTTGAATATTGCATATGGGAGAGATCTAAGTGCAGCAAAATATACTTAAAAATTTACGCGGTTAGCTTGCCCGCGGCGGATTAATATTCCACGCTCGTCGTTTCTCATTAGCAGTAACTCGCGGCGAACGAGTGACACGGGGCGATAACGATTTGACGAGCGTGTACGATTAATAGAATATTTGATCGTGCGTGCATATATACACAACGTGAGATAGAGCCGCCGGATTTACTGCCGTTTGTTAGGGACACCCGTTAAGGGAGGGAGATTAATGCGTGCAATTGTAGGCGGGTGCGCGTTAATTGATACTGGCCTAATCGCCATCAGATGCAGCTACCGCGGGACTATAATAATATAGAAACAGTTCGATAATGCTTCAGTTCACCCCTTCCTCCCGATTTAACCTTCCCTATCTTTACCCTCCCTTCTACCTGCCAAAAGGTAGCGAAACTCGATGTTCGTTCAATTATTCGTTCATCAGCGGATTAGCAGCTCACCGTGAATGCTGTTGCACGATTAAGCCAGGCTTATTGAAGCTTTTACGCGTTCAGAAGCGGCATAAATATTGAAAGTGCTCAAACAAACACAGCGGTCCGTAACGCGGCGGCGACGCTCGGACGAACATTTTCGCAAATTACAGGCCGACGTGTTGATTTTATTCCATTCGGCCACCGTGTGATTTTAGCGCGTTTTACTCCGATCGTGGTATAACGCGAAATGTTGCCGCTTGGTAAAAATTGTACCTACAGAACGTGATATATGGTAGGAGAGGAACGGGATTTCTCACTTAATATGTGATTTACAGCAGATGTATTATACATGTCACTTGTCAATCTTTTTGATTTTATTTTCGTTGTTCTGACAACGTGTAATCGTGTGAAGAACAATAAATATGAAAATCAATGCTTTCAGTCGCTACAAAATTTTCTAAAAATTTTCAAGACATTTAATTAACGAATAAATAACGAAAAAAACAACTGATAAAAGTATGATTTTTTTTTTTTTTTTTTTTTTTTTTTTAATAAATGATATCATATTTGTTTTTATTCTCGCAGACAATATGTCTCGAGCTTGCTCTTGAGAGACGACAAATTGTTTGAAGTTTTATTGACGTGGCGAGTCTGAGCGCGGGGATAATAGTCAGGTTGCATTAATAAAGGAGAGCTAATGAGAGTTTCTCTTGGTCGGTTAACGTGGCCGCCTGTCGCGGTTAAGTTCTTGCTTTGAAGGCGCTTATTGTTGAGCGGTGACTGGCAAGGATCAAGGAGAAAGCCAGCGGGTGATCGACACCATTATATATCCGTGACCGAAAAGGCCGCGCGTATATTTGACCGCTCTCATCGGCCATAAGTATCGGTATTGGTGGTACGATCATAATCGTGTTTCGATCAGAACACCTGATCATTGTCGAACGCTCGATCTTTCGTCACCGCGGCCAAGGTTGCGCGATACAAGAGATAGAGTTGTATCCATCACATAATGCACTTTGAATAATTTAATGCTAAATCCCTTGCCGTAATTATTCTTTCATTCTATTTTCAATCAAACTATTACCCGATACTTGCCGCATTAGTTTTTTTTCACGCATTTCCACTTATCGATATTATTATTTATGTAAATATCTATAAAGTGATATTTAAAATTGAACATATAGTCTGCGTACTTTTAGCAAAATAACTCGCGTTATTTTATCCATTATTGTGTAAATGTATGTATTTATCTGTTAGATTATCTATTGTTCATAAAAGAAAATTTTTCATAATAACGCATTGCGTGTTACAAAATGATACATCGCTTGTGAAAATATTTTATTTTAAATGTATACACATATGAGGATTGTTAAGAGTTAAGCAAAATTTATATTATTATATAACAAGCGCGTTTATTTTATAATCAGATGTTGAGAGAAATAAATATTGTAAGAACTCCATGACGGATTTCGTGTAACTTAAATGAATATAAATTGATTTTTTATCAAGTTGCTTATGCTTGCCTTTTAAAGAATAAAATATGAAGATGCGGAGTGAGTAACGCGCAGATGGTGAAAAAGTTTTTTAATGAGAAGACCATGTTGCGCGAGCAGTCATTCAATTATAAAAGAATTAAAAATTGAAAACAGGATAGAATCGCTCTTATTACTTTCTTATTGCGAAAATAAGTATGATCGAGTTTTTAACTTCGTATAACTCGATTGATACATCAAGTTCATTCATAATCCGTTTCACATAATTTCACGTAATTTTTTATAATTTACTAGCGATTTAAGAGATAATTAAAAAATATAATATATGTGAAAACACAATATTGTGAAAGCATATATATAATATTTATATACATAATACATTTATAAAATTTATATAAATTGCTCTTAGAAATTTATATATATATATAAAATAAGTTTCCTTCAATGTTTAAAAAATCCAATGATTTAAAATTTATAAATACGTATTATCTTATGATTAGTGAGATAGACTTTTAACAATGACAATCTATAGTACGGCAATCTATGGTTATCTATTAATAACAAGATACCCAATGGTACTAGGGCAGATATTACGTCTATGCTAGATATTCATTTCAATTACAGATCGGAATTACTGCGTCCGTAATCTGACATGTTCCTTTCATGCCCCTCATGTGCCTCTCCTTTCAGTTCACTCGCCCTTTGACGTCGCAATCGCTCCTGTCATTCATGTCGACTATTCTGAAACGCCAAAGTATCACTGACTACTATCAAATGCCCGTAATCATAATGCCAAGCTGATTATATGACGGATGCGAAAGGAATGTGAAAATAAAAGCTCTTTGGAAATATATGCTCTAATGCGATAAAAGTTAATATCCGGCATTTTCCCAATGCAGAAACGCTCTGTTGAAAAACATCGCAAAAAATATTGCAAATATCAAATTTATCAATCATGCGTTATGTTAGGAAAAAGTAAAACTAATAAGATTAAAATAATCAATAAATTTTTATGGTAAAAGAACAAAATTAAATTACATTGAAGTATATAAACTGTAATAGGCATTTTACTAAATATTGTCATTAAATAAATATTTTTATTTCAATCAAAATTTTTCTAAAAATATTAAAAATGCAAATTATATGCGGTTTTTTTTCAAAATAATAATATTTTTCTTATGAGATCACAAAAAAATAATATATTGTTAAAACTGTTAATTTTTTTATCTTGTATACATTTATGTAATTACTTCTTTAATGTATATTTAACTTTAATTAATTATTTTTTTTTAATTTTGATTAATATTTACTCACAAAGATTGTATCACTTCTGCAACATTTTGATGCTACAATAATTCAAAAGCGTTTGGAAATCATCGAGGAAGAACATTGAAAGCGAGCAGATTACGTAATACCGAATACCGATTAGAACAGAATCGATGTTGAGGACTGTACTCGATGACACTCGTATGTCCGAGATAATCAACGTGGATGGAACGATACGAGCGAGACAGGTATAGTAATACTATAGGATGTCAAAGGACGAGGATGTATCGAAAGCTCGACGGTACAAGGGGAGCCATCAGATTACGTTAAATGCATTATTGAATGATCCTTCATAATAGTGATTATAGTAATGAATACGCAAGTGTGTGTAAAACGCAGTAATGAAATTCCAGTAAGTCGATCCGTGGCTCAACTTGTGATTGAAATCGGAAACTTATAAGATAATATATTTTACTCGAAAAAAATGAATTTTTCTTTCTATAGCAAACTATAAATGATTAAAAAATATCACGTGCTAAATATTCATATTTAATAAGACATATTTTACATATTTTCAAGAAGAGAGACGTAATATAATATATAGTGTAATTGTATCTTGTAACTTTAATACAATATGCTTCAAATTAGAACAAAGGAAAAGTGATAAAATAATAATTAAATTACACAAGTCAAATTTATATTTCTATGCATAAACATATATTGAAAAATTTGATATGTGTGTATTCACATAACACAATATGTTCATTATTGAATTGTTTTGAGTAAGACGATTAAACATTCGGAAAAATACAAAAAAGATATAAACGTAAAAAATTTGTATTATATTGATATAACAAAAAATCTCTCGCACAACATAACTTTCTTCACTCGAGTTAGTCGGGCTAGAATATCTGTCGGGTCAATGCTATCAAATCGTTACTCCGATTCATCAAACCAATTAACTCGTAACCAATCTTGTATCAAGACGTATCTATAACATCTGTTATATCCAGCATGATCGAGAAATCGGCGACTTTATGGTGCGCATATTAAATCGGAAACTCGATCGTGTAGCGCGACTAGGGCAAAATCGGATACGGTGATTGATGCATCCCGATTAAGGAGAATCGATGACGGAAGTGCGAGGTCGAGCATACATAGAGAAACGCAGTGTGAGTAAAGCACGAGAGTCTTGGTGACGATGTCCCGACGGAGTGGAGAGGTGAGATTACAAGGCAATAGCGCGACATGCAATCACGACCGGGGACACACGTGGAGGACGACATCGTGCTATGCAGCCGGTTCTCCTTCGTTCGATGAGGCCCTTTCCCGATAATAATTAGACGTTGCCGAGCCTCCGGCGTCCCTTCCCTTACCAGTCTGTAGACGATCGTGCAAGATTCGGGGCCCGACATAACAATCAAGCCAACTGTCTGCGCGAGTACTGACAGCACTGCATGCAATAACCCGGACGATACTTTGCAACTTTGTGTCTTGTCATAAGGTATAATTATGTTCTTTCCTTTAAATTGCGTCATATTGAATATGCAAACGTGTTTTTAAAAATACGATACGCCTAAATTTCGTATGCATAAGTAACTGTTATTAATATTTTCATTCGTATAATTACGAACTTCTATTTCTTTCTTTTATTAATAAACTATGCTATTTCTATATTTCTTATGTATTATTAATGCGATTATACACATAATAATTTATGCCAGTTTTTCATAATTATAAAATATTTTATTTATACGAACAACTTAGATATAATTTTCCAAGTATACAGCAGAATGAATAACTATCCTAAGAAAGAGGAATCTTCCTGTGAAATGAGTTATTCTTCATCGATTAATTTTAAATATAAAATATCTATATATACTACATTAAAATATGAATATATGAAAGATTTTAATGTTTTAAAATCCTCGATTTCAAGTGTTATTATCATTGATAGACTGGCACAAAAAGGAAAAAAATTCGTTTGTAATATTATATGACAAAAGATATAGATAAAATCGTGATTATAATATTGTTGCCACTTTCTGATTCATTTTGATCGATTTTGATATTTATTTTTACACTGTCACTTATTTACAAATATTTGAGCGAAAAATAATAATACTTACTCTTTCAAAAAATAGTATGTTAACTTTAATATTTTACCAACAATAAGAGTAAGGAACACAACGAACAAATTAATAAAATAATCCTAATTATTTGAAAGATACATAGTAATCAATTAAACTGTATAAATGAAATAAATCTCTCTATTATTGATTCTCAAGACGAGAATCTTGAAAAGAGAAAACAATGTTGCGCATCTTTTTATGTTTCATCTCCGTATTGAAGTAACAACTCAAACTTAATATTTATTGTACCCATCTTCAAAAGATCATCTCTTAGCACGCTGTCAAATTATTTATTAACAAAGACACTTATATAAAGAGCTAATCTCTTGTAAAGTCTTGTGATTACTAAGTTGTTTTGTGGACTCATCTTTCAAATGACTAATTATTCTACTAATTTTGTTGTTCCTTGTGTTCTACATTCTTAGTTCAATATTAAAATTAACGTATTATCTTTTAAAAGAGTATCATATTTTTTGCGTAAATGCTTGTAAATGAGTGAGAAAAGATAAATATCAAAATTAATTAAAATCAATCAAAAAGCGCAACTATAACACCAAATTTCGAAAACTATTAATTCTTTTATCAATTCTCTCTATTTTAATATTCAATATATTTTCATGTAAGTGTAAAAATAACTTATTTTTTATACTATAAAAAAGAAAAAGAAAAAAAAAATATATATATATATATAAAATTACATAAAAGTTATAATATCGTGTATATTGTAGGTGAGCGAAAAGTACTGCTGTCGAAAGAAAAAGAACTCTCCCGTGACATATAAATGCCTGGTTAAACTGTTAGAAGAGCCAGAAGAGGATGAAAATGTTATGTGTCTTATTGTTAGACAAATTTTTCTTTTATAAGAAAGTAAAAGGGAACCAAGGGCTATACGTGAATATTCATGAAATAATCGCTAGTAATATAAAAAAGACTAGACAATGAATAAATTTTATCCGAGTAAGATATGCTGAGAATAAAAAGAATAAGGAGCTAACAAATCATTTGATTACGGACGTAGGATAAACTCACAATCTGACACGAGTGCAATCGAGAAAAAGAGAGTAATATGTATGAAGAAGGAGGAAAGGAGGCGAAAGAGTAGACAATCAAACGGATTTCAGGGGCTCGTCATCCCTAAATCCACCCAGCGAACGAAAGGCAGAGCGACGTCGTACGATTGCGTTCGCAGTGGAAGATCCATTTGGATGGGCCAAATTTATCGTTTCGACAGATGAAGCTTTACTGAGAAGGAAAAAGGAGGGAGAGGAAATCTCTACATGAAATCGGCTATTTCCAGGTCGAATCGCGCGATAGGTCGCGCAAACGACGATGTGTGAACGAACGTAAGATTTCTCATGAAAACACGTACCATTTCTCGAATGAAATTTTCCAACGGTTTGAAAAAGTTAAATGAAAATGGGGTATAAAACAAGAACGAGTATTTCTTATAGTTTTTTTTGAAGCAATATTCCAGTAATATGAAGTATAATAAAGAGTAATAATCCATGAAATATAATAAAGAGTAATTTAATAAATTAATATTAATTACTATTAATATATCTATAGTATACTTATAGTATACTATTAATATCTCTATAGTTATATGTATATACTGAAATTTAAGTTTATTTTAATAATTTACTGTAAAATAAATTTGTTACACATGTGTAAAAAACTAACTTTATAATATTGACTTTAAATAATATTATTTTAATATTTGTGCTCTTTTTTTTCTTTTTTTACATATAATTTTAATATTTTGTTTATATTTTTTACTCGATCATTATTAGAAATATTAGTCTTATGATTGTCTGCAAAGACGAAAATATTCTAATATACTAGATAAGATAAAAATTAGAGAGAATTTATCTTTTATAATATTAAACGTTTTTATGTTAGATATATGCTTAGCGATTCTTTTCTGAAAGCAAATATGATCACACAGAGAAAAAAAGCCCAACTGCAAATGAAAAGTATCAAATTTAATAAACATAAAGCTTTAATATACACGCACGTTAAAGAACGGATCAGATTAGAATGACAAATAGTCATTCGCCATGCAACGCTGACGGCTGACGTTTCGATAACGCCGTATGTTACTCTTGCACAGATATATATAAGTATGAAAAAAAATCGCACAAGTGTGATCTAATAGTATAAAAAAATGACATGCTAAGAGAGGAGAGAGAGAGAGAGAGAGAGAGAAAGAGAGAGAGAAAGAGAGGGAGAATTATCTCAGAAGATAATAAATTTAAAATAAAGAATTAAATAAAAGTAAAAAAATATTTTTGCATGATTAATAAAATAATCTAATTTTCGTACTTCTTTCTAATATAAAATTTTTGATTAAAAAAATGCTAAGACTTTCAACATCAAAAATTAAGAATTTTATATTCATTAAAGAATATTCTGTTGCTAATTAGCATATTCCTTCAGATACCTTGTGTATATTCATTGCGTATTATAAAATCGCGAAGGGCGAGAACCCAGTTCTTAAAAAGCAATTAAGTTGACTATGCTCAATATACGAATAATTACAGCCCATCACGGAGGAATTTCGCGCATCGAATCTCTGTCGCTTCGTTTGGTGAACCCGCGCTCGTATTAATACAAGTTGCAATAAACGGTGTTAAAAAACGACGGAATGATTAAATCACGCGCGGAAAACGTTCATCCGGAACGATGATGGTCTATTAATTGCCAATAAAAAAGAGGGGCAACGGGGGACACAAACGCGCTGCACACGCTAAAACAAACTAATAACTGGCGACGTCTAGACCCAACCAGGGTGATCAAAGAGCGTTTAACGTCGTTTGCAGAAGGCGGAATCGTTGGCCGATAGCAGCTGGCCGTAGGCTGGTTTGTAGCCGCGATAAGCTTATAATTATCCCTAATAGCGCGTAATTTCGTCGTAAGAGAATATATTAACCACCGGTGCGCAGAGCTTGTTCTTAAAAGACGGTTTAAAAAATAGCTAGAAAATAATAGCATTCAGTGGAAAAATAATTTCTTTTCTCATAAATTATGATCTTACAGGTAATTTCTTTTACGCTCATTTTTATAATCTTTAACCATAAAGATTTAAAGTACACTTGTTAATTATAAATTATTTTAATTATATATATATATATATATATATGTATATACATATTTAACCTGATGTGTAATATATTTATGTATAAAATTAAAAAAACTTTACGCCCCTTTTTTTACGAGTTAAAGACGAGCTTTTCATTTGACCGCAAGAAATCATCGACGAGTTGGAGCCATCGATTGCTCGCAAGGCGTGAACTCAGCAAATTTCCGATAAACCCAATAACGTACAAGCGCGCCTCGCTCGCGCCATAACCGGTGTAGCCTTTGGCGATTTGATTGGACTTTAATAAAGCATTCTCTGTCAACGGTGACGGCGAGCATTCCGCACTGAAAAGTGGGACGCGATCGACGTTATTGATTTCGTGAATACTGCCACGGGTTGGAAAAACGGTGGGTGTTTTGGGTGCAAACGGTGGCTGTGATTTACCATTCGAAGAGAGCGAGAAGGGGATGGAATATCGGCAAGTTCTATGTCTTAAAGATTGATCACCCTCCTTTCCGTCTCACTCCTCTCTCTCTCTTTTTTTTCTTTTGCACTTACTCTAGACATTATATACTCTCTTTTCTCTCTCTCTCTCTCTCTAACTCTCTCTCTCACTCTCTCTCCTTACCCTTTCTCCACCTTTATTACAATTTCGTGGATTTCCCGCTGGGCACAGATCGCCGCCAACTACAGCCGCCGCCCTCGACGGTTTCGCCGCGATCTCGTGAATGCGAATTTGCGAGTTTCGCACGGACGCAAAACACTCCGCGAATGACCACATATGTGCGATACGTAACTTCAAAAGCTAGATTTACTAGCGAATTAGTATGTCGAAATTCTGATAATTTAGTTGAATGTCGACGGGGAAAATCCGCGTGGGATTCCATGCGGAATTTCGACTTGGCCGTATGTAAATGTGGGACGATTCGCGCATTATAAATTGCGATTTCATGTGGTTTCCAGAAAATGTCTCAATAATAATCAACATGATCAATGTTGTGTGTATATAAAGAAAATAAATTTATGTAAAAAATATGTGAATAATACGTGTATTATTTAATCCTTTTGCTGCTAATTATGTTAATATCAATGAATATTTGCGTTTAAAAAAGAGTATCGAAGCAGAATAACACAATTTTCATACATAATAATTACGATAAAATATAAAAATTTCAATAAAAACAAAAATAACATTATAATATTTGATTTATTTTTATTAATATTTAAAATTCTCCTCAAGGGAAAAAAATTGTTTACCCTTACCTTTACACGATCTCTTATGATTTTTTATATCGCGTACTCTTCTTCAAATTTTTTTTCTCCAGTCTTTCTCATGATACGCAAGCTATGACAATGAGGGAAGATCCACTCGACATATATTCGCAATGAGCCCACCTACTTATTGGCCTTAGAAGAATTCCCCCTCGCCCAGCTCATCGAACAAAAGGTTGAGAGGCCGCTTATTCAACGGTGACAGACGCAAACAACGTCCGATTTCGACGAGAATCTCAGATACGTCCGACCGACGTCGGGGTTAATTGCCATTTCCTTTCGTCCCGGGAACGTTCAACCCTTTTCCCGGGACAAAACCGAAGCGTGCGTTTACCCCAATTTATATGTCGGTCGTAAGTCGGTCTGAACCATCCCCCTATCTCTCTCAATCGACTCCCTGGCCCTTTATTCATGCGATCGACGTGTCCACGCCCATTCGATTAAAAGCGTATATACGCGATCGATTCCAATAATTAAATCTCATCATGTCGTATCATCGTGCGTCAGCCGCATTTACAATATGACTTTGCGCGCCCGCGGGGCTTTTAGAAAAATAAATCGCGACGAGAGATCGCGAGCGCGCACACAATGCTCCATCTCTTTCCCATCTACTCTCGCGGCGATATAATAGCGAGATTTTTGCCATCGATTGAGCCCGAAGTGTTGCAGCATAACTAATTGTGTCAGAACAAAGACCAGTTTTTATTCCTGCGCGAAGCGTGATTGCCGTATTATTTCGGCGCGAGGCTATTCGATTGATGAACACTCTGACGTAATGATTTCACTCTGAACCAAATGTGCGTATTGAATGCATATTACGTATGCGTTCTTCAAAAGAAAATATACTATGTGACGAGAATTTTTTTCTCTTTGCATTATGCAAAAATGGTTAATTTCCTTATAAAATAATTGAATATTGTAATTGACTTCATATCATAGGTAAAACATTATATGCACATGCGATAGTATATATGATATATCGATAACCCGCAGTTTTTTAAATAAAATTTTTCATGTCAATGAATGGAAAAAATTATTTTTTAATTGCATTTAAATTTTAGAATTATAACTGAATGGTTATAAAGTAATTTACTCAGAACGAATAAATATAGTATACAAAAAAAAAATGAGGGACCGTTACTGAAAAAAATTAACAGCAAATAGCGCTGGCTATGGTACACAATAATGTGCAATTAAGCTATGCAAATTCGCTGTTAATTGAGTCGAAAGTGTTGCAGTTTCAATCATACAACTAATTGTGCCCGAGCAGAAACTAATTTTTACTGTTTTACGTTGAATGTGATTACAGTATTAATTGCAATCGTGATGTCAAAACTTACTCAATTAAGTAGTATTTTAGTATAACGGTTAGGTGTTACAAATGTTGTAGATTTAATTTAGACAATAAACATATAATTTTCTCAAAAGAAAGCATGTGCAATACTGTTGTTTCTCCGATACTTTTTTATCTTCCGACATATGTGTAGAAATATTAATACGCGAACTCGCCATAGAAATAAAGTTCAACAAGTTAATATTTGTTTTATAAGTTTGATTAGTAGGAATTGTGAGCAACGTATAATGGTTAATTTAATGTTGGATTATTATGTGATATTTTTTCAACAAGGTTTTTTTTACGCCCACCGATTGAAAAGAAATATTTAATTATATTGTGTTGATATTCACGATTCTGTATATAATTATGTTTAATATTATATAATAGCAGGAGGAAAGATCAAATAATTTGGAACAAAAGTGAATATATAAATGGAGAAATATTGTCGAGAAAAATTGACACACGGTACAAACACTGGTACAGAATAACGGGATTAACCTATGCAAATTAACACTACATACTATATGCGCGCGGATACCTTATATTAAATTCCATTGAATTAAATCAACATGATGTCGACGCAGCAGTTAAATTAAAATGGTGATTTCAATGGCGATGGTAGAATTCATTTAGGTCAGCGCATGATTGTGCTTGAAAAGCGGAATAGAGAGAGAAAGAGAATTTTACTTTTTAAAAATTATCTTATTATTCTCTTTAGCGTACTATAGCTCTTACATAAAGAAGATGCTTGAATCTCAAAGCAGACGGTCGAAAATGTTGTGCAAAATAGCTATCTCGACGAGATAAAATTCACTCAAAATAATATTCCTCGACGCAACAAAATTTAAAGCTCGAAGAGAGTTAGCAAGATTCTCAAACGCGCGGATATTATTTTTATTTTTAACATCTTTTATTCACATTCTCGATCGCGTACCTATTTCAGCCCTTCGGCGAACACAGGGATTTTCAGTGGTGGAATAAAATTGAGACGCATTATCTACTTTATGCGCGCGAGCGCGATGAACCGCGCGCTCTCTTCTTCGGATTTTGAATTCTCCAATCATTCGCAAGTCTCGAAGTCGTCCGCAGAGTCTCGAAATGCGAGAACTTAACCGGATAGCATGGTTAAATCTGATGCAATCCCGCACGAAATCCCCGCCGATGAATTGCTCCGTACCGATGTAGGGATTATTGCTTTTCCCTTCCCCTATCCCCTATCTTCGCATCCGCGTCGCGCCTCGTCGTCTACTGAAATATCGAACTTCGTCTTTGATCGTATACCCGGATGCCTTAGGGAAATTACTGACTGCAGCAAGAAAATCCGTTCCGTGATCGACGTCCAACAAATTCTAGTCCGATTGTGGAAAATTCCGAACACGTCGCCGCCGTCCCCGTTTAGATTGCGTGTACGTAAGGAATTATTATCCTTTCACAGAGAGACAGAGGCGAAGCATTTTGATTCATTCTCTCGTAAATACGATTTTAACGTCATAAACTTCTACATAAAGCAGATATATAATCCAAGACTTCATTCAATATCGAAAGTATTTATTAGTAGGAAAATTTAATTTTTTAAAAACTAATTTTGTCTCTTATATAGTTATAAGAGACACAGATTTTAAAAAGGCATGGAGAAATATTTAATAAATAAATTTAAAGACCTGGATATTTTACTCTTAAATAAATACTTGTTTTTTTTTTTATTTTTCTTTCTAAATTTCGGTTGAGTAGAGTTCGCGTTATTTCACGAATATCACATTTAATTTTTGTTTGATATGTTTTGATTCAAACGTATTTTCTGTATGCCCGAGAAAAATCGAGCGCACTTTGAAAGATAGCTTTGTTCCTTAGAAAAGATAAATATCCAACGCGAGCGATTGCTATGTATTCTTGTCGCGGTTTCTACTCTACAGAATGTACCACAGATCCACTGCGCAGAAATAACTTATCCTTGCAAATAAATAATGGAAATATCGATCAAATGATTCAATAGCTAAAGCATCGATAGTACAAATTTATAAAATTTATCAAAGGCGATTTTAGAATTATGAGGTTTTAAGCTTCAAGAATATAAATAGATATTTTATAAATTTTGACTTTCACGAAACTTTATATTGATTTCTTATTTATAATATCACTTTTAATAGAAATATAGTTTATAGATTGAATTACCAAGATATTTGATGCTAAAAAATGAAAGAGTACCAAAAATGACATCTTTTTATTGAATTTTCACTGAAATAAGATCAATTTCGAACGGAGAATCTGCGTCTGACAGGTAGGAGACGGTAGATCTGAAACACTCTGTACAACGGGAACATATCAGTGTCAGATCAAACACGTCCGCTATCTCTGGTATCAGTATAACCAGTGAGCTACAACTTATCCGTCCCGCGTAGATCAAGCCGCCAAAGTTCACCGGCGTTCAAATTCCACAGGCATACTGTCGGGCGCGTGTTAGGCCAGACAGTGGAATAAATTCTAAGGTGTAGATCTTAACTGTGTGTTTGGCCCGGTCGAAAACGATCCTCGACACTGGCACTAAATCTCTTTGGCAATCACTGAAAGTGGAAAGAGAAAAACTACTCTCCGTTACGGATTTTCGCGGTTACCGGTAGCGCGAAGGTAATTGATGTTCGCTCTCTTACGCGTTGAATTTTTGGTAGGAGCGACGTAAGCGATCAATCAATCTTCGCGTAGGGACACGATATAGGAATGAATCGTTGTTTCGATTTACGAGAAAGACGATTTAAATAATTATTTAGAAAATATATACATATGTGAGATTTCTTTTTCGACTTTAGTGAAATTTATGGATTATATCTCACAATCAGCAATTCCGGTTGTCTACGATTATGACTGAATCATAGCGTTACTGCGAGACAGGTGGCTTTAACTAGGTCTCAGTCTAGTATGGAAACTAGATGTAGATGATTACATTTACCTCCGATGGATCCTGCTCTGCGTTGCATTTGCAAACTGATTCGATATATATTGGGAGCCAATGCGAGATTCGACTTAGGCCGCGATTACGCGGGACGCAGCAGGTAATAGGTACGTGCGGCATGCATAAATAATAGTTGTGCTAGCTCGTGAGATGAATGAAACACAATCGAAACGGACCTTACATTTAGCCGGGAAATTATCGTGACCTCGTGCGAAATATTTGAAAGAGAAACTAGACTAAATTTTTTAAATATCAAAATGCTCGTTAATGTTCTTCAAAAATTCATTCATTGAAATTTATCACAATAAAAATATAATAGTTGATGTATAAGATCTTTAAAAAAAAAGACACAAAGTTAATAAGTAAACAATTTTGATAAATTTTTTATAATTAAGTATAAAATATACACACAAAATTTTCTAACATTAAAGAGAGAAGAGAATATTTGATTTAATATTTAGTTACGATATAAAAGCACAAAAATAAAGTTAAATGCAATTATAAATTAAAATGCGATATTAGAATGTTGTTCAAAATATCATACATCTAATTAAAGAAACCTATCAAATTAAGTGATAAATTATAATACGTTTCAAGTATAAAAATAAATGTCTGCTACACATCCCTAACGTTAATTTTTCATTGTCACTGTCACTACAATTTCGTGTCGTTTTTTCTTTCTCATGTCTGTTATTGTTTTAATTAAGATCTCGAGATTTTATGGATATATGTATAAACCGACGTATGTACACAGTTTTTCAATTATTTTGCTGCCAAACACGAGCTATTACTCTCGCATTTCTAGACGTTCCATTATTCATGCGAAAAGAAACCTCGCAAAGTAATGTAAAGAAATTTAGTTTTTTCCGTAAATCTCTTTTGATATCAGTATTACAAGATTACTATTAATTCGAGTTCGATCAACGAATGTGCACGATAATAGAAGGTATAATTTTCCGATACATGCGTTCGACTTTCGTGTATATAGCAAATGGAAAATCGATCTTTGCATGAATTAATCTGGAAATCGGTGAATAAACGATGGAATAATTCATTGCAAGAATGTAGAATTAAGCTTTCGCTTCGACGTATACGGACGCGACTGAACGTATTGAATTCGTACGTATAATCAATATTCCGCAATTAATTATTACGTTACCGGACCATCAGAGCAGGTAAGATAATCAATAAGGAATGCATTATAACGTCAGACGAGTCTTGCAGTGTTCATTAACTTTTTATTCCGGAGGTCGCTGCAATTTTCCTCCGATCACTCCCCTGTCCGCTCGCGCCTCTTATCCTTTTCATTAAAGCCTTCATTTCGCGTAGTGATGTAAATTATTACATTTTTAATTATCCTGACTAATAAAACCTTCCTTTTATCCTTTTTTCTCCATTAACGCGAGCGTTTTCCCTCGCGAAAGTTGTTCTACAGATTATAAAAACGCAATTCCAGTAGCGACGGTGCTAGTGCTATTACATGTTATTTTAGAAGAGAATCTAAATCACATTGCAAGTGATTTTCTGCAGGTAAAGCAGAATTTTACTGCATGTAAGTACATTTTTGAAATAAATTTTTTGGAAAAATTAAACGATTTAATTTATTTAATTGCATCAACAAAAAATCAACTAATGTCACACATGTTAAATGTTTGAAAGCAATAATTATCTTTAAGAAATACGTTATCGTAGATTATAATAAATATAAATTAAGTACTCGTATAAAACTATCATCATACGTTGTTCCATTATTTGTCTACAAAATAAATCTTTCACTAAATTATTTCTCTTTCTGTTTGTCTTTCCATGAAATAAAAATAGAGATACTCGATATCTAATTTATATAATGCTCTCTGATCGATAGAGAGAGTTCGTATTCAATTCTTTTTTTAGTTAGTATATAATATGATTTTATATGTTTGTCGTCAAAATATAAAATACTGATATAAATATCTCTTTTTAAAATAACATATGTGTAAAATTACACATAGCTATACAATGGAATCTTGACTCATTCTCTTAATTTCTCGCACACATAGGTTTTACAAAACACGTACGGACATATTAAGCAATAGTGACGAATGTTGTGTGAAAGGAATACCTTTCTCAAGTTTCGTTACTCGACATGTTTATTAATCTTCGTAGCGAGAATCGCGTCGCACAAACGGACAAAGTCGCGGCCAAGCAGTGACAAATCCAAGACACCATACGTTTATACGTACGTTCGTTATACAAAGGGGACACAGAATATCGCGGCCAGCTCATTTTCAGAGATCGTCGACCCCTCTACGTCGAGCGCGTCGATCATTAATTCTTCACTGTCTGGGTCGCGATAGTTTTCGTCCGAGATTCCCGCTCTTATTCCATCGTCCTTTTGATTAAAGTCTTCATATTTCACGAACCTGTCCCGGGCGTAACCGTGATGTTCGTGCGTGTGTCCGGGCCTGAGGCTGGCCGAAACAAATGGTAGGACCGACACGACGAGAGAGACGGCAGACAAGCCGGTATCAATGGTAATGGCCGTCCGAGCGGACTTATTTAGGAACGCATACGAAATTATACGCGCGAGGCGCGACCGCATCGGTGAATAATAACAAAAAGGAAGTAAGAAAAGAAACCTAACCACATCGCGGCGCGCGGTGGGCCCGTTCGCGTTTGACAGATGTCAGGACAAAGTGAGCCGGGAGTGCGTGGCGGGGGAAGGGTAGGAAGGGGTTGCCCGCGATATCGGACCGTGTGCGTGTTACATTTAAGTGATTGATGAGCGCGCTCAATGAGAATCACAGCTGGGTCGCGCACATATCTTCTCGTGTAGTCGAGTCCGTCGAGTCTAATCCAATGCCCGGTCCCGCGACATGATGTGTGGGTGTCTAGTTGGTGTAAACGGGCCTTAGCGATTGGTTGGAATCGACGGTCGCGTAATTTAGATAGGTCTAATTGAAGAAGCAAGTGGACAAACGCCATATGCGTCATAATGTTCTAGCAAAAGTTACGCTGTTTCTACAAATTTATTAATTAGTTTACTTATATATAAAATTAATTTCTATATGAAAAAATTGGATTATCGGTAATTTTTGTAATAAAGTAACTTAATTAAATAATAATTAAAAACATTTACACAAGTGTCAAAAGTTTGACAGTATTTTGAATATATATAATTAAATATCGTTTGATTTTTTTCTCGTTCTTGATTTGATATAGCATTTACATTTCGGATATCGTGCATTATACAACTAAATGAAATGAATGAGATAATTTACGTCAAAAGAGAATGCCCTGTTTTATTATACGATCATACCGAGAGTAAATTAATGACTATAAAAAAAAATGATGCGCGGGGTACTTTAGCCACTGTCACGCACATTGGCCCCACAACTGTCGGATTTTCCTCATGATCGCACTCGTAGTACTCTACCCCTCTCATGCCATTGGCATATCCCTGTCATAAACAAACCCCAAAGCGAGAAGATCAATAATGTACAGGGATATTCTTACGCGTCGCGATTTCCGAATCGGGATAGTTGCGAGAGATCATAGAGCAATTTGGTGTACTGCCGCGACACGGTGATTGATCTGCACGCACGATAAACATTGCTTAGCCACGCTGCGAAATGACGTATGCACGCGTATTAATATCGGTGATGGAGGAACGTGGCCAGCTGCGCAACCACCGGCTGCCATCACCCGCATTCGCATAAATGCCGCGACGCTCGTTTGTCTCCGGGGATGGATCCGCAGTTCAAAATAGTTCAAATAGAGACAACGCGTCTAATCGATCTTGTGGAGTCGCTTGACGTGTGTGTACGGTTGCGACTCTACGAGCGTATTTAATCATTCGTAAAACATTCGTAAAATTGCGACGTATTCCCTCGTAATCCCTTTTTTTCTCTCTCCAAAGAAACAGCGTATATTTATGTAACAATTATTTCTTTCAGACATGTCTCTTACAAGTTGTTATCTTAAAAAGAGAATTTTTCTTTTTCTATTGTTTGTATAAATTTATCGATATACTATATAGACTAAAAAATGTTTCATATGCGGTACGACCAAATTTAATAACTTGTTTTAAAAATTTGTTAAAATATATATATATATATATATATATATATATATATATATATATATATAGAAAATTCAACATTTCAGCGGATTTAGAAAAATTTGTGGAAAATAGAAATAAAACATGTGAAATTTGTTAAAAATATTTGCGTAATGTACCGATTTATTGTATTTTTTATCTCAATGTGTATTTTGACGCAAATAATAATGCATTGGTTGCATGTGCATATTGTACACGCAGATTGTACGTTCCCTGGACATACGTGGTCATGCGAGTGTTATTTTCCGTGCGACTGGTAAATGGAACGAAAGGGGGGAAAGAGAGATAGGGGAGAGACAACCACAGAGTCCGGATGGCGGCAGCTGAAATTTTATTTACGCACAATAATTTGCATTCTGGCTCGCCGGGACAAGAACCTACATTATTAGCAGGTAGAATGGGATTGGCATCGAATTCGAGAGAGAAGGGAGAGAGGGAGGGGACCCGATAACCGAAAGACCGCGAAGAGAGCAAAAAAAGAGAATCATGGATCCATGCGGTTTCTTTGCCTCGGATGATTTCGTAATTAACTTTTTGTTAGCAGTACTCCTTCCACATACTTCTCACTTGCCCGGAAGGCATCTTGCCGTTATATCCGCGTAAGAGATACACTGGAAAATTGCCATTTCGAATTTTTTTAATAAAATTACCTTCATGCTTTCTAACTGTCTTGAAATTCTGCTGGAAAAGTTTGCGTTGGTTATACCAGCATATCTGAGCTTCAACTTAGCTAATTGAATTCGAATTGTGATTAGAGAGAGAGAGAAAAAAATTAAAATATATCAATCTTTTTTGTCAACATATGTATTATAAATATCACATACCTAATTTATTCTTATATCTCGTTTAAGTCTATTATATTTGTAAATATAGATGATGGAGAAAGAATAGCTCATTGCACAATATTTTTATGAATTTTAAAAATTTGAAAAATATTCGCGTAATTATAAATGAAACCATTTTCTAGAAAGTGTGTCAATTAAGTGTCTGTCTTTATTTTCTTCCTTATCTTTTTAAGACGACCGTTAAAAAAATTAATTGTGATTAGTGAAAAGTATACTTGTAGACGATAAGCAAATACTTTCTCTTCATCGCTCTAATGCATCGGTTGATACTAAACTTCCCAAAGCTTTTCAATCGGTTTCAATCACAATGGATCTACGATCTTCCAACTTGACATTTCTTTTTATCACTCATCCGTGGTAGGATTAAACTCCTTCGCGCCGAAGACATGCCCTTTCGCAGTAAGAATAGAATCTTCCCTTCCATCGCGCTCTCCCCGTCGTTTAACCGCCAAGGAGACTCTCGCCCGCGAAATTAAACTCTCGGTAAGTCGGGCGAAAATTCTCATCGTCGTGTTCATCGGAGAATGGCTCAGAACTCGAGAAACGTCGCGCGCGGGCGCGTGCAATATATGTCTCTGATAGAGTTTCGGGGGAGGTCTCACTGAGGGATCGTACCACCCTCCGCGAGACAGCGCAACAGCGGAGGATGGTGCTTACATATATATATATATATATATGGTCGTCTAATTCAATGTGGACGTTCATTTGGATAATTGAAATCATTCCGCTCGCGTTTCACACGCCGATGCACGCCCGTTCCAGGATTGATCATAGCAATCGGGATCACGTCGCGGAACAAGACTGCGCGATTCCGTCCAGGGAATAATTGTTTGTCGGGATGTTGCCAAATAGGTAGAGGTAGATAGCTAAGTGGATAGAAATAGGAGGTGCCCTGTGGGACAATGCGAACGTCGTTATCGTTATCGAGGCAGACTCGCTGATGCGCGATTCGCTAAAGTTGCGCCTCGTTGCGCTAATCACTTTTGATTCACAAGATACATGATAACCAGAAATTTATTTATTGCCTAGTAGATATATTCTACATTTTTTAGTATTTTATTACGTAACATATTATTCGCGTTAAATCAGTTTACAAAAAAAAATATTATTTTCATGAAAAAAGATAGTATGGTATCACGATAACAAAATTATTATAAAGAGAGAAGGAAATCAAATTTGAAAGAGCTATCCATAAATTTAAAAATTTTAATTCAATTGTACATAACTTTTTTATGCTACGTAATATTATTTTATAAATTTTATATAAGAATAAAAAATGATCTTGAAAGAGATAATCAATTTGATTGCGACATTCGAGAAGACAAATTGTTTCAAACTTAAGCGACAATAAAGTAGCGCTATTACGATTCACAAGGAGAAACCGCATCTGATTTCACAATGTGGTCCCCACAAACGTTAAATGTTTTATTTACGTTTCCAGGCAGTTTGCATTTCACGGAACGATAAACTCTTCTTTCCGATCGCTGTGGCGTGGAACGGCAAGAGCCGTGGGACAAATACAGGATGATTCGGTTTGGGCGAACAACCGATCGACCGATCGGCCGCTTGGCGGGCAAACGCGTAGTAACGTTGCAAATGTCGTTATCGTTATCGGACTGATTTTCCGCTGCGGCGCGACGTGGCCTCCCGCCGCTGCCGCCGTTATGGCTGCGGGTCTCTTCGAATTCACGAAACCGTGGAAACGAGATTATGCTTCAGTTTTCGACAAACGGATGCCATATTGGGCATCGAGAGCAGTAGCTACTATTAGATTACGTCGAGTCGATCGCAGCGCGGAAACGCAACATAATGAGATAGCGACTCGATTACATGCTCATTATATACTAATTAGACACTTTTTAATTATGCGGCAAGCGTTATTGCTACATTATCGATGTACAAAGTAGCGTTAGTTAAAGCAGCCACGAACGAGAGAGAGAGAGAGAGAGAGAGAAATAAAATGGATAGATCCTGTTCCTTGTCACGACCACCCGTGAGATCGCGAAAAACAATGCGATGATGAACCTGATTGAGAGAGATATCACGTGATACGACGGCAATTAGATTTGCATCGAAGAGACACCGATGAATTGTCCTTGTAATAATCACGGGCGCTTGACTTAAAGTTGCTCGTTACTGCGGAGGTAGTTCTTTTGATTTGGACGACACGGTCGATTTGTGCGTCAATGCTTGGAGGCCGCGCGCGAATAATTGCTGAGATGCATAACTGAGAGCGCATCTGAAAGGCATGATTGCCCGGACATTCAACAATGAGTCTTCTTGTCGAGATTAATAGAGACGCCGATGGTAGCAGTCAGTCCGCTCTGGTATGTCATTCATGCAAATATAAAAAATATATAGCAATATTCCAAACTGCAATATTGATTGTGACGAACTAAAGAAAATAATTGTAGTTTGTAAAAAAACTTCTCAATCAAATACGCTCTCTTTTCTTTTTTTTTCTCATTATATAAATGAGGATCTAAAAATTATGATTGGAAATCTCCATTGAATTTATTAGTTTTCCAATGACAAAAAAAAAAAAAAAAAATTAACTTATTTTGTCGTAATATTCAAGATTTACAAACAAATTATTTTTGATCTACGTGTTCGTCTTGATTCTCGCGAGAATATAAATTGCAAAGAAGTAGAAGAAATATAAGAAAATTCTAATGATTAAAAAACTAATATCTGGTATCAGTTAAATCTCGCAGAAATTTATTCTAAAAAAATATGTTTTAATTTCGTTTCTTACTCTTCATCATATTTAATACTCAATATGTATTAATAAACGTCGTTTAATAATAAAGCTATGCATATAATATGTATATAAACGCGTCTGTTTAAATTAAAATTACATTACGCAAGTTTGTGGAAATTTCACTGAAACAGCGCAACACACGGAGCAGCTTCGAGAAGAAAGCGGAAGGATTAAACGGGAAGTATCGCGGTGTAATACGCCGGTACGATGCGTCGCGCATAATTATTCCGCGCGTGCTTTTCGCGAGACTGCAAACTTGCCGCGGGCTGTGCACGTACGCCGTACATCGTGTCTCATATTTGTCGGCCGTCGTGTAATAAATACGCGAACCGGGCGGAAAACGCGAAAAGCGACTCGTGGAATTTCCGTCTTCCCCGACCGGCATACGGCATCGTATAATTTCTACGGTTGCCATGCGTTTGCGCGGCCACGTCGTGTATGTAATCGCGTATTAATTGAACCATCCGTCGGATTAAACGCATACATACATACATGTACACGGTACGGATCGCACGATATATTTGACTACCGCGTATTATGTATTACGCAATTCTCTTTCGCCCGCCTTTCACGCGCGCGCTTCCGGCCGCTTTCTATAATGAAGCTGATTTATCTCGCGCATTCACACCAAAGTGCGCTCCGACGCTCTGAGTCTCGCTTAAACTTTGGGCTTTGTGCAAACGCTTAAAGGGGATAGAGAGCTTTAATTCATTCTCGTGTCGCGGCCTTTCGGTTTGCAGCCCGGTATACGGTAATCCAACATAGCGCGCCTGTGCTTGCACCATGCCAGCGTATTATTATTATTGAGATATCCGTTATCTCGCGGTACTTTAAGCTCCGATATCTATAAAGCTCTCGCGTGCGAAGCACACAAACGGCTATCTTCAATGCTTGAAACTTTAAAGGGCCCAAACGACGATGGGATTAAAGTGCTTCAGGGTTTACATGGGATGTAGTTCCATTCGTTTTAGTTACTCGGGACACCGCGCGCATTCATTGACGTTTATTTATTTATGTGTGGTGTTAGTATTGAAAATATACACAAGCTGTTAAGAAAAAACTTTATACAATTTTTAAGAGAGAAGTCTTTCGAGAGAAATTAAATATTACATTATATAAAATAAACTTGCTGAATAAAATTAGTTATTAATTCAATGTAAATATATTGTAAATATAGAGCATTGATTTTTTTTACCCTCCGATAGATATCAATAATATAGGGATCAATAATATATGAAAATATTATGCGTATCTGATCCTATTTCGTAAAAACGTTACATACGCCCCTTGCGTTGTAGGACGCGATATTCATCATTTATAAAGTATCTCGGCGCGAGGGTGAGGCTTAATGCACTCTTCCCATCGTCGGGATGAAACTGATGCGTGCGCGCAGGATTGGCGCACAAAGTGCGTATTAATAATAACGTCGAACGCGATCGTTCGACGTAGGGGTGTCGTTGCGGTTACGTACCCTTCTCCGATCGGTCGAGGCCAGCCAGAACCGGCCACAACCCTTCAGACGTAACGCAATGTGACGCAACGGCGACGCATAGCATTACGCTCTATTCTGTGTGTGCAACGAGTCGGAAGATCCATATTTCACTCGCCGGGGATAGTGGAGCTCTTTGCTCAACAGCAATGCGTAAGCTCCAAAGTCGAGGAGGCCCTCTCACAGCCTCTCAGTGAAAACGCAGGTACGCGTGCCACCCCAACGACGCGCAGCAACCCCGAGACAACCGTGCAACTTGAATGTTCTCTTTACCGTTTCCCATTTTGCTCCCTTTCGCATTTTTCCACCGCTATCCTCTCAGTTCCTTCCTCTTTCTCTCCTTCTCTCTTTTGCTCCCCTTCCTCCTCCTCGCGAACATGGCGAAGATTGCGCTATTTCTTTATAATGCACACATTCGCCGGAGCTATTGCAATCTCGTTCGGTCTCGTTTCCGCGTTATCGGCGAGGAAAAGTATTTTCACGGTTGCGGAGCACCAACGAGAAAGCGTCGGTCTCTCTCTCCTTTTCTCTCTCTCTCTCTCTCTCTCTTTCTCTCTCTTCCTCCCGGAAATCTTCCTCGAAGCGAAAATCACGCGCAGCCATAAATTCACTGTTAAAACGGAATCGTTCTCCCCCGTTTTAGTTTCTCCTTTGTCTCTGTCTAATATTTACCGCGGTCGCGTTTGCCGTCGGGGGTGAACGAGATAAGGCGCTCGGCAGGGTGGAATGAGATCGACTTTATGAAGTCACATATTTCCGCGAACGGTGTCGGACTGGCCGATACCGCGGGGCGCAATGAATTCTGCCTATCAACGGCTCGAAGCTTCGTTATCCGAATATTCTGACGCGACGATAGTAACGGACGATGTTGGAAATATGATTTAGGATGACACAGATTACAATGCAAGAGAGAATGAGAGAGAGAGAGAGAGAGAGAGAGAGAGAGAGAGAAAGGTAAAGAGAAAGGAAAATCAAGTTTAGTTGTCATAAACAACGAAATTGATTGCGTATTCTAAATTTCATTTTGTTTCTTTTTTAGTATTAATAATAATTTTGTCATCGATAGTAAAAAGAAATAATTTCTACGTAAGAAATTTTATGTGTGTACATATAAATATAACATGTATTATTTTTTATATAGGATCTGTGTATTATCACTGATAAATGGCTTCAGTTATGAATATAGCAAACAGTGAAATCTCACTGATAATGAGACGAATCAGTTGTTGCTAGTTACTGCAGAGTGAAATCTTATTACCATCTGTGAAACATGAGCCGGAAGAGCAAAGTGAGAGCGTTTTCACTAATGATCAATTCAAAGAAAAAATATATTTATTTTTTTAATATAAAATTTTTAATAAACTAATATTTTTGTAAATTATTTTTGAGAGAATTGGAAGGATATTATTTCTACTTTCTAAATTTCTCTTATAATTAAAAAAAAATTTATACCGTCTCCTATGAATGTGTTTTAATTAAAAAAGTATCATACTTCAAAGTAAGATCGATCTTAGTTTAATATTCTACTGTAGCAAAGTCGATATTTCGCCATTATTCAACTATTAAAAATAATACCTATCTATTAATCATAGTTACAATCACTAAAATATGTCCATTAATAATTTTGTCAAGAATATCGCAATACCATCACACAATCATCTTAATTAGTTACAGGTATATTACATAATATAATCTCTCAAATAAAGAGATTCGTAGAATCTTATCAGTAGTATAAAAAAAATCAAGTATCAAATTAAAGTATTAATTAAATTATCGCACTATATTAATTTTATATAGTTTTGATACAAGTATCCAAGTCGCATAATATAGTTGACGCGATTTCTACGAAGATCGAGTGTTTAACCGAAAACAAAAAATAGCGTGCATATACGCGACAATATCCGGTGACACGCGCTGGAAATAAATTATTAATCGCTTTCGCAAAAACGGTAGCTCCAGGTGGCTGACTTTGCGCGTGCAGGTGCTGCCGCGATCTGATCGAGAGATGGGATCGAGAACGCGGAACGAGGTACATACATGGTACCGCGGCACATTATCGTCCCGGTGAAGGATTGACACGAAAAGAAAAATGGACGTATACATATGTCGGCCGGTGATGTCCGTTTGCTTTACCGGACGAGAAATGTTTTTATTCATAACTCGCCGCCCCGTTGTCGTAAGCGATGGTCATACATATTCCGCGTGTCGTATATTCGCATTGCATCTCCGGGACCGGACAATGAAAATCCTTACGTCCGGAAGATAGCCATCGGCCACGTTCCGATAAAAATTCAGAAGCGACACGGCGCTACGGTTGCGATTGCCAGTAAAGAGTGCTTTCCCTCGGCCGTCGCAAAGAATGTTTTACATTTTCTGATGCCGTGCATTTTCCCGGACGGAAATGTTTCTATGCATTTCGCGAGTTAAATGCGGCTTTTTATTACGCGGCGTTTCGTTACCAAGCGAAAAGCTTGGCTCGAATGAAACGTTTTAAACATTTTCTGAAGTTATTCTTTTCATTTAACAAATGTCCACGAGAAAAAGTCGTTAATGAAATAACATCGTTGAGTAAATAAGACAAGTTAATAACTTTGCAATAAAATAAAACAAGGAATTATAGAAATGCTAGAAAAATGATAGCTCGCTTTTAATTATCGTCACAAGATTATTAAAATATTATAATTACATATTTTCAATCCATATTTTATATACTAAAATTACAATTGTAGTTATAATTACTCCGTTTAATTTTATATATATATATATATATATATATATATATATATATATATAAGTTTTATACAAGTTTTATTTTATACATACATATATATATATATATATATATATATATAATTATTAAAAAATTGTCACACACTTGTAACGTCACTCTTTATATACAGAGTTCCAATCGTACAAATGCACTAAATTAAATAATCGTTTTTAAAAAAGAAAAAGAACACAAAAAAGAGACAAGAAAATAGGACAAACTTTAGTAAAGGTTGAACACGGGAGATGTATTATATAGAGAGAAATATTTGATGGACGCTCAGACTGTTTCGCGATATTTGTCCTATTGCGAAGTATAGAGGTCGGTTTACTCGGGAGCCTTGATGTCGATGTCTCGATGCTTGTGACAGAACGAAAAAGAACCGACGTCATTGCGGTAGTAATAACCATTTCATCAAAAAGGAAAAAGCGGGATATGGTCCCGTCGGAAATACATCGGGCAAGGAGAAAGTCTTCGTCCGCGATGGACATTAGTAAACGAACCGGAAATTGTGTGCTTTCCATCGGTGAAACGACGGGCTTAATGCAACGACTGATATGGATTTAATTGTGGCGACTTCAATTTTCAGCGTGTTTCTCAGTAAACGCGAATAGGTTATTGTACGTGACTCGATAATGTTGATCGTACGCTGGAGAAAGTATTTTTATTATTACGTTACAATAAAAGAAATATATTCTGCAAAATTATGAACATTTAAACTGTGATTTTATTTTCATCTTCAATTCGTTATGATATGTTTTTATTTTGTGAAAAAAAATCTTTAGGCATTAGATGTTTACCTTATTATGATATTTGAAAAAAATCATAAAAACAAGATTTTATAAGAATATCAATTTTTAAACATTTTACGAATATTATAATAATTAATGTTCATTAATATTATTTCTTAAATTTAATTTATTTAACAGAAGCGTAGAGATCATAAAATCTTTTTTCAAAAAAATGGAATCCAATGATCGTGAATCATAATTATAGACGGGCAACATCTTGTGGACACGTGTTGTTGCCAGTTGTGAGATCTAAAGATCGCCGGGGGGCCTCGCACGCCCTCACCGTCGCGGAATTTCCGAACATCATCAAACCATCAGGCCAGGGCTTGACTTTAATTGATGTTTCTCATCTTTTTCCTGCTTTTGTCTAGCCGCGAGATTTATAGTCAACCGACGAAATGCGAGTGGAAACGAAGTCGCGATAGAAATGCTGGAAATTTCTCATAAAACCAAGAGAACAAAATTTTAAGTAATTTAAGGAGATATTCTCTTTTATAAAGAAAAAAAACTGCTGTATATCTAAGAGTTTCAACGAATATTTCACGAAATAAAAAATTGAGTTTCTGAGAATAAAGAATAGTGAATTTTTCTAGGCTTGCGCGCAGAATTTACTTCAACCGGATTTTCAAGACTTGTTGCTTTGAAAAATGAATACAGTTCCTCACACACAGTGTCTCATACAGTTCTGTATTTTTCGCCGACACTTTTCGCTCCGCAATTCCTTCGTGATTCGCAACTGCAGTGTGATCCGATTTTCTATTCGTTCAATTCCCCGGCTTTCGTCACCGCAACGTTGTCGCTCGTTCTCGTTCTATGTACAACGTGCTCATGTTTTACGAACATCCATCACCTCTGGATATGCCGGTGAATTCGAATTGGATTACACGCGCCAGCCGAGCCTTCAACATTCCTGCCCGAATGTTTCGTTAATTATGCATTATCGCTAAGTAACGCTGATCCGAATAAAGCGTCTGTGCGCCGAAAAATGGAACGAAAGAACGGATTTGACTAACCAATAGCGCGTTAAGTGCAAGCCGATTGTTCCCGATATATCACCATTAAGTTCCGGGGATTGCCCCGATGAAAAATTGTCCGGTAACAAATCTGACGCCAATATGTGCGCGAGTGGCTCTATATTAACGATTATGATTATAAATAATCGTGTGCGCGCGCGGAATTAATATCTTTTTATCATCATCGGCTTTTCCTCGATCTGATTTTCTATCCAAAGACTTCTCGACTCTTTCGCTAACATTAATTCGACACATAGCTTCGTGGTTCCTCGTGATTATCACGTGCCGGCGTTGCATTCTGAAATTATCCCGGACGTGTAGTTTGTTTCATATTACGTATTTTAACCGCAATTATTTATACTCATTATAAAAACGACACACAGCGTTTGGGTGATAAATATATATGGGGTTAGTATAAGTAAGTATAAGTTTTTCCATACTTGTTAAGATTTTAAAGAAAGCGAAAAGTATTTACCAAATAAAAGAGAAAGAAAAAGAAAGAGAAGATGGATACTTTACTTTATATTTATATATAATAAGAGAGTATCTAATAACTTTTTCTACAAAATAACGTTGAAAGAAAAGCCAATGAAAGCGCAGTTACATGCGCATATTTATTTATCTCAATTGCAAATGGCGTTAAAAGCGTAAAAATATACAAAAAATGTCAAACGGTCTTTTCAGACTTTTCAATGGTTTAAAGCAAAATTACATTAATTAATTAAGCAATTTAATATTTTTATGAACTATGATAGAAGATTCAAAAAACATCAAAATATTTGACAATTCTTCTTTTTTGTAATTTTGCTTTTGCTGATCATTATATACATATATTGAGTTTTCTTTTATTATTGAAGTACTATATCTAATAGTTTTTTTACGTTTCATTCTTTTGCCAGAAAATACAGTTTGTTATAACAAATTTATTTATGTTTAATGTTTAAAAAATATTTCTGCGTTAAAGAAACCATTAATAAAATGCTTTTTATATCAATTAATATCTATAACAATAATTAAGATCATCATTTTTTAAAAAGCTATCAACGTTTTCTTTCTATGCGCTCTAATCGCGACATTGTCTTTTTAAACATCCGATATCTTGGGGGAAGGGACGTGCAGTTTGCCATTTTCTACCTTCGCTCTAAAAGCTTGGCCACTTGACAGATCTCTCAGAGAGCCGGTTCACTTTGAGAGCAACCACTTAGGAGACTCTTTCAATATGCACTTCAAAGAAATGCCAAATTGGTTAGAAGTTATGGCACTTGAAGTGCAAGCTATCGTGTATACGAATTACTGATTCATCTCTAGTTAAAAAAAAATAAAATAAAATTTTAAAAAAGTTAAGAAGATTTCAAAAAAGTGCCACCACATAAACTTTTTTATAAAAAAATTTCTCTTTGTTAATGTTTTGACAGTAACATATGCAATAAAACAATGCAATATAAATTATAAAAACTAATTTTTTTATAAAATAAATACAGAAATATTTTTTTTTAATTATTGCAATAAAAAAATTAATGGAAACCTATAAATATTTTGCGATTAATAAATTTTGTATTGAATAAAATTGTATTCATATTGAAATGTTCAGTTTTAGGTAACACATATGTACATACATAGATAACAGACAAGATAGACATATATTGTATAATAAAAACAAGAAGAGAGTTTCACCAGGAATATCGAACACCTTCGTCCGCGATTCTTTTCTGCTATTAAATATCAGCCGCTTACAAATTCAGAGAATCATATGTCGAGCGAATTCTTTAGATATCTGTCACCGCATCGATCTAGAACGGACTGTATCGAACCCGCGACACACAAGTGGGTCGTCGCTGGAGGTGTGGAAGAGACCGGGATAGTTTCCCTGCGAATACGTGGCTAGGAACGCTTGAATTATCTCTTTCGCGAGAGTGTCACGTCCGTGCAGCGCACACATTCCACAGTACGGGTGTTCCGCGACGGCTATTCTATTAACCGCAAGTCCGCCCGGATGCCTTTGCCATCTATTTCAGATTTGTCGAATTCAATTCACCCCCGTGTCTCGACGCGTATGTATGTACCTCTAACGGCTTTCGCACCCGTCTTCCCAACGTTCTTTCTTTCCCCTTTCCGCCCTTACCCTATTGTCGACGATGTCTGCTACTCCTTGCTACTCGCAGCTTCCTTCTTGCTACGTAGTCTCGGGTCCCGTGACTCGATTTGTGTGATTCATATAAGAGGATTATTAAAACAACTTTAGGATTTACTTTAGGATACATGAGAGAATCATGTAATATTCGTTATTTTGTGATAATAAAATTGATTTCTGACACGAAGTTTGCATGTATCATTGTGAAATTTATTACATTGTCGAAATAATGTTGTTTTGATTTAGCACATATTTCCATGTTTAATTAGCCTTCCAAAAATTAATTAATACCATATAGCATTGACTTTCTACTGCACGTGAATAAAGCAATAAAATTTCCTATTTTGTTAAGTCTGTTTAATTATTGCAAACTTCATGCAGAGAGTTGGATAAATGTATGATAGGTTTTATTAAATCAGCAATGATTTGCATTATTGTCCGTCCATTAATAATATTGAAATAAAATTATTATCAAATATATATATATATATATATATATATATATATATATATATATATATATATATATATCAATAAATTGATATTTTGATAATTGATTTTTTTTTTGCGATCTAAACATTAAACATTAAATTTTTTAGTCCTACTTGTATATACTAGAATTCACATAATTGAATTAATTTTTTAACAAATGGTTTCTTTACATTCACAATCGATTCTGAGCTACTTACTTTCCTGAACTTAAAATTAATAAGATTAAATCTATTCTTATATTTTATTAAATATCATTAAATTATGGTCTATTATAGTATTATTGCTTATTGTTAAATTGCTATTATTGCTTCTTTACAATTTTGCTATTAAACGTCAATAGTAAATAATCGGGCTAAATGAGAGCACGGTGAATAAAGCGCGATTAAAATTTGCTAAAATAGTTAAAATTATAAAAAAAAACCGATAAAATATTCAATGTTTATTTTTGAACTATGAAATTTTTTTTCGAAGTCAATATCGGTCCTATAACGGCAGGGTTACAGTCTCTTTTACCTAGTGTGTTTATGGCCAGAGACGCGTCCATAGAGATGCTCGAGGCTATACCATTGTTTTTCTTTCGTTTCTTCGGCGTGAAAGTTAGTTGTTTGCGTGATTATTTGCTCCATCGGCTTTCGCCTCTGGCGAGTTTTCCCGCGTTAATCAATTTTGGGAGACACGAGCAACGTCTTCGTTCTTTAAAATTGACGCAGCACTTTGCTCACTTCCGTACAGTGGCGGATTATAACACTATGAGAGTCCAAACACGACATAAATTAGAGAAATATATTTTTTGTACAACATTATTTATATAAAAAAGTAAATAAATCTTTTTATTTAATAAACAAAAATTATATCTATACTATTTTGTAATATTTATATATCAGAAATAAAATCAGAAAATTTTATAAATATTTATTAAATCATATATATATGAACTATAGAAATTTTTTTTTCAAATTGTATAATATATTTTTTGAAGGGAGATCTTCTATATCGTTGTAACTCAGGTTTATCACGTTTATCTTTAGACAAGAATTTACGTTATTATTCTTGAAAGGAAGCAGTCGAAAGTAAACGATTGGAGAAATTAGGGCGGCAAAAGTAGTGGGTAACCATGCTGTAGGACTCTACGACTTTTCTTTGGATACAGTAAGACATAATACAATAGATCGAGATAGAAAAAAAGATGAGGAAAAAAAACACAAGATGCTAGTCTGCATCGGCCGTTCTCGCGTAAGCTTTTAGCACGTTTTGAACATTTGCATTTTCCATATTTTCTCCAACGCGCGTGCGCGGACGTTTAACGTTATCGAAGCTGAACTTTTTAACTGATGGTAACGACAAATATATATAACAAATTTTAATATATTTTTTTTCTTTCATCAATGGAACTTTACATATTGACACTTGATACTATTGAGATTTATTTAGATTTAAAACGTTGTACGTATATTTTTCTTTGATTGTGATAGCTTTTGTGAAATGTAACGCACGTCAAACATTGCGTTGTTACTTTTATGTTAAAGCAAAAGATATCAAAGTTCAAAAAAATTAAATAACGCTGCCATCAACACAATAATGTTTAATAAATATTATTTTTTTACAAGAGGAAGAGTGTGTTCCATGAATTAATTTTAATTGCTGTTACAATTTTGTAAATGTAAATTTAGTATAATGTTATTTCAAACGTATTATCAATCAGTAATTTGAAACATTCGTGTAAAACGTAAAATATTTTTTTAGTAGCTTATAGAAGGTTTTTAACATCAATTTGTGTATTTTTCGCGATACTGATGCAACACGTATGAAGAGAGACTAAACTACGGATTAAGCTTCGCGACGTGATGTACTTTTCGTGTAGTTTCGCGATCGATAGCGTTATGCTCGCGTATATTTTTGAAATATCAGCGGTAAACATACTGATATTTATGCAGTTTAAGCCCATGAATAATCAACGATAATGGTATCTGCGCTCGCAAATTTTATTTTTAATTCGTTTTGTTTTACAAATTCATGTAATTCTCACAAATTTTGTTATGAAAATGCAGCATCGTAATCAAGATTCAAAACACACGGCTATTTTCAACAAGTTTCAAAACGTCTACTTTGTTTCGCTTCGCGTTTAAAACTGTGCTACGTTGCACCTTTTTATCGCGAAAATTACGTGTTAGTTCACGTTCAATTATTCGCTAGCTTACGTCAAGCGTTTTAGCAGTAAGTACACAACTAAGTTTTCTAGAGGTACGAAAAGTTTCAAAATAGCTTCTGTCACAGTGTTTTACTTCCAAACGATAGGTACTTGAAAAATTATGTTAAGTTTACATCATGGAATATCCCTGAAAGTGACGTCATTTTTTCCAAGAATTCTTTGAAATCTCGCGTTTCTTTTCGTACCTATACGCACTTGCTCATATTAGTATCTTCTTAAGACTGAATCTTTTAACTGAGAATTCTTTACAAACCGAAGGTCAGATATAAATATATAAACAACAGGATCGAAAGAAAAATTCCCCACTTCTCGCAACCTTAATTAGTCGAGATATCTAAAGATAATCTGCAGCATTTGCATCTCTTTGGATTCGAGAACATTTTGTAACAATCTTTGAATTTTAATTTTTCTTAGGCCGTAAAGATTAATAAAAGAAATCTGTATACATGCCGTGTTAATGAATCCACCATTATCGCGCGGCGGTACCATATTTAGTTGGAGAGTCGTTTACGCAACTTTGAATCTTATTATGATAAGAGCCACGCGGAGAAACACATGCCGTATTCTGTTTAAGTTATATGCAGCATGATTCCGCCGATCGGAATACTTATAACACCGATAAGTATATTTCTCCACGCGGCCTGACCGGTCGGCACACCTTTCCGTATCAATGTATGTATATAGCGTTCTACGCGCGATACTCATGAGACATAAATGATGTCGCATGAGAAACTAGTTCCAACCACGCGTTCCTGTTTTTTCTTTTTTCCTATTTGAGAAACTTCGATTATCAGTGAGGATAAGCCACTTCGCGCCGCGAACAACGATAGCGCCCATCTCTCGTAGTTCTCTCCGTCGCGGTTACACTAGTACTCATCCATATTCATGCATGGAAAACGCCCTCGTGTACACCACGGCAGCTCTGTTAAACGCTTAATCAGCGTAAAGTAAGCTTTTTAACGACGCGCGTAATTTCACGGCGAGAGTCATCTCTCGCATTCGGCGCGCGGTGTGTTTATCTTTTTCCCGTAAAAGGTACGTAAATGAGCGTGCACCGCCGCGCCGCGGCATTAAATTATGTCTTAATTTCGAGCGCGACGGGCTGGTTCCCGGTCAAATCGCCGGGCTGTTTATGGGCTTTGCCTTACGGTGATTTCGTCCCGAACCCCCGCGCGTATCGCTACATTAAGGCGCGTCGTATTTTATTACGCGTATATCGCCTTCTTCGACCGAGCCGCCTTAAAAGCCACCGGGAGTGTGACTTTCGGTTCGGACACGAGTGAATAGAGAGGTGTGAGAGATAAGAAGACTGTCGTGCGTCATGTCGAAGGCAGAAGCGACACGCTTAATTCTTTTACTCTGCAGAGGGATAATTCCATTATGTTGCGTTTTATTGTCGTGTTTTATCACCGTAGATTTTAATCTCGAGTAAATAGCTTTTTTTTTTTTTTTTTTTTCTTTTTTTTTCCGTTATCGCCACGTGTATTATTTTCAAAAATGTTTATAGGAAAAACAACGAAAAAAATTATTCAACTCAAATTAAAATACTGCGTGTGCGCCGGAATAATCTCATATTTTTTTCCTGGCGATAGAAGATATACCGAATTATATGGCATACGTATAATAATCGAAGAATTGGAATTGTAGAAAGAATGTCGTTGCGCAAATTGCATTTCGTGCTTTCGCAAAACAGTCGCATCAAAATGAAAATTGAGAATTATGAAATTCAAATTAAAACAGATTAAAAACAGGATGTGCTGTATCAATAAATATCGAAAATGATTACACTGTTTCTTTTTAGTAAAAAGAGAACTAGTGCAATATAATAAGAGAAAAAAAAATTATGTATGTAAATTGCGCTTGCGAGAAAAATTTATGTCAATTGATGTTAGAAGATTAGCATTTTTATTTTCATACGACACGTAAGATACTATAAATAAAAAGCACTTGTACGATTATTAAAAATGCGAAAATGCAGCATTAATAAAGTCTGTTAGCATAATTGAATTGAAATTAGTGTCAGTGTGATTATAAAATTGGTTATTGTAACGCGATATTATTAGAATGACGAAGATCCACGCACGAGTATATTTATGGTCATAAAACTGTCCAGTTGTTGGGAGTAGTTTTGGGCACTTCCGCCATGTTCAGCATGAATTTTGCATATTTAACCGGGGAGCTCAGTAACAGACAACTGTTGCCGCGGGCTACAGCGCCTGTCGAGGTTGAATATCCAATATTCCAACGGCGTAATATTAAATTATGCGATAGGACTGGATGCGGAATGAAATTTTCTTGACTTTCGCATAGCAATCGAGTAATACCGCCGGCTAAATGCAGCCGCATAAGAAAGCTTGTCTCTTAAGCCAATTTAAATCGTTGACATTGCACCAGACAGTTTCTAGTTTTCGAATCTCCGAAAAGGATACTAATAAAATATCCAACTGGCATCTTAATTGCGTTAATTAAGTTCGGTTTATAAAAAAAAAAAATCTTGACATGTGATAATTGAATTATTTGTGTTTGATATCGTACAATGTCATACAATCAACACATTTTAATGTTTTCATTTTTATATATTTTTTAATATAAGTTATTAATCACAAAATCTCACTGCTAAAAGTAATTCCAAACATTATAATAGCAAATTAAAGAGTAATTTAGTGCTCAACTGATACGATAAGAATTTTGGCAACGCCAGATGGTCACTTTTCCTGATTTTTTCAAATATATTCCCTTACATTGTCGGGTTGCGTCCCGTAATGAAGTCGTCGAAAGGAGAGAAGCCACGTAACTTGCGATAATCTCGGCGGCGTGCAAGCTCATTTGAATAATTAATGCAAAATGCCTCCTAAATAACCCGTGGGGGATCGTCCGATGCACCTGCACCCGGTTGTGCGCCCGTATGGAAATGCTCGCGCAAAAATTGCCACGATTCGGACAATTTCGTTCAAGAGGCGTGCTGGAAAAATTTATTGGATCTATCTATCGGGTCAAAATTTGAAGTTCGCGAATTAATTCGTACGAGAAAACTAACAGGACACACACATACATATAAACGGATTTTACAATATATTTGATAAATAAACTCACGAAAGGCTATTAAATGCAATACAAAATCGACGGATATAATAGAAGATAAAAATTTTTTTAAATTTCCGATATTTTATACAAATTTTAAATTTTTCTAATAAATAAAAGATATATTACATAAAAAAAAACACTCACAAGTAATTAAATTGCATTATATGAAGAATGTTGTACGTTGTACGTCTTACTCGGCGTTTTACGCAATTTTGTTCGTATAAATCCACATGTGTTACAAATTAATATAATTTACTTGATTTATAAATCCTTTTATAAATATCTAATTTTTTATGCCCTGCTTTCAAAAGTAATATATTTTCCGATATGATCAGACGATAATGAATAAATAATTACAGTACAGTCCAGTTCTGCACAATTACATTAAAAGATGGTATTGCCGGGTAAAAAAATGATGTTAAAAGGCTTTTTCCTGTTCTTATTTCTCCGGAGGCACTGCTCATAATGAGCTTTTACTGCATGAATAGAGGAGCAAGATGGACCTTTCGTTGTGTATACACTGTAGGTGTCAGACGTGAAATTAGTCCGCATTTATATTCTTATTTGCATACAATAGAATCAGACACCGTAATAATTGTTCTTTTATCCGAACACTTTATTTCCACGCTCATCAACCCCCAATACAGAGACGCGCACGATATTCTTATAAGAAGCTGAATATGCGTATAATAGCAAGTAATTATATCAATTTTACGAGTTGTCTGGTAGAACTAATTAGAGTGTCAAAAACGTCTTATTCTGTGTTAAAATTAAACGTGAAAGAAATATAAACGCGGCGTAAATAACAGCGAACAGCGTATAGATATCGTGAGATATTTCTGTTCCCACTGTCTAATTCATTAGCGCGAGCTTAAGAGAAGTATAATCTACGGAATGACTGCAGCTGCTAAATCGATCAACTTCAAAGTCCCTGCCATGAAACTGACTGGCAGACGGGCATGACCCTCGACTACTCTCGACGTGTCACTGTCTGTCGAACCCTAATTCTTTTCCCGAAGTGACACCGAGAAAAAACATAAACACGTGTTTTCGAGTGACACGTTCTATCAGACGTGTCATGAGCCCGAGGTTTTGTCATTAATGACTTAAAGTCCGACAGAAGATTTTCATCACTGTGAGAATTAGTAACAAAAAGTAGAAAAACGTTTCGTAGACGGAAAAAATTTTCAATAACATTTTGATTTTCAAGTGAAATCAATAACACTGCCATGTAGCTACTTTTTAATAGATTGTCTCAATAACATATTAATAAAAAAGAGAATAAAACATTTCACTAAAGTATAATAAAAAATTTAATTTATAAAAATTTATATTATATAATGTGCAGTAATCAATAATTTGAGTTATTAAATTAGGCTTTTGAACATTGATTTTTAAGTTTTAATATAAAGTGTCGCTTATATATATATATATATATATATATACTGTCCAACAAGTCTGTCTATTTACAGATTAATTTGTGATAGTAACCAAATGCATGATACTTTTCTTTTTCGTCTATAACTGAAAAATAATTGCTGCCTCAGGATTAAAAAAAATATATTTCAAATTGCCCAAACGGTTCATAGATAACAGCAAACACTCGGATAACCTGAAGCGTTCAGGGTTTACGAATTCGACTGTTTATAATGCACTGCCGTTCGCGTCGTTACGGTTACAATCCAGCGCGAAACGAATTTGCCAGCGGGCGGTATAACGTGCGTCGATAGTAATTGCGCTGAACAAAGCCTTTGATGTCTTTCCTGACGCTGGCTTTTAAAGGCTGTCTCGAAGTGCGTGCATTCCGCTAGCAGACCGCAGCACAGTGTAACGGTCAGAGCTAGAATGGAGCATTCTGGATTTGCTTTGAGAGCGAGCACACACTCGGGCTGTTTGGTTCCCGACCGTAATAACTAATATGCGAGTGCGTTGCCGCTGACGCCAACTAAATGCGAAATATACGATTTGCGGTAATTTCTGCCGAATACGGACTAACTTAACCGCTGCTGACACATTGAATTACATACTCGGCTAACGATTATTGTGCTTGCGATAAAGAGATTTTTAATTAGTCGGTCTCCAACATTAAGTTCTATTCTCACTCTCTCTCTCTCTCTCTCTCTCTCTCTCTTATTGTCAGTATCTCTTTTTTCAATTTTTAATTCTATCTATGCATAAGTATTTTTTTTTATATATAATCTATATATTTATTTTAATATATTCTTAAATAATTGTAATTATTTCCATCACTAAGGTCCCTTTTTTTCGCATGTATATTTATAAATATAATGAAAGTATTTGTATAATAGAACTTAATAATAAATTTTAATTGTGTATATGTGTTAAAAACTTAAGGGATTAACTATCATTTACAATAACAGTATTATTTCGAACCAGTAATGCATTATTATACATAGCTTATATTATTAATAATTATATATGTATATAACTAATAATGCGTTTCAATTTTCATTAATCGAGAATGTTTCTTATTTAAATATTTATCAAATTTTATTATCGAATTTGTGATTCGAAAAATTTAAATGCATTAAAAGAAATCATATGTATATTTATATGTGTGTGTATGTGTGTGTGCATTTTATGTACGCATCACAATTATATAAATAACTACAAGAATTATCACTATATATATCTGTGATAATATTAATTTATTTTAAAAACAGAGAGAAAGAGAGAGAGAGAGAGAGAGAGAGAGAGAGAGAGAGAGAGAGAGAGAGAGAGAATGTGCTGTTTCGTATTTTAATAATAATTTTCAAAAAATAATATATCTTTGCACACAATAAATTCTAAAAATGTGTACATTTTAAAATAAAAATAGCATTAAACGTAACAAACTCGCCCGTTAAATTTTTATTTGGGACACAAACAGGGGCACTGGAAAGTAACTTCAAATATTTGTAGGTAAAAGCGTGAACAAGCTTTTCCCTACAAATCTCTATTTTCCCGACGGCGCTTGAAGCTTTCGTATTTGCGATCGCGGATGTTTCTTCGTAGAAAGCGCAAGGTAAATTTGACGATTTCATTAACTGACGCTTGTGTGATTTCATTATATGTACGTATTGTCTGAATAGATTGAATCAGTTGTCCGGAAGTCGGACCTTTCTCTCTTATCTCTCGCACATTAATCACACGTCTTCCCAACCTGAGCCGCTCTCTTAAATAGGTGGCTACTTGTCAACATGTCAACAGCTCAAAGATATAAACGATTACTTCTCGGATATGATGAACGACATCTCCGAATGAACGAATGAATCGATAGATAACAACAATCATTTTATTAACTCTTGTACAATCGCGCTATAGAAAATACACAATCAATTGCATTGAACAAATGCACATGTATGTGTATGTGTGTAACATTCTTGAAAATAAATTGTTGTATTTTTTTGATGTGCTGATTGTATGATATTCACTATAACGTTAATTTGCGTTAGAGAGAGAATATCTAATTTAAAAAAGTATAAAAACTATTTCTCTTAAATTATTATTTATTACCAGAGCAAAATGTATTAATCAATGGAGAATAGAACGTTTTTAGATGTGTTTAATGTTCTAGATCTAATTGCTACCTTATTATGTGTGTTTAATTGTTCTAAATTAATTATTTCTTGTTATATATATTTCATAAGTAAAATTTAATTTATATATTTCATAAAAAATTTTGATAAAAAAACTATTCTTTACTTAATTTTTTAAATAGATGATTAGAGAAAAAATTAAGTAAAGAATGGTTTTTTTATCAAAATCATCTATTTTTAAATGACAAATAAATTTAATTCACGTATTCGTTCAAACAAAGTCGTAATGTTGAATTATATACAAGCAAGAAATCTCACGAAAGAATTAAAGTATGAATTACAATATAAAGCCTAAGAAAATTTTTAATGAGCAACAGAATTTTTCAATAATATGCTTATTCAAATGAAGAAATGGGACGAAATCATATTTGCAATTTTGAATATAATTTTATTACGAGGTCACGGCATATGGATGAAGCTCTAAAAACATTCATGCAGGCATTTCAAATGGTCTCAATTATGCCAGACACGTTTCAGTCTTTAGGAAGAGTCCTTACTCGACGGCGTGACAGTAGTTTCTCTCGTCGCGCATGAATAGAGAACGACCGTGAAAGCACCATTGAAATTACAGGAAGGTAACTTCCAACTCAAATAGTTAAAGGCTTTAACGAGTTACAATTAGCAGGGGGACTGCGCTGTTTGTCGTATAATAGAATTTGCTAATGATAATTCAATATCGCGCTAGCTCCTTTCCGCGTATTAACGGACGAAAAGGTCGCTGTTGAATCCTGGCGCTGGCAAGCTTAAAACATTTTGTTCCCGGGAATCCCGAAGGAAATAACGTATCTGAGATTAGTTAGAAAAGAAACGTGAATCCAGAAACGTAAATTTTCACAAGTAATTTCTGCTTCTGAAAAGAAAAAACGGTCAGACTTCTCGCTTTTTCTCTTTTTTGTGTTTCAATTAATATTCAAGAAAAAGCTATCGTGCTGCATACATAATTTTTATAAATTTGCTCTTTGTAAGAACAAAAGAAAAAAACAGTATTTGTGTTACGTTCGATTTATGTAAAATATACATATATAAATGAGATTCATTATTTCTCTCAATAGTAAACTTGAAAAATTTTTGCAGATAATTGTCTGCAAGATAGTGAATAATTAAGTAACAAATAGAGATGAATATTCAAACTGTTCTGTAACCTCATTTGGTAGTATGAATCGTGTCTTTCTTACTCCTACATCCGTTGCCTCATTACACTCGTGATGACATCCATTCTCTCCTTCAAATACTACTAATTGTTTTCCCATTCTCTGCCATCTACACATTGTAACGCATCCATTTCATATCTTCATTAATCTTTCTTTGTCGTTATGAATTGTATTATACATATACAACACATATACATTTATATTTATTATTATTTATATATTTTATTTTTACATATTTAAATGTACGTTAAATTGTTAAATAATGTAGGTATAAAGTTTGTTAATGATGAAATTGATTAAAAAAAATGTCATTATCAAAAAATGTTCAAAAATTTCTCTCGTATTTAGCATTCGTTGAATTATTCAGAAATATTTCGTTATCAGAAATAAGGACAAAACTTCATTCTATATAATATGTCCGATAATCGCAAAACAAATATTCCGCATTATCCTCATCGACGTTATATCTTTATATTATTACAAAAAGAAAATCGTGCATCCAGAGAATACGATGCGAAATACTTTTATACAACGATTTATAGCGATTACCTATCAGACCACTTTTCCCATATTACCATCGCTAAAGTTAGCCTTAAAATCACCGAGGTGAGAGAGAGACTCGCCGATAAACGCCCGGCTTCGATCTCTTTGAAAATCAGGGGAGGACCTCGTTTCGCTATCTCGCCCCCGCAATGCCTAAGGCTACATCGTATACAAGCTCTTCATTACGACCGAACCGCTTGAAAGCATACAGAACGCTAGGAATTTTCAAAGACTGTAGGTACGATATATACGGCCCGGGAGAATATCTTCCAAGAGATGTTATCAGTCTGTCTATCTTTTTTTAATTTATTACCGAAGATCAAAATTCTCTATTTGTTAAATATATATAAAAAGAAAGAATTAATCTAGAACAATTAAACATAGTAGAAGTAATTATATTTATAATTTAAACATATATATATATATATATATATATATATATATATATATATATGTATATATTCAATAATTTATTTAATTGTTTTTAGATGTGTTTAATGTTCTAGATTAATTACTACATATTACGTGTGTTTAATTGTTCTAGATTAATTACTTCTTGTTATATATATTTCATAAATAAAAAATTTTGATAAAAAACTATTCTTTACTTAATTTTTTAAATAGATATTTAGAGAAAAAATTAAGTAAAGAATGGTTTTTGATCAAAATCATCTACTTTTAAGTGACAAATAAATTTAATCCACGTATTCGTTCAAAGAAAGTCGTAATGTAACGTTGTAATCGTAAACTTCTCGGTATACATTGTTTCATCTTCACGCATTAAATGCCCTGTTTAATATACAGATGATAGTGTTTAAATGTGCGCAATATCGCTGAAGTAGGTAATATATTTCCGGGTGACCCCATAGATTTTCAATGTTCGCGGTCGCTGGAAACAAGGTAAACGTAGAGAACGTATTAAGACGCGTTGGTCGACGTGGTAGAATGAGGACAAGGATCTTCGGTGTGGCTCAGTGTGGAGCTCAAAGCTCTCTCTCTCTCTCTCTCTCTCTCTCTCTCGGTATGAGAGGCGGGTAGGTGAAATCAAACAGCCGTGCTGGGCCCGACATACGTCGCCGCGGGCCCGCCCCGGCCAGCGTGTTATACCTCCGCGAGGCAAGGTAGTCGAGGAAGTTGAAGGTGGGCGTTAGGCGTTAAGATGATATATGTTATTCGCTTAATTAAGCGCTTGTCCGCGCAGAACGTCCGAGCTTACACAGGAAGAGCAAACTTGCGCTCTCGGGCGACGCAAGGAGGTGGGAACGGGTTGTAAGAGCGTGCACGGTAGCTCGTAAGGATCGAACACGGAGTAGAACAGAGTACTCGCTCTTTTTTGTATCGTGCCGCAACACACTGGTGGAACACGGCAGGCGCGTTGTCCGCGAATGGTAACACGTTGTAGTTTTGAAAATACCGATCTGTTAAATATACCTCCTACTGTCAAAGTTAAACTTAAAATGAAAACGAGAGAATTTTAATAAGAGATACTTTTGAATATTCGTGATATTTTACGGATATATGACGATGATATTTGAATATATTTTAAAATTTTCCATACATTTTTTTGTCCCTTTTATTCTTGTCATAATATTCATCGAGTGGAGTAAATTATATAAATAGAAATTTTATTCTTCAAGAAAGTACCTTAATCTTGCTATCAAAAAAATATAAAACAGAAATTTTTAAATTATTAATACGTAATATTTTTAATATTTGTGATTAATATTTAATCATTAAGTAAACGTATAACGTCATTTTTAATAAGCAATAAATAAAATAATAATCTTTATTTTATTATATTTATATATTGTAATGTTTGTTAGAGCTATTGGAGATTTGTTCATATTTATAAAATTTACTCGAGCTAGAAACAGTTAATATATTCAATTTCTTAATTGCATTATCGATCAATAAATATGTGTGAGTAGAGCAGCACGAACATATAATCGCATCGAGTGAATACACAATGTCGGTAGATTGCACGGGTCTTGAAGAAGGTTAAAAAGATTTTGGTATATTATGACAGTCAGTTGGTGAAGGGGAATGTAAAATGAAAACGAGTATTATGGTAACAAACCGTGCACACTGGTCTCTCATATAAGAAGGTAGTAGAAAGACGTAAGTTCATGAGATTACCGTACGGCAATATTCTTCTATGAAAAAGGCAAAGAACGACGGAAGAGATAAGATGGGGGTTGATATACATTCCTTGTTTAATTAAGTGTATGATAAAAAATATGTATATCTTATGCTCGTAATAATAAAATTTCTTGTATGCAACCTAATATTTCATATCTTCTTATAATGGATCACCAGACATCAAAAATGTATAAAATATAAAGTATTTTTAATATGTTATTATTACAATTATCGCAAAAATCAATATTATAAAAATGTAGGTAAAAGTTTTTAAATAGAAAGTTTTAAGTAAAATAACATTTTTTTTAAATTATCTAAAACACATATATTAAAATATTGATCATACTATATCTTGTGTAAATTGTTTAAAAATTATATATTATTTAAATTATATATAATTATACATATTTATTCCTAAGTATACACAAACGCCAAATCGATCAAATTAGCATCAATCTCTAAATAATTTTTATATCTTTTTAATAATTTCAAAATATATGCTAGAAGCAATGTAAGTTCATTATAAAATTCTGTAAACACAAATCGGATGTTTGATAAAATAATTATTTTCTAGACCCAAGATTAGACAGTCCGCAGTTTCCTGTTTTCCTACGGAATTAATTCAAACGCTTGTGATTATTAATTATTAGTCATCCGGTAATGTAACGTAACGGAGGTGCACCTTAAGCTGCAAGCGAAGGAGAATTGAAAATGAGTATAGAGCCCTTGATGGAAAATTAGAAAGGTCGTTGTAAATAAAAAGCGAATAAATTGATCGACAAAAACTAAAATAATGAATAGATCTCTATACATCTATTCATTTTGACATTGATGGATACGCTTTCAATTCGTTTTTTTATACATAGTATATTTAGTAGATAATTCAATTTTAAAATAATTCAGATAATGTAATACATATTTTATTAAAAAAATGCTTTCATGTAAAGCAATGTTGTGTGAGTTAACAAAGGTGTAAAATTAAAAATAAATTCATTTTTCTAATATTTCTATTTTTGTTATTTGTATTTATATTATACTAAAATATATATTTTTAAGAATATACATATATATTTTTTTATTAATTCTAACTTATCCATATTTAAATATTATAAATATATTTTCATGCTATATTGATTAATCTTACGACAATATTTATTTACTAATTATGTGACATTAAAAAGATTTATTCAGATTATATATAAGAAGTAAATATTTCTTTTTAATTTGAAGAGAGAAGAACGCGTCTTACAAGATCAACTTTGAATTATTTCTTTACCAAATTAAATGCAAAATCATAAGAGATATATAAATATATGCACACACAGATATATATTTTAATATTTTTGAATTTTTGCTTTCTTTGAACGATAGTGCATATTGTAATCGTCAGAGAACAAAAATATACAATAGTAAGATCTTTAATCGCACATGTGTAAAATACGACGCTCATTCAAAAGTTAAATGTCAGCTCGAAATTAAGGATCAGGTGGATAATTGCAATACTAAATCTTACAAAGGATATTGAAGTGAATCTCTAGCAAATGAAGAAAAACGAATTAATAAAGTACTCGTACTCAGAATTAGAAGTAACGCGTCTTGAATTCTCGCAATTTCCTTTCCGCAAGTAAGCTTGAGCTTTGAACACATATTGTACGACTATTGAGCACAGAAAAGCGCTCTCGTTGCTATAAAGAAACATCTTAAGGTATTAGACTATCTAAGATCTCTAAAACTGTGTGTCATTTTGAAGAAGTAATGTTTAATCGAAAAAAAATGTCTTAGAGTAATATCTAATATCGAACTACAAAATAATTTCTGATAATTTGGTATTTATTTTTATTATAATCTAATGATGTTATTTTCAATCAGTTTTCTTAATATAAGAATATGAAAATAATTATTAATCATTGCTATTAATTATTGTTATTTATTATTGTAATAACAGTATTATTTAAAAAAAATGATACCTCGCCATGTAATATTATATATTCGTGTTCATTACATTTTAAAAATTGAACATTCAACGAACATACTGTAAAAAATACGACAGAAAGAACAGAAAGTTGCTGAAGTAGTTGGCTCCTTAAAACAAGATAACGAAGTTCGCGTCGAAGTCAGGTTCAGTGACTATCGAATTTGATAGTCTTGCTGGAGGAGTTAAAGACGAAAGAATGGGCAGATCGATATACATATACGCGCCGCTTAATTAAGGGCTTACGTAACTAATAGCAATCGCGTACCTACGGATGGATCTTTTCTCTTTTTACTAAACTCGCGTAAACCGCTTTTGTCCGATATATCCGTTCGAGGTAAGACCAACTAAATGAGAAAATGCAGTAGAGAGATAGTAAAGTAATCTTCGCCGCCTGCGATGAGAAAATAGCGAGCCTTAATGGTGTCTCTTTTAGAACAACAGTATTATGGAACCATATTTTGATAATATCGAAAAAAGCACAAGTATTACGAAAGCTTATTTCTCGGAGAAACAAAGTTAAATTGATTTTAAATGTTGTAAGCTAATCTTCTTGAAATAATAAACAAGAGTGATGAGTTGTATTGTTACAAATTCAGTCAAAGAAAACATCAAAATGATATGTAAAACGTTATTTTTCAGATTATTTCTTTAATAAAGATGATTAATAATATAATTTTAAAATTACTTTAAAATATAATGTAATTTAACAGCGAATTAAATACGTTACTATGTACATAGTATTATGCAAAACCAAACAAACTGACTTTTCAATTTTAATTATTATCATAATTTGTATTTTAAATTAATTAAAACTAATCTCTCGAAAAAAATAGCAAGAGAGATTAAAAGTAAATTAAAGGTTCAAAACATGAATATAAAATTTTCGAAAAATTATATCGTTCTTATATCAGAAGCACTCTTAAAAGAATTAACGTGTGTTTTTTGATACCAATAATTTCTTCAGTAACGACAAATAAAGTTTTAATCGAGGATATGTCGCTTCCTTAATTAAGCCCTCATTCATAATATAGGAGATTAAGGCTGCAGCAAACTTTAGCAGTGCTGCACTAGCCTCCTGCCTAGCACGAAAACTTGAATCCGTTGCAGACTATTCTCGGTTACACATGCTCGTTTGCTCGGCCAAACACTTCGGTACCTTCGTCTATTAAGGTAGGAATACAGGCGGACGAGCGACGAGACGACAATGCGGAATGAGATCGAGCTCCGTTAAGGACGTCAGCTTATGCACAACATGAGACAGAACGTTGCTGTGTAAGGTGCGAGTTAATGAAGAAATACGCGCGTTTCACGATACTCGCATTACAGATTGCATTCGGATTACCTGTCAAACATTATTTGCCGAACTACTGAATTCTCACGAGAGCTGCCGGAATCACGTATACAAGTTTAGAAATTTGAATAGGTGTTAATAATGCGCGGCGTTACGACATTGCAAAGACGTTTGTGACATTTTGTGGCGCAAACGCGAAATAAATTTATACGTTGCTTCTGCATATGTACATTTACTCCAATACTTAAATGCCTTTAAGCACAAAACATAAATTATATATGTATATTATATTATGTTGTTCAAAATAATTTTCAAAATTTTTATATTGTAAATATGTAATAAATTCTTGGAAATATTATATGAAAAATAACAAAAGAATATTCGACAATGTTATATCAAACATTTCTTCTTACGATACAGCAATTTAAGAGCAATTTAAAATACTACTATAATAAATGGATAAAAATTAAATTCCAAATTATATTTTAAATTTATTATCACATATGAATTGTGTGACAGAAGTTGCTGAAATTGTATATTAGTTTATTTCTAATCAAATATTTCCTTAATATAGTGACAACAGTGTACGATATGTGTTTCAGAACATGTATATACATATGCTTTATAGTTTATTAGATCTAAGCAAAGTGCGAACAGTTTCGTTGATTGCTTCTTTGACTAGAGTCATAACGGGACTCGGTAGACGCTCTGACATATGCAAGTTGTTCGATTAATTAAGCGCTCATTAAGATTCGGACTCACTCGGGAAACTTTGTGCAATCTAGACACGAAAGAGCTGTTTCCATAGGAATTTCCAAGCGTTTCAGTTGAACTGGACATACATGTACATACACTCGTAGCGCGATCATTTGCATTCAAAAGTGTCGTGATAGTTATATTTACACGAGTATATACGTTCCAATTTTCCACGTTTATCGCAGCAACAAATTATAATAATGACATCTATGAATAATATAGTAACTTGAAACATGAAAGAAACAAATAAGACAAGTACATACGTCGTGCCGATTTTTTTATGATTTATAGATATGTTTTGCAAAACTTTCTTATTTTATGCAATATTTGTTTCGAAATAACAATCATAGTAAAATTATTTGACATATTTACGAGAATTAGATTAATATCATTTCTATATTTCTTTTCTTCTTTACTCTTTCTCCTTCTGATTCTTTCTTCTTTTTCATTCTCTTTGAAGAATAACTTTACGTGTGTATTTAGTTTTCATCTAATAATTAACATACATATAATAAAATTAATATGTATTTCAATATATTGTAGTAAATCTATATAACGCTTAAAATGTAATATACATGTATGGCTTATATGCATGTTTGGATATGTAAATTTTTTACAACATAATTATAATTATATGATGCATAATATATAATTATTAGAGCACGTTCTAGTATTACATAACGTATGCACATTGTATGCAAACATGCTTATTTAATATGCTCAATCAAAACATTTAAATTGTAATTATCATAGTTAAGCATCCGTGCATATACAATACATATTTAATGAGATTTACAAGATTTAATTCTAATTAAAAAAGACACAATTTAGATAAACAAAACAAAAGAACAAAAAAATCTCTTTTATAAATTTTTATAAATTTAAATTATAAATATTTTCTTTTATACATTATCTCTTTTATTGTTTAATAATTAAATAAAATAATTATATAAAAATGTTTATTATGTGCTCTAACAATTGCTAAGATTTACGTATATAATACAGTATCGAACGTAATGAAATTTTAATTTTTGATAAAGTACTATCTACTATGTATCAATTTTTCGCGAATAGATACCCCCTATCCCTTTGTCATATTTCAAGATGATGGCAGAAGTGTTTTTTTTTCTTTGGAGTAAAGTTCAGGTGCAACGAAGCATTCGCAATTCCGTGCGCAGCAATAGCAGTTCGGAAGATTGTAGTGTTTACATTATCGGGAGAACATTTCAATAGTGCACCATTTGCTATGCACTATATTTGACTGCGCAGAAATTAAAACCCTTCTCAGAACGACAAGTTTCGAGAACAAGCGGAGTAAATATTACGAATATTATATGCTGCACTGTGATCTCATCTCAGAAAATTTCACGACTGCTTTCAAAAGTAGGACAGGATCATTAAGTTTATTCGAAAGAAATATGCATTTCACAATGATGGAATTTAGTTCGCTTATATGTTATATTCTCCACACAAATAATTTTTCGCGTCGAAAACATATAATGTAATTTAGCTTCTATTTTATATTATATTGAAAAATATTTTATTTGATGTAAAATATTTATTATATATAGTATTTTTTTGTAATGAAAAAAAAAAAAAGACAGTAGTTATTGGACTAGTTACTTTGTTATAAATACTTTAGCTTATTTTTTCAGTTCAAAACGATACAATGGAGCATGCAGTGAAAATAATTCCAAGATTAAAAATAATCAATCTCCCGATTAATCGATAAGAAACAATGGTCGTATTCAATACGACTGTAGTAACCAATCAGCCAAGCGCAAATATCGACCACGCTAAGCCAATTGCGCTAATTCAATGCATCAAATTAGATCACCCCACATCGTACAGCAGGACCACCCTGCCATCGGATTACGAAGAAAATATAGCTGCATATAGAGCACCTATATCGATTGCATCTTGGAGTCGGGTGCGCGACGCGCTTTCGCGAAGCGTCCGCAAATTGGATGGGATGGATATAAAGAATGAGAAGAGAGAGAAAGAGAGAGAAAGTGAGAGAGAGAAAGCGATTGTTCCAGTGTGTCCTTTGAAATCCGCGGTCGGTTAAGCCATCAGTGAATGGAAGTTAATCATAGGACCGCGGCGCGCATTCGTTTTCTCCCGGAAATGCGCACCGAGGCGCAACAGGGATTACATCAGACAGAGAAGAGAGAGGCAGAGAATTGTCCCGACATGTGGACGACCCTTAAAAAAGGTGATGCGGATTTATTTTGATGGAAGGGAGAGTCGTGCGTATAGCAAAGAGCGAAAAAGAGAGGAGAATCGTCGAAAGAGCGGCTCGCCCGAGCGGCTTTTGTAAATGATGAGTATGTTGTCGCTCGTGGAGGAAAGCTACGAGGCACTCGAGTACAGAAGGGTGGCATACGCAGAGGATTTAGTTGTAAAAAAAAAAAAAAGATCCATCCGCGTTGAAATCCCTTCTTTTAATTCTTGTAAATTTAATCGGGAGATTCATATGAACGTGTGACGCTGTTTCGCGTGCCAAATATATACAGACGCATCAAATAAAATTTTGTAACAGCATGGTGATACGGCAAATATTATTTATGGATTTCCATCATTTTCCTTGTGGATTCCCTTTCCATTCCAAATCATATTGACATATCAGAAATGTGAAATGTATATATTTTTGAAGAATATAAATATAACAATGAATATAGAAAAAATAAAGATAAAACAAATATTGTTAAAACAAAAAAGAGAATTAATTCATTAAACAAAAGTGTTATGATTTATATATATAATTTAATATTCTATTTGGTCTGTATTGTGTATATGTATGTGTAATACATCTCATTTAACATTAATATATATAATCTACGAACAAAATTGTATGAACCGCAAACTATACTATTGTTGATAATAATGAACTAATTTCGCATTATCTCTTTCTTTCTCTCTCGTTATGTATTAGTATAATTATAATTCTAAATTTTCTACGACAGATACAAATTTTACAGTATAATAGATTTAATAAATATTCAGGTTAAATTACTAATATTAATGCAATTTGATAAGAGCAGTTAAAAGGATTAAGTTCAGATCTTAGGAGAAGAGGTATACCGTGTATGTGTGTATATATATATATATATATATACATACACGGCGTATATATATATATATATACAACGCTTTGGCACGTAACGAGCCTGCTTTATAAAGGATGATAAAATATCTTTCCTGACTCCAGAAAGCGAAAACGCGCCGTGTGGAATTCCAGTTATTTTGTTTCTCACCTTCTTGTTCGGAATTTAGCGTAATTCGCAATTTGGATAGGACACTCCTATTTTAAATACATGTTCCGTTAAATTCTCTTAATGGTGCAAAATGTAACTGCCTAAACGAGCTCTTTTTGGAGTGGTACTTTTAAAAAAGAAAATTGTAAAAAAATCAGTGAAACAATTTCCAAGAATAGTTCATATTTAATTCTAAAATAAAGTTTTAATATATGTGGAAAATATCTAACTGTAAGTTATATCGGTTATTACAAATAATAATCTTTAATATCATTACTGCGTGTGCGTATGTAAGAAAATAGATCCTTGATATCTTGCTAACAATTATTAAATATGGAAAAATTTTCGATTAATGCATCGCGAATGGAGCTTGTAAAGATTAACGTGCGTAATGATTATTTATTTTGCAAGCAATGTTGAATAATTTACAAAGTGTAATGCAAATTTCGCGTGCAATTTTGCGAAAGTGCAAATTCGCCGTGTATAACAGTTTGAAGGCAATTGCAAAGTTATTGTCCCACGGACGATCGTTTGATTAAAATAAATAACTACCGCTTCCCCCGTCAAAAGGAAATATTTATCAGATATGCTGCGAAATTGGCCGCGCCGCGTGAATACCCGTAGCACGCTATAACATCATAAAGTATTCAGCAGCGACTCGTACGATTTTCGCATTTGGACAGTCGTTTCGTTCGCCATCAATTTGTAATCAAAGCGTTACTATTAAAAGATCGTCGGCGCAAAATACGCAGCGAAAATACAAAACGCGCGCGTCCCTCGCACCCTCTCGACGTATGTCCAACAAACAGCTGCTCCCATTTTTTTCGAGATTTTTCAAACGTGGCAATAAAATATGTGTGACACGTGACACGAAACTCGATGCCAAACGTGCCGCCGTTTCGACCACCCCGGCCGAAAGATTTATGAAACACGAAAAGAGAAATAGCATAAGACGGTCTTCTTTCCCGGGTCGCCTTTTCCGGGTTCGATGTCAAAACATGAAAAGAACGCGTTTATTGCCGTCTCGAATTTACCTCATAGCCGCGCGATGGCGATACATGTACGTATTGACTTTTCGTTTAATTATGCAGATGCCACAAGAAATTAGAACGGAAACATCGATGAACTCGAGAGAACCATGTTAATAACTATTCTACAAATTAATTTGAATTATTCTGATAGACGATTTCCTCACTAACATTTAACTGTCTCTTCGAACATCAAGTAAAGCAAAGACGGAGATTGTCGAATAATTGCAGCATTCTACGAACTTGACAGACAGACGCCGTACCATTCGGTTTCCATCATTTAAGCGATTGTAAGCCGTGTAATTTGGAACATCGCTCGACACACCGCCGAAATATCTCTCGCGAAGATTTCTAGGATTGATATATGTGTAGGCGACTTTGCAGCACCCTTTCATTTCATGCCCGCGAGATGCGAGATTTAAGGAACGATGCTAAGGAATTAAAGAGGCCCTCCCTTTAAACGGTGCAATCATGTCATTATGGAAAATACTATCTTTTGGACGATATAATGATAGATGTAGCTGCGATGACTCAAATAATATGGCAGAGATTATTTCGTGTGGGCAGATACAATAGGTTGAAATTTCGATAAAAAGTGTTCTTTTAGCAGCTACAATAACTTTATCTGGATTTATAAAAAGATATTGGAATTTTTAGAATAAGTAAATTTAGAATACAAACAAAAAATATAGATATTTAAAATCAATTTTCCCCTTTTTATTTAAAATCTATCATATAAACTTTTGAAAAAAAAAAAAAAAATGTTTTATTACAGAAATATTTTCGTTCTTTACTTTTTAGTTCGCTACAGTATATATTTTAATAACGTTATGAACAATATGTTCGCTGACACAAAAATACTAGCGTTAAAAACTAATTACATAAAAAAAGAAAAAGCCCACTAAAAATAGTTCTTTATAACTTAAAGAGTGGAGGGCGAGAATATTTCATAATGTAGAAATTCGAAAGTAGGACACAGAATATGAAGGTTTGATGTAAAAGTTATTTCCAGGACAATGTATAATATAAAATGTTAAATATGAGAAAGAAATTATATTATTTATATCAACTGTAGCTGTATATATAAATTTGTACACTCAAACAACTAATTTTATAAGTCAAAAACATAAACCGGCAATCTCATTTTATCTATCAGTAAATCTATCCATTAATTTCTGTGTCACATTATTACGCTAAATTTCTCAATATTTAATTCGTCTGTAAAATCGCGTCACAATGACTATCTGAAAATTTCTTCGAGCGGAATGATGTTTGGGCTTAAGAGTGAAAACAGGAAGATATCCATCTTTTTGAATCTATAGACCCACGAGCTCAAGCTCGCAAACGGCACCACAAAAGAGCAAACTGCTCGGTCGCCACGAATGATCTTAAGTGTCCCCGAAAAGCAGACGGAATCGTTTCGAAATAGGACCTCCGCGGTGTGGGATTGCCCACACATTGCAGGTATACACACGCTAAGAACGTCATTTGAACCGTGCCATTGTCAATTTTATGCTCATAATGGAGACAGCTGAAGGATCAGGCTAAACATTGAGACATTTCCCTTGTTGCTCCTGTCACCGTCGTTCCTCCCCATTTTCCTATTCCCGTGTTATTCCCTCTGCCCCTTCCGCGTGGCATGGACATTATTACAAAAATATTTAAAGGTCGCGTATGAGAATGCGTCCCTTGCCGCATTGTCGCGACGAACAGAGTCGCGCAATGAACGGATTTCTGCGCGATTCCCGCTAAGAATGGACACGAACGAGGGGTTGTGAAACCGGATTCACATCGAGATCAAACTTTTCCGTAGGAGTTGCTTCCTCGTGTAATTTAGATGCTCGGGTGCTATGGGGCTTCCTGAAAAAATATTTGGAACACCTGCACCGTTACATCATCCCCCCATGACTGATCTATCGCTCGACAGCTGATCTTATAATCACGATAAACACAGCGAGACCTATGATATGTTTGCGTTGAAAAATAGGAATGATGTCATCGCTAATGAAACCAGATAATTTTATATATTTATGCAAATCAGTGATTTGTGTGTATTCGTTGCATATGATTAAATTTTTTGTAGAAAATTGAATTGTGCGCGCGATCGATATTCTTGTTCACGAAATTATTTCAAAACAATTTATTTTCGTGAATTGAATGATTTATCACATAACTTTTGTTTTATCTGATCTTCTCAAATGCATTTGTTGCATATTTAGTAACTGAACAGAGTAAATATTTGTACGTATGTTATGCGGTAAATTTAAAATTTTAATTACATATAAATAAACTTGTGCTTATTTATTACCTCTAATATGTAGAAAGATTTCTATAAATTAAAAAAGTAATTAATTAAATTCATGTTTACGTTGCTGACAATACAACACGAGAGATATTACGTTATAATAAACACGATATTTTATTCTTTCAAAGAACGCTCTGTATGAAATAACATAAAAAGAAGTTCATTATGCAGTCTTCATAATGTCGATAAAGATTGATTAATATAATCATACTATACAAATATATTTCTCGATTTAAACTTAACATTAAATTTAACATCACAGGCTTTGCTGTAAGCAATAAAAAAAATTAATACGGAATAATATGTAAACTGGCATTGTAAGAGAAAGTTCATAAAATTATATGACGCATACGTATTTTGGAGAATATTTGCTACATCAGCTACATTAGTTATATGTGGTCCTTTACGGGGTAAAAAGAACTCACCCTAATATAGTGAATTACGGCAGTGTGTGTCCGAAGCATTAGATGCAATATTTTGCGCATGTGCACATTCGTAACTTACTGATACAAATTTAAACACGTCCATGTCTCATTTTGACGGTATTAAAAAATTGCTACAGTTGAATTGCGACGTTACTGAAATATCAACAATTATGTCTTGCGATGACGATATGTTTTTCTCGTATTACTCGATAAAGATGTTTCCGCTGTTTCCATTCGTGGTTCGCAAAAGAGACTACAGATACCCCAGTTAGAACTTTCTTGTTAATCCGTTATTTATAATCATGTAAAAATGGCACAAAAAATATTGCATTTTAAATTTTGAAATAAAGAGAGTGTACAAGTAACATAAAAAATATATATAATTATGTATTATATTAAGGTTACGTTCCAAAACGTCCTCTTCGAAATATATAGTACACGTATACCATATTATATTGAGTAAAATTTTCCTCGCAGGACGTTTTGCAACGTAACTCATAAAAATAAAATCAAATCAAATAAATTGAATCAATCATTGCAGAGACGCACATAAACTGTACCACAAAAACTTTTCAGTAAATAATAAGAATAATATAATAAATAATAAAATAAAATAAAAATTTTCGCTTTTATCAAATTCTTTGTTTCACAAAGATTATTATAAATAAAATATTATCATTATTAATAATTATATATTTTATAAAAATTAGTAAAATAATTTCTTAAAATACAGAATAATTAATTTTCCTAACTCTTATTCTTAAGAAATTTGATTTACAATCTCTAATAAACATTTTACCTTTTTTTATCCGTAATTTTATTCAATGCAGTAAAATCTTACTTTATAGAGACATAAAATTGTCTTGTTATATATTGATGCTGAATATATTGAATGTCTCTACAAGACGATGGAAATTTACAGAAGGCATAGGCAGGTTTTACTGCGGGAAATTTTGTATAATTTCGAGCCGACAGACATTCACGTTGCTTGAAAAATGTTAGGCACACCTGCGGCGTTACGTGATTCCCGCGGTGACACGACTTCGATTTCGTGAAGCAGGAGAAGACTGTGAGTAAAAGCACACGTGAATACGGAGTCGTCTCTTTTACACTCGCGCATGGACAAAATCATCGATGCGATTTCCCGCGACAAAGTTAATAAAAAAATTGACGGTATCGTCTCACGATAAGATCGTTAAATGCGGTGAATTTTTTTTTTTTTAATGCGACTTTAAATTTATTAAAAGATTATCGTTAATGATCTTTCAGAATATATATGAGTTGTAAGAATTTGAAGATAACGCGATAATAATCTTTGAAAATATTTCATAAACCTTAGTGATCGATAAATGGAGACATAATTAACATGATGATTAATAATTGTCATATACTCATAAAATTTATATTCCATTGATAATTTATTTAATGTTATCAAAAACTAATAACCATTTATTATTTAATCTTAGCAATACAATTCCAAAGGCCTGTATGTTTTATGCTCAATTTATATTTTTCTTACATTTCATAATTAATGAGTCAAAAGCAAAATCTAAATAGTTTCTTGTTTTTAATTTTCATAAAACTATTTTTTAATAATGATAATATTGTATGAATTTAATTTAGTGTATAATTAATAATATATAATTTTATATTATTAAAATTATATATAATATATAATTTTATATTATTAAAATTATATATAATATATAATTTTATATTTTTATCAAAGTATTAAACGATGATGTATAAAACTCAATGCAATATTGATCACACATATTGGCGAAAATAAACCTTATCTACGATAGTAATCAAGAGAACTTATACAAGAATGAAAAAATAATAATACAAAAATTATTTGTTCTACCAGTGTTTTCAAGAGTTTAAATATTAATTTGACCAAAGTTTTATTTTTACACGTGCACGTGTGCAAAGTTACACATGCAAAGTCACACAGCATGCTCTTTCAACGAACACGTTAACGATAAATATCGCATAAAGACGTTGCATATGCGGATAACAATATATATATATATATATATATATCGTGGCGATTATAGGTACATTATTTACATTTGCTAGATGGAGTGCGAACGAAAGGATGCCATATCGTCGCTACGTGACGACGAACGCTGCATTTTTAACTGATTTACCCTATAGTCGCGCGATCTTTCCGTTGCACGCGACGCAATAGAAACTTGGATGAACAGTTGAATAAAATGTAGATCGTGTAAATAATCAAAAAGTGACTGTTCTAACATGTCGATACTTATTGCGAATTTAATGCAAGTCGATACTTTCACGCACTGTGATCGTGGATTATCGGCCGTAAACTTGCGAGTTACAATATTCTAGTCTCGTATTATTATATCGCGAAAAATTATTGCAAATTAAAGAAGAGAAAGTATATTAATTTAGTTTTTAATAACTAAAAAACCGGGATAAAAAGAATTCATTATCTTAATTATTATATTTATAATCTAAAATAGTAGATCAGAGAAAATTAGATTATCAAACAATTTTCATTAGATTTGATTTTTTTACAATTATATCGAAACAGTTTTTAATAAATAAAGAGCTGGGGATATCGCAGAACTCACGCTTTGACGAATTTAACTCTAAATTCGTTACTATGGCGCATTTCAATCCCCATCGACGGAACCGGGCGATAAACCGTCTCGCAATTTCATGCATACGTCATCAGGAATGGTAGGAATCGTCGACAGCGAGCGTCACGTGCGATGTACGTCGGCGCACGTCGGGGTCGTCGCCGAAATACTGGGAAATTCTCCCGTTATTCCTAGACGCCTACGAGCAGCCCATGAATTCCAACAGAGAGGCTGCCGTCGGCATTTAGGAATTATGCATCGATCCATCGATCGACGATACCAATAAAGGTATTGCGTCGAACGGCTCGTTCTACGGTATCATTCCAACGAAATTTAATATTCTGATATATAATACAAAGTTAAAAGAGAAATTAGAAACGTATAACAAGATAGAAATTTAACATATACCATTTAGGATTTAGACTTTCTTTTAAAATATACAAATTATTATTACATGTGATATTTTTTATATAATTTGTAATAATAGAAAATCGATATTTAAATGTATATCATAAATAAATTTATAAAAGATGTTTTATATAAAAATACATAAAACATCTAATTTTTTATGTCGGAAACATCAAATATTTCATGTTTCTAATTAATTTCTAAATATTTCATGTCTCCTTCTTTTCCATTTAATCAACTTTATTTTGTTAAGAAAAATTAATATTTAACAATCGTTGCATATAAATGTTTGAAAGATTAAAGTAATTAATTAATTTTAATTAGTTCAAGTATGAAATTATCGATTTCCTCCGTTAAACTTAATCAATGCACAATACCCTTCTTAATGTTAAAAGTCCCGCGTTAGACACAAAGTTGCACGCTTCATTGTCCACGTGCTTTCTCACGTGACGATCGCACTTGATCGAGCGTATCAATTTTCCAGCGAGTCATGATTCTGCTGAAGAATCTCTGGGTGGGACTTGATTGTGGCGCAAGAATCGATCGTGTGAAATGACGAGGGGAGAAATGAAAAATGATAGAGCCTCGACAGCTGAATTTTGTCTTCTTACGCGTTCGGATTTTCGGTCTTAAAAGCCGTTAAATACCTCGTCGAAATCGCATCAATGATTCAGTATTTACGTATAATGCCGGTGAAATTGGCTCTAAAGACTCCACCCGGCGATAGGTCCGTCCGTCACATAAGACGCCCGACGCCCAAACGTTTTCTCGCGCACATTTCTCGAGCCCACCCTCGCGTGGAAACCATTTGGGGGCCACATCACAAAATGCAACGAAAAACGTGAGTCCCGCAGCAGCACGCAATTTAGCGCTTTTCATTCCTCATGAGCTTAACTAATCGTATGTGCAAATGCAAACTTTTGACAATATAACACAATTTTTATCGATTATCGATTTTTCAATCCCTCATGGATGTCCTGATTTATTTATAATTACGTGCGTGAAAGAATGTTAAGTAAAAGCGCTAAAAATGATGACTAATATTGTGTAAGAGAAAAGGAACAGAATCATTTTTTTGTAGGTACGGTTGGCACGAATACGTTAAGTATGCATGAGAGAGCTCATTAGAATTTAATTATCATAGCCTAGAGAATACGGGCACGTTGTTAATTACTATTGTGACCCCTGCTAAGATCTTAACGATACTATTAAGAATTAAGTTTTTATCTTTAACAATAAGAGAGAGAGAGAGAGAGAAAATCTGAACGTTATATAGTAAATAACAATAGTTATAAAAGTGAGTATTTGCTTTTGAATAATTTATTATATCGAGAAATAACATATTTAAAATATTTAGTTCATTTGAGGTGTAATATACGAGAAAGTACTACGAGTAATTTGCATGTTTTCGTTTAATTATATTTACTATATAAAATATACATATGTATATCTTCTTATATATACTGTTTTTATCACTTTTTGATACTTATATTTTATATAAATAAACATGTTACAGTTAAGTATGTTTAAAATTAATTTTGCAATTTAATTAACTTTAATTGATTTTAATTGTTTACCCATCGTAATTATATTACAATTTAATCAATTTAAATAAAATAAAATAATTATATAAATTTAAATTTTAAAATTATATCTTTTTCAAAATACTTTCAAAATACTTTCTAGCATTTTTATTGTATTAACATTAAAATTACGTAGTTACGATAAAATACTTTTCACGATATCGTGCAACGATAAATTATAAACTTTGTAATAATATTTAATAGTGACACATATACAAATAATTTATTTGTTTGAATCCTGACAATGTATGTGTATCAGTATATACTTTTTTGTGTATTGAGGTGTCTCGAATGTCAAACATCAAATGTCACGAATGCGCGTTGCAACGCTCAGCTTGCGGTTTTACGCATTAGAGTATTTAAATTTTATCGACGGCTTACGAGTGTCTCATCCGGTCAAACAAACCTATGAAGCAGCGTTCGTGGTTTCATTGTCCACACAACGCGAACTTCTCAAAGAATATGCATCCCCATCGTAAACCGCGTCGCGACGTGAAAGATACGCAACGTATAATTCCTGGCGCACGCACGCATATATTGCTATACTGCGGTTATCACACTGCCGCGTGTTTTACCTACTCGCGTTTTTTTTTCTCTCTGTATTTTTTTCCTTTCTTTTTTTTCAACGTGTAAATGGATTTTATGTCGTGGGTTCGTTGAACCGTCCCCGCCGCTAGCGCGTTATACTTGATCGTTAAAATGGGAAATACCCAACAACCATGCAACGTAATGAAGACTGCACATATGTGTATACATATACTGTCTTTCCCTATATTACGTGAATCTTGCAAATGTCTGCGACATTCACGTGCGCGATACGAAATCTAGAGAGACTCATGTAAAATAAACTAGATCACAAAGATATTTCTCATTCCTAATCAATTATCGTGATCGACTGTTTTACATCCCCTCGTACCAATATACATATAATAACTTTGATTAATTTTTTAAGCTGTATGGATCTATTTGTTAGACCTGATTGTGCAAGCTTGGTAATATTGTAACTTCATTTTATTTAAATCAAAGCTTTATGACAAAGTTTAAATCAGTAAAAACTGTGCATTTTTATATCTCGTTTGTATCTAAAATCTTTTTAAAATTTTTTTAAAATATGTATTAAATTAAGAAATTTTTAATTTTGCAAAACTGGAATGTCTGTTCTTCCTTGTTTATTTTGCAGCTGAAATAATTACCTGCTGATATATATTTTTATTTGTTCTAAATAATTAACTGTAATTGTTTTTAATAAGAATTAAATCAACAATAAATTAAACTAATTAAAATAACAAATACATTATTAATATAATCTTCTTTTAATTAACTTGAAGCTATTATTTTTGCCTATCTACATAATGAATACATTCATGTACATTTTACAACTAAGTTTAATTTACGTTGGTACAACCGAATGTTAATTATAAAATCTGTTATTTTTTTAAATAATAGATTACATTGTTACATTTATCATTGTTATATTTATCATTAATGATATGATAAGATTATACAATGTAAAAATGTGAAAAAGTCTTCTTTTATTATCCAATTTTATTAAATATAAATTAATATATTGGAGTTTTATTTTTCTTCAATTTTACTAATGTTTATAAAATCAGATTATTTTTATTTATAGAAACTTAAAATATTTTAAAGTGTGAAAGAAATGCGCAACAATATTATATACTTTAAAATCGTACAAGTTTATTGAGATTTAACGTATTTTTTGTCTTTTTTAATTAATAAAATTTTTCTCTGCAAAATTGACTCACTATTGTTACACTGATATATATATATATATATATATATATATATTATTGTTACAAACATTTTGGCTTGTTTTCATCAATCAAAAAGTATATATTCAATATTATTTCTTTTTCTTTCTCACAATATATATATATATAGAAAACTACATTTAAAACAAAAGATATATTTTATATACATATGTATATATATATATCTATATATATATGTATGTAAGCACATGTATAATCTACTCACCAAACGTTCCGTGTGACGCCATAATCCTTCCTTGATCATCGTCTGTGAAAGCAATGCGTAACAATATATTATTTTAAAATCGTAAAAGTTTATTGAGATTTAATGTATTTTTTATCTTTTTTAATTCATAAAATTTTTCTATGCAAAACTGACTCACTATTATTACACTGATGCAAATACCATTATTACGCATTATTGTTACAAACATTGTGGCTTGCTTTCATCAATTTAAAAAGTATATATATTCAATATGATTTATTTTTCTTTGCCACAATATATATAGAAAATTTCGTTTAAAATAAAAGCTATATTTTATTTATATGTAAATAATGTATATATATATATATATATATATATATGTATATGAATCTACTCACCAAACGTTCCGTGTGATATCATAATCCTTCCTCGGTCCATCGTTGTCTCCGTGAGTCTGCTTTTTTACTTTGACTTGATGCAAGAAAAGTTCACTCACTGACTCGAATCGGTTAGAGAAACGTGGCTGATTACGGACACTAATGACACCGGTGTTCAATTACGCGTGCGATATGATTAGTAGAACCGCGAAGAATACGTAGCGAATTTCTTTTATGCGACGCGTACGTAAAAATATGGCGGCGAAATTTATTGCGCGACTACTTGTTGAACGCACGAAACATGTCTCAGGAGACGACGGCTAATTACGATTGAGCGTATTTATTTGAACACACTATTTTCACTGCCGATACTAGAATACTTTGCGGCTGCCGACCTTTCGCACGCGAGACACACACTCGAATGAACAGAAGACGTCATTTGATCCGACACAACACGACGCGTCCTGACCTTCCTCAAGCGTCTTATGTATATAACATATATATGTAATATAATATAAACCTCGTGTTATCGTTCGTCATGTAATCGGAATACGAATAAATCTATCACACACATACACAATCACGTTGTACTACGCGACGCGAATCTATCGTACATGATTATTATATGTCATTTATGCCTTTCTTAATTAATGCACACCCGACAATTATACGTGAGACTCACTTTTGATAAAGATATAAACGTTACGTGCACCCGGCACTCGTTCGCGATGTTTCGTCACAATCATAGACGTAAGAACTATAAATCAGAGATACTTTCGAACGAATAAAAAAGTAGATTTAATCCGAGATGTCGCGACTTTCGCGAAGCGACCAACAAATTTGATGGATGCACTAATGTGAACTAAGTGCGCCCTTACTCAGTTTCCTCTATCAATACTAATGATCGAATATAAAAAATCCGAATGAGGGCGCACTTTGTACAAATCGAATTCACTCAAGGCACGTGTAACAACTCCGTATCGTAATCGGCGCGCATAAATTCGTTGCATATATTACGTTTTATCACGCGATGCGATCTTTCGTACATGATTATTATATATTACGTATGTCTTTCTTATTTAACACACCCGAAATTCACTCGTTACACCCGAAAATTGTACGCGAGACTCACTTTTAACGAGAGTAGACGAGAATACGACTGCCGGTACCTTCCGCGTGCGAGACACATTCTCGAATGAACAAAAGGCGTCATTCGATCCGACGCGTACGTCATGACTTTCCCAGGCGTCTTGACATTTGATACGTATAAACAACTTCGCGTGGATGTGTAACTGACGTAACTAAATTTATCGTACACACATATACGTACCATATTATGTTATATTATATACTCGGGCGCGATTTTCTCCTCGTATAACATTACAATCATAAATCTAATAAATGTAGATCGTGTTCCTTATTCTTGTAAGGATGATATCGAGATACTTACGTATATAAAAATGCAGAAAGAATTTGACCACTCAAGTGTCTAATATAGAACGCCATATTGTTACTCTTTTTCGTGCTAAGTGAGCGAGTTGGTTGATTTTTTTGTACATACGCATTACGCGTCTACGCAAATTTGTCAGAATAGATTAACTGTGTCAGGTATTAAAAAGAGAGCACATTATTTTTGTTCACTGTCTTTCTCTTACATTACGGAGAGAACATTCGTCAAAGCTTTTTTCTTTTTTTAGTTATCTCTCTCTATTTATTATTTCACATTATATCTAGTCACGAACAAAAAATACTATAAATTTTAAAATTACTGGTGATAACCGAATCTCGATCGGGTGTCGGGTGTCGGGTGTAATGCAAGGACAACAAAAAATATATTGTGAAAATGTCGCTAATTGCTGTCGGGTATGTTTAATTAATATATAATAGGCTTCATTTTTATATAATTGTTATTGATTATATTCCTAATAATCTGTTTAATATTAATATTGTGCTAAATCGATCGAAATTCGTTTATTTTTATATTTGATATTTATATGTATATTGTCGTGGCGGTCGTAAATATAGTGGCGTCGGTGTGAAGTCGCGTCATGGCGTTACGTCACGGCGCGTCACGGGTCACGAGGTCGAAGTCATTTGGAGGTAATTCATGTCAGTGTGCTCATGTCCTTGCTCCTTGCGCGATCAAGACGACAATGTCGCGAACGAAAAATCGTCGCGAGTGCGTGAATATCTCAAACAGAGATACGCAGTAGTACATACGTATACTTTGCGCATTGGAATCGCGATCGGTGATACATATATCGCGACGTGCGTGTTTGTACGTCATACATGACGTGACGAAAAGTTACGTGAGGTTGCTTCTCTTTTCCTCTTCCTCCCCCCCCCCCGCCACGAAACTTTTAGTCCTTTCCAGAGTCGGTTATCGTCTATTAGTTGGTGTCGAATTCCGTCTTCTCGTCGTTTCTATAAAGTGAGTTTTGCGTACGAAAAAATATCGGAACTGTGAATCTAATGTGTAAACGAGTAAATAAAATGTGCGTTCTGATGTGCGTCTTATGATTATCCGTTCTTTTGCGAGATGTTATCGCACGATTGACAATTAAGTTATGTTACGCAGCGGAATATATATATTCGTTGGTTAAAAAATCGGATCGAAAGTGTCGGTTAAAATTGTGTTCCTTTAGACGTTCGGAGTGAATTAAATTGCGCATATAAATGTGTTTCGGGAGTGTCGTATAGTGCCAGTAAGTACGCGGTCGTAATTAACTGTATTATTTTGATCGTTCCGTATCTATAATCTTTCTGAAGAGCCAAGCAGAGAAAAATTCATGAATAATATATTCGGTGACAGAAATTATGACGACGATAAACAGCTTGGTGAGTGAATCCATTTAATATTCTTTCCTGTTTTTAAGTATTACTTATTAATGCTTAATGATTTGCTGCATATGTAATTAAATTTCCAGAATATTGGGCTTTTGCTAAATTTGTAAATATTTTAATTTTGATTTAATGTGCTCTCAAAATTAATTTTAGTATTTAAATCAATAATTTTATGTATGTGATAAAATTATTAGTTATTTTTTTTATTGCATTGGAATTTTCTACATCTATTTTTATTTTTTTTAGTTTTCATTAAATATAATTTTAAATGTTGTTTAAAAATAACAATGACAAAAAAATTATTGAAAAATATAAAAAAATTATAAAATTATAAAAAAATTAAAAAAATAAAACTTGTAAAACCAAAACTAAATTTTATATTATGCGCTACTTAAATTTTTTGGATTTGAACTAAATAATTATCGGTTTTTTACAAGAATATTTTGGAAAATGTGGCAGTTTTAGCATGCAGTAAATCAATATTTTTGTACTTGTATAATTTGTTTTCAAACATATAAATAATTATTTATTTATGATGAAACGACCTGATATTATTATTGCATTGCGACTGAAATTTAGCACATAGCAGACTCATGTCATTACGACAATTGCCGACAAATAATAATTAATAGAAATTATAATTTATAATCATAAATTGTAATTATAATTTTACTTCCAATAAATTTTTTACAAAGTGGAATAAATTAAAATTAAAATTTGTTACATTGAGATTATTAGATTTGATATAGTGTATTGAACAAAAGATGTATAAAATTTTTATGAATTTAAAATGCCTCATTATCAGTCTCTTATTCTCTGACTGGTCTGCGTGAGTGAATAACCTAAGCACGTGATAACGAGAAACGATATAACGTGGCAATGTTTCTTTGTTGATAAAAAAAAATGAACGTATATAAATATGTGTATATAATATATAATTATGTTTCTGCAAACATATAATTTTTAAAATATGGAAAACATTAAGAGAGAAAGGGAAAAAGGAAGATAAATTATAATACGAATTATTATATTCATTTTTATATTAATTTATATTAATTAAAATGACAATTATATTTTTTTTTTATAAATTTATTTTTTAATTTTTCAATTTTAATCATAAGAGCTATAATGTGAAACCGATAGCTTATAAATTTATAAAAGATTTAAATATTTACAGATACGCATGTGTATAAATTTTAAATCGAGAAAGAATATATTCGTTGGTGAAAAACGTGCGCGAGACGAGGTAATAATGGGTAATCCTTTGATCTTTCAATTCCGCTGGCGCCTTATCAGCTGCAGGATGAACCAAGAGAACGGCGAGTGGATTACTCTAGGGAGACAGTAAGAATATTTCAGTTCACGAATGCGGTCCCATGTTGCGGGATGTGCGCGCATGACGTTAATTCGACTTCCAAGCTATTATCTAGCCCGGTGCAACTGCACGCCGAAACGGTCTTTGTGACATCGTCGTAATGTTTTCCCGCGCATTTGTAATCCCAATCTCGCGATCTAACGCTGGCAATGTTTATGGGGACTCATGTACTTTGAAATTGAAACATTTGTTACAACGTAGAAGATTGTTTCCACGGCGCGATCGGTGGGATTCTTAAGTCTGAATAATGCACTGAATTACAGCCGTATTTATTGCGTCGCTGGTAGAGAGTAAGATAAAGATACTGATAAATAAATGATAAGATAAAAATTAATACTGATAATAATACAACATTTTATAATTCATAAAAAAGTTTATATATAATATATAATTATATTATATACAATTCATTAATATAATTATATATTAATCTGACATAAAATGTGAATATAAAAATTTGAAAACAAAAGGAGAAGTCATTATTTACTAAAATTTAAAAATTTGAAAATATGTTTTCATTTTACTTCTCGAATATGAGAATTTTTATCAGTACTATAACTTATTCTTATTTTTATTAAGTGTTTTTTATGTTGTGATATATTAACTAATTTTAATATTTTATAATAAATTGTATCTCTACTCAATCGCTTTGCACGTTTATCACGATAAAAAATTTGAAATGTTACAATTTTTAATATAATCTTTGTGATGTAAGGTTCGTGCATTTTTTAAGACTTGGTAATAAGATCTCTTTCCCAGCGTATGTGTACGCTGTGAGGATTTACAAACGTTTAAAGAGTTTATCTGAAATCCCCCAACGTTCTTAGAAAGCTCGTAACTCATTTTATTCGCGTTACCAGCGCTCGGTCGGACTCAAAGAACCATCTCGGATTGTGGTCGGCAAACTAGTCAGACAGTAAGAATCAATGCTCGTAAATTCGGTTAGTTTATCGCGGCGAATGGTTGGCCATAATTCACGTGTGTTCTAAGTCGGCGGGTTGGAATGACGTAACAGGATGTCTTATCGTATCGTCGTTTTTAGGAATATTAAGTCACAATGAAGCTCTTAAGAAGGAACTAGATATTGTCAAGTCAGCTTCAAAATTATTGGTAAATTTTCATGAAATTTGTTTTCCTAAGAATTAATTTTCTACTATGTATATACATATACATATGTAAAATTTGATTTTTAATTTTTCTTAGAAAAATAAAATTAATAATTTTTATTGATCAATATAATTGTCGTGAGTGACTATCAGAATGTGCTCTTATAGTTAAAAATCTCCTTAGATATAGAAAATCAATAAATAAGAACTTGGAAAGGGATTGAGCACTCAAACGAGCTATAGTGTTTCGAAATTATTTGATTTGGTTATTATCGCGACTATATAGACGTTTTAATATAAAGTAAGCGAATACAACCAAGTTTGGTGAATGTGACCATGTATACCTGCGGCGAAAATAGCTGGTGGTTCCTAGGAGTTAATTCATACCTCCTGCGCTGACTGGACCAGCTGGCGCGATAGGTCGTTCTTTGTAACAATTCCGACGTTTTCCAGCAACACCCGGCCGCAGCATAAGGTTAATGGAAACTTCTAAGAGCAGACTATTGGCTCGTCGAAACACAATGGCGCTTTCAATAAATGAACAGTACCTTTTCGGTTCACGAAATGCCCATTAATGTATCGTTATCTCATTCGCGAAGTCACATGTTAAAGCGGCTTGCTTTCAGATTTTATTTATGATCTAAAAGAAAATTGCTTTTATATTAAAATTTATTTTTTTTTCACTATTTTTGCAAGAAAAGTGATTTAAAATTTAATTAAATTTTATTCAATATGTGTTCAATAAAGATTATAATTTTATCAATACATATAATTATTGCAAAGATGATAAAATAATTATTCGTTTTTCACAAAAAAAATATTTTACATTTACAAGAAAAACAGCATTGTAAAATATAATTGTGTCGTAATGGAATTTAATTTATTACAAATTTTTGACAAACTTGAAAATAAAATAGAATAAAATTAGAATATGGAATGAAAAAATCTGGATGTAATTATCGAAATATCTATGTTTTTTATTCGTTGTAACGTAATTCTAATTAAATCATCATTCTAATTTTTTTTAAATATTTCTATATGTCCAAGACACATAAGAACCAGTTTTTTTCGCAAACACATTTCTTCATTATATCTTTCGAGTTAAATATAGAGGTTAAATGTAGAAGTTTTGTACAACGAATGAGTCCGAACAGTTTCTCAGAAACAGACGAAGCAATTAATAGGAGAATGTGCCAGACGTGAATGCGATCGAAAAAACTTAATTGGAGGCTCTACAGGAGGTAGTATTTGAAAAGATATAGTTTCTCGGCCTTTTGTACCATTTAACACAAACGAGTGGGATTTGACATGCAAATAATCATTTCCACATATATCGCAAAGGGCTAATTATCTGAACCGACAAGGTAACCATTTCGAAATTATCTGAATGGATTTTGTAATAAAAATTACGCAACTACATAATTGTTATTGAATCCATATGTCAAATATCAAATAAAAGACAATTTTAATGTTGAAAACAATTATATGTGTTAATTTTTATAAAAAATTAAATCTAGTTGTATTGTTTGAAAACCTTTGGATAAGGCATAGTCAAATTAGTTGACAAAATTATTAGTCTTGAATAATAAATATAAAACGCGACACACAGAAAGAAATAATTCACGTTTATAAAATACTAATTTTGATTGTATTAAACTCACTGTCAAAAATATAATACATATTATAGCGTAAAAATATTTTCGTTTCATTTAATTAAGATTGAATAATGATTTCTGTTAATCTGTCTGAAATTTATGTAGATTTTCTACTTTTTTAATACTTTAATTAAAATCTTGGAAATCAGTCCTCTGCCATGTTAAGGATCGGTCGCTTAGCAATCCGTGAAAATAGCACGAATCATAGGTAATCCATCATCTTGACAGACCGCATAGCCGAAATATGACACTTTTTGCCTCGAATTAATTTTCTTCATTTCTGGCATATCAACGTTGTCAAAAAAGACATATTAGTTTTGAAAAAAATCTTTTTTTTTAATATTTTTTTTATGTATGTATGTATCGAAAAATGCATATAAAAAGAAATAATTATTGTTAACTAAATTGTGCTAACTATATTATACTTTAATTCTATCGCTCATATCCTCTATTCGTTTCGTAGACGTATTACAGTTGTGAAATTATGCAGCGGTTTTGTGGTTGTCGAAGCTGCTGCGATTCAGGCTGACAAGAGAAACGTCTTATTAAACATGCAGGCGACGTGGAATTTTCTATCGGTCGGCCGTGTTTCGCCGGAACAAAAAGGTAGTTTCCAAGGGGCGAGAGATTATTGAGTCTCACGGAAACGAGACCGTCCGTCGGGGATCGCGAAAATCCCTCACGCGAGATTTGTCATCCTTTATACGACCGTGTCAAAGGAGTGACGCTTACGGAAAGCTTTGTCAGAAATACCGACCCTTCACTTACCTACCTACCTCTATCTATTATATCTATCTATCCCTACATACGCACGCGTATATTATCTGGCTGTTTGCATAGGTATATATGGCTGTAGTCATCGTTCTGGAGATGGTGGCAATATTTGCGCGCTCCTGACAGCAAGACAATGAGACTCGACCCGACACGCGATATACAACCATTCTCTCTTGATCCTCCCTAGTGTCTCTTCTTCTTCTTCTTCTTCTCTCTCTCTCTCTCTCTCTCTCTCTCTCTCTTTCATTCTCTATCATCCATAATCCACCCTTCAATCGCTTTGTTGTTCTTCCCGTTATATAATCTTCATACTCGACGTATCCAACCGAAAAATAAAACGCGTGTCCGATGATAATTTCAAATTACATAAATTAATCCCGTGGTTATTTCTGAGATTAATTTATATATCGTTATTACGCACGCCTATTGCAGTGTTGCTATTCATTTTTATATTTTTTATTTTAGAATGATCGCATCTTTTCTCTCTCTCTTCCTCTCTCTTTCTGTTTTTGTCGCTCGCAAATATACTATCGAATAATCCGTCGTAGAAATGGTGTTAAATGTATGCAATGTTAATTTTATTGCAATGTTGTTTTAAAAAATATAGAAATGTATAACTCAGAGAGAGAGAGAGAGAGAGAGAGAGAGAGAAAAGAAGAAGAAAAAAATATATACATATATTTCTAAAATGTGTTAAAATACAAGTATATTTGTTTTTCATAAAATAAACTCTGCGTTGTAAGCAAATGTATTACTAATGTTTAAATGTATGTTTAAAAATCAGAGTTATTTAAAAAAACTTTTTATATATACTCCGTTTTCACATAAGTCGTGATCCAGAAAAAATTAAATACGATATTTTTAAATGTTGAATATTTATTTATAACATTTTATTGAATTTATACTACACGCTCTCTAGAGTATATACACTCTTATATGTATATTTATAAATGACAATTATACTTTATTATACAATAATTTATCGGATTTATTATAAAAGCGAATTAATGTTGTTCCATTTAACGTCATTATATTCGTAATGCCATTTGCATATTGTTTGTTATTTTCAACAGCTGAACATATCATAAAATAACATACATTTGCATATGTCATTATGTAATCTTACAACGAACACGTGAATCGATTCCCACGGCAGTGGCTAATCCAAGGCAAGGCCGTTGCCCGTTCCTAATCGCAAAGTACTTTAACAACCGCGCCGTCTCGGCAGAGAGGGAATTACAGGAGAAAAAAAGGTCATCCGTGGAAAATTTCCATCGCAATAGGGCATAACCTCCGGGGATAAGTAGCTGTCGCTTCCGGTGCTCCGCTTCCGTATTTCTTTCAAGAAAGATTGTCCACAGTTTTCACGGCTTTCGGACAAATTCTGAGTAGAATGATGTATCGGCGGGCGACAAGACGCGAAGGAGGAGGAAACATCGAAGGACCTCCCGGCGTGTTTCTCCAGGCTTCTTGCATCCGCCTGAAGGGCTCCTCGGCCCGCCGAGACGTCTGCCCGCAGCAACCGCCCATTACGTCTATTGTATTCCTGTAGAAAGCGTCCTATAATACTTTTCTTTCTCGAAAGAGAGAGCGCCACCCCCGATTTTTCTACCGACCCGGATACAATTACATTTTCACGTTCCGTTTTGGACACAAGCGGATCCTTTCGTGGTCAAACACACAGCCGAGAAGGAAAAATTTTTCGCTGATTGATGCGGCCCGTCTTGCGTTTTATCTTTACGAGCATTTCCTTTGTGTGGCATCGGGTGAACGATACTTCAAAGCTTGGCGTGAGTCATCTTGCCGCGGGATTAATTTTAACTCCGATAAGAACAACGTCAGGCAAATGAGGGTATGAGAGCAGCAGGTAAAAGAATAAAGGGTTGGTAGGGATTCGTAGGGTCGGGCTACTCTGATCGCAGGATTTCGATATCAGATTGAAAGCGCATCTGTTTTTTTGTTTCGTCACTTTAGCACCTTTCTGTCCATTGATCTTTATAGCTTTTTTATAGTAAGATATATTGTATTATTGTTGTATATGTGTGACAAGCTAAATTACGCTTTTCATCGTACGCTATTAACATACATTAATATGCTTTTCGATGATAACTGAACTGTGAATTAATTTTCCGTTGTAAATATTACTGTTTTTCTTATCGATCATTAGGTACACTTCAAAATCCGTTATTACGATTTGCATTTCATGCTAAATTATATATTTGTTTCTGATTTTGTAAAATATATACGGTTAATATGAACATGGTATTCGATGTTACGCGCTAAGATTGATAAGATCACATATGACCCTAAACGTGGGATATGAAGAGAGGCGTATCCGTGACGTAACATTGACGTGAGACACATTTCGACATTACGTCTACGACACATCGTTCTAAAATGTGCATCTTCTCCAACACGTTTAGTTTCACTATAATTTGAGGCGGCCGACAGGTCGGAATGTTTATACCCCGTAGATACTTTACCTGTCCACTGCTCTGTGGCCTAAGCTCGTGATATATAACGGGCAGTTGACTAATCCCTTTCGCCCCTTGCGGTCATGGTGCGGTGTACGGAATATAAGTGGCCCCCTTCGTCTCCTCGGAGATATATTTTAGAATTATACTACCGCGATCACTTGCCAGTTACGAGATGTGTGTTTTCTTATTTTCTTTTTTTTATTAATAACTTACACACTTTATGTGACGGTCGAATCATTCTCTTATTTGTTTGTGCGCGCATTACAAATACAAAAATAAATAATATATTCTTCAACAGATTCTTCAAGAGTGTTTCACTCGCAATTAGTTGCATAACAACATCGAATAATAATGATTATTAATATTGCTCTTTAATATTGATATTTGATTAAAAAATTATAAAAAGTAATTAATCACATTATCGTATTAGCAATGAATTCTGCATTAATAAATATATTAATGAAAGAAATTAGAAATAGAATGTTGTGAGATATTCTATATGAATAAACAATAAAATGAATAAAATAATTTACTTTGCAAGTGATTAAAAATAATGTAACATAATTTTTTTTTTTTTTTTTTTTTTTTTTTTTTTTTTGTGAATGATATTTATTCGTACTGAAAAAATGTTTTTATAGCAAAATTATTTTATAGAAAGTTTCTTATAAAAAAAATACACATCGCTTTCGATTAATTTTGTTTTTTTCGAACATGATTCACCAGTCACGTACATTTTAACGCTCTTTGTTATTTAGAGGGCAGCAAGTATCTCCATGCGATGTAGCAAGCTGCGACGATGTCAATTGTGTGAGGCGACCTTTCCAGAAATTAAACTCGTTGGAAATCTAATTCCGCGTAATCAAGCTTTCGCCACATTTCACCCGCACTGCGAATGTAGCCTGACTCCGTTATGTGTTGGTAGTCGCCACCTTTTGCGGAAATAAACATACGCGCATATAATTCCATAAAAAGGCAAATGACATAAAGAGATTCTTGTGCAAATTTCAGAAATGCATTCCATAGCGATCTGAGGAGCGTGCCCGACGCCCACCGGTCGGCAATCTCGTTTCGACAATTAAATTTTGTAATTAGCGCTGCTGCTTTTTACGAAATGTAGTTGTGTTTTTCCACCGATTTATATACGTGCTTTTGTTACGCACAATTCTTAATGATCATCGTGTTTTAAGATAGATCATCATGTATTTGATCATAAATTAAGAGACATGTTTTTTTAAAAAGAATATTTGAAATTTTTATTAAGAGAAAAGGTTGAGACATTTCGAGAGTCTGTTGAGATTGCACTCTACGTTTGATTGAAATGCAATCGGGATCGATGACCCAAGACAACTTTAGATTAATTATAACTAATTAAATGCATCGCCATCGCATGTTCTGCACTACAATCTAGTGATATGGTTATAGTTTATTTATAATTTTAAATTTTGATGCAATTAAGGGATCAGAGGAAGCGTGGCTTTATTTCTTTTTTATTCCAATTAGCTATTAAGGGCCAGGAAAGACGGATGATAACAAGTGGTCGAATATCGAAGCATGTTTTATAAAGCCATTATTTGAGCTTAAGTGAATACATAAGCAGCGGCTATTCATCAAACTGTCCTTTAGCTTGCTCGTGTCTTGCCCTTGTAAGGTACGACCGACGTGGTTACATGACTAATAAATAAGATGTACGCGAGTTGAACGATTTTAACCGACCGCTCGCCGGCGAGCCTTAATATTATGCGATACATGCTATGATATTTCGACTACAAGGACGCACTTTGCCGAACGTGCTTGTCGTGTATAAACGATGCAATTTTGTGGTCGCACATGTTCAACAAAAATAAATACATACTGTCAGGTCGAATATTCTTATACAATCATTATCTTTTGCATGAACGTTATATAAGGATTAAATTTAAAATATGTAGGATGTAAAGAAAAATAATTATAATATTAATAGAAAGCATTTCACATTAATAATAATTAACAAATATTGTGGAGTGTATTATATATGATATTGCATAATAACTTTTACATTTCGCGAAATTATTATTATTTCTGTTGACATGTTTAACTTTAGAACTTCTCTTTGCTAAATAAAATGCGTTATATGTTAAAATAAATCTGCTTAAATAAATTTCGTCGTTTCACTTTTGCACTTGCATTTAAAAATGGTAAATCCTGACGCGCTGTACAAGACAAGTTTTTATTTCTACCTACCTGTGCGTGCGTAAAATTTTGGCCGCGAAATTACACGGAAATTAATAGAAGCCACAAAAAACGAGGTTCCTGGAAGATGGAACAAATTCTGGGAGGCCCGTGCGAGATTGCCCATCCAAAAAGTATGACGAGGTCGCGGAATCAAGCGCTGCGAGGCCTTAAATGTAAGACTCCCGACACGTGCAGTAAATCACAGCCGCGTTACCGAATCGTCTCGACGGTGAAACGTCTCCAGATGACGCAGAGACGAAGATTCAGGCGAAACGATCGGTGTAAGGAGAAAGAAGACGAAGGGTCAGGATGACTCTCGTCCTGGCGAGAAACACTGCCGACGGGCGGATGACCGGCGGAGGGAGGGGTGGGGGAGAGGGGGAGAGATTTCGAGGCACAATAATTTGAACGGCGGCCATATTTCACTAAGGCGGCCGTGAGTTATGGCAAGTCGTGGCTGACGCAAATGATTTAGGTTTAATAACGACGGGCCGTCCGGCCCAGGTTAGTTGGGCATTGTGAGTAAGACGACGGAACCTCTTTCTTCTCTTCTTCCTCGATATCTTCTGCTCTCAAGTTAAGTTTGTGTTTGTATGATATTAATAAAAGAAAGAAAAAGATAAAACAGAAAGAGAGAGGAGAGGAGAGCAGAAAAGAGAAAAGAGATAATGACAGAGATTTTATTATATTAGTCTTCTAGAAAGTTTATAAATTTAGTAGCGTAAATAATATAATTATGAAAAAAATTCTTAAAAAAAAAACAATTATTTAATGTTTATTTCTGCGGAAGTATTCTGCCGAAATTATAACAAGCATAACGCATCACATATATTATCTAACTTAACATCTGGCATTTTTTTTACACTTTTATCACAAACGAAATATCATTGTATTTCTTTATTATTTTCAATTTGTACACTTTTAATATCAGAATAATTAATTTTTTAATATATTTATATTTACATTTTATTTTTATATCTTATATTTTTGTTAGAAAATAATTTTTTTCTTTTGCAATATTTTTTAAATTTTTACTTTGAACAGTTCGATATCAATCCTTTATCGCAATGTGTATGTCACACAGACGTAATACGGAAACTCTTTTGAGAAATCTCGCAAAGAGTGATGACGTGTTGGTAGTATTCGCTTCATCGAATAATCAAGAAACAGTGTATATAACAGTACTCCAGCAGAAACGCAATTTTATAAAGGACATTCGCCGCACAGCAAGAAATAACACAGCGTTCCTTTGATCGCATTTCTTTTACTTATAGCGTCTTTCTGTACACGGTGGTTTAAATGACGCAGCTCTTGACTGATGTATAATGCAAGAGACAATCTCTCAGAGACGAGAGATAAGTTCAGTAACGTAGCTAGAAAGTTTAGACCTGTATACAAAATTTATTGACGAATTCCTTTTTTATTTTTATTTACATTTTTACGTTACATTTAAATACACACATATTTGTACAGAGAGTATAAATTCTAGCGAGATATATTATCATTGAAATATATAAATTTATCTTTCTTTTCTCCTTCTCATATTATTTAAAATGAATTTAAATTTAAACTGAAATACTTTGAAAAAAATATTGAAAAACATTAATATTAACATTAACATATACATATAAAAGAAATAAATAAAAATTTTATGATTAGATTAAAATTTAATATTATTTTTAATAGATTTTTATCGATATAAATTTAATAGTTATTATATAACAGATTTTTTTAAATTTGTTTTTTTTTTTTTTTCTTTTAATTCTGAGTCTTCATTTTTTCTGTTTTGACAGAGAGAAATAAATTCATGGACTGTGTATATTTTCCTAAGTCATATTTTATGTGTTATTCAGCTATTCTTATTCTGTTCCGTTATACGTATACATATAAATAAGAATGTGATAATATTGCGAAATATATTAAGAATGATAGATTCTTATTGGAATATTGTATTTGTTGGATTAGGTTTATTTTTTGTTCAAAGATTCCAGACGACAACTTTTTATATTATTTATAAAAAAATAAATCAAGTGTTTTTTAGTGATTCATTTTTCTACATACATGTTTAAATCTTTTGACGTTATGAGATGAAATGTGCAATATGCAACGAACAGATGAGATAAAAAAAGTTGGTGTTACTGAGGAAAAATTATAGTACGTACAATATGTAGAGATTCGATTTTAGTATCTCCGAAAACATTTATTATTTCCTTTAACCGTATATTATTTCTTTTAACCGTAAATGTAACATGAATAACTAAGAACTTTGATAAAGAAATTGATACAAATTTATATATTTTTTAATTTTTGTTAAATAAGAGATAAGATACATTTCGTCCATTTTATAGTATTCAATTCTCTGTTTCTCTCTCTCTCTCTCTCTCTCTCTCTCTCTCTCTCTCTCTCTCTCTCTCACTCTCTTTTCACACATATATAGTATATAGTATATAATAAAGATTATCAAGCACATTATCTTTGATCAGGAAGGGGAAGAAGGATTGGAAGTGCAGCCGTGTACAGAGATAGATTTAAAAAAAGCTAGAATAGCTGTGAATGAAGTGGGATGATTGAGGGACAGTAATGACGGAACTGCTCTGACGCGTGATGGTTAATTTCCTCCATTGTTAGAAAGCTCTTTTTTTGTCTCTTCGTTTCCGTACTCACTGTCTACATTGACCATATTTTTATACTTGCGCGAATTAAAAAAAATTATAAAGCGGATGAAGAAAACAGTCTAACCTACGTAAAGTTAGCTCTCACATTGAACAAGTCAAATTATACGTCATTTGATTGCACACATTGTTTACATATGTTTGTCTTTGAATTTTTATTTCGCACACTTGAAAAGATAAAATTATTTTTAAAAAATTTGAGAAGCTTTTAACTTTATATTAGCCTTTAAACTTTATAAATTTTAATATTTAATTAACTTGATTTACTTGATAGATTTTGTCATAAATAAATCTTTAAACATTTTAGAGTTATTGAATTTAAAATAGAGCATTTTAGAGATTTTAAAATATATCATTTTTAGCTATTTTGTATTAAGTTTTTATCCCGTTATTCCAATTTCATATAATAGTAGATAGTTGCGTCTCTCATATATCTCGGGAACAATTTATTTCTATTAAATATGAACATTTTTTAGCTGACGCTTTCCATTCATGATACGAGCCATCGAGAAAAAGCTCGTGAAATCCGGTCGTGGACGAGACGGAACAGTATTACCAACACCCACTAACGCCGTGTTCCGATGTCGTCTCATATACAGACGTGTGTGCACTAGAGTGTCGTGTTTATGACCGCAGTGGTATTTCAGTTAGTCCCTCACGGCAGGACAGAGATAATACAATTCCGGATCCCGACGGTGTTACGTATCTGCTGTATTGGAGCCGCGGCATAAATAAGTATATCCGTTCCTAATGTTCAAAGCCACTCTCGTCCGTGTCGGTCGATGAGCCTTGGTTTCGAATCTCGCAGGTTTGCTGTTATTCATGTAAATAAACGCGCATCTATGGACACGCAGCCGAGCTCATTTAAGCCACGGATTATTTACGTGGTAATGTGCGAGAAATTTTTCCACGCCGGAGATAATGTGGAAACAGAAAACGTTGGAAGCATGAAGAGAGATAAGGCAATCTTAATGCGCGTATTCGATCGAGCTTGACGTGGAAGCGAGCAGAGAATGCTGAGTTTTTTTCTAGTATTATAAATAGCTCATACATAGCATCCTATGGAAGATAATCACTTACTTTACTTGTACAATATTACATTTTTTTAGTTAGGACAGAATATAATATATATTAGTAATATAAACGAGATATGCTAATTAAAAACTTTATATGTACACATTATCACCAGTATCACCATTAGCGTAACATCAAATATTCTTACACAAATTTTAAATGAAGTAATACGTACCGACTATCATAGAAATAGACCGCCGCTGACATTAACGTCAAATATTCTCGACGAGAATATTTGGACATTGTTTCGTTTCGATTGATATTATTCCGTACAGTTAACTGTGCATGTTAAAATTCAGTGAGTAATTTAATCGATTATATTATTTAAATAATTAATTGCACCTTTCAAATATACATATAACGAGTGTCTTTAAAATCTTGCAATATTAATTTTTTTTATGAGTTTTTTTAAAGCAATCCTTGTATCTTTCTTTTCTTTATAAGATTACTATGGTTATTTTGTCCATTTGTTTAAATTCCGTTTTGAAAATATTTTAATGTTAAAGGAAAAAGTGCTTACTAAGATTAGAATTAAAATTTTAAGTAACCATGCTGATATGACCTGTTTTATATGTGTATAGATCTTTATATGAGATTTAAACATCGGCAACGGTCCAATTTTGTGACGTTACATATAATATAAACTTTTATTATATTAAACTTTTATTTTCTTAGGTTTGATATTTTAGATAATTTTCTGTGTGTGTGTGTGTGTGTGTGTGTGTGTGTGTGAGGCATTAGATTCCTTACATTGAAGTTGATTCTACTAACGTACTTAATCGAGTCGATAATCGGCAAATATCAATGCCATATTATTCAAGCGTTAATGATGAAAAGCACTTTCCGGCACTCGCGAGTGCTTTGTCCTAAATGTGAGGTCAGGAAGTAACAGCTTCCTACACGTTAATCGTTCTCGCGCGAATTGTGAAACAATGCCGTCGAAGTTGGAGATCTTCGACTAATCGCTAACGTTCAACTCTCGCGCCGCGCGGTGCAATTTCGCGAAGATTAGCGAGCAATCAGTTCCTTTCACGACGGATCCCTCGCCTCGACCGTTCGATTCAGCCATCCCTGAAACGGTGCACTTTCTTCCCAGGAACATTCGATTTAATTACCGGGAGGAATAGTGTAAAGCTATGTTCTGTCTCTCTCTCTTTCTCTCTTTCTCTCTCTTTCTCTTTCCCTCCCTCTTTATCTCTTTCCCTGTCTCTCTTTTTCCGTCGGTGGGCATAGTCCAACTAGTTCAGGAACAAAAACGGCTTATTTCTGGCCTCCCGCCGCTGCGTCACTTCCTACCAGGGGTTAAAACGATTTTCGAGGACATGGACGGGTCACGATAAGAGCAGAGATAACTGTAATTCCCGTGAAAAAAGCCCCGTGCGTCCCATTATCAGACAAGAAAAATTTAGCAACGACCTAGACGTTATTTTCGTTACTCATGAACGGAGTTAACGTGTTAGATTACATTCCATAAAAAGATTCTTTTAACGTAACACACAATAACACAGGAATGGCACAGTCACAGAATCACAGATATTAAGAATTAAATCTTATTTATTTTTATTTACTCTAATTACATTTTTTTTTCATCATTTTTCATTCACTTTAAAATTATATACATGAAAGTAACTTCAAAATTTATTTAAAAAACTAAAATTATATTTTATTTTATATAATATTAAAACAATCTCTCCATAAACAAAAAATATTCCATTATTTAAAAAAAGATGACAAAATATTAGACAAAAATAGTAGACGTGTTATCATTAATGACGCATTACATGTTTTTAATATCGGATAATGATAGTAAAAATAATCCAGGATCTCCCTGGAAAAACATGAAAACCAGGAATATTCAGAAATTTCTTTTGTGTTTGAAAAAATCAGGGAAGTCTTTATGGAATTTTTTATTGGTATTCAGGGAATTTTTTCGATAATTCTTTTTTCGACTAATTTTGCTTTTCATGTTGTAAACAGTCAGCCGTGTATGTGAAACTGACGTCTTATTTTGTAGAAACTCATTAAATGTTGAATTTTGGCTTTATTTTTGATAGTTTTAAAATTCTTGACAAGGTTAAACAAATAATTCTGACTAAACTGATTGTGAGATGTCAAGTTTACTGCATCTTGCTTTGTTTGTGTGATGATTTTTTTTAGCATTTCTTATCAGATTTTAAGCGCTTGAAAATTCTATTATAGTTTTAAAAGTTTAAAAAGTTCTATGTATAAAAATGATTAGAATATTAATTAAACAATTAAATTCGAGATACCAAACATATAAGTATTCGGACGCTCGTATCTTTGCTTGTCTATAATAAATTAATTGTGTATATGTACATATGCCTTTACAAATTATTTTTTTTGTTTATATATCTTAACATAATATTGAAAAGTACATACTCTTTGTAACTTTTAAAGATACAGAAATGAAAATTTTATATAAATAAAAAATTATCTTATGAAAGTTATTCAAATTTTTTAATACATTTATAAATTTAAAAATTTAATACATTTCTAACATTGAAACTTAAGAGGCTCCATATTTTTTCTTCGTATAAATGAAAAAATTAGAAAATGCTTGTAATAAAAAAATTGTATTAAAAAGTTTTGAAAATATTCTTTTTACTTGAAATTTTGAACAAAAATACTTGGAAAATCAGGGAATTTTTTTACAAGATTTGAGTTGACACCCTGATCATGATGAATATGAAATACAATAATATCCTTAGTGTGATTTAGATTATTGATTTAGATTATTGATATACAAAATCTTGAATGGCCAGCCTTAAATAACGTATATGAAAAATACATTTAAAAAAATTATTTGTTATCTTTAACAAAGAATCACTTTAAAATCTCGATTTGTTTTATATAACTAATTCGAAATGAATTATATTTTTCTTGCGTTCGCGAGAGATTCATTACATTTGATTATAATTAAAGTTTTATTTCTATTGCGAGTCTCGTTTAATAAAAGCCTTTTTTTCTCTCATTCCAACGCGATTTCTCGCGGGCGCGCCGCAAGGAAAGTAAATGGACCAACCGCGTCCCACATGTCGGATTGAATCCAATTTTACTCGTTACGCGGCCGACGACTATAAGAGCCAGTCTCCTGGCTTTTCAAAGAGCATTTCTTCAAAGAAGCTAACGACTCTTCGCGCAATAGTAATATCAATGAAAAATGGAATGTACGCGCATTTGCTCGCGCATTCTCGTTTCTCTGCTTTTTAAAAATATGATTATATTATTGATAAATAGAGCAATACGTCGTTGGAGAAAGCGCAAGTCAGTTCTTTGTCGACATTTACCGCGACCGTCGGCAGTAGCACTAGTTAGAACATTCTTCGATCTTTTACACTGACAATGAGTATTTAAATGATTTTACAACCATAGAACTTTTAATTGCATTCAATATTGATATTTATTGATATAGAAAATTAAAAATGGTTGATATATTATTAATTATATTGCAATTTTTTATTTATGTTGACTTGTATTTAATATTTCTTTATGATTGCATTACTTGTACACGATTGTTCACTTATATGATAATATAACAAATGAAAGGAAAAATAGAAGGAATATTGTATGATTAAAAGAATGATATAGAATAAATTTTCAAAAACTTTTTTATAGAAGAAGAATGAGTACAAATAACACTTATTTTATAAAAGTTTTATAATAATTGTTCAACAATTGGAACAGCAGATATATATGCATCGTATTTGCTAAAGTGTCTACATAGCGTGTTAGAAATTATTTGACTATTATGCAATTTTGCACGGGACGAAAACTAAGGATAAGACGAAATGTTCGTGCCATTTTGATCGGTGGTGATATTTTTATGTACGTTATATGCAAAAGGCGTGAGTAATCAAAAACTCGTTAAGATGATTTATAATTTGCTACTGCATTAATCCCTTTCGCCTTGCGCGTAGACGCATATATAGATATATATAGAAGTCTATTTTTTACTCGTTATATGCTTTACAATATTTTTATGCGCTTATACAGATTATTTGAGGAAAAATCCATGAATTAAATTTTTTTCGAAAACATTTAATTTTAATTTAATCTGAAACCAATTTTCATTCAGTATGATAAATCAGTTTTCAATATAAGATACAATTAAATATTACTAAGAATTAGCGGCTATTACTCAATTAGTATATTATAAAAAAAGTAATAGCAATTTTTTTATCATTCGTTAATAATTTTTTAATTTCTTAATTTAAAGAAAATATTTGAACAACATTATAGCCATATATAGCAGAAATTGCTTAAAATTATCACGGGTATTTCTTCTAATTTAGCGATGCTTGATCGTTGCAGTAATAGGAATCATTATTATAGAATATTATAGAATAATATAAGTTAAATTGATATAATCAGAGGTTTTTCTTTCACTGAAAATCTAGTCAATATTCTGACAACAGACCTTTATATGACCTTTTCCCGGTGAAAATCGTTGGGATAATGCACTACCAAGGTCTGGGATATTCCTCCTGGGACATCCTGTATCCGTCGCAAACGGCATATAGGGGTGACTGCGAATGTTTGCGCTAAGCAGCGAAATACGGCATAGACGCCTCTGCAGAGGATCGTCGAGGTAATAAGAACGATATATTGCTCACCACATGTGCGCGTGCTACACGCGGGACTTGAATTATAATAATTGAGAAGGCGAGCATATATATATATATATGTATATATATACATATATATATGTATATACAGAACGTTCGTTGGTGCTTCCCGCGCGAATTAAGGAGCAAAATGTCGTTTCGCAGCCTCACATTAATCTCGATGCAAACCCGATAATGAACGTAAGAATTAGACGTAGATTAAACGGCCCGCAAAGGTCCTGTCGATAATTAGGCAGGATCGTTTCGATTAATCGGATCACAGCATTATTCGATAACTAACCGCGCTGATAGGGACACAAAATACAGACAGGACAAGAATGGGAACGAGCGCGTGTTCGTTCCCAGAGCACGAGGCTTTCCAATCAAATGAAGAGCCATCGAAGGCTTTGTATTTTTTTCTTCTCAAGTACTCGTAAATTCCGTTGAAATGTCTATCGAAATTATTACACTTCCGCGGCAGAACACCATCGCATTGGCGAAATGAAATCAATAACCGCACGCTCGGTTTCCGCTTTTGCCGAACGTTCGAACGAGGAGAGGGTTAAATGCGTTCTCGACGCGCGCTTCAATGATTTTACCCGAGTAAATTTGCAGTGCGAATCGAAATGTTAATTGTGCTCTAACGACCGGCAGCGAATACAAGGAATAATATTCGTCTGCTATTCGCATTTTGATAATTATTATAGTTATATTGGATTTTGATAGTAAAAGCATGAGAGAGAATCGTACATAATCATTTATATATGATAACATATTACATATATAAACAAGTATTTAGAGTATTACGTAAGACTACATAGAATATACCTACGTAATAACACTACGTTGTTGCGCTCAATTATTAAGGGAATATGAAGAAAGACTTGCAGGAAATTTTTTTCTTCGACGAAATCGGTATGCAGGAAATTCACGCTGTGACAAAAAAAAGGATCGACACGATACGTGCATTAAAAGTCGATAGCTTTTTTTCGCATGGCCCTTCTCTGACCCCAATATCGCGATAGATATATGAAATATGACCGGCTGGCGCGATCGTCTACGGCGAACACGTCAAGCGAGAAGTTGTTCGAAAAGTGCACTTCCTGTGAGAATTCCCAAGCACTTTATCGGGATTTGCCGAGCCCCGCGGGAGGGTGTCTTCGATAGAATGTTCGCTAGACCAAGACTACAATTCTCTCTATGCGTGCTGTAAAAAATGGCTTCCCTTAAATTCGTCGGCGCCTGTTGGGCGAGACTCCGCGTCCACGACGAAATTTAGCTTAGCCACAATAAACAGTGTCGCGGAAAGGAAATCTATGAAGCGCGACTGGCCTTCGAAGGGTCATGTAAAAAAAAAAAATAACAAAAAAAATTGCTGCGCTATCATGCGAATGTAGAATTGTCGCACTCGATCAGAATTGTCTATGCATTTTGACAGATTTCAATATTGTTATCACATCGGATTAGCTATAGCCCAAGTTAAATTAAAATAAAATTATATAAAAAAATAATATAAATTCTTGATAAAAAATTTAATATATTGATATAAAAGTTATGTAAAGAATTTTTTTCTCTTTTTTTCCCTTTTTTTCTTATTTTATTCTCTTCTTATTTATTTTTTTATGTAATTGTTGTGAAATTGTAATCTTTGTCTTGTGTTTTCGTTCCCACGTCAATTTCTTAAAAATCTTCTGTTAACTTTGAAAGGAACTTCGAGAAAAAAGAGACGTCCGGCGATACATTAGCACGAAGTGATATACTTGTCAATGCAAAGTGGCAAGGCAAACAGGGTTATTTTTTTTTTGGAGGAAGAAGAGAGTCGAACCGCTTTCTCGTCTGTCTTTCATTCTCGCGTGGAAGGAAGTCGTCACCGAGTCTACAGGCTCAACGGACCAAGAGAGAATCCCTCTCTACGCGTGAGCGATAAAAAATGGGCTTGCTTAAATTCAGCGTCAACCCCTGAGCAACCCCTTTCTATCTTTCTCTCTCTCCCGCTTGCAAGAAGGAGCTTGGCCAACCACCATTGCGGTGATAAATAATAGCGATGGCTGGCCCTGGCGCGCCCCACGCGCACCGGACCAGGAAAGTAATGAGAACTTTGCACCTCCGCCCCGCTGCGTATAATGTCGAATGGTACACGTATCGTCGATTTAATGTACACTCGGGGGAGCGCCAGCGCGCCGGTTTATTATTTATTGCGAGTACATAAATTTAATGAGGATCGTTATCGGAGTGAGTGCGCCTTTAGAGCTCGCTTCGAATGCACCGCAGATGGGTTCGCAAAAGTGAATACTCGTGAGAAAAGCTTGTCTGCGTATCATGTGCATATGTGTATGCAATGTACTCGTACATGTATGCAAGCGACGTGACAACCGCGTGAGTGCGGAGAAAAACGTCCCGATTGTCGCGAATTCATTACGCCGAACATGAGAATCGCAATAAATGTGGCTCGTGAATGCAGCGCGACGAAACTAAATAATCATCTTTTATTCCACTCTTTTACAATATACATATATATGATTAGAATGTAATTTATCGTCGTATCGTTTTATGAATACTCTATACATATTTTTACTTTCTTATGTTCTGTTTCAAAATTGCGAATTTAATTTTTTCATATTATACATTTTCATATGGTATATTGATTAATATTATATGATACATTGATTATATTCTTTTTAAATATAAGAGAACTTTAATAACAACATTTAAATTTGTTTTATTTTTATGTTATTTTAATTTGAATTTTAAGTCAGGAAAGAGATTTGTTTCTAATGTTTTGTTTATGTAATATTTTTCTTACTAGACCACTCAAAGGTGACGTGATATAAGGTGATTGATATTCTTATAATAATAAATACATATAAAACATACTTGTAAATATGCATACAAATACATACACACATATATTTTATTATAAATATCGATTATTTTAGAAAGTATAATGTCGTATTACCTGAGATCTTTTTTATTGGAAAATAATTTCTATCAATAAAATTGCAAACGATTAAATTGAAAGCACATATGCCTAGTTGGTGCAAAGATAATGGCATAAATGTATATGCAATCGCATTTGAATATATATATAGTTATAAACTTTACAATAGCGTATCACCATTAGTCATCGTGGTTACGACCATTAGTTTGAATTTTGAGTTTCAATAACACACAGGCGAAATTATTTCACGGTTCGCACTGTAGGTATTAATGCCTTCCCATTTGATGCTCTTTGCTTGATTATTTTTGTTCAAAGGAGAAATTTCGTAATGGATGAAAATGAAAACTTAATAATATCAAATATAAATCTATCTATTAATAATATCAAATATAAATCTATTTATTCTTTTAGCATTGATATTTTTGTATCGTTATCTTCTTAAATTTATAAAGAAAAGGCTTTTCTAAAATTATTATAATTTTTAAAATATAGACAAATTAAATATAAATTATTTAATAATAACATTAAATTTCCATAAAATTTTATATCAGTAATTTTAAATATTATTGAACGAAAAATACGTTTATTTTCAAAAAATAAATGCATTAGGATAATTTCTATTTTATTTGTAACAATATTTTTTGTTAAAAATTGAGGGAAAGTAATGTTAATCGCAAATACGGTTTCAATTCGAGAGCAACTAGTTGCAAACGTGATGTGATGTATTCAGTCCTCGTAAAATTGACAGTGGTTCAAGTACCTTTGGGCTTCGTTCTTTTTTACAATTCGATCGAAAATCCTTATTTATTCTCAAACCATCCTCGTTCGCTATCCAAACTTCTTTCCAGGAAGAACATTTTCCCTTTGCGCGACTCCAGCACGCCATCCATCGATGTCTTTTAACGCGTTTTTCCGAAGAAGTCGTAGTCTATCGGCGAAAGTTTTTCCGCACGTCGCGTCCCTTTATATATATTAGAACCAGCAAAAACACACCCCTCCTAACCGGATCCATAATTCATACATCCTCCAACGCCCTTAAATGTTATTCGCTCGATCGTGATTTCCAATGGTATCGCTCTATTATGCCTGCATGCGTAAAACCGAGGCCGACAGTAATGGTGGTTGTGGTGGTGGTTTCGAGACTGTTGGTGGTAGTAATGGTAGTAGTGCCGGTGATGGTGCTGGTTTAATATTTCGATACTACTCCAATGCGCACGCAATGTTTTATCAACCCTCCTAAAACTGGTCGGCGAATTAAACCTCGTGCGTCAGCATTTTCCACTGACAGTTGTAATAAGTCGTCGGTGGCGGGACAATATGATTTCCGCGAGATTATATCAAGAACAATGATGAAGGGTGTGCTCCTCCCGGAAAATTGGTTTGCGTGTTTATGCCGGCTCGTAAGCAAGCGTGACTAGTCTCTTTTTTTTCTCGAGAAAAATACCTGCATTCCATCTGTAGCGGAGCAAAAACCATCAGCCTGTTCTATAATTTATATTTAATAAATGCTTGCTGTGTTTTTTTAAATTTTTAGTAACTATAGTGTCATCTGTTTAATTACGATAATGAGAAAATGATAAAATTTTATTATTTTGATTGAGATATTATTTTAAATTAATTTTCTTTTTACTTTCTGAGTCATAAAAAAATTAATCTTTATTTAAGTTACTAATAATATTAATAAATAATTTAATATATATACAATTTTTTAAAAAAATTTTATTACGAACTTTTCAAAGATTTTACTTATAGAAAACAGATTATATGTTTTGAACTATTTTAATAACTTTATATGATAAAATATATGGTAAAATATATTATTAATTTTTTTAAAAACTGTAGAATTAAATATATAGTACAAATTATAGCTTCAAATAAATGCTAATTTAGTTAAAACTACCTTCAATTTGAATTTTCTTTAATAGCGCTTGCGTTATTTATAACGTATAAAAGTTTAGTTGGCCATTCGCTATTTTATTTTCTATAATGTTCTGAAAACGCGTGATTTCTAACCAACGTCATCATTCCATCGAAGTGACTTATTTTTCCGAAGAAAAGGGCTAAACGAGTCTTTGCAAGTTTATTTTACCAGGCTATTCTATTCCGGAGGTACAGCATGGACGAATTTTCAAGAATTTCCTCGGACTTTCAAGTAGCTTTTCTCGTTCCTGCATCTTAGATGCGTCACTCCGCTATTTCAGATGCAGGCGATATTTGGCTTTGCATAAAACCGTACGGATGTTCCGGAAAAAAATCTACGATCCGAGAAATCCGCGACGTCGTCTGAATTTTTCTGCGAGCAACGGTCTCTTTACGAGGTGGAGGTCAAAATTTCGCGACTCTCGCGAGATTATATCGCGCATAAACTCGTTGAGGAAGATTGCTTCACGTAGCCGTGCCAGCTTTCGTAACTGTTGCTTTTTCGCGAAAATCTGAGACGGGTTTTTTTTTTTTTTGTGTATCTTGGCAATTTGAAGATGCTCAAAGATTTCTTGTATTGTCAATATTTTGGGCAGGTCCGATATTCGAACGGTGAAGGGAAAGAAGACGAAGGTATCGTTGCCCTTTTTTTTTGACCCTCCGTTGCAGGTAGAAAATCGAGAGGGCTGCAGAGAATGCTAGATCGTACCCGGGAGACTGGAATAGGATCCAAAGTGATCCCGCGTGTGTATTTTCCTTCGCGCCTAGGCTTTGTAATCGTGACGATTGTATTTGTCCACTGGGACCGACGTTGAATATCATTTCTAAACAGGAGATATCTTATTTCTATGATGTCTCATTGAAAACTCGATATCGTCTTGCGTTTCGATGATAATATCTTCGGAACCTCTCTTCTTCTCTATCTTTCTCTTTGTTTTTCCTTTGCCAGTTTACTCACGACGCTTTCCAGATTTACAAGTTAAATTCGGCGCTAGCAGGTAGACGATTTGGGTGGCACGATGATTATCACCCTTGACGTCATACTTAGAGACGTTCTTGAGATCGATAAAGCTGTTTGTGACGTTCGGAGTTGCAACTTTAAACGCATATTCATGTCTCAGGCTTTAATAATAATTTTATTTATTCCTGTAAAAAAAATGTAACATTATGCACAGAGATTTAGAATATTTATGATTAGATTCCAAAATAAATATATTTTATATAATAAAGACATTATTTGTGCACACGCTTGCACACGAATATATAAAATAGATATATTGATTAATTTCTAAATATTAATTTCTAAATACGCAAAGAACAACGGGATTTTCGTATTTATTATGTAAAGTATTAAAATATTACTATTGTTGCAACAATGCTTACATTAAGAATAAAACTCGCTATGTCACATATTAGTCTGGTAATAATCATTCCGCCAAATTTATATAGTATTTTTTATACAATTTTTTTAAAACTCAGAATATGCTAAAATATATCCTAAATTGTATAATATGTATATTAATATTGGTCGTTTCATTTCTTACTGATAGTTATCGATTACATCAACGAGTTCACATATATAGACTGAACAGAATAATGCGTGAAACAAACAATTTGGTGTGCCGATTAAAAAACGGATTCTTTGTCATCCTGCATTGTGTTTCATCCTCTAAACATGGGCAAATACACCAAAAAACGGTACGCTTCAAAATAATCTGCGCCCGCAGCATCCACTCTCGATGAATGCGAGTGACGAAGAGACATCGAATCAGCACGGACACAATCCGGGTGCAGTCCGAGATTTAGATTTAGACTCGTGTGAGGTTCGCGTGTCGTCTATGTATTTTTATCTTTTAAAACTGTATAAAGGAAAAAAAATAATAATTACAAATATGGGAAAGAGATATTATCGGAAATGAAATGGAAAATTAAACTGTAATTATTGACGACAAATAAAAAATACAATTAATATTTTACAAGCAGATACTAATAGCTAATAATAGAAAAGAATAATAGACCAGAAAGATAGCATCACCATCAAGAAAAAACAAATTTTGTTTTCATCTTAAATAAATAATTTTTATTGCCATTTTATATTATTTACATGTTTTACATTTAAGGCATGAAAAAAATAATGGACATTATTTATTATGTTTTTTTAAATTTATATCAGATTAGGATACGATCAAAGACTATTTCATATATGTTGCAACTAATACATATATATATATATATAAACTCATAATTTTTTTAAATATCCAAAAAATGAAGATCACGCAAAACAATGCGACGAGCTGTTGGCCGCTGGAATGGATAAATTTGCTACTAGTAGAAAGAGGGGGAAAGAGAGAAAGCATGATTGTTGTTGTGTTGTGTGTATACCCATTTGGATAATACACACAGATAGTCGGATAATTCACTTGTCTCGCCGAAAACGAAATTACGACGGCCGTGTTGCGGCGACGCTAAAATCCGCTAGTCGGCGAAATGCTGAGGCAGAGACCGCGACGCATCGCATAAAGGAAATACGGCGCGTGTATTATTTTACATCTCCCAGAGGGGCTCATGCTTCGTCTCTACCTCGTTCCGGGCGCGCGTCCACGGTGCCTTCTGTATAATTTATTGCAGCAATACCCCTCGCGTCCGCTTTAATAATTCGTTTAATACATCGTTCGCGCGCGTTCATTCCGCGCTTAATCCACTATCGCTTTTCTTTTCCCGAGCGTCTCTTTAACTCCCGCGATTGTGTGTAGCTTTTTTCTTAAATGGAATAAATTTCTTTCTATTCTATTGAACGTAGTTTTATATGAATCACATATATGACATTATTGCGTTCTCTAGAGATACTCGAGAGTTTGTAGTGTGTAGGATGCTCTCTTGAGCACAATTAGCATTTTTTCTGTAAATTTTCTTGACTTATTCTATAAACTTTAATATGTCAAATTTTCTGTACATAATATTTTTAAAATAAAAGAAATGTATCCGTCTAAACTGGCACTCTAAACTAGCAATAATGATGAAATATGTTAATAAAATTTATAATAATTTTATTACTATATATGCAATTGAATGCTCTTCTTTTAATTTATGCAAAAAATTTCAAATAGATTTTTGTACAGATTTTATTTTATTAATTCATGAATAATAAATAATATATAGGTTATCTTTTATAGAGAATATATTTCTTCCATCCATTTATGTCTTTTATCTTATTATTGTCACTGTATGATTAGAATATTCAGCTAATAAATACTTTATGCGAAAAAGAAGTTCAGATTTAAGTCTTCTTTCTCCAGTGTGGAGGCGGTTACTGGAATAAATTAGGATATTTTTCAGAGAGAGAAAGAGAGAGAGAGAGAGAGATAGAGAAAGGGCTGGCTCGTTTGCCATCTGGAGACGGGATAGCTTTAAGGAAGAAGTCTGGAGAGAGGACGAGTTTCTCTACCCCCCGGGGACGCTCACAGAACAAAGGTCCTCGCGACGCTGCCGAACTCGTTCTTTCGAAAAGAGAAAAAGAGAAATACACACGCGAGACAATAAATCACCGACCGCATCGGATCTTGAGGGAAATTCGTGGAGTGGAATGTCATCCATTAGGATTATAGACCGCGTCAGGCGCGTTTGACGGTATCCGATATTTGAAGAGCATGCACGGCACGTTCCGTAAACGAACGCTTCGCAATGTTTGTTGCTGGGAAAATTTTCGAAGCAATACCCGAAAGATTTAAGCATTCGCGCACACGTTACAACAATGCGAGAATATATATATATGTGTGTGTGTGTGTGTGTGTATATGTGTGTGTGTGTGTGTGTGTGTGTGTGTGTGTGTGTGTGTGTGTGTGTGTGTGTGTGAGGGAGAGACAGCCTCTCGTCATAGCCGGAGGGAACCCTCTCCAAACGAATGGCCGAATATTTATTTACTCCAGCCGCCGTCACACCTCGCTCCTGTCAGTCTTTTATCGCCATTCGGACAATCCCGAATAGTAATACGAGTGGTTTTACATCGCTGTCGAGCCGGATAAATCGAGATTTCCATCGCGCCCGATTAAATGAGGGGAAGTTTGATAAGTCGAGTGCGTCACGTTGCGAAACACACGATTATCTCCAGTTTTCAATCTTGAAAATTGATACAATTCACTTATTATTAACATCAATATCCGACAAATTTTGTGGTTTTAAGTTAACAATAGCTTCATTGACTGCTGAAATTAACACTTTACATATCTCTTTTTTCAGGAGTTTTTATACATTTTATTATACTTTCATACTTTTACATTTCAATCTTTTTATCTTTTACATTTACCCCTATCTTTTTACATTTACAGTCATTTTAAAATACACATAAAAAAATCTAGAATTCTCCACGAAAGCTAAAATTCTATTAATTACATGCCTACATATATCAAAATTTTAGTAATTATGTATATATATATATATATACATATATTAGATTAATTTTAAATATGATCAACACATGCACACATACACACATACGTAATAAAATTATTTTGGACACATTATTGATAACAATATTAGTTCCTTTTCAAGCAGGCATTATTACCGTAATTCTTGCGCGGGACACAAAAAAGTTGCATTTTTTTAATAAATGGTTTTAATACATTTTACGTGAAATGTCATAAATTGCTCCGTGTATTCAATTTTATGATACGCGCGGATATATTTTGTTCATAAATTTCATATGAGCGTCTCGAAAATTTATCCAAGCTATAATACATATTAATGAGTTATTTGCTCTGTACATATGTATATGCGTACATCCTATGTATAATAAAAATACATATAAAATATACACAAAATGTTGCAGGAGTTTTACTTTAATAGAATTTAGGAATTAATTACAATAATATAAAGTTGAAAGTTATTAGAAAAGTTTCCGTGTGTAGATAGACTAGTCAATTAAATCTAAATCAAAAAATATAGGAAAAGTGCGTAAATTTTATCCCTATCTTATATATTTAATATAGTTAATACATTTATATGTTAACGTCATGTTAATCACATTTTTTGTCAACAAAAGAAAATATGACTTGTTTAAATATAAATAAAGTTAATATATATATATATATATAAATTTTTCTATTAAATAAACAGATAAAATAATAACATTTTTTTTTCTATCTAAATTTACAGATACGAATGCGGTTGAAACAAAATTTCTATAATTGAAGAGTGAAAATGCAAGATTCATACGCTCGAATGTTCTTTTATTAAACACAGGGGATTCTCAAAGGTAAGTGACACATGCGTACTTTTGTTCTTTCGGGATTTTCAAAGCAATTGCTTTTATGTTTGCGAAAACACGAATAGGCATTTATGTGTATGTCTGTATTACGATACGTTTAATAGCAACGTATGTGTGTAATGTGTATATTTGCAAATGCCGTATTAGAGTAACATCATTCAAAGCTCGTAATGATATTTCGGGATTACGAATACACGTCCGCGGCATTTATGAAGGGGAAATATTTAATGTGCACTGCTTTTTGCCAACGATGTTACGTTTGTCAACAAAAATTCTTATTTAAAGATTTTTCTTACGTCACGTAGTTCACGTTTATTTTTCGTATAAATATTGGAGTCATACTAATATTTGTTTTTTGTTACTTTTACGACTATATATATAGTTATATTTTCAAATATATATATTTATTGTATACATGTTTTCTTTAAAAAAAACAACACTTGGCAAATCTAGAATATTTCATTATTAGTATGTAAATTTATTTCTATATATTTCTTCATAAAAATAATTAAAATTTCTTTTTTTCTCTCAGAGTTAAGATATTTTTAATATTCTGCAATGCGTTTTTCTCTATACGCATAGATTCCTTTGATAAATTTTAAAATATTTGTTATACCAAGAACAAGTTCTTATGGGATATTTGAAAGGAGTATTTGGAGGGGGTCTAAAATATTTATTATACAAGAAAAAGTTCTTCTGAGATATTTATAATATTAATTTTAACATGAAATATAATTAAAACTTTTCTTTGTTGAATGAATAGCGTAATATTGAAAGAGAATAGCTCTGAAAAAGTGAAAGAATAAGAGATAACACACACTATGTCTGGACAGTTGAAAGCCTTCCGTCATTCGCGGGAAGTGTCCAAGCTTTTGTCTTGTTGGATGCCTCTTCTGCCTCTCTGCATAACACAATTCAATTAGCAATATAGAACGTTCTGTCCTCCATTACATTCGTTTCAGCGAGCTAGTGTCGGATTAATCTCGCTCGGTGAAAAAAACTCTTCGCTCGCTCGTCGAGTCGAAGGTGGTAGATACCAACGAAAGCGTTGTTCGTGTCGTTGCGTTTCAACAAAAATCCAAATACACAATTCTTTGCCATCGGTACCCCACCTTCTGTCGATTACCGCCGTTGAGTCGTGGCGCTTACAACGAGGGCCCATATGTACCATCGTGTTAACGCGATGCTTCGTCACCCACGGCGCCGAGTTTCGAGTCGAGCCGGTGTTGAAATTTTGTTCGATGAGCGAAGTACACGCCGGTTTAATTTGTAGTACAGTCGAGTGCACGACGCGCGGAAATGTAGGAGGCTAGAAGGCGGGGAAGGGAAGGGAGGGGAAAGGGTAGGAGGATGGGGGTATGGTAGTGAAATTTATTGAAACGCATGCTGCATCCCGCACCTCCCACGGGACCGACCGGATCCTGCACCGCATAACAGTTTGCCCAATACAGTCGAATTGAGCGCGATGGCGGCATCGAAGGAACGGTTGCCTTGGTCGCAGTTATCTATAACTGCGTTTATTCATGTCTGGTCTTTGGAATTCTGGTTTGGTTAATTGGACGAGTTTTGCATTAAAAGGACCAGACATTTCCATGTTAAACTAACACTGCACGTGTGAATAACGATTCAAATATATCATAGAGGGTCCTATAATTATACGAAATTTTTGAGAAAAAAAATCGTAGAATTTTCGATAAAAAATAACATGTACATTTTTTGAGGGACATTACGTATACATATAAATAATTCGAAGCAAAAGATAACAAATAATTTAACTGTCGTTTGAATAATAAAAACTGAACGGATTGAATCAAGTAAATTGAGCCAATAAACGGATCTCCCATTAAAACGTGTTTTCGGCAGCGACGAGACATACGATACAGCGAGAGGAGATGAAACGCGCGCCGCAATGCACGAATGGATTCCTTTAAAATATGGAAATGGAAAACATCGATGCCGCCGACGAAGGCAAGAATAAACTAATATCGCGGCGCAATTTCGCATATTTTACAGAGGTGGATCACCACCGAAATCGCGTTACGTTGATTCGAGTGATTCGTTTTTAATGGATTTCCCGGGGTTGCAGGTGGTGGCTTGTGGGTGGCTCGCTGGGCGAAATTTATTGAAACGTATGCTATTCTTCACTCGTCCCCGTAGACCGCTACGCTGCGCGTATGGCAGAGCGGTTTATCCGATGAAGTTGAATTGCGCGGATGGTAGACACAAAAGTTTACAACGCAGATAAAAAGAGTTCCCGGATATCGCTCGGACGTGCGCCGTATAGCACGCGCATATGGTTTCGAATCTGTACTTTTCTACTCCTCCTCCTCCCCTTCGCATCCTCCTATCCTCTTTCCTTCTCTCTCTTTTCCCCTTTCCATATTTCCTCTCTCTCTGTCCCTTGTTGTACTATCGAGATCCGCTTTACATCCAATCCAAGCACACGATTCTCTCTCGGTGTAAATTAAAAACATGTGTAAATTAAAAATATATCTATCGACACATTCTGAAATTAGATTAGAAATTTGATCGAATATTATCGGTATCAAAGATAACTATAATTTTTTGATCAATGATAATTGATGATTTTTTTACTAATAGTTCAATGTGGCGATCTTAATAAATATAAAGAGATTATTTGAATATTATATTTAATATTTTTTAATATACATATATTGACGATTAAATTTATTATTTCTCAGTAGAGGTTTTCAGTTAATGGAATTATATATATATATTCAGTTAATAGAACGATATTAATATGCTTCTATCACACGATGTTTTTAAATAAATGCATTAAGTTTTTATTTGATGAAAGCCGATGAAAGTCTCATTTCTCTGTGGTTACAACGGCGGTGGGACGACGAATAGGGAATTGTTAAATTTATGGGAACGCTACTATATATATATATATATATATATATATACATATATAACATTCGCATATTCCCAAAGGAGTCCCGTGGAATTGTTCGCGGTAGCGAAGAGACACTATATTCAACATAGACTAGTCAGATTCCGAGTAAAGGATGACTCTATCGTAAACAAACATTGCGGGACATCGTGCATGGATTGTTGTTTAATTAATCACTGTTTTTTGCGCTTGTTTAAACGTTCCGCGTATGTATTTATTAAAGATAACAACAGTATTACTAATTGTCATTCGCAGATTCGCGTTTATTAAATAGATCTTCAGGCAATGATATATATTGTATATATAGTACATATTGGTTTGGTATGCAATTGATTGAAATGTTATTTCCGTACCCCAAGAAATTCCAGTTTGTATCACACAACAATTTACGAACAAATTGTGCGCAACAACGGAAAGAGAGTTGGAAAACTGCGAAAGAATATGTTGAAGCTATGTTGATTATCAATATTTCAAGATTTCCTACACCCTTAATCACACCGTTCTGATTTATTTCGCTCTCTATCACTTTATATTTATCGCAGAATTGGATTTATTATCAGATTTTCTCCGCGGGAAACAGATAATTTTATTTCGTAGAACGTTGCAATACTTGTTTCATAAACTGTCATAAGAAGCGTTTTGATATAAACACAATAGTTGAATTTTTAACAACTCAATGGAATTGTTAGAAAATTACGTGAATATTGACAACGCTCTAAAATATGTAACGAGTTTAATTTTTTGATCATTTGCATTATCGTGCATTATCGCTACTCGTTGGTAATCTGTGCACATATTAATCTCTGTGTAATTACAACGTTCAAATCTGACAAAATGAATATTAAATTGTTTCTATCAATATATATGGCTATAATAAAACATTATAATCAGCTGATGGCTTTTTATTGATGGATATCATGTCATTTATTTAAGGTATTATTAAAATGTAATTTGGGTATTATATTCAAATCTAAATTTTACCACATTATTCATCACTTTGCATGATCATTTTTTACAGAAAAATTAAATACATAACTACATTATATTTTTCTAGTAGAATTAAAACCGCTATAGAAAAGAAAAAAAAATTTGATTCATGGTACAACTTGTTATTATTCAGTTATTTGAAGCTCTCCCACTTTTGAAAAAATTAAACTATATGTAATTTGATTTTTGCACATTGTTTGCACATGTTTGCCGCTTTTGAATTTTTATTTGTATACCTCTGGAAAATAGTTATTCAACAAAAAAAATTTGGAAGAGCTAACATTTACACGAACTCTTCTTAACTTTCTAAAATTTAATTTCTAATTAATTTAATCGATAGATTTTCGATTGCACGTTAATATCCAAGAATTTTAATTTTTGTTTGCATATCTTTAATAACAAAGGTTATTGACAAAAAATTTTGTGTAATTAGTTCTCTCAATTTTTGTTTGAGTAATTATTTTTGTAAATAGGTGTAATTACAAAAACGATCAACACACACACACACACACACACACACACACACACACACACACACACACACACACACACACACACACACACACACACACACACACACACACACACACACACACACACACACATATATATATATATATATATATACAATGTGCATATTAAAATTTAATTTTTTCGAATGTTGGAGGTTAATTTCACGAAGGTTTTATTATTAAAATTAATAATTAATTTGATAAATTAATAAATATACAATAGTGAGTGAGTGAACGTACGTGTGTTTTTTAATCAAGATAACAAAATATTAAAATATTTAATATTAAATAAACAAATGAAGTTATACTTATCAAAACAACAAAGCTGTTTTTTTGCTCTCTATTCAACTGTAAACTTTTCTATTATTTGCGTATAATATAGCAGATTATATCGCACGAATAAATGGTCACAAATTTATCTTATCACGGTACATAATTTCGATGGAGCGAAATTCAAAGACAGTGGGTGTGGCATTGAGTGATAAAAGATAAATCAATGTCTTTTATCAGTATTGTGTTGTTATTTCTGCTTGACCTAGATGACGAATCGAACTGTGCATCAGATCTGATTTCATAAGATTGTTAAAGACCTCGTGCCGAATTACAACTGATTGTTTATGAAAAAAAAAGTGTTTTATTTTTCTTTTTTTTTTTTTTTTATCCAATATTGTGCGGCGGTAAAACACTCGTACGTGCGAATCAATTTAAATTGCTGGCACGTTGTATCGTTGCAACACTTGGTGAGATCGCAATGTCAGAGAGTGAGTGAGAGCATTAAAAAATTACGAAAAATATATTTTTGCTCGTTACATGTTGCCGCGTACTTCTGTAATTGATTTTCGAACCTGAAACGGATAAATGATACTCAAATTCATTAAAACGCGCAACATTTCCGCTGCGGTCTCGACTGGTGCCGATTGCAGAGATTGTTACGAATTGTTTGTTGACGCATACATCGCTGTTTGACGCTTATTTTAAGTATCAAAAAATATTGCGAATATTGTATAAAGTATATCTCTCTAACCATGAACGTTATGTATTCAAGCTATTGTATGCTCTTGAAAACGATGGAAGCAATTATTTATTATTATTTGATACGCAGCCATTTTTAATTTTTGTTTAAAGAGCAAAAATACAGGTAAAAGAATAACGCCAATAAAATTGATGTTATTGATTGATTATGACAGTAAAGAAATAAAGAAGAAAAAATAATTAATTTTAGTCAAGATTTAAGAAAATTTATAATGCGTGATTTTCAAATATTAATTAAATGTTCACGAAAATTTGTAATAGGATTTATTAATTTTACTATTATATTTGTTTTGCTATATTATTCTTTTCTCTATTTTACAATTATTAAACAATATTAAACATTATTTTTGTTATCAAAATAATTATACGCAACTCGAAAAAGGCACATTTTGGGATATAAGTTTTATATTTTCACTTTTCTATCATTTCGATGAGTAATAACACACTCTGTCCAACCATCAAATGTTTGCAGTGATACTTCGTATTTCGCACACGTCGTCAATTCGGCTGACAGAAATTCTGCGTGCGTGTAGATATTTAATTCGCCAGGTAGCGTGGGAAAATTTATTTTTATTAATTTCCGTCCATTTACATTTTCGAAGTCGAATCGCGTGTACGCGAATGGTGGCTGTCCACGATAATCGAATTCGTCGAGCCGCATACTATTAGCCCCGGGAATTTTTATCGAATTATATACAGTGCGTGAATTAACTTGATCGCTAATGGGCGCTAGAAAAGCGATAATGCAGCGGCGAATTAAGGTTAATTAAATTTTTTTTATGTTCACTCTATCATAATAGAGAATAGGTGCGATTTAAAAGTTACATCAGAATTTATCAAGATACTTGTTAAAAGATTTTTCAGGAAGATCAAAGTGAGCTCAATAATATGAATCGTTTATTGATCTCTGATTTTTGTCAATGATTGTTAGATATCGATTTTATTTCAAGTAATTTTGATGATTAATAATAATAAATACTTTGAAGTAAAATGCATATATTAATAAATTAGTGAGATAATTGGATGTGTGATTTTATTTTTTATTCTTGCTGGACATTGACATTTTGAGAAATGTAGAAAGTCACTTTTACGTTTATGTTATTTGACAAAAATGAAAAACCGAGCTGTACAAATCTAACCGATCGTTGCATTTGAGTCGGTGCATTTTGATCAACATCACTTGCAAATGGCCGACGTTTCGCGATGCGACCCGTTTCGCTCACCGTCGTATAAAATGAAAAACGACGCGAGCCCTGATCGACTCTACAGTTCGCTGCATCACGAACATATTTCACGAGGGTGACTTTATAACGCCGCTTTTCCATTCTTCACAATATTTCTTTTCGCTTAATGTTCTTTCCTCACTCGAAAGCTTCGAAGGTCGTTTAACTCGGGGAGAGGGAAAACTCATACCTCAGAATCGCGGTTCTGGGCGGAGGGTTGAACAATGCACGTGTATATAGCAGAATTGCCAACCGCAATTATGATATTTAGACGATAAATTTCCTGCACTATACATATACATAGTATATGTATTCTTTCATGAAATACAATATATTTTAAATTTTAATTTAATTATGATTTTCCAAATTAATATTTTTCTCTCTTTCGTAAATTATATTTTCATAATTTATCGCTGCTACACATTTATTATTATTTATGATTAATTATTTATTTATTTTTTTTAAGCAATTTATATTTTCTTTTCTTTTATAATCGCGCCAAATATAGTTACGTTGGCATTATTAATTATTAATTTTTACTCAAATTTTAAGAATTCTTGAAAGAATATCCTTTATAAAATTTATACAGTACGTATTTTTTTTTCTCTAAATTTTTATATATTGTAACAAAATTCAGAAATTTTGCAATTCTATTTATTGCATTTAAAATTCCGCTTGTAAAAGTTGGTAAGACTGATACTTCTCTCTACGTGAGACAATCATAACAAGCGGCTCGCCGAGGCGAGAAAGAAAGGAGGGAGGGCGTCGTAGGGTTGTTGAATGTAACATCGACGGGCTTAAGTCCAACCGCTTCCCCTGGACTACCCCCTCGGTTTGTACCTCAGTCCTGGCGTCAATGAAAGAAGGCTACACAGGGGATGAATCCACGTGGATATACCGCGACGATGATTACAGACGGAAGGCAGCAGGGTGGAGCTGTGCCGGAATTCGCCACGGAGCGAGTCGCTTCAGCGAGCGGCGCGAATCGCTCCAATAAATTATCGTCGCTAAAACGGCGCTCGGGATTTGCAATTATTTAAATGTACCGGATAACTACGAGGAGGCTGTGTCGCCCGGCGAAGGTTTGGGGAGAGGAAGAAGAGAAGACGGAGGGTGGTCGGACGTGGTTGACGAGCCGCTATAGTCGGATTGTACAGGCGAAAGGATTTCGAAAATGGGTACGAGAGAAAATTGCGTCTTCACAGGATGATTGTGTCAGCGTCAGTTAACGATTATCGGTGATTAAATGAATACTTTTTTCTCACCTTTATTACAGTTACAATTGCGATATAGAGAAGAAAAGAAGATATATTGAAAGATGTTAACGAATAAACTGTTCTTTGGATTTTATAGACATAAATGTTCAAATAGAATTTGAGGAAAGTTCTATTATTGTATATATTAATTTATGATGAGAATTATACATTAAAAAAAAATATCTGTTATTTTAATTAAGTATTTTATAACACAGAGATATAATTAAGAAATAATAGAAATGATTAAATTTTGTTGTCGTAAAATATATTTCTGGTAAAAATAAATATAATACAGATGCTAAATAATTGAAATCTTTGTATTATTAAGTGAACTATTTTCTTATTAAGTCAATTTTTCCTCGAGAAAGATTATTATTAAATTATGCAATAAAAATATTAGAAATTAAACAGAAATTTCTATTATAGTATCAAATTTTATTACATATTTTATTGTATTATATATTTGTCTAGACAGAATTTCCTAGAAACGTATTTTTTAGTTTTGATATCTAGTTAAATATCTAACTTGATTTTGTATAAAGTTTAGTCATATCGCAAAATCACATCTTACAATTCTCATATAAATTTCTGTTTTCCATTTAAATAGTGTGTTTAACACTGCTGCATCTTTCATTGTCATTTAAGCGTAAAGCCGAACTGAAAGCCGAATATTAAGCGACTTGACGTGTTCGATCAGTGAATCGCAATGCAAGATGCCCTTCGACGTTCCCAAGCAGGAGTTAAAGTTACTTAAATGTACCGGATAACGGTGGTGGATCCTGCAACGGGCAAGGGACGGGATTGAGGGCGAGTCGAGAGACCGGAGGGTTCAACAAAGCACTAAAAGGTTTCGAACTTTGTCGAAGAGGAGAACGCCGAATCTCGCTCGCAGTTTTGGGCGCGAGCGTTGTGTGAAGGCTTTTACTTCGTCGAGTACTATTAAATTACTCCGGCGAAGATCGGTACTTTAGACAGCTGTCGCGAAAGGAATCGGAAGCCCGTTGTTCGCCGTTGAAATGTAAGATGCGATTTTACAAAGACTTGCTAAAAGCTATCTCTTAATTTTCGAATTGTTAGTTGTAATTTAAGTATACAAAGCAAAATCTAAGTATTCTCGTTTTGAATAATTTTTATAGTTACAGAACAAACGTGGTTTAAAATGATTAAATTAAAATTTTGATACGTTTAAAAATATTTCAATCAAGTTGAATGCTAAATGATTAAAAGTAATCTTAAAAGTAAAGGTTTTTTAGGTTATATATATGGTTGTCTTGTACATTTTTTTTATAATGTTGTTTTCAATTGCTATTAATATGCAGGATACATCTCAGAAAAAATCTAATTTTATTAAATTACGTCGATATGTTTTGTATTTCTTATTCTTTTAAATATTTTAATTGCAGTTTATTTTATGATACGACATTGTGATTAGAAAAAGGATAATTTAAATAGATTAGGATATTTTTTTTATTACAATTATGTATGAAAATATTATATTGACAGGCAATTTGTAAGAAATCTGATAAAATTGAAATTAAAGAGTTTGCGATCATTTTTTATTTTTATCAAAAATGTAACCTGTATACACACAAACACACATATACACAGTGCAATCAGGATACATTATTTCTGTCATGTAAAACAGCGGAATTATTGGAATTGGATTAAAATAATGATAGACGCCAGCATTCGAAATATTGCTAATTCAATCGAACTTCGATATGTAAGTAATGGAAACGATTTTGTGATTAGACGAGCAATTTGTGCAAACTAGTTGAAGTAAAATAGGTTAACGTGAATAATTTACATATTTTATTAAAAAAAAATCGATCATGAAAATATGAAATATATCGTGGTTTGTTTCGATATTTCAGCAGCATATTTGTTTTCTTGTAATGATCTTGTCAAAGTTAGATGTTATAATTCATTAAGTATTGTGTAAATGTAACATATGGAACAATTTTAAGAGAAAAATATGAATCTATATCGTAAACATTCTTTTTGATAGATTTATGAAAAATTTTTCGTATTTCTACTTCTTTAATTCCTTGGCATAAATTTTTTTTATTTATTCTAAAGAATTGGAAAGGGACTTGTATATCATTTCTGTAGGTTGATAAAAAGTTGGGCAACATTAGTAGCCACCATAAAAAATGATTTATCGTTATCAAATTGAGAGATCGAATTTATGCTGAATACACTCATATATATGCATATCTATTTATGTTTGTACGTCCCCTACTTCTCTCTTTGGCAGCATTTCAATTTCAAATCAGTTTTCGCTCGAGGAACTTCTGACGAAAATTAGTTCGTAAATGTTGTACTACCATAATGGACTTCTAAATAACAGCCTTCCTCGACTGTCAATCTAATTACAATTCTTGATCTGGCCATGTTGAATCATGATATCAGACGCAATCAATTACATATAATATTTTCTTTTCTTCTCGATTGAAATGAATGAACTGTTTTGCATGCTATTATTTGTGCTTGATAGAGTAGACCAGTATAAGATGGAGATTTCATTGTATTAATAAATAGCGTTATAATTTCAAAGATCGTTTCTTATGACAAGAATTAATAATTAAAAATTATGACAGTTCATATTTCAAAGATTAATTATTTTATATTATCGAGAACTCTCTGCATTTAAATTCTCCGTGGAAAAATATCTCAATTTCTTAAAGTGAAACGCGCGGCTATTTCTGACTGCCTCTTGCATTCCCGAGACACCTCGCACATAGATTCGCATCTCGGTGTGTTACATAAAAGGGAGAACGGATATAAGATTACGTAACTCGTGTCGCGAGGGAAATAAACGTCTCCGGGAACCGCTGTTCGCTGCTCCGGAAGTGGAGCGATAATTTGAAACGCAGTTTATCCGAATCGTCTCTAGCTTGCTTCGGGCTACTAACTAGTGGCAATAAGCCCTTCCTGGCTTGTACACACAACACAAATCACCTCCGTGCACATCGTACATTTACGTCTTTTATATGTCTTTTATAACAGTTTCCTTCTCTTTACTCGCTCGTATGCGTTTTTCAAGGTGAAAAACGGTCGTAAAATCCGAATACGACCGGTGCTCGTTAGCCAGAATCATACGTTCCTCTCGTTTTGGTTTTCAAACTTGATTGCACCGTCGCTGTCATGTTTTCACTCGTAAATGGTTACGTGCCAAAGTTGCCACAAAATTTGTAATGTGGAAACAAGGCAAGCACCAAAGTAATCGCAACATCATATTCGTGCTTTATTTATTTTTCGTACAGATATGTTATATATAGAAAATAATTAAAGGATTAGTAAGAATGTGTTTTTTCAGTTTTACTTTTGTAAACAATTTTCTAAAAAAACGTTACAAGACTTAAGTGAAATTTGTACTCGTAAAAATAGAAGTACATACATAGAATTGTATGGAGGATGGACAAAATTTTGTATATGTTTAAAATTACAAAATTAATGTATAAAGTATTTGCTAATTAGTAGTGTTTTCTTAAGTTAATTAGAAAATTGGTTATTGTTACAAATGCAATTAGCATAAATAAAACTGTGTTTATTTAATTTAGTTTTATCATTTTAATGTATAAATTAAAAATATTTTTAATTTAGCGAAAATAACATGCAATGAATTTAATGGACATCTTAACATTTTGCTTTCTCTTCTTCAAAAATTGAAGTTTTATCTTGATTATCATGATTTTATATCAAATATGATTATTTAAAAGGTATAAATTTGCCGAGATCGTGCGTGCGATCGGGAAAATTAATCATGTTAAGAACATAAAGTTTCCCAGATATAAATGTTTACTATATATGTCACAAAGCAGTGAACGCATTTTATCTTGGATGCTTCATGAGAGAACATCCATTAATTTAATGTGCAGATTGGATAGATTTATATGTTCCGAATATATATATTCACAGTCGAGTATTTGGAGCATATAAACTGATTCACGTATTTATACATGAATCTATAAATCTATAACCAAATGTACAACATTAAATCAATCGAATGTTTTCCTACGCACTCCATCAACCACTTTTGTTTCTTATACATTTCATATAAATAATCAAATTCTCGAATTTTTTAAATATCTTAAATTAATATTTTTTTTTCAATTAATTTGACACTATAATTTATAATATAAAAAAAAAAAAAAAAAACTTTCAACTGTGTGGGTATGCTTTTTTGAATGCTCAACATCTAACAATCCGATCAGATTAATGCAAATTATTATTTATTTATATATTATTTATATCAAATTATTAATTATAAATATATATATATTTTCTTTTTGATATTTTTGATGATATTCTTTTATTGCTTTCAAGCTTCATAACATACTTAACAATGTTTCAAATAAGATGAGAAGAGACTATGAAAGCATACACGAATTGTTTCGTTTTCGAAACGATTGTTAAGATTTTCGTCAAGATATGCAATAAATCATCGCGAGAATAAATGAGTATGCGAATAGTTTATAAATTAGTCGTCCCTCTTACATGCTGATAGAAATCCGGAGTAAGAGCAAGGGAGTCGATGCGATAGTATTTGAAATTAGGAACGAAGCATGGCAGTGCAGTTCTCGAGGAAGAACATTTCAACTATCCCAAGGGGATGTTTCGAGCAGCTCCTTCTGGGGATGCTTTCGGTCTCCTAACTGGCCGTGTTCTCTCTGAACCGACATATTGTCATCGTTGTGCAGCGACGTTCAATGCAATTTCCTTTGGGATAAAAATTATATCTATATTGGCCGCATCGTAAATTGAGGCTTCCAGTTTATGCCGGAAAAACAAGGCGTCTAGAAAGAACAAGAGAGAGAAAGAGTGTGTGAAGAGGAAGTCAAGAGCAAGATTGTGCATTGGCAATAATATCTGGTTTACGCGAAGCCAATACTGTGACAAGTCATGCGGTGTGTTATTCGTAGTTTCTATGAGCAAGCACTCTAGCAACCTTTCAGTTCTGTCTTATATTTAATGTAATGCAATATTCCTTCTTTTCCATTGATTTCACGAAAAGTAGGACATTTAAATCTGTAGAGTCGGGAAAGAAGGAAGTAGCGAATTTAAATTCATTCTTTCATTTTTTGTTAATGCAAGAAAGAAAAAGAACAAAAAGGAAAAGAAGTTTAAAAAATTTTGCACAAAAATATTCTAAAATAGAAATTATTCTTTATTTTCAAAGAAATAAGATAAGTTTTTTTATACAAATTAATTAGTATATATATTTTTTAAATAATGTCTTAAATATCTTTAATATATTTTGCAAGAGCAATCATTAAACATCTAGGCGTAGTAGCCGCAACATACATAACATAAGTAACATTACACATCTCAAACGAGATCATCAAATATCATTTTGCTCTACAGTCTCTACAGGCTACGGAGGCTAAAGGAGCGAATGCTGTGTATGTAGACAACATTCACTTCATTCCGCCTCCAAGTCGCGGAATGACATTGGCTGTTCTCGTTCCAAGTTTATAGAGCCCCGGGAATCCCTTACGATCGTAACCTGGCACGAGTCTAACGCCTCGTCGACGTGGCGCCCGCGCTTTCCTTCGTGTGGCTCGTGTCCGCTTCATAATTCACTGTCAGGGCATAAACTAGGACCCGCGGCAATCATACCGCGAGCTTTACTGTCCGTATAGGTCATACCGCAACGGAGATTTCCGGTTTCTTATCCCACGCGCGCTCGCGCGCGCATCGCTGTAACACCGGGTGGTAACCAGAACCGTGTTTTGTGCGCGCGTGATATTTTACCTGCCTATGACATGGCCGAGGAAGAAGACGCGACGGTTACACGAACGGCGGGGGGAAACAGGAGGGGGGGGGAGGAGAGGGCACGTCATACAAATGGGTTGTCATTCATTTTCGCTGGCTTCCCCTGATTCTGATTCATGCCTCCCGCCGTTTCGTATTACTCACGTGGAGGAAGCGACCATCGTATGAACAAAAGCTCGACTCGCTTGACGACCTTATCGTTTTAATTTCTTATGGCATGTCATTCTTCATCGAGTTGTCTTATTCTCGCGTTCGTCCAATACGTTTTTTTTTTTTCTCCAACAAGAAAAGAAATTTCAGGGTGACGAGATTTTGTCATACATGATAGGTTTATATCTAATATTTTTACATTTATTTCTTACTAGAGTATCGATATAATGTGAAAAAAATTTTTTGACATTATATAATATTATATAACACAATATAAATATTTCTTGGATATTACTACTACGCAAAAGTTTCACCATTATTAGAGAAATTTATGCACGATGAATGTAAGTTATGGATGAACTATTATATGAACCCACTTTTGATTTATTATTTAACTAAAAGACAGTAGAAAATATATCACATTATACTCAAATGTTTACTTGATGAGAATACAGTATTTCTTATGAAATAATAATATAATATATACATAATGACCAATAAGAATGTTTAATGGAACTTTAAAAGTATTAAACATAAGATGACAGAAATCTTTCTACTTTAATAAGGTTGATGTTCTTTGAGCTACAGAAGCTTGATTAGAACGTACGACATTATATACGTAAGAGAGTTTGATATAGTAAGAAGCGATCGCGTTGGACAGAGAGGAAGCGGCGACCTAATTCTGATTCTCTCTCAGATAAAACGTAAAATCTTAAAAAATATTTTTAACTTCACGGATATTTAGAGGTATGGCAGGAAACATCTGATTCGACCAGTTTGACTCTTCTGTCCATTTATAGACCGTATATCAAATGGCCCGGTTATAGACCCTTAATTAGAAAAATTGTTTTCGAACGAATTTTGTTTGTATCTCTGTATATGATTAGGATTTATTTTTTAAAATTTTTTAATTTTTTTCTAATTTTTTATAAAACTATTAATATAGAACAATTAATATGTAAATATTAATTGCTCTATAAAAATATATGTATATAGGTATATAACAAAGTTTTAATTAAATTCATTTAAATTTTGACCTTTTCTGTTGATAAATTCAAATCATAACGAGAAACACATTGTCGATGGAAAGTTCAATACGCGGTAAATACCCTTGAATGTAAATAATTCGTTGCATTCAGCGGATTCGCTGATGAAAGCCATTGCCGACGCCGCAAAATTTCCCGACTTTATCTAAATGTCGAAAATTTCGCGAACGATGTTTTAATTGGAGACTTGCTCTGATGTTGCTCTAAATACAACCGGGATGCATTTCTCTGCGCATCAATTACGATTTAGTGCTCGCAAAATCGCATATGCTACGTTGCGTAAATATATGCATATTCCACCGCCATAATTTACGTTCTTTAATGAATGTTTATTCCAGAATAACACAAAATATAATGAGTTTACTTTTTCCTATGCATCATTTCCTATTCACACGCACAGTTATTATGCGTGTGCGCGCGTAATGCATGTATATATACGTAATGTATGCATTCAGCGTTATAATTATCGCGGACTATTAACGAAAGCGTTGCGAAATTGTTGTGAAAGTTTTTTATTGATCGCGTCAAGACGGCCAGCAAAGCTCTATGTAATTCATTGTTGGTTAGGAATAAGTTTCGCGTTCACGGTAGAACCGCGGGCGAATTTGCGTTTGTCAGAGATGCTTCTCGGGAAGTTTCGCGTCGCTGCAGCTGAAGTTGGAAGTTTTATGCGGGCGTATTTATAAGGCTGTCTGTGTAAAGACCCCTTCGCCGTCTTATAATGATATAGATATAGATATAGATATATATATATATACTCGCAAACATAAATAATTGTTAATGCGTTTTGCGGTCAAATTATTTCCATCGAGTTATGAAAGGATTCCAGAGGTTTAATTTAATCTTCTCATTCATTTATCACATTTTTTTAAATTTTTTGTGTCATCTTGACTAAAACGAAATATCTAAATGTTTCTTTAAGAATTCCTAATATTTACTTACTAATTATTTTGCTCTATTTCTATATTTTCTTTCTCTTACAAATAGCTATGAAATAATTTTTACCGACGTTATCTCACATCGAATGTGGGTCAATTTTTCACGCTTTCACAGACGAAATCGAATAGAGGATTAACTATATATTTGATCCAGATTGATTTGTGGCTCCCTTAGAGCTTTCCCAAGCGATGAATGTCGCTATAATATTTCATGGACACGTACATGTATCGGACTTGGCGCATTAATTCCGAGGATAATTTGATTCATTCGAATCGAGAGCTTAGTCGTAGATTTGTTCCTTCCATATACCATGTCGTGATTACTCTTGACAATAAGGAATCGTTAAGAACACCCCTATGGCAACGGTTGGACGTCTGAAGTGCGTCGTGCTGATTAACCCCTCGGGTGGCGGAAATAATTTTCCTTTCGTACATGTCAGAAATGACATACTCGAGATCCAGATACCGGAACAATTGTTAGAGAGAATACTGCTTTTTCTCATTACAAATTTAATCGCTTAGATATATTTTTTTTTAATATAAAGAAATTTAAATAAACACTAGAATTTAACAACGCACATATTAAAAAAATTATTGATGCAAGATTAAGTGCTTACAATTAAAACGCTCTAAAAATAGTGTAATATTCTGAGTAACAAAATATTAATATATTTGACTATGATTCTTTAATCACGAATATTTTCTAATTTTCACAAGATTATATCATATTTATATCATCTTCTCATTTCGCTGCATTATTTAAAATCCCATTTTATGGGCTATTTTATAATCAGTGTGATCTAACAATAAGTTTAAAAAATTATATTTTTACCTAATCTTCTTTAAATTTTTTAACTGTAGATATCCCGTTAATTAAACGACTAGTTACATAAATATGCAATTTTGAGCAATAATTGCTAAAAATATGAAAGATAATTTCGAGAACCCGAGCACATATGTAATTCCGAATATTACAAAAGTAAGTTCAAAGTTAAAGGCTTTGTATTCAGCGCGTTGTTATGAATCACGATTAATTTAAGATAAGCTCAGCTCTTTGACTTTGTCGACCCTTATAATACTTCTGATGGATTAGCCCGTTTTAAATTTACAGTTCACTCATCATTCAGTGCTATCATGTATTATCATCTGAAAGCACCCCTGACAAAGTTAATTTGCTTGCCCGGATTTCCGGCCGCTTTCCGATAAAAATTTCAAATCTTCCCAAGAGTAATTCACCTATGTACGACTCAGTGACTCTTAAGAGAGATTAATTCCACCATATTGCTATTCCGCGAATCGCGTTAATTTGCCTTGTGTATTACATATCTCGTCGGATATGCGAAACGAATTCTTCGCTCTGTTAATTTGTTATCACATTAAGTACGATGCAATTACGTAAAACCACGAATTTTCAGACGGATTAACTCTTTGCGTCTCACTATTTTCCGTACAAAGACGAGTTTACATGATTTGGCCGCTAATCTTACAATTAGTCTAATTATACAGAGTAAATTCTTTTTATGTTTGCGCCGGCATTCCTCCTAATTATTAATTAAGATATTAAAATAAATTAATCTTTTTATACAAATCATCCGTTTATCTTTATCAATCTCTTTTATCAATCTCATTTATAAAGAAATATTTTTCTAGAGTGCTGTCGTATGTATAGATGCTCTTCTCTGCTAACGTTAAGAAAGTTAAGAAAACTGATTTTTCATTTATATGTAAATATTACATTTATGTTACAGATACGATTACAATTGATGAAAACATTTTATTTTCTACTTTAAGATTTAAATTGTTAAAAAGACTAAAATAGTCTTTTTTATTTGCCGTATTGTACAAATATATTGACATGCCTCTCTTCGCTATTAAAAAAACTGTCATTCTTCTTACCTTTTCTCATCTTTTAATATTACTTTTCTGATTCAAGAGATGCGCTTAATAGTTCTGAGAGATAAAAAATTTATTTAAATTACCACACACACAGAATTTGAAAATAAGTTGCTAGTATTAATAAGAGTTATGACATTTTATTTTGGACTTAAAAATGGCATATTTGGTGTCACCGACTTCGATGACCCACATCACCATCACCATTACCGTCACCGTCACCGTCACCGTCACCGTCACCTTCGCTGTCGCGGACGACGACGACAACGTTGTCGCGGCCGTCGCCGATGGCGTGCCATTTATCGGTTGACCCACTCATCCTTGCGATAGAATCCGGCGCACGAGTCCGATTTCCCCTGTAACCCCCGGTTTATTGGCGGCGACCCGATCATCCCTTTGTGAATCGGCCATTGTGAGCCACTGGGCCACGTAAACGAAATTGCCGAGGGGCGACGGAGGGATTGAATACAAAAGCGAATATAGTGTCTGGGCGTGACTGCCCGCCGACGATTCGCCACGGCCTCGTCCGTTTTCACGCTACAGTTGTCGGAAAGCTGACCCCCTTCGATTGACGTCGCGCGCGCGCGTAGTTATTTTTTTCTTTCCATCCGTGCAATAATTCCAGTTTTGTCATTTAACATTCATATATCGTGTCGTGTTTTGAGGAACATGGATTATCAAGTCAAAATAAATTGATTGTGAATGGTCTTACCTCTTAGGCTTTCCGATATACTCGAATCATACTTTTTATCATATTCTTCTGCAATTTATATTTTTCTCTTAAATACAATTATGTTTTAGCTACAGTTTTTGATATTTGAGTTATAAATTGGATGAGAAAATTATGCAGATTATGTATTACTCATTTTTATAGATACAAATAATTTGCTTGTAAAAATATTTGTTTTATAAACTCTATTTTGTCGTAGCATTTGATTGACGCTTAATATTATAATTTAATATTAATAAAATATCGTACATTTTACGTTTATTTTAAAATAAATTTATATCGAGAAATATGTATGCTATATGTATTAAGACAACTAAAATAATTATGCTTAATATGAGATACTACTAATATTTTACTCATATTAAAACTGAATGTTATTCTGAGAATAACTTTAAATAAATTATGATATATATATAAACTTAAATGATATACCTTTATAAGTTTATAGAATCTATCTATAATAAAAATTTATAATAAAAAATAATTTTAACAAAAAGGAGTTAGATCGTTCTTCTGAATTATATAAAAAATTCATTTTTTTGTATTTTTAAATTTGTTATCTCCAATAAGTATAAAATTAATAAATAGAATTTTAAATTGAATTAAGCAATAATAACTTTGCAAAAAAAAAAAATAGAAAAACACAAAATATAAAAATACAAATTTAAATGTGTATTTTTTGTTGTTATATAATTCAGTATACTTTGCTATTATCTGACTTCTTCTTTTCAATGGCCGAGTTCTTATTTTAATTTATTTTTAGAATAAGCAGTTCTTATAACATCTTAAGAAAGATATTTAATTAAAACGGTAGGTAGAGAAGGGGCACGCGGAACGATCGTTAAATCCTGAAAGACAAACACTTTGCTGTGTACACTACTTACTGTATCTACTACTATCCTACACCCTTGGTGCGGCCAAACCATCTTCGCAAGCGTGTTGTAATGCATTCATGTAACACAGGCGGAGTTTACCTCGAGTAACCCTACGTTACGCAGCAAACCGACGGCGCAGTGCTCTTGCCCTTCTCCGTAGTCCTGATTTCCAAGCACCGTTCAAACCATTCCGGTAGTTTTAACAAGACGAGGTAGCGTCCGGATTGGTTCACTGCCGGTTCCCTAAGCATGTTCCCGGCGCGAGGGAAGGCACCCCGGGGTACTTTGGGGTTACCTCGTCACATACTATGAAACCAAATGAAAATCAATCCATGAGCCGCCTCGAGCTCTCGCCCGTGGCTTTTACAATGAACGGTTTCTCGGCGCGGAGTCGATATATCGCGTATGTCAAGTGTCAGAAATGGCGCGGGTTTTGTTGAAAAACGGCAATCCACAGCAGCACCAAACATGCAACCGAGATTCTATATTTTTTACGTACTCAGCCAAATACAATACTAGTGTATAAAACTGTATATCGAACATTTACAAAAGTTTTTTCAACATGAAACGTGTAGAACTAGTAGAGTGAGAAATATTTTATTTATTTATATAATTTATTTTTTTATAACAAAAATATCTAAATACACAACGCACGCGCGCGCGCGCGCGCGCACACACACACACACACACATATATATATATATATGCATATGTATACATATTGTATATATACATATGAATATATATGCCTACACAAAACATTAGGTTGTATAATTGTTTTACTAAAGAAACGAAGCATAAAAAATAGAAAGCATTTTTTGAAAGAAATAAAATTGAGTTTGAAAATGGAGATTTTATGGCTTTTGATATTGCGCGAAATTCTTTTTTGACTTATTTCAACGGGTGTCGCGACATCAGATGAGAGATCGATACCTTGTGAAACCTCTGCATTACACATTTTACGATGAATTTAGTGACTCGTCGCTTCGCGTTACATTCACAAGATCGCGTCGTTATGAGAAGTCAGAGTGGAATTTTTGAGTGCTGTCATACATCAAGTTTGCACGTTCCGATAACGTCAAAAGTAGCGTGAATTAAACATCACACGTGATTTTCGAATGATTTATGCGTCTCATTTTCGCTATCAGCACAACATATATTTGTAGGTGTATAAGATAATTATATCAAAGATAATATCTCAGAAATGTGTGATACAAGTGTATTAAGTGTACTAAGACTTTATTTTTTATTTTCTTTATTTTTAAATATTATTAATATTATTATTATTATTAATATATAAATAAGATGAATTAAAGAGTTTTGCGCGATGAGAAAAAAAAGATACTATCGGTTTTTACATTACAAATCATGACAATAATTTCGATAAATTTACATTGAATTGATTCTATTTCTAAGATTCTTTCAAGTGTTGAGAGACGTTAACATTCATTTAATAAACAGAAATCGAAAGGAAATAAATAGACTTGCAGAAATCAATATTGAAACCATCACAGAATACAAATGAAAGTAGGCATGCAAATGAAACCCAAATATTCTGCTCGGCTCTAAAATAATAACAGAATATCGTCTCGCAGTTTGCAAGAAATAAAAGCGCAACGAAAACGAAACGTATTAAGCATGGATGTAGTAATGGAATTGGATAGTCTAATTCGGGGAAAAACTTGGCTAAGGAAAAATATCCGAGATATTTATCGCTTTCATAATTTTAATCAACTTATGTATATAGCTACTGATTATAAAATAGTTTATCAATGATATACTCGAAATAATTTACAAAAATACGTGATATTATATGTAATAAAAAAATGAGCTTACGTATAGTATGTGTGTGTGTGCGTATTACATATTGTTATCGACTTTGCTATTAAGTCGTCTCACAGTTTTCCATTTGTCCCGCTTCGTTTTTTCACTTCTTATTCGCGTAGATCGAGTTCGGGGAACATAGGGGGAGAGGGATTCGAGATATCATTGGGGTTATCACGCGATCCATATAAAGGCGAACGAGAAGTAACCCTTACTACTTCTCCCCCAAATGAGCAACAGCGGGACCCTCTCTCGCTATTAGACGTTTTTACAATGAATCCCTATTTACGGGCCTGTCAATGCAATATTTATGTTGGCCGATATTGCGTCGCCGAGCGAATAATTGGAATTTTCCTAAGCGCGATTCAGCGCCGAGTCAGCCACTCGCTCCTGCCCGATTCTTCGCTCTCGATCCGAGACTCTCTTCAGCCTCTCTTTTCTCCACTTTCTCCCCTCCCCTTCCCCCCTTCCCCTCCTGAAATCTCACAAGGGTGGTTCGCCTCGTCTCGCCGAAGCACTCCCACTCAGTCTGACGAAATTTATACGCGCGTCGGTGCATCCGTACGTATCTACCTATATCTACATGTATGTAGATTCACTCCCGGACGGATAGGGAAGTTTCGACCTTTTTACCCGGCAGAGCGAAGTCAGGAATATCGATGAAGAGCACGGGATAAGTACGAGTAACCTTTCGCCGAGTACTTACCTGTGCGCGCCGAGCGGATTTGCGTGAGAATTTGTATCGGCTGTCTCGTATTTTCATTGCTAGCTTGCGTAAAATGCGCAATTTTTCGTAATTCTTGGAGGATTTATGATACAATGGTTGCAAAGCGTGTTTAATATTCTGCTCTGCTTTTATCATAAAATTACAATTAACAGATTGCACTAATTTATATAAAATATAGACATACTAAAAATCCATTAACAAAAATCTTGTGTGTTTTGAATGATAAAAATATTATACTGTTGAAAAAAATCAACATTAATTTAGTTTGGCTGAAAATCAAAGTTTATTTATGTGCGCACAATTTTACGTTTGCCAAAATATTCTTTTTTTAGTAATTTTATATTTTTTGAAATATTTTGATGATAATATTTTTAAAATATTTTTATTTCAAAAATGGAGAGGATGTATGTGTATGATAACTTCCATCAAAAAGGATTTAAATGCTTTTAGAGAGAAAACGACAGAAAAAGAATAATTTGTGCCATCGTTTTTTTTTTTTTTTTTTTTTTTTTTTTTTTTTTTTTTTTTTATTAAACATGCATTTATTGTTTCAACTTGTTATGCTGTTACACACACACACACAAGTATAGTGTGTTAGCGTATTTAATTATAATTGCAATTTACAAACAATGTATAATATATAATACGATTATTAAATCGATCTAAAAATAAATATTATAGTTGATTTGCGATGTAATGAAACCTATTGTCATAAAACTTTGATGAATATAGCGCAATTCGTAATCGCAATAATCGTAAACGTTCTTATTCACTCCCCGTAAATTTGTGGTGATAACGTCGCTGCGTTATATGATAGAAACGACGATGATTTTTAGATAAAGATGGTGCCGTTAATATTGCACATTACCTCGATCATTAAATCACTTATACGACATTTTAAGACGGGATTACATACGAATGTAAATAGGGACTACCGCTATCGCGCGTCGTGTAACGCTAGCTATAAATCTGACTTTATACCTGCTTTAATAAAAAAGAAGATATAGCGTACTTAAAGAAAGGATTATGCGTCGTCTGCCCACACTCGACGTTTATGTCTCCTCTTTACTATAGAAATAATTTCGTCCCTACAAGCCGTGACACATGACAAATACCGAATTTATTCGCGTATCGTTCGCGTCACAGGAGATTATTGGAAATTCTATCCTGAAGTCCTACAGCTATCTTCAAAGATTACGAACCAATTGTCTTCTATTAATATAATTTTGCAGGTTACTCTACACTCTACAGCATTGAAAGTTGTATCTAAACTAATTTTACTAATCTCTTAACTTGTAAATTTATGTATTATTCAGAGCTTATTTTTAATTTTATTTAGTATTATTCTATCTATCAAAAATATGTGTTATAACAAACATCGAATATTTGTAGAACAATGGGTATTATCTGAAACACGATGATTTACGCGTGTGATTTTTTTGCTTGGGATTTTTTTTTTAGAATTAAAAATTACATGTTTTAATTTAACACAAATTCACATATCTGTAATATATAATCTGTACTTTTTTACTTGCAATTTTTTATTAAAAGAAATTTTCTCTGGACAAGATTAACTTTGATCGAATTAAATATCAATCGGATTACAGGAATGAATAATATTTCTAACATGACATCGGTTTATTACTACTCGTATCAGACTATCCATTTAATCACGTGGTGCATCACGGCACAGTAACGATGTATTCTATCGCTGCGTTACGAGCGATTCCATTAATTAAGAGTATGGGTCGTCTTTTTGTTTTCGACGCGCTGCGACGCGCCGCCTCGATCTAAACGGCAGCTATTAATCAAGGTAAAGACAATTTTTTTTTTATTTAATCGGTTTTCATATACGTAGGAATTTAATATTTGTAACTTATAGACGCTCGCCAATCGTGATGTAAATATATAAAGATATAATTGCAACCAAAGTTATTTTTGCGAGACTTCACATGATAAATTTTGCAATTGGCTATTATTAATCGATTGATAAAATTGATCTATTTTTCATATAAAATTCAATGCGGTTTTGTTTCAATTTTTGATGCATTTCTTGAAATACTTCGGAAGATCACTATTGAATTACTTTTTATATTGTCGATAGTAATAAAACATTATTACATAGGTTGAGTAATAGGAAGAAATAATGTTCAATAATATCTTTATTTAAAATTTTTGTATCGGTTCTGCTTTTATATGGATTATACGTTATCGAATACACCAAAGAATGTGGTTGGTCGATTACCCGAAAAATCAATTATCGGTCGTGCACCGCGGCTTCTGCATTAATATGGATGAAGTTGCCCGTTGTTCCGTTGCAATCAATTGCACGGGGAACTATATGAAGTAATTGTTAAAGAATCGATATATGACTATCGCGATGGAAAGATTGCAGGTGATCTTGTTATATCGCAATATTGAAGATAAACGTAACGCAATTAAGCTTTTAGAGACAAACAAGTTTTACTACTGTCTGGGAGAGTTATTTCTTTCCAGTCCTTTTAAATCGCAAATATAATTAGTTTGCAATATGAAAAAAAATCATAAGCTTAACAATTTTTGCGTAATAAAAACATCACAATATTGCTATACATATTTATATAAATTACAGGAAATACGTATGCATATTCTCGAATCAAGGCAGGACAATTGTTACAGTTAATAATAAATATTGCATCCATTTCTCTCGTTGGCAAATTGAATTTATTCTATCTTGCTTTCATGGAAATTTTATAGGCACGATATTCATTTAAATATTTATAGTAAATAATTAATCGAAAGCTACGGCAAATAAACAATTTTAAAATTAATCATTTTAGACAATATTGTGAATGAGAATATTGCGTTTTAGACAATATTGCGATTTATATCGTTGTGAAATCGAAAAGGGATCAAAATGTATTGTGAACTCTAGATAAATTTTGTCGACGATTTTGTACACTCGATATTACATTCATCATAAATCATTTTTTTTCTATATAAACATTTTCTTTTGAAATATTACACCGTATTTTGAATACTACGAATTATATTTAGTTTAAAATCTTATCGCTAAATTTTTAATGTTTTAATATCCAATAAAACTTTAAATCTTTTATCCATTTCTCACGCTATATTAAGTTTAACTTGAGAAACTGTGAAATACAGAATATATTATTCACTATTTGCTTAACCATCTGTTGCAGAGCAGTGCAGTCTGATTTGTTACATGCAAAGCCAATTTTGCGAAATGAGATAATTTTCATATAAGAAGGACGAAACGCGGTTAATTTAATTTTTAGTTTATTATTACCTTCCGTTACTTGTAAATAAGGTAGATTAATTTCATCAATTGATTTTTGTAATATAAACTGAACCTTATATTGTCGAGCTCTATAAATTACAAGTGTCATATGTTCATATATTTTTAGGAACAAAAAGAGTAAAACAACTATTATTTCTGATATGATAATTTTCTCTCTTTCAAAATAAGTTAGCGTTTTTTAATTTAATATAAATTTTGACATGATTATCTTTATTTACTTATATATAATAAATAAATAAAATAAAGTCGATATAAAAATATAAAACTTATTTAATTTAAATTACTATATGTTTCAGCTCATGTTACAATATTTTGTACAAAGTTATATATATTGTAGATTAATTTAAATCTTTTCTAATTTTTATAGTTTGTATTAAATTGAAAATCAGTTTTTTTATTAATATTTCAATGATGTTGATTTTGTCAGTTATTTTTAAGGCATAACATGTTATTGAATTTTATTTTTTGTTGCTTGAAAAAAACTGTGAAAATCTATTTCCAGTGTACTTTGATATAGAGGTGTTTGAAAACCGGCCAATTGCCACACTGCGTTTCGCGATTTTGCTGAATCTCTCATCCGATTGCCGACCGCGAAAACTGCGGCGGAAAATAGTCGCGATACCGCGGAAAACAATATCGCAGTGTTGTGTTATAAAGTGTAAAACGTCGTCGCATATCGCGGATAATACACTGATATATAACTGGGAGTGAAGGGGGTCTCTGCGATTTTTATATTAATCTCTTCCCATTCATAAGCTCTTACTGTAGCTCACGGTAGGTATACCACTGCCACTGGTGGGAAATTAGAAATTTATTGACTTCGCTCGTGTATATGGGACGTTGCTTCGAGGTTACGCCTTTAATCCCTTCGTTTACGAGCATCGTCATTCCATAAAGCACGATGGACATATCGATCCCTTCGTAAAGTACGACGTATCGCTACTGGCAACTGATCGTAATATAGACGTGATCGATTATGTCAATTCATAGTTTGAAAACTATGAATGATTAAATCTTTATATATAAAGATTCAATGTTTTCAGTACGAATCACTATCTTTCAAATATTTGATTATCTCTAAGATTATCTCTAGTATTATTATTATTATTATAGCCGTTATTGTATATAACATTTTATTTTTTTGATATTTTACTTATGACTAAAAATTTGAATGATTAGGTATAATATGTAATTAATACATAATGGACGGTTATCGTATGTTCAATGTTAAATGAATGAATTTGTAGAATACATTTAACGATTTTAATTGCGGTAAATAATCTACAATGCAAGCATTAAATTAAATGGTTTCGTATCGTTTGAAATTTAATATGGTCTGCTTGATACGTATATCCGATAACAACGCAATCAATTACAAAAATATTTCGATTCGTTTATGTTTTCGAGATTAAATGTTAGCACATACAACTTGTATAATTAAAAAAGTTAAAGGATTATTTATAGCATAGAAAGGAGTAAACAATATATATCGCATAAATATGAATAAAAATCTAACAATAATTCTCTTCTTTTAGAAAGAGAGTAGATACCATTTTTGACTTTTTAAAAAAAGAATAAACTTGTTCGCCATATATGCGTGCTGTGATCCATGATAATGGACATATAATGAATATAATCTTTAAAAGTGGTTATTAATTTTATAGGACAGAAACGCATTTGATAGAATTAAATTTAAACTGATAAAATGCACCCTTTCTACAGCGCATAAAAAGTAGCTAATATAATACATGTTCTTTAATAATTACGTGACAATCGACGTGATTAACTTTGACTCAATTTTTTTAGTTAATTAAAAAAACATATTTGATAAAGCTGTGCGATAAACGGGGCGATTGAATTGTTCTTTTAATAATTCCAAGCATTGACGCATCCAAAAACACAAATATTGGAGTTTTCCATTTTATTTTTTCTATCGCATAGCTTGTTTTACGATTGACAGGCCTCTCGTTACCGTCTCTCGCATCACGCGACGAAATTGTTCGGGGTGCTCGGTAAATGTGGCTCTTTATTGGAAATTTTCTACCTCTGATTAACGTTCGCCAGCTACGAGCTTCGAAACGAGGGGAGACAGAGAAGAACGGTATATGTATCGCGCGTCGATTCTCGTTTTATCTCGAAATCGAAACGAACGTTGAAAATTAAAGTAAACGTTCCAAGTATCCGTCTTGTATACTCAAATCATCTCTAGGATAAACACACTGTATCTTGTAACCGCTGAAAAATTACTTGTACGAGAATCCAACATCGGATTGTAGGCGAAGTGTACTTATGATACTATGTATATTGCGAATCGATACAATATCGATGCTTATTTTTTTACATTATATTTCATTTTTTTTTTTTTTAATATTAACTACGTACTGACCGAGTAAAACGTCGATAGCTATTAACCTTAATTGTGACAAATTTACACTTTGTACAACTATTTTAATTCATTACATCTTGAAAACTCTGTGTTGCGCGTGATATTATGTATAAAATATATATAATATGTAATAGTTGCTATTTTTTTATGCGAGTCACTTATATATATATATATATATATATATAAAGCACCTATTTTCCAAGCATACAATTGTCACATTGGAATATATGTTTCTTCAATTATTAATTGAAAAGTTCTAAAGAAAGTCGATATTAATAGTTACGTTTATGCCTACGTACTATATACGTACTATATATGTATAAAGTCTTTATATACCACGGTAATATAACTGCAATTCTTAGAAGGAGGGCAAATTAATAATTGCGCAATATTAATAATTCTGCTCTTGCTCCATCTACATTTTTATCATACGCATTCTTAAGATGAAAATGAAAAGAAATTTGCTTCACGTGCGTCTGTGTGTTGTGTATATTAAATCGTTTATATTAAAATCTCTATAACACTTTTATTTAAATTAACATTATACATTTGTAAAAGCAAAAAAATAAGCAAAACTACCGTAGTGTACATATAATTTTTACACGATTGAATATTTCATCATATAAATAACAATACCGTACGTTATAATTCTGTGTTTTATAGTTATATCGAAAGTTACATTGTAAGAAATATTTGTTCCTGTTGTTTTACCGTTTATTTATACGTTCACTCTTTTCTACGGCACAGTAGCTCAGATTCGCACATCCACTGAAATATCGACACGAATTTTCCGACACACCGTACACCTTATTTTTACGTTTCGTTGCTCTTTAAGAACTGCTGGAGCGAAAAGACATGGCAACATAAAATACAATATTCGAGCTTGTTCGAGATTGTGTAATGTAATCTGGGTGTAGATCGCGACGACGGCGACGCAAGCGGAGCTGGTGCCGTTTGTTGCTTGCTTGGCGCTGCAGTTCACGTATGTAGAGCAAGTGGCAGCGTTCCAAATCTCGCGAGTACGTGGGATAAACATTTCCGCCACAGGACAACCGTTTCCAGCGACTTCGCAAAGGGGAGAGAAGGGGGAGGAAGACTGGGGTGCACCATAAAAGTATCAGTCCATTTGCAGGTGTTTCACGACAAGTTTTGCACGAGCATCTGGCTCTGCATACGTTTAAGCTGAACACAATTTTCATCCGGAGATTTTTTTCTTTCGTCGGAGAAATCAAATGAGAAAATTAACGGATTTCGATCAGCAGGATATTTTATGATTTTCCTAATTTTAAATTATTAAAAGTAAAATGAGACCGTTCCTTTTTTGTCCTTTCTCCTGTAACATTTAACACTTTTTATTAAGTTTGCTGTTAATCATGTCATTATATTAAATATGTAAAATTGAGAATAGATCGAGAATGTTAGAGAAAATTAATAGCTATTTTGATTTCACCGATAAAGATTTCAATATTAAGATTTCTAAAACTAAAATATTTAAAAGATTATCTTTAAAAATAATTGGAATGAATTCATTTCTAGAATGCTACAATGGTTGCGGTCAAGACAACGTTACACATGCTTCGAAATATTATTCTATCTTTATTCTCTATTTCTATTTCTTATTGTTATTTCTCTATTTCTTTATTCTTTATTTATGGAGTCTAAAACAAAGATAGAATGATGTTTCGAAGTATTCATAGCACAGTCTTGATCGCAGCCAATATCGCATATAATGTCGCATTTAATAGCAATCTTTTATTTTTAATAATTTTAGCATTACTCAGTGAGAGAAACAATTCTCTTCGCGCTATGAATAAAAATTTCTATGATATTCCTTTGAAAGTAATAAATTTTAAGTTTCGTTCGCGTTTATATTCAAGCGCGTTTTCTCATTTCTTCCGTAAAACTTAGTGAAGCTGCGAAATGTTTCTGCAAAGATAACGATATGCGCCAAAAGTTTACAATTTAATTTTTATTTGAGATTTATAATGGCGAAATAGTAATAGAGAAAGAAAAGAAGAAAAAGAGGAAGCAATAATGTAAATTTCATCGAATAGAAGTAGAATGGATCAAATAATGTGTACTTTCTTTCCTTATTAGTTACATATAAAATTGAGAAAAATATATGTGCATAAAATATAAATTATTTCTTTTATTCAGATTAATAATTATCTCTCTTTACTCCGAATAATTAAGTTCTTGAATGACATTGATATTTGGAAATTACATCAATTCGACGTTTATCGAATTACATGTTACTAAATCGATATCTGAGATTGAGATGAGAATAGGCTGGATTAATATTCAATGGAGATTTGACATTCGACATCTATTAATTGGTTCTTGTTCAAATATTGACATATGGTACAATTATGAAAATAAAATTTGTATAAATAATTTATCTCATGAATTAATTAATTGTTATAATTAATTGATTAATTACTATATTTAAAAGCGTGAACAAATTATTAAAAAAAAAGGAATCAAGAAATCTGTAAATGAAAATAATTTAAATTACTTACATGATATATATATAATAATGTAATTGATGACAATGTTATCACATAATGCTGTCAATAGGCAGGTTTAAAATATATAGAAGAGGATTTTTTGATATCTTTATATTTTTTTCTCTCTTTAATAAAACTGCTCAGATCTGCTTTCAAGATATAAATTTATTTGCAATTTTCTTTTTAAATTTAATAAATAATCTTATCGTTTCCGCTTTTAGCCTAGTATTGTAAATAATAAAAGATACTTTTGATACGTAAATAATTTTTTTTTTTAGTTTATTATATCATCATTTAATTCTGCTAGACTGAAAACGAAAAAAGATGCAAGAAAATCTAATAATGTTTCTAGAGATTCTTGAAATTTTTTTATATGACATTGATTGCCGACTCGTGAGAATTCATGAAACAAATATACTGAACTACAAGCGAGCTTGAGTACTTCGCGGGCACTAATCGCACAAAGTGGCTGTAATCGGCAAACTTTTTGAACGATTCTCACTCTTCGCCGACCGGCAGATTCGATGAACGTGGGAACGACCGGCTCGCGCGACTAATGGAATTATAGGACGACGGTCCTCTACCGATCTCGTAGCGGGACTTAGGAGCTTGCGAAGCGCGTCGCACGAATACTATCAGACAAAACTTTTCGGATCCTCTCCGCCAGTTTTGACGTTCTCGATAATGCTGCAACTTTGCGCATCAAGGTCGCTACAGCTAAAACGTGATTAAAAATTGAACGCTTCCTGAGTGAAGTTGAACGGAGATTCTCGATAATCCAAACTCTCTAATACACTTAAATATCGATACCAATATTGAGAATTTCAAAGCCTTCTTATGTTGCTAACAAGTGTGTATGTGAAAATAACGAAACGTCTTTCTTGTCTTCTAATTTTGTTTTATAACTTATTAAAAATAATTTTTTTTAAAAGACAACTTGGAAAAATGCTTTTAATATTAGAGTTTAATTAAATTTAATATATGTGAAACCTGGACACAGAAATATATTTGAAAATGTGTATTTTTTATTTGATAGAATGTCAGGTGGGGTCAGTAAGATATCGGGATATCGCTTACATCCCTAATCAAGGCGTAACATGCAAGAGGGTGCTCGGGTGACCGGTATAACGCTCGGCTCTAAAATTCACACCTTTTGTAAGGATCGGGGAGCGGTACCGGGTCGACCGCTGTTATCTGGGGCACACATCTCCCGTGCTAATGCAATACAAGGTACCGGTAGGGCGATATATCGGTCGAGTAAAAATATATGAGCCTCTAATAGGCGCCACACTGTCGTGGCGAAATTCATCAGGGGTGAGAAACCGGAAGATGTCCACGTGCAGCGTCGCGCAGCCTTGCCGTCCGATTCTAGAACATATTTCCTGATCTTTTTCGAAAAGGACGATGAGAAGACCAAATGAAAATTTTTTTCTGGCCCGGAAAAAAGAGAGACAAGATATTCTTGAACCAAACGACGGAATAGAAGAACGTGTCCGTCATTATTAAATTATTATAGTTATAACTATGTTTTTCTGATATTGTATGCGGACCTTATGAAAATTTAAAAAGAATTTTGTGAATGTTATTGATTTTTTATGAATAATGTTACTTTTTTAATTTATATCTTGAGGTTTTTAATTTATATCTTTACTAATTTTTAATGTTAGATAGCTGTGCAATTATCCAAATTTCATTTTTATACGCTCATTGATAATGTATATTTTACAGAAATATTTACTATATTTTTTAATAACAAATAAGAGATTAGCATTATTTCGGATTATTCCACTCCTCGCTCTCCCCTGTGTCATTAATCTTTTCATAAAAAGGTTTGAAATTGATTATTTCTTTAGTGAAAATAATTTAACTATGTATTATTTTTAATATTAAAAGCAATTTTGATAACTTAATTTCTTGCATTTTTGACAAAAATTTTAGACTATTTAATTTAATTTAAATCTTCAATTCAGTTTCCGTTAAAATAAAATTCATATTCATAAATTGAACAAAGAAAATTATTTATTTGCATCTTTTTGCCTTTTTGTTCATAAAAAGCTGCGTTCAAATTACAATACTTATAATTTCAAAATCTATATTTTATCTATATTTCAAACATTAGTACGCATACGTGTTATTGTAAAGGAAAAATTTATCGTATAGAATTTGTAATTTGATTGATTACATCATGAAATATCCTGTAGGATAGTCTCAATATATTGTCACGCCACAGAATTACTTTGAACTACAATAAAAAAGAAAGTTTTTATTTCAAAACGTATAGTATAAATTGTAATCTAATCTTTTCCTTTAAAGCAGATGAAAAATACACTGACCTTTCGACAGCGACCGACAAAATCGTTGACATACAAAAGAGATAAATGACTCTTAAACTTTTCAAACCGAAATATCTCTATTCTATCCTGCTGAGTAATCCGTGTCTAACTAGGCTTGTCTTGTGTCATCATGGCAAGAAAAACCTAAATAGAAATGACGGTTGCAAGGTCAACTAAGAATGGAAAGAGTAGGACAAAAAAAATGTAACCCTTCAAGTGCGGCACTGTGAGCTGTCGCTTTCGAGTCTCTTTGTTAAAGACGAAGTTATAACTGTATATAATTGTATATAAGTGTGTAGTCGTTAATGTCCCCAACTTTTTTATTCGAGACCATACATGGTAGTTGGTGTGCAAATATGATCGATGATAGTATGACAGTCCTCTCGGGATTTGCGAAATTTGTTTGTTCCGGGATATAGCATAATGAATTGATAGAGTGCTTACGACGATGCGTGTCTATTCAGACTATGGAATATTTGTAAATTAATGCACTGTCGTGTGAAAATAAACAATCAATATTTTTACGAGCAAAGTGCAAATTTTATTTATGACATTAAACTGTATTATTAATTAAAGAGTTTGGAAAAATTTATTTTAGAGATAATGTTGACGGATTATTTTTTTAGTAATATTAGTTTGTTTGTCGGAGAGAATAATAAATAGAAAAAACGCACACACAAATTCAATGTTTTTTGTCAACATAAAATCATACATCATAATTTTAGAATTTTTTTTATTGATACAAATTTTTTTATTTTTCTATAATTCAACTAAAGCGTTACATTGAAAATTATGTGTATATTAAAAATGTAATTTTACATTTCTTGAATCAGAGTAGAAACACACGATGCAGAGTGCTACATTAAAGTGCTATTTTTACGATGCGTATAATCATGGCTCGCGCGAAGAGAGAAGATAAGGTCTTTAAAATCCCGAACACATATTCGTTTTGCATTATTACTATATTTAAAACACGCGCGAGCGCGACAGTTAGATATTTACACCAATACTTATTTGCGACTTATGAAAATTTTAAGTCCCATAAATTAAGAATTATGGAACAGATGTAAATTATGATTATTACTGGTTTTACTGTGCGTGTATACGACCAAGAGTAGGCCTCAGCAATCCGGTGCTGTTAAAGTGAAAGTAGGAAGTCGCAACAAGCTCAAGTTTTTTACGAGTCGACCGATTAGTGGTGATTTTAAGTTATGTGTTAAGCTTCAAGGCTACCTCCGAATGCTAGAGATAAGTACATTTGTCACTGTTTTACGCACATCTAAAATGTCATTGTCGATACAAAGCTAATGTAACAGTTGTCAAAGTGACATATTTGTAGCTATGGGGCGTCTATCTTTGTAAAGAACTGAAAGTTATCTGTTAAAAGAAGATGTCTGCGGCAGATGACATTTTGATGTGGATTCCTGATATTTTTATAACAATAAATAATTGAGCAGGATATTATATTAACATGACAAGTTTTCCAATATTATATTATTAATAATTGCAATGATATATTTAAAATTAGAATCGGCGATAGTATTATCATGAAACTTTAAGTACGGTCGAATGTAATCAGAATTTATTTATAAGTATAAATGATTGAGTTTATATGTTCTATATATTACGAATGTCGAAATGATAATATCAAATAATTTCTCGCGCGTATATAGAGCATAATTGCAATACGTCTCTAGGAGCCGTTAAAGGCAAGTGCCGATATTGTCTACCGGGAAACTTAATCTTCGGCTGCTGCTGCTTCCAGGCGAATGAGGTTTCATTAAAAAAAATCCAATTTTCAAGAGCGACTACGCTCAAGCCAAGGGGCAAGAATTAAATTCTACGTGCTTTTTTTTGCTTACGGCGGCGCAAAATTTGATGGGCTCAGAAGGAAACTCTCCCAATACACGGCTAGCATTCTAGAGTACGTAAAGAGATCGATATTAAAGCGGACAAGAGATGCATAAGTAGTAGATAAACGGTTATTGAATTGATGAGAAACGTATTAATTATATTAAATTTACAATTAAACACATGTTATTGCTTATAATTAGAATATCACAGTATAAATTACATCTTGTATAATAATTATATGAGCTATTTATTTTGATAGAATTTTTCGTTTTTACAGTACAATAAATATAAACAAAATAAAATTTTTTTTTCGCGAGTATTCCGTTATTTCAGAAATAGATTGTAATGTATTGAAATTTTGATTACCATCGTGTTTTAAATCTGCATATTGGTTTCTTCGTTGAAACATTATGTGCTTGACTAAATGGACAGATATTTGAAACATATACAACTGATTCTGTTTACTGCACATAATTTACTCACTAACGCGATATAACGCAAGATATTTCAATTTTGCTGATGTCGCCGCTAATGTAATCATGTAGATAGATAGATGAATATGTTTTAGATGCTTGAAATATGTATATGACAGACACCGAGAATGTATACTGAAAGCCAGAGAGATAGCAGCAGCGATGACTAATGACGTCTATTTCGCGATACATACTTTTGCTCGTGTGACAGTCACTTTTATGACGCGCGCGGTATCTCAAAGTAAAAGGATCTACATATTCAATTAATTGTCGGTTAATTGTGGTCGGTATGATGCGGGTATCATGGTGGAAATTAGCGTAATCTCGTGAAGCATGAGAACTCGTCGCGCGTATCGAATTTATGCGTGTTGCCCGCAGTGGAAATGGAAATGTCACTCTCATCGACGCCATTCGCCGAATGGGAGAGCTATGTGAAAAGTGTCTTGCAAATAGTGGTGATGTAATTACGGGATCGTACCAAAATTCACACCGCAAATATGCAGTAATCCCCGGGGACTGCAGTTTTCATCGTAATGAAAGGAATTTATAAGCAGCTTCGCAAATTAATCTAGTTTTGTTGAAATTTCCATATATTGAGCTTAAATCAATTTTCGCTGATGTGAAAATTTCTCTGGGTTTTAACAGAATTGTAACTGTTATTTTGCTGTAATAATTTGTTTTTGTATAATGTACTTTTTTGACGATAATAATGAACAATATGACGATAAAATAACAAACATTAACTAATACCAAATATACACAGAGATTATTAATACTAACAAATGTAATTATAACATCAAAGAACAGAAATATAACAGTGTGTCATTGAATTAATGACTTGAAGTTATAAATTTGCTAAAAAATAACTGTGTTGTGTATTTTGATTTTTTGGCAATTGATGATTTCTAAATAATTTTAGCTTTAGCGAAAAGTTTATTATTTATTATTGCAACATATAAAATTGTGACATTAAATAAGACATCTTCTCCGCGACTCTCCGGCTTTCGTTATTCAGCTGCATCGATAAACCATGAAATTGACTACGTTTTATTTCATTCAGTAGAAATTTCTTTCTCGATTCTGATCGTCACGCTGAAGTCCAATGGTCAAAGGAAAAAAAAAAGAGGGTAACATCATTCTTTTCGAGGATGTAGAGCCCGCTTGCTCGCGAGTATGATAAAGAGATTTTTCCCGAGCCTCTCCCGTTCCCTCGTCTGATCCGAGAAGAATGGCACGAGTGGAAGTGTCGAACATGTGGCCGGGATTGGCCGGCGCACTTCCTCGACCGAGGAAAACTCGGCGGAGGAGTCAGGTGCAAGGATGTACATGCGCGCGGACGTCGAAATATTTCTGAAAGGAACGGCTGGTTAGGACGCGTACGGAGGATGGGGAAGGAGATGTGGGAGATCCGGAAAGTCCTCGGCGAAGGGTGCAACCTCTCTGCCGCGTCGCGGCTTCTTCGAGAGGAATGAGAGAGAAAGATGAAAGAGGTTGATCGTGTGCGCTGTGCTAGAGGAGAGAACGGGGGTGGTCGTTCGGTCGTTCGTACGTGAAGGGTCGGTGTTAGGCAGTCGGAACATGGCATAGCGCGCGCGGGAAGAACGGGCAATCGTAGGGAGAGGAACCGACCACCGTTGGAATGCGAGTGAAACGAGGATGGATCGAGCCAAGGAAAGAGAGAGAGAGGGAAATGGGAGGAAAATGAGAAAGAGAGAGCAAGGAAAAGGAATAGTTCCTGAAGAAGGAAACGAACGGAGAAAGAAGAGAGAGAGAGAGAGAAAGAATGAGAATGACGGAGAAGGGATCTCTCTCTTGAACGGGAGATAGGGCGCGCGTAGAATCGCGCGCGTGAGCGACCGCTCGAAAGATGTAGTGGGGAGGGAGAAGTGGTGGGGACTCTTTAGGAGGGGAGGCCGAAGGAACCAGTCGGATCCCGGCTTCAGGTCGCAGTGGCGCTTCAGTTTACAGGCTGGTGCTGTGGCGCGCGGTTGGTTAGCTTGCGTGCGGTGTGCGCGTCTTCTCGTTGAGTGAAAGGGAGAGAGAGAGAGAGAGAGAGAGCCGGCTTGAAATTTCGATCGTTTAACGTGGCAAGAGACGAGATATAGCGATAACAGTTCTCACGATTACAATACTCGACTTGGGCAATTATCCTTCGCTGAGTGATATTCTCGACTTTAATCCGACGTAGTCTTTTTCGTCGCGCGAGAGATACAATTTCGTACTCTTTTTTTTTTTTTTTTTCTCGCCGGCAATCAATTCGATCGATGAAATTTCGCCGATTACGATCAGTGAATAGTGTGACATCTGCTTTAACCGCGTAAATCGAAAACGCAACTTTCAGAGTGTCGCGACGAGACGGAACAGATTGAAGTGACGCGCGGATAAACAGATCGAGAGAGGTGCGAGGTGCGAGGTGCGAGTGGTTGTCTATCATCGACTCGCCGCAGAGAATTATCGGCTCGTATCGGGTTATAGAAGGGCGTAATCCAGGAGCTCGTAAAGTGAGTGAGTGACAGTGGCGGAAGTGTGTGATCGCCAGGACGGCGGAGGATAGGAGGGGAAGTTCTTAACGACACGCGGAGTGTATATAGCGAGAGAGGATCATCGTTTCTCGAGGGTCGAGACGACGCGTCGCGACGCGCGTCAAAATCGCAACGAACCCGGAGACATCTCGCTGTCGTCTAGATTTCTGAGTGGTAAGTTTTCTCGAAGATTCGCTGAATCTTATCTTATCGATAATCGACGACCGAAACTTAAAAAAAAAAAAAACAGGATTTCGAGAAAAGCGTTTAAAAAGAGTAGATAAGATTAGATAATCTTTACAGCGCATTCCTTAGCTGTAACGGTTAATAATTTTTTATTTTACATTAAATTAAATATTCATGTATTATATAACACGTTTTTTTTTATTAGAAAATTTGGAGTTTTTTAATAATTATTTTGTTTCTGCTTTACAAAAATTTGGATTGACATGAAAAGTTTGAGAAATTGATTGAGGTTTGATTGTTCCAAATTCCTCTCTTAATTGAGAGAGGAAGGTCGAATACCTTTTATGAAAAAAATTGTTTACCATCACTTGTCTACAGATTGGCACAATTTTGGTTTCAGCGTCACAGTAGACAAACTTTCCTCTGACAAAAGTCAAGGATTCTCTGACATATTTGTCTCATTGTCAATCCATAAAGTTTTGTGAAACGAGTCACTATTTTAACGGATGCTCTCGCGATATGTTCAAATAAGTAACGACGATAAGAATTCGAAAAATCTATCGTAAATCCATCAGTGATTTCATGGTAACTTGATATAAGAATATTCCAGGAAAGAAGTGGTACACACTTATCTTTTGAGTGTTTCTCTTAAATGTTTTTTGACGTAGCGTTGAAAAATGTTTGCTTTGATAGTGATTTTGTTTCTTTACAGTAAGTAAAACACGTCATTAAAAGTGTTAAAAGAATAGAATTTTAAAGAGAAAAAATTTACTTGCGATAATATACTTGCGACATATATGTATATATATATATATAAAAAAGAATGCTTTATAAACATTAATATGATTTATAAAAAATGCATAATACCTTTTTTTTATTACACTTTTATTTTGTTTCGTTCGAATCATTTTTGCTTTTTTACTACTTTTATTTCGTTTCATGTAAACAGAGAATAGTTCTTTCTATTGATATAGTATAAGATTTTTGAAACAAAACACTCTTGTCATAAAATGACATATTTATTGATTGTACTCACAATCGCGCGGTACCTTTTAGAAACATAGTCCGAGTTATGTTTATATACATTGCTCGTATTATGTTTACGAACGATGACTGATAGCGAAACATTCAGGCTTACTAAGAAAATGACGCGAAACTGAAACGAAAGTCAAATTAGTTGAATAATATGTATCTATGTATCGATGTATCTTATTTGGACAGAAATATGATTCCTGTCATTTTAAAACCAACGGTACATTATTATTTGAAATCCTTTTATCGCATCGGAAAAAAATTGTACGCAATTGTTATCGCAAAGAACACAAACGTCAACAGTCTGCCGTCGCTTGGCGATTTAATATCAAACGGTTAAAGTTTCTGATTCACCTGGCAACCGAATAGTAGGCATCGCGAGAGTCATTTCGCGAGTAATGCTTCACGGTAATATTCGCAGATCGATGTTTATGCCGTGGCGCCTGTCACGCGCAGTCTGTCGCTCGGAGCTCCCACAATACAGTGAAATACAAAAGTGATCTCGCACGCGCAGCAAAAAAAAAAAAATAAATAAAAACGTGCGATCGTAAAACACGGAGGCTCTCGATCATGCGAAACATACCAGCGCGTATGTCAGTGCACGTATGTACTCGTAGATAAAATGGTAGAACCGACCTCGGATCCCATTTAAAGTTTGCGCTAAATCGCGGAAATTTAGTACCATGTGGCACATACTAGTGTCACACATACAAGCTGTCACTATCGCTATTTCTGTTCACGACAGGTTCTTTGACGAGTACGAAGTCGATTTTTCTATATCAATAATTTATTGGAATGTGTGTATGTGTTTCTCGTAATTGAGTTATTTAATATCTAGAATTTATTTTATTTAATTTGAATTTAAACAGAATTCTCAATGAATGACAAAACAAATTAAAATTAAAATTAAAATTAAAATTGTAATTGTCCAATACATAATTAGATAATTTAGATACAGACTGATCAGATTTAGAATCAGATGATTGTTTTGTGTGCCTTGAATTTTCACATGCACGTGAATAACTTTTCAAACTTTTATTTTTCCGCTTTAATGTCACAGTCAATGACATTGCGAGAGCTTTTCGCCGATGAGATTGCAAATCTCGACCAAAGGCGGCGTCCCAACTCGATTCTCGCGAATTTTCAATGAACCGACAATGGCCTAATTTCTGCGGGCACGTCCGTAAGATTTTTTTCGCGAAAGTTTCTCCTGGTATAATGGCGTTGTCCGCAGTTCAAGGCGGTGAATTTAAGAGCATTGTCGTGTCGAGCGGCCAAGTCGAAAATAAGAGAAATCCAAACGAAACTCTTTGCGTCGTGCCCACCGCAGGGAATTTTTCTTCCTTTCTTAAAATCTTTTTGTTGTCGGTATCCGTAAATCTTAATTCATCCAAGTCAACGTTTTCCATTGTTTAAGATTTATAGGAAGTCATTCATATCAATCATTTTTCTTCTTACATAACACCAATAACTTATATTGTTATAATAAAACGAGTAGAATTATTGTATTGTTTGATTAATTTAATATATCTTCGATTATAGTATGATTTGACAGTTTCAAAATACGATAGAGAATTCTACATATTCCATATTCTTCTAGTTTTCTAAAGTTGAGTGTTTTAGGACTTTTTTCATATAAATTTCGGCTATTAGCTAAGCTTTCCTTACATCTATCTGTAAAATCAGATGTAAAAAGTATTTTATTCGAAAGGGATAATCTCTCAATAGAATGGTAAACATTACTTAGGACAAGCATTAGGACATTGAAATTATCATGAGATTCTTGAAAGGGTTAAGCTGAAGTTTACGAGGCATTTCCTAATCCGTAAACAAACTTGACAGTTCTTGACGAGGCTCCTTAAACTGTTGCATGCCTTATAACGGGCTTTAATACGAACTATAACAGAACTCACGAGCATAGATTTTTAGTGGTTTATAAATACGATAGAGTTTTCTCTCTTTCCTAAGTGACTTTATAAATATAGTTAAAAAAATATGGAGATAGGAGAGAATGACGAGAATATGATAAAAGTTCACGGTAAATCATTCATATATTGTAATCTTTAATGTATCAGGCGAACGTATTTGATGAGAAATTGGAATGCAAAATATATAATTAATCTTTGACTCCTCTATATTTATTACCTTTATATATTTTTCAATCTTAATATTTAACTATATTTAACTTATAAACTACAAATTGTTCGAATAATATTTTCAAAATTAATGCAGACAAACGTCATTTAAGTAGTTAATAATTTTCTAAATAAAATTTAAGAAAATAATAATAATTAATACTCACTAAATCCCATCATTGATCCTGTGTATAAAAGTTTTCCAATATTTTATTTTGCGTCTTAAAGTTATTCTGTATATTATTCGCGGCTTTTTATGTAATGAAAAAAAAAGAATTATTATTGAGACGTTAATATTAATATTCGCTTGTTTCGCGTGGATATCTATTTAACATGCAATTTATGCCATTGATTTCTAGAAATAAATCTGTAAAATCTGTAAAAAAGATACGCAAAGCAATTGAATCATTCTTGCGTAGGTTTGAAAAAGAAGAAAGGAAAAGAACCGATCCGATTCATCTGTTTGATATCGCGGCGATTCGTGGAAATGCCGCGCGTTCGCATTTCTAGGAATGGCAGCTCTCTCTTTCTCTCGGCGAAGTGTGAGAAGAAGATTGTCGTAGTAGACGCGAGAGATAGTGCGACAGCCGTCGGGCGATGTATCACGCGACTGTCGTATGTCGTGCCGCGAGGATCTTTACCGGCTATCTGCTTTAAGCTCACTCCGCTCTCGTAAACGGTCCTCAGCGGCGCGACGTTGAGGCCGTTTGCGTTTCCACGAACTTCCTGCTCGCTTTCTCCTTCGTCGCTCTCGCATGAAAATTATCCTCCCGTTCGCTTTAGCGTCCGGCCGCGGCCGTCGCGTCGGGCGGAAAAAGCAATCTGTTAACGGATCTCGTCCTTTACGACGAAAGCGTTTTACAAATTTGCTTTCTATCTGAAGGATTAGTCAATCTTAATATCCGCGATACCGATCATTAATCTTTCCGTGAAATTCGTTACTTCCTTTCCAGTCGAGAAATCTTATATCGAAATTGTATCGATATCTATTTTTATTCGCGCACGGTAAATCAATATTCTATCTCTTACAGCTTTTTTCTTACGTCTTATACTTTGACTATCTAATTTATTACTTTTATCGATGTTAATTTTTTTTTTCTAGAATATATAAAAGATAATGTAATAATTTTTCCTCTATATATATTTTGTATACTTTTTATATTAAAAACAGTGAAAAATAATATCTGGTTGATAACGCAACAGCGCAACATTAAATATAGACTATAATTTAAGCGCGATGCACTTTAAGCGATAAATAAGGCTATTATTTCATAAAATTCTAGTACATTACAGTCGATTGTGTATTTGACAATTTGCAAAGAACACGGCATTTCTAGTACGAAAATTTCTGAAGCTTTTTATTCTGTTACGTGCGATAATAAGGTAGCGTGGCATATTAAATTAGTCACGCAGACTGTAGCGCGTAATTTGCATTGAAATTGTAAAGATATCGGCAAGTAACGTATGACGTTCAGTTTATACAAGAATACTAGTGCCTGGAAAAGCATTTATGTACATAATATATATCTCGTTTGAAAATAATATCTCATTTAAATAATCATTTGTAAAATTTCAAGATCGCTCGAATTTTTTATTGGTTGTGAGATTAATATCAGATTAATGTTTATTTTATTTATATTTTTAAACTGTATGTTTTATAAAATGTTTTATACGGTGTGTCAAGTTTCAATCGACCTATAAATTATCAGGTCAAGCTGTAATGAAAAAACTTTTTAGAATGTTAAATATTTTCAAATAATTAAATCTAAAATCTATTAAAAAATGCTATAACCATTATTTTTAAATAATTAGACTATAGTTCCACTTAAACTTTTTAAAAGACAATTATTGTTTTAATTTTTCACGGAAAATACTTTTTGATTAATCTGACGCTAATGCATATCATTTATAATAATAGTACTTTTTGTTCAATTTCCAAATAAATATATTTGACAAATTCGCCATATCAGTAACGGTCTGAAATGATTTTTCTCCAACAAACGAGATAAGCAGATCTAGGACGATCGATGGGACAGATAGAACACTTTTTAAAGAATATGCATTATTTATCAAATCCCTGAGTGAATCAATGATAACGATATTTTCGTCCGCCTTTTACCGTACGACGTATTCGTGTACATCCGTCGTTTATTCGTTAATCCGCGTATGATTTCGCGGATATCTCCCTTGATGAGGATCGTGGGCGATGTCTTAAATAGCCCTGATAGATAAGACGGAGAGCATTCATATATACTTCTAAAGATCGGCATTCGAGTAGAGGGTGTAAGATGGACGGATGAACAGACGGATTCGCTCACGCGAATTTTCGTTTCGCGAGCCGGCGCGATTAGGATCTCACTCCCTGTAGATGTGTTACAGCGGTGGATTTCGCGTCCGTGCGCGGGTTATATCGATCCCCCCGAGTTTATTTTATGCCTCTATAAATTAAGCGGCGTTGAAGTACGCCGATAAGTACGACGAGGACTTCCAAGAATACACCACGCTACTTAGCATTTCGCAATTTCATTTCCGCGTATGCGCGCGACTACGTGCCCGCGCGTCATATCCGCTTCATGGAGGGTTCATTAAAGGGCGAGTATATGTACACTTTATATTCACCCGCGGCTGACGTAAACGAGTCGGTAGTCTCCTCCAATATAATTTCCAACGCAAAAAAAAAAACTCACTCTCGACCGGTAATTTATTACATCTAATTTTAATTCAACGGTTTTCGAGATTGATTATTTTTACAACGAGCATTTCCATGTGTTCCGCACAACTCATTTTCTACACCACTCTACTTCACTTTATGGAGTAGCTGCCCTACTCTTGCAACACGCACGATATCCTTCATAAGTAATTTACTCACATATTGCATTTATCGTTATACAAACGTTCTACAAGATTCGAGTCATGTAGCTCTCTCAAAACGAACCGCTCATGCGTTTATTCTATTCTGCACCGTTTCACTCAACCGGCACCCACGTGAGCCCCTGACACCCTTTCACTTTACAGGCAAATCACACGTTTGTCACGTATTTCCGCTTGCGCTTATATGCATGCATCGAGTTTTTCTTAACATCCTGTCGTCTTATGCAACGCCTGCCAGGCGTTAGGTTAAAATCTGAGAGCATGAGATATCGCGCATTGTTCTCCGGTTGATCTGATTTTTCGGCGTACTTTCCTTCGAGAAATCCGACTTTCTCACAAAGTTTTAAAACACCTGAGGATTTTATAAATCATTTTTCAAAAACACACCACGCTCTGTGCGTGTTTATAATTATGACACGATTTATTATACGTACCTATTTATTAATTGTGAATATTATAAACGAATTTTTTATATATTCACAATCCATACGAATAATACAAATAATATTTTATTTACAATCTAAAAAATATATAAAATATATATTTTTTAATAAACATCTTCAGCCATTTATCAACACTGTGTCGAATAAAATCGTCAAAAATTATAAAAATGCAAAAATTTTTCCAATATTTTGTATCGTGTAAAAAAAAACAACTTATAAAAGAGATTGAGATTTTCTTCCAGTAAATAAAGCTTCGATACCTCGAATGAGTTGACTCGTGACGTCGATGGCGAGCGTCAATTAATATCATTAGTTGCTAAAGCTTGATAATACCAATTAGCGAAATCCGGGCGAGCGCGGCAACCCCCGATGTTTGACACCCTCTGCAAGCCCAATTATCCTAATCCGAAATGAACAACTACGTGCCGTCGCGCTGCCAAACACTCGTTTGCGCTAGAACAATTAACGATCGTCATTCCGACATTACTGTACAAGCCGTTCGTTAATTCCACGCTCGCAACTCTTTATTTAAATTATCTGTCAGCCTCGAATACAGCATAATAATTATGGGATGGGATAAATCCGACGTTGATCAAAGGTCGAGTAAGTCACTATGGGAAATCATTGTTCACTGTAACGTATGCGTATCTATCGACGAAATGTCAAACTAATCAAAGAGACAAGTGGGCGAGGATGATTATGTGTATACATCTTTAGGAAGATTGATTTCTATGCTCGGAGATATAAATGATTACTTTTCTTTATGTCAAACGTATTATCGATCTCTACGTTAGTAAATATTTAATAAAGATTGCCCCGATGTATTCAATTATAAGCTATCATTACTATCTAAACTTTCAAGTTCCAGCAATCTTAGAATATTCAATGTTAATTAAATTCGATATGTTTCTCTTATCCGTTTATTCCTTCATCCGTTTCCTCTCTAGTTAATTATTATTCAATAACGTAGCATTTCTATTCCTCTGTCTTCTATAGCGCTTCGCTAAGACCATAGCGAAGCTCGTGAATTCCGATTGAATTTGGATTGTTATGGAGTAGTTGATAATTCGATTTAGTAAAGTTGCTTATTCTCGTCTCTTGCATTTGCACTATCACTTTCGAGAATCCGTCCAATTAATAATCCAGTCTCGAACTTCTCAAAACAGCATTGTTGAAGGAATTTGAGCAAAGTACACATTGGGTTGATTTTACCGAATAAGAACATTTCACGCGCGTGTATTACTCTTAAAAAATTTTACAATTTAAAAAAAGTTTGTATTATAAAATTTATTTTAAAAAATTATATAAAAATATGTTATATAATTTTGAATTTTTATAAACTAAATTTTTTAAAATTTTTATATTTTTATTTTTATTTTTATTTTTATATTTTTATATTTTAGTTTTTATTATATTTTTTTTATAATTTTATAAATATTTATATTTAAACTAACTTCTTGTTTTTATATAAATTACATCATATTTGCCTGATAGGTTTATATATTTATATTATTCTCTAGCGTTATTTTAAAACGTCACAGAGAATAGATTTAGTTTAATATAATTCCTTAACAAATCCTTAACAATGTTTCACATTCCATTACATTACAGTAGCTACTCTGTCGCCGGTCGTGTTCCGCGATCGTCGACTCGCGTCCACGCCTTGTCCACGTCGTGTCATTGAAATATCAAATTAGTCGACTGATCAAAGATCCCGTCCAGATTGATCGTTGAAAATAATGATAGCCGCGAGGAATGCTAACGTAAGGGACGAGAAGGGTAGGAACTAGAAAGAAAACGAAGCCTACGTTCACGTTTTGTCGCTCGATCTGTAATTTCGTCGTGGAAAGTCGAATGAAAGATAGCGGAGGAAAGAGTAAGGGGACGGAAAGAGATAGGGCTGGTGTGAGACCAGGCCGAGGCGCACTTACAAATTATGGAGAGAGTGGAGTCGCCACCAGCCGCTGGGACGACCCGGTAATTTGGGAAGGGCGACGAGATTAAGCTGCTTCACGAAAACCATCATTTCGTCGCGACAAAGGTACGCATTATCCGCGGTAGGACGGCGGGACGATGACAGGCGCGTTGGCGCACTTTGACTTGCTAATGTCGAATTGGTCTCGCGCGTACGACGATCGTTTGAGTTTCTTTCGGTTTTTGTTTTTTTATTTTATTTTTTTTTTTTTTATTTTTTTTTTTTCTTGGAGGGGGCTCCTGCACGATTATTACAAGTATACGTCGATATCGATTGCGTTACGACTGTAGGGACCACTTTTCTGAGCTCTGAATTTGGAACATTAAATCCTCGCGGCTTTAAATGGTACGTTATTAAATCTTTTAAACTGTGAAGTAAGAGGTCCAAAGTGGCACGTTCTTAAATCTTTTAAGCTGGATTTAGAGAACGGTGAGATTATATATATTATACTTCATTAATCTATACTTCACTGCGCTATTGAAAGATGGTAACGATTATTAAGATTATATTGGATTCAATAATATTGGCTTATCGTTTGTTTTCTATCAAAACCGTTTTTCTTTTCTCAGAGATCGATCTTCCCTGATCGATGCTGACACAGTTTTCCCATGAATATCCGGGAAACGAGCCCTTTGTCTGTCGAGCAGACAAAGATAGCAGATGCGATCGATATCGTTGCCTGCCCTTTCGACGTTTCGAGACCTACTAAGGCAGGAATCGTCATTTCGCCACAAGGAAAGTGTATTAGCGGTTCCCTTTGATTTGCTAATTTCCAACTGCCCGCGAGCGGAATGATTCGCCCTTTGATCTTTTGCGCGTATTAACGACGCAACGCAGGCGTTAAGCCGCCGTCGCAACGTTCTTGATTTTCGTCGCTTTGAAGCGAGGTGAAAAAGTGAATGCTGCTTCTGTCATCGGAAAAGCAGGTTTGTTCACGTTAAATAATGATGCTTGAATTTAATTTATATTTAAACTCACAGTATACTTTTCAAGTATATAATATCATAATTATATCATCGCTATTCGATACTTCTTTCTACAGTATCTATTAATGTTTTACACTTTACCCTATTGATAACGTTTATAACTATCGAAAAGAGTGTGTTAGGAATGTGATGTTATAAAAAAAAATACAATAATTAAATTTTAGTTATTGAAAAATATGAAATAATATTATATTTCATGAATATTATATTTCATATTTTCCAATAACTAAAATTTAATTTTAATTAATTTTTATAAGTTTTTTCAATTTTATATCATAATTTTTAAAAGTTATTGCGTAACACACAATCAAACTGAACAGCAAATGACAAGTTTTTGTCTTGTTGATCGTTTTCAAAAAATGTTAAAATTACAAATATTGATGTTAAAAATTTAATACAATAACGTAAACAAAATTATCTCAAGTTGAAATTGCATTGCGCAATCTTTAGATATTTCTAGAACGCGCGGCAAGATGAACGATGAGATACCTATTAGTTTGCTTCTTAGCTCTGCTGATCGCATTCGTTTCCTTTAGTTGTGATTTTATTCCGAGGAGCAGCTGTAAGAACGATACATCGTTCTTTCCTCGTGACATTGAGTATAAATCTAGAATTTCAGAGCGGAAGAGAGAGAGAGAGGGAGGGGGGAAAGGAGGGACAGGAAAGCGATATAATTAATCGAACTGATTTCCGTCGTCACTTCGACTTGCTAATTCGCGAATTCGGCGGCGCCGAGGTCACGGAAAAGCGCACGTCCGCTTTTGTCCCGAGAAATTTTCATCGACGCCGTTATATTTCATACGTATTGTCCGTTTCGCGTTCCGTCACGCTTCGCCGGAATCCGGTCATTCAAGCTTTTGTCGCGCGCTAAAACCCCGAGGTATGAACCGAAATGATTAATCGAGTATCGGTATATCGTTGTGCTGCGTCGCGCTCGCGCCGCATCGCGCGTCGATCGATGTCGATATTGATGTAGATTTTTTTTCGCTTGGCGTTCGCCCTGGTAAGCGGGAAATCAAATAAACGACGCTATCACCACGCCTATCACGGCCCTCGTGGATAACGAAGTTTGTTTTTTCCGGAAAACTTGGGTGCACCGTCGATCGCGCTCTGTTCCATGCACGTAAACTAATTTGGACGCCATTACACGAAAAATTATTTACTCGCTGTGAGTTTATTGCGTGCAAAAATAATCTAATGTATTTTATTTTTATTGATGCACGCATTTATGTAGCACATCTAAAGGGTTTTGAAATAAAAACTTTGTATTGAAACTTTCATAGGTACTATTATATTTCAAGCAGGGAATCTGTGCAGATATAGCCATGAAGAATCGACAAATTAAAAAATCAATAAAATATGAAAAATTTCAAGATTAGCATTCTATTTTCGAAATAAATTTTTTTATAAATAATTTCGATGAGAAATGAGAGAATAATCCCTCTTGCGAGTGAGGAAACGGTGGGGGAGCCGAAGGGTAACAGATAGGCCGCGTCATCTGCAACGGATGACAAATGTCGACCGTTAAGAAGTGAATGGGCAACTCTATACATCATGGAGATAATTATATTATAGTGTTTCTGGCAAGAGTATTTTTAGGCATCTAGAGCACACCGGTCCTCCCCTAACAGTCGCATCCCTCTCATCCGCAACTGTACGCTTGTATCGCGCGCGAAGATAACAGAAATAGATCCTGTTACAAAGGGGTGAAACATTAAATTGTTCATCGTTTGTCCCCCTTCCCCGTGTCCAAAAAATGTGCAGCTGCAACTGTAACAAATTATTCATTTACGCACAAACGACATTAATCTGCGCGTAAGATACTATTTAAATTGTCATTTTACTACAGAGGTCTCCGAGAACCCCGGGATGTTTTTGTAAAAATAGATAGGGGATGAGGGTTATAAAGAAGAAATAAAAATTATTTCAGTACTAAAGTAGCCATAGTTTTACAAGTTAATATAGAAATATGTTTTTTAATGGATAGTAATTTTTTTCTCTTGGCTGCAAAAATATTTTTGCTGATCTCGTAATCTATTTTAATCTTTATCGAAACGTATTTATAGATATACATATCAATACATATATACACACCAATTTCTAACGGTATCAAAATTACCTGTCTTTGATGGCCTTTGAGTTTCATCTGCAACATTTAATTATACGCTACATGTTCCTAATTCGCACATACATATACGCAGTGAATATGATTATAGTACGTTGAACGGAATCCTCTCTCAAGATAATTAGTTTGTAGAGATGCTAATTTTAGAGACGAGCACGTATATATACACTACCTTAGTGCATTCGAGGACGCTAATACAGTGCGATTTCAAACAAGCTTACAAAAAGCAAGAATCAGTATCAAACGGCTCTTAATGTGAACAATCTGCGTACTGTGCAGAGAGAGAGAGAGAGAGAGAGAGAGAGAGAGAGAGAGAGAGAGAGAGAGAGATATGGAGAGAGCTATTATGCAATTCTGTGCCCGCCGGTGCATTTGCATGGTCGCGAACAAACGATATTCTCGTGAGCTCGAATTAATCCGCGGTTTGTGTTATGGCCATCAAAAGAACTTTTTTTTTACACACACACATATATATATATATATATATATATATATATATATATACCAAAACCGTCAGGAGCACACAAATCGTTGCTAGCATGACTTTAAGCGCTCTCAATGGTGGACTCTCGAGCACGTTCGAGTCTTTCCTTTTCGCCAAATGTCCTTTGAGGCACATAAGGATCCCATTGTTGCTCAGCATTAAATATTATTGCTCATGTACGACGTGAGAAAGATACTGAATTTTTAATGGCGCATACTTGTGATGTATTAAAGCGAAAAGCAACTTGTTCGAAGAAGTACATTATTTAGAAGGTGTACATTAATTTTAATATTCGGATACATATAAGAATATTCAGTAACACTATAAAAAGATTTACTAATAATTAAATAACTTGATAATATGAGATATATAAGATAAAATCTAAAAATTATCTTTGGATATCCTATTATGGATCGTTATTTGGGATACGATCATCGATCGTGATTTTGAACTCTTTCATTCTTCGCTGATTGAAAACTTGCCTCGCTTCTCTCGCGAACCTTAATGAGGAAACTTTGAAGTAAAGTTATCGCCGTTTTAGTGTCACGTTCGAGAATAAACTGATCTTTGACGACATTTGTACTTTTTGTAGGAATACAGTTGCTTTCTTATCGTTCATTTATTCTTATCGTCATATCAGCGACACGATGCCCTTCAATCTTTACGGATCTATATGATATTGGTCATAATAAAACACACCGTATCATTTAATCGATCATAGTGCAAATAATAGCAAATAATAATTTGAAAAATTGCATGTTGCATCTAATCGCTCTAATTTTAACGCGTTATTAACTCAATTACTATATGAAATAAAAATGTAGCTTTCCCTAGAGAGAAAGAGAAAGGAAGAGAGAGAGAGAGAAAATTCTGTATATATTTCTCCCTATCTCTTCGTTTATAATGAAAATGCTATCGGTATCGTGGTTGAAAAAGCAACGACGATAACGCATCTCGAAACGAGTTTCCTTCATTTTTGTACTTCAGCCGTGGCTTTTTAATTATCTCGCGCGGTGCGAATGACATCGGTGCACAAATTGAGAGGGAATGGACGACGAGCCGAGGGAAAGGACTCGAGAGCGTAGTCAGATAAATAAATTTGTCGAAGTCCTCGTGTCCCGTCGGCCCGGTTATTTGAAGGCATTCGAAGTATGCGGTGCAAACAGACGAAGGATGAGCGCTTAAACGTGCAACGTTCCAACAACCGTAATCGCGATTGAGTGGAAGTGCGATCCCAAGCACAATTAATTGCCTCTGATTCAATCTTTTTCAGCTGAATTTTGTCAGCATTGAGAATCTACAAGCAGACGTAGCTATAACTCTGTGTTATAGCTTATTAATAAGCTTACAATGTGCCAATATAAACGCATTGAAATTTTTTTGACTTTTTATTTTTTTCTAATAAAAGATAAAATTTGTCTGCTTCTTCTTCTATCTCAATTAATTTAAATAAGATAATCAAGAGAATGTAACGTGTATTGCAGTAAACTTTATACTCTCGACTCTCAACTTTCTGCCTTTCATTTTCATTAACATTCAACTCTCCGATCTAAACTCTCGAACTGTCATTTTGTAACTTTGCAACGTTCAGCTTTCAGCTTTCAAATCACAGTTTGCAATTTCTCGCTATTATATCTATTTCATTCTACATATAATTTAATTATAGTAATATACAATAAATAAAAAAAAAATCAATCTAGAACGCAATTGTAACAACTAACTAATTCATTACTTTCAATACTATCTACAGCATTGTTCTATCGATAAAAGTTGAAATTACATTTTGGAGTTTACGTTGGTTACTTGCAGCAGATTCGATTCAAGAGTCACGAGAGAGTTAATCGAGCAGCTAAGCCAATTCGATAATTAGACCGTTTTAATCCACTCTCGCGCGGAAAATACTTAATCCAACGGCATGAAAAGAGACGTCGTGTCTACGAAGGCTCCTTTCAGTTTGACGAAGATATTTCTCCTTGAGAGATGAACATTATATCTCACTGTAGCGCTACCGCGGTCGACGTTTAATGATAGCTCGTGCTCGTGCTCGTGCTCGTGCTCGTGCTCGTGTATTTCTCTCGATGTATGTAACCGACCGACGACTCGTACATTCGCGTAGCTCTGCATAGAGTTTTCGCCTGTTAACCTCTCCACGTCGACGATCGTCTCCGCGAAAGTCGAGAGAAGCTCGAGCGAATACGTCAGATTGTGCTGTAACATTTTCCGCGAGAGGATTTCCGACGCTTTAACGCGTCTGTTAATTCAAAGTTGAAGTTGAGTCGCGAAACAGGATCGTGACGTAAATTTGGTGCGTCGGTTTTCTTTCAAAAGAAAAATCTCTTATATTTACGAAATAGACTTTACTTTTTGTTTTTTATTTATTTTAATTAAAATAAATAAATTGGAATTATATTTAAATTTCTTTTTTTTCTTTTTTTTTTTTTTTTTAATAGTAATGACGTTAGAATAATCGCTCATATTTTGTATTAATATCGGTCATAGAAATATTTATGTAATTTATTTTTAAGAAAATTTAGTATATATTCTTTAGATAATCTTAAAGCTGTGTATTAATGACCGTGTGATATATCTGAAATTTATCGTCTATTTTTCTTTTATACGCAGAGAGATGATAATTAGCAGAAAAGCACTTTCGAGCGCAAGCATCGTTTCGATGGAACCGTGCCTTCTGCAAGTCGAGTACAGGATTTCGCTTAGGTTTCATGATCTCTTCGTAGGAAGTAATTAGATGTAAGGCTCACGACCACGCGCTCGTCTTCTACACTACCGTTCTGATCTCGGGTTCTATTGAGCACCAACTAAATTACAACAAAGCCGCGCAAATGTCATTGATCCATTACATACGCGAGAAGCAATTCACCTTGTTTCGTCGTTCCTCATGCATCGAGATACTTGGAGAGTTTAGGAAAAACACATGACACGAATAAATAATTGGTACTGAAAACAATTTATATTTAACTGGTTTATTCTGTTTTTACACAGTACTGGTGTCGAATGCTAATTATTAGTCAAAAATATATATAATCATTAAGAGTAATATCTCGTTCAAGTAACATTTGTTAGCGCCTGTTAATACATGGAGCTTATATATTATATATCTCATTGATTTACACTTTATGCACTGAAAAAAAATTATTTAATCTAAAAAAATATTTAGTTTAATACGTTCAAATAAGTATTTATTTAAATTAAGCAAAAACATATTTGAATCAATAAAATATATTGCCGAATAGTAAAATAGACAATATATTTTACTAATTCAAATATATTTTTGCTTAATTTAAATAAATACTTGTTTGAACGTATTAAACTAAATATTTTTTTAGATTAAGTAAATTTTTTTTCAGTGTGTAAATAGCTGTATAAATAGAGTAATGTTTATAGCACTTAAACACACACATAAAATAAGTTTAACAAATAAGTATCTGAAGACGTGTTCTTACGATAAGATTTTAACACGCGAAAAAAATAATAATTTTATTATTTAAACAAGATATTCATGAAATATAAGACTAAAAATGTCAGAAATAAAAATAGAATAGAGAAGACGCGAAAGTGGATTATGAAAGTGGCTTGTGCATAATTGTATAAAAAAGTCTTCAAAGCATGCATTTAGTTTGTGGTTTCAACTTCCATAGAATAACTAATGTTGACATTTTTAAAGTGGCCTGGAGTATAATTAACCTTAACTTACAAAATCTCGCCGCACCGAATGAGCTTTTAAGGCGTAACCGACGCTAAAAGGTTTAAAAGTTTCGCGGACATTTTCCAAGCTCTTATTCCAGGTGTAAAGCGAAAACATAATTTGTATCGAATTTCAGAAGCGATTTAAAATAATTCTCTTTTATATGTATATTGGTTACAGATTGCAGCATTTATATTTTATTGCGAGTTTTAACAAAAATTATTTTGCACTTTTTTGTTTTCTAAAAATTCAGATTTGTAATTCATTCTCTAGCGTGTAATATAATATCTTATCGTTTATTATCGCGCAAACTAAAATCAACTATTAACATGTACAAAATTATATAATAAAAGTATATTAAATAGTTTAATTGCAAATCAAATTTGGAAGTAATATAAGTAATATATTATAGCATCTATCTATTATTATATATTAATGTTATTTTCGAGAGAAAAAAAATTGTAAGATATTTGAAGTAAATTCTGTCAATATTAGTAGGTTATAAAACTGAAGGATTAATTCTCTCGGTATTCGCGTTCAATCATGATTTAATACGGTACTTGGACGCCTCGCGTAACGATGGTACTCTCGACGCGAACCTAATCTCCACCTCGTCCGCTGCTATGCCATTGACTCGGCCGGAAGGCTGCTATATAGATCGCTTTCATCGTTCCCTTTCGCTTTCCGCTCGCGTGCGCGCAAGCGGTACTCGTCATTTCGCCTTCGCCTTCGTCTTCTTCGCTCTCGTCCGCTAAATCCATCGATACTTGCGCCTTTCTCTCTTTCTTCGACGTAATCGTCGCTCACTTCTTCCTTTTGCTCCTTCCGATCATGCTCATTGTGAAACACTTCACGCGATAATGCAGTTAAGCATACCGATTCGCACGACTGCTTGCGCTTTCTTCGATTGCGTTACATTTATTATGCTGAAGTACAATATCTGCAGAGTTATAAACATTGCTTACATACTATTGAAGAAAGTGACATGCACAAAGAAATAATTAGGAATAAGAATATATTGATTTAGATTGACATTTGATTCGAACTTTCCATAGTGTTTTATTTATACAAGAAAATAAAGGGAATATTTCTTCTATTTTTATCTTTTATTTCTCGATATTGTATAGAATATGTGGGAGACGGTTTTTCTTCCTATAATATTTCTCCTCTACGCGGAGAATATCGGGAGAGAAGGCTTTGAGTGAGAGAAGAACGATATTTCCGTTTCCGCCACTTCGTTTGCGTCGGTCTCTTAGGATTCTCTGCATCTACGAGCTAGTCCAATTTTAGGGCTGCGAGCGTGCGAATTTTGCGCTCTTGTCCGACGATAGTGGGCGATTCGTTTCGGCGCTAACGCGGTAACGCGATTTTCTCTCGTCGTACGCGAGCGACCGAGAGTGGTCCTGTTCGCACCGAGTTCGGGTGCCATAAATACGCGAACGTGCACGGGGTACCAACGGGATGTGCCAGGAGATGCCGACCGTTTAACCTCGAGATCGATGGTCGGAACGAAACGCCGCAGTCTGTGCGACGCCTTGGCAAGATCGAAAACGCTGACTGATTTTCGCGGTTGCTGAATTACGGATGGCTAAAGATGTCGCACAAAACCACCGACTTTAACGACAGATTCTTTTATCAATTTCGTGTCGACTTTCTTTTTATGTAAAATGTGAAAATGTCAATATGTTCTAAAAGTAACTTTTCGTAAGGTAACTTTTCATTAATGGGTTTTAAGGTCTTAGATGATATTTTAATTCTACGTTAAATTATATATGTATATTCAATATCGAATATTTAAACATAAATATAATAATGCTCATAATTTTTATAAAATAAAATATGTTATAAAAATTGAACACGTATATATTATTGATAAAATTAAGATTGAAGAAATTTGTTATCTATTTCTGAAATATTTTTTATCATTAAATTTAATGCTAATAAAAATTGAGATTCTAGTTTTAAGGAAATAATTTATTATTAATAATTGATAATTGAACGTGATAAAGAAGATGATAATTTTTGTAAACTTGATCAAATTACAGTTGTACAAAAATTTTAAAGTAGTATTTCGATGTGTTAAATCTTTCAAATGTCAATGTTCAACATTTAGTGTTTGTAGAGTGGAAGTAATTTGGTCTCAGAGAATCAAATAAATCTCTTTCTCTTTCTTTCTCTTTTCTTCTGCGTGAAGAATTATACTACCGGATGCAACGTGATACCTTTACAAGCTTGTAAAGTATCCGGGACACTGGACGCTATCGCCTGTCGGAGTCTCGTTCATAAGAATGTAAAACGTGGCGCGGAGTAACGATCACGCAATAAAATCGCGGCTGTTAATTTCACGAAGATATGTCACCGGCTAAATAATCGGTCAGGCTTCTCTGCAGTAGCAATGGTGGTCACGTCTACATTCTGCTATAACGATTTTAGTGCACGAAAATCGTCCACGAAATAGAGGAGTATCCGAAATTAACGGTCCGTTTTACGCGCGCATTGAATACGCTATCTGGCGATATCTATGTATTATACTTAAGAGCTGCATCGCTAACAGTGACAAATAGTCCTATCAAAAAGCCACTTTCAAGAATAATAGTCACTTGTAACAGCGCTTACCGTGATCTTCGTGCAAGAAATAAAAAAAAAGAGCTATTGTGGCAAAAGATTAAATGTATTCGATGAAATGAAAGTCCGTATTAAATATCTCTAAATCAGAGATAAATTTTGCTTTTCAGATTTTTTCTAACGGAAGATTAACTTTAGAATTTAGCGAGAAACTTTCTATTATTAATCTTTCGCGGTGCAAAAATATAAAGTTTCAATTATTGCGACCTCGATGCAAATTCTACGAATTTTTAAAGTCGTGCTTAACATTGAAATTTAGAAAGAATTTAAAATAACGGATTTGAGAAATGCTCTCGTTTACGAAAACGATTATGAAAAACATGCTGAGTAAGCGAAAAAGTTCGTTACTTCTAACAATCTGTTATATTTGCCCCGCCCTTCTACTTACAATTAGTCAAATAGCAACGTTTCTGACTTTCAACTAATTGGAGATTTTTCTTTGCGGAAGTATTTTCACGAGTCATGTTTCACCAACATTGCGTAACCATAATGTCCTACTTTGCGAACGGTTATCGCAGTGCCCTAAATTGTCAAGTTTCGTATTCTATTCAGCCCGTAGTGGCGAGTATACATATATAGACATCCTGGCACATCGCGGGTAGAATGAGGAGGAGGAAAAAGAAGAAGACAATCATTCATGCGAGACGACGTAAACCGCCGGCAGGAAAAGTGCCTCCGTTCGCGCCGGGATGTCATAAATACGGTGGAAACGATCGACGTGATATCGGGGTTGAACACCAAGAGCTCTACGCTTCTTCCACGGGCTATTGCCGGCACGACGGTCTGGTGGACGCGTGGGCGGATGCCAGCTTGCGCGACACGACGTAGAACGCGACGCGCGCGGGGGCGAAGAGGGTAAAAAGAAGAGTACGGCGAGGAACGCGACGCGATACAAGACTTGCTGGATGAGCGTGTCTACATGCTCGCCTCGTTCCCGGGCTCTTGCTCTCGCGTCCCGATTTTCTTCGGATGGCTTCTGTGGCCGTGGCGGCGTGTCTTGAAATCTTCTTCCTCGACTTGAAAAATATTTCTCGCTAGAGTGATTTCGTTGGAAATTATGGAATAATTTCCGAAATTTTTTTAGAAAAAAAAATGGTACACCAAAAAATTATATTCTCATCTTTTAAGAATATTTCACTTATTTTTATAATATATTTCTCTAAAATAAGGATCTCAAAAAGATCCTCTTAGTTTAAGACAGAAATTCTCTAGAATAGTTTCAGATATTCTTAACATGTTAAATATATAAATAATATAAATGATGAATATCTTCTTACCATTATTATTTAATGTTTGCAATTATTAATCTCAATCATAACAAAACAATTTTACAAATGAATTTGCTATTTGTTAAAGCTTTCACAAATTAAATATTAAGTTTTTTAACTTATAAATAAGATATTTTAAAAAATCACATAAAAAAGAAAATATTTTTATATTAAGAGAACTTGTAAAGTATATATTTGAAGAATACAATTTTTTTGGTGTAATAACTAAAAGAGAAAAGTAATTATTTTGTACTTCGCACGTATAGCATTTTTTTTAAATAGAAAGTTGATTGTTTTTTTTTTTCATTGCATTATATCCCGATTTTTTTTTAAATCGTTTTAAATTGCAATTTTTATTAAAATATCAGTAATTAAATACAGTAAATAAAATCAAACAGCAACGTGAGTTAAACATTCGGTCCAAGTACTGTAGATATAATCAGAGAGTGCCCTAAGGACACTCGTACGCATTGTACTCTCACGCTACTATCCCTCAACTTCCATCGCCTCAAAGGGCACACGAGACCGCGTTGCGTGCGGGCTTAATTAATAATGCCAGCTGCGACGGGGCTTGTTTATTTGCGTCTTATCGACGCCGATGACAGAGATACGAGCGCGCCATCGATCACTGTCTGCCGGCGTGAGCGAAACATAATCGGTCCCACTGTGAAAGATACCCGCACCGCGTGTGTCACTCGGCGGGCTTAGCTTTGCACCATGCTGTCCCGAATTTCCGGATGCCGTCGATGCGCGCGCAACGAAGAAGGATCACCGGACAGTCGGACGCATTTGTATTTCGACCGCGACAGGCGACCGAGTCTAGATTTCCACCACGTGTCATCTCTACGAATGATCTCGGAAGGACGGGTTTGAACTGCCGCTGGCAGCGGCATACATGACTTCCACTATCATTAAAGTAATCAATTTCTCTGTATATAGCACGAATCAATGTATCATGTCCACGTAAGAAAAATAAAAGTAATATTCAATTAACATTATTATTCATATCAATGATCAAACATGTAATTAGTGGAAAAAAATTATATTTCTAACACATATATATATATGCATATAATAATAGCAAATAAATTTTTTTAGATTACATTTTTTATAACATGCATTTGTTACTGATAATTTCTAAACTATGGTGCTGATTTGCATTATGTCTTGTCGTTTTATCAATGAATATCACCCCTTCTGGCTCTCTGTCCGCGCCGACGCTATCTCCCAACACGTAGAGGGTGATGAGCGTATTTCCGAAAGCTCGACACGGAAATCCGCATGCGGGGGCCGCGGCTGTCCGGTTATCGTTCCTTGCGGCGAAACGCGGAAATTCGAGCTTGCACCGAAGGAGGAGAGAGAATCCGGTCCTGCGCACGCTTTCCGCACCCGCTGACTTCCGTTGGCGTGAGAGCACCCCACGGCTATGTGCTAGCCTGTTTATTACCCATTGCGGACGCTTTCGATCGCTGGTGAACCCATTCTTCCCTGTAATCGCGATGCGCCGCTTAACTTGACACCTTGGACTGTGCGCATCTCTTTTCTCATATATAAATCAAATTGCTAACTTTTATACTTTTAACACCTTTGCTGAATGAAAATATTACATTCCATGTATTTATTTTTTCAGTACGAGTCAAAGTGAATATCTTTAAACACTATTGATTTTATGCGCGAAAAGTTTTTTTTTTTTTTCCAAAATATTTAATACGAGAAGAGTATGTTATAGTGATAAAATAAAATTGCGTGATAACAATATCAAAATATTGAATTATTAAGTTTCTTTTTCCTTCTACTTTCTATATCTGAAATTTAATTTGTCAAAATTGTCAAACTTTCAAAATACGAAATAGCTTTGTTTTATTTATATTAAATTTTTTACGAGAAAATAATTTCTAAAGCTCAATATATGTGTAGGCATTCAAATACCTCAGATTATATTTTAACTCGAGCCATTTAATATGTCCTCTGTGTAGCTCGAGAAATATTCCTTAATTTCTTGTTTGATTACTATTGATTACTATAATTATCTGTTATTATTAACCAAGAAAATATCTTTATAAGTGAAAATCAATTTTAAAGTCAAAACTTATAAAAAGTCAACATACATTGTATTGTGAGAGATATGCATATTTTTAATGATATAAATGAATATGCTCGCTAAGAAAAATATCAACAGTAATCGCGAAACTTTAGAAGCAACCTCTATTCTTATCATTCCATTCATCTGTCGGTCGATACGTGTTCCGTGGCCGAACCGACTTGTTCATATTTGCCTTGGTATATATCGCATATATGTCGTCGCTGCATATCGTCGATTACGTAGAGTATCTATCGGAATATTGCCTAAAGCACTTACGTAAATTGAGTGGTCGCGTGGACAAATAACGGTGTCGCCGTTGTCGTCGCTCGCCATTGGCGTGTGTGAAAGTAACACAACGGCGATTTTGCACGCTTTCGAAATACCGCCGGGAACACGTTCACTGTGAAAGGCTCTCTACCCTTCTCCCGCTACCTCTTTCCCTCGGGCGTGATACGAGGCATAATTGTAAGATTTGCAACTCTAATAGCCTCGTACTCGCCGTCCACCGGACTCGATATTAATTTTAATCACCCTGTATGTAACGCTTACGTGCCCCGGATCGGCATAAACGTTCTCTTCCTGAATGCTATTATACCTTCACGTGGTCTCCCCTCTACATGACGCATTGTATCCTCAGATGTCTGTTATATAATTATAATCCTGTAATTATCATGGTTTGTCGCAACATTTGTGTTAGGTGAAATAGCAATTGAATAAGAGTGGTTTCGCGCAACAAAACGTAACAGGATATCAAACAGGATTTTCCCTTTTGTTACTTTATATACATATTACATACATATATGTATACATATATTAATATATTTTTTTCGAATACACGAAATATATTTATTATAAATATGTTTTTAATTATATATATTCTTCGATACTTATATTTCTAAACACAATCTGCGACGCACGTAAAACACTTATTTGTTATAAATTTATGTTTATTTTTTTATCGTTATTTATGCATTAAACCCAGTATAAAAACAAAATTTTGCACAAAAATTTTCCATCACGCACATTTATCTCAACTATTTGTCTTTACAAGTAATTATATTAAATAATTTTTAAGTGAAAATATATAATTTACACGAGCCGCACCTTTGTCAGTTTAATCATTTCTCCTTACTTTTTTATTTTTCACTTGTGTGCATATAATTACTTTGTACTGTATCTTTTGTCACAGATAATATTTCTTTATGATATTTTATTCACTTTATTTAATTAATAATATAAATGCTCGTAGTATGTATCGCTTACTTACTAATCCTAGCAACTCCAGTTATTCTCAACTTTTCAAAATATATTTTTTTTATTTATAGCAATATATATATATATAATTTTCAGCATCAAATTTAAAGTATCTTATTTAACGCTTATCAAACATAAAGAGATAAAATTTATCACTGTTTTTTTTTGAAGTCCAAGTGAAGAAAAAGGCTAAATTGAATATATATGTTAATAACACATATTTTATGCATATTGTATTAAATAATATTTTCTTTGTTAACACATAAAACATAAATAATACATATTCGATGCATATCGTATTAATAAGTGTCGCGCTGCATTTAATATTTTTCTACGCATTCTAAACGTGAGACATATAAACCACGTTATTATTATCTTGGAGTTTTCGCAGAACTGACCTAGTTGCATCAGAGGCGCGAGTACAAAGATCACATACCATCGAATTATAGTAGTAAATCAGACAAAGGATGAATACCAATATCACTGTCGGTAAACTTGACGATATACGCCAAAGGGTAGAGAAGAATGGAGTACGGTAAATTGATGGTTGTGTCACGCTATTAATACGCTTGAATGGCTTGCTCAGTGCGTGTAATATTCCATGGTAGAGGTCGTCCGACCTCTCGTCTTGCAATGGCTGACGTCGATCGAGTGCATATAAAATGGAAAAGGTTTTATGCAAATATATATATATATATATATATATATATATATATATATATTATATATCTGCGACGATGTCCCGCAACATTGCATTGTTTGCTTATAATCGCATCGGCCACGAGGTCGATCTCTGCCCACCGATCTTGCGATCCCTTCTTAGAATAGTAATTATTCGATGAGGACGCACCTTAGAAAATTACCGAGCGGCGAATATTCTGCGTGTCCGACAAAGCGCCGGCCCGTCACGGTGCATTTTTTTTTTACTCTTTCTTTTAATCCTTTAAAAACCTCATTTATAAGATATTCTGTAGATTTTGTTCCTCGATAATTCTTTTGATAATATACCTATTATTTTTAAATTAAATTATTAAGGAATTAATATTTTTTGTTATATCTCTCGTAAAAAATGTGTAATATTAATTAACATTTTGCAAATTGTAATAAAAGAGTGAAAAAGAGAGAAGAAAGGAATTAAATAGAATATTTTATTAATTAAAAAAAGGCAGACAACTATTTGAAATATTTTTTACCTTATTTTTACATTGTTTCATCACATATTTCGTCGTCACTCTTTATGATTATACATCTCTATATCTATATTGAATATGTGTGTCTAATACAAGTTTATCAGAAATTTATAATGTATAATTATTTAAAGAAAAGATAATTTAAAAAATTCAATGACTTTTTGTCGCAGTTTGTGATTATACTCGTATTTGTACAGGGAACGAACCTGTTTCGAGAATTTCTTTATATTCTTTCGGATGCAGTGATTATTCCATCAGTTCCTGGTACGGAAATTTCCGAGTGGAGAAAAAGACAACGATGTGCTCATGTACAGTCACGGGAGAGAGCAATAGTGCCACTTGCACGACATTTATTGAAATACCGCCGCGAGGCTAAGAGCGAAATCTTACTTTCCGTTTACCTTCTGAGCATTCGCAGTCTTTTGCAAGCATCTTCTTTGTGGGCAGCTTAGTTTATAAATCCTCTTTTCCTTCAATCGGAAACGCGCTAATGGCTTCAACCGTAGTCATAGTTTTTCTTTTCTCTTTACCGTACGTTTTTTTATCTAGTATTTATTGATATCAACTTTATAATTATTGCAATTTTTTGTAAAGTATCTGTTTTATTTTTCTTTTTGCGAACAATTATTTACAAATTTTAAATTATATTCACAAACATGCATAAATAATTTTTTTTTTAATTTTCTAAAATACATAATTATTATGTCTAAAATGAAATCCATTACTTTAGAAATAAATATTTACACATTTTCAGCATCTAATATAAAAAATTATTCTTGCAACAACTAAGTAAAATTTTATATAAATTATATGCACAAAACATTCAAGTCAGGTGAAAAGGCGAGAGTACACGAATTTTTTGCAAGATATTAGTTAAAAGAGTCGTTGCTATTGCAGCTGCAACATGTCACGTATATAGGATGTCTTTAATTAATTACACTTGTTTTTTAGAATCAATAGTCATTACATAAACTATTACAAAGTGCTGCATTCGAGAAATCGGGGCTTTGATAGCTCATGAAAAATAAATGAATGGCTGATGATGTTCTATTTTCTTTTATCAAGGGATGTAAATGTACTGTAAAATGCCATTAATTTTTCCATCACTCGTCGTATATACCGAAAATATTATTATATTTTTATTGTGAGTACATCGGGAATTAATACATTATCAACGTTTAATCGAATTGACTATTTCAGAAAAGTAACAGATATTGCTCGAAAATAAATTATCATATAAAAAATTTTAGAAATTATTATATTGTGCGTATATTATATGTGCACAAATATTCTAAAGTTTACTGTACATCTAAAAAATGTATCTTGACATTTTTCTATTGTATTTCTTCAGAGAAATGTAAAGAATGAAAGACAGATATATTAAAGTTACTGTCTCTTCTCAACATTGAAAACGCGGTTAGCTAGAAATATCCTATACATGAGTGAACATTATATTTTTTTTATTCGCTATCTTATCTCTATTTATCCCATATTCTTTTCTGAAGGAAAAACTCCTTTTTCTACTTTTATTTCTCCGTCACTTCGGTAGACCATTCGTCACTGCGGACAAACTTAATTATGCTTTATCGCAGTCTCGTCGCAGTTACTTAAATTTAACTCATGCGTCTTGTGCCTGAAATGGCTGTTTTAACGGCTACTCGACTGTGGTCTATGATGATTAACTGTAGCACGCGGTTTTTTTTAACTTTGTAGTAGTAGCGTAAGATCTCTACCCCCAAAGTTTTAGAGTCTCTAAAGCTTATAATTATATATAATATTTATTCACAGTGTGATTATATTTATAAGCAAAATGTAAATTTCTCTGTTTAATTTTCTCTAGAACTGATATTAAAAGTTAATAATTATTTTTTTCTTTATAACTATCTTTATTATATAGTTATTATTATAAAGAAAAATTTCATTTAATTGCAATGAAAAATAAATCAGAATTTAAAGTATAGATTAATTGTTTCAGAATTATGGAAAGCAATACTAACAATATTTTTGCGTTGGTAATTTAAATCGAAACCTTTTGTTGGACTGAAGCGCAGTGCTGATGAATGTACATAATGCACGAATTAACTGTTGCTTCGTCACAATTAATCGTTGCTTTTTGTCGTCTGCATTGTGTCACTTTAGTGTATGTATGTATATGTGTGTGTATGTATGAGAGAGAAAGAGATAGCCGAGAGGAAGAATGGATATGCTTAGCGAAACATAGAGGCGAAATGATAATAAACGGAGAGAGAGAGAGAGAGAGAGAGAGAGAGAGAGAGAGAGAGAGAGAGAGAGAGAGAGAGAGAGAGAGAGAGAGAGAGAAGGAGGAGGAATATCGAGTTACTCGAGCTGCAATGTAAGTCCCTTTAGAGTGGCCAACAAATGGGAGTGTAATAATATTAGCAACTCGCGAGTAAGAAATGAAAACTGAGAGGGGTTAGAGTCAGTCGACATCACGAGCAACATTGTTGTAACAACGGGACAAATGGACGATACGAAGTGCGCCAGGTGAAATTCATCCGCCAATGGTCGGATAGCTCGCAGCAAATGCAGCAAATAAGTACGTAACGAGGTGACTCGGGAATAAACGGCGAAAATAATGTGCTGTTTTACTCTGTGACGTGAATATCCGAGCTTGCATAACTCGGTGTGACAAAGACGGTCTTCATAGACTACTCAAGTATCATATGTATACACGTATGAAATACTAGGTATGATATACGCTAAAACTGAGTTAATATTTCAATGGTTCTAACGAATGTATTCTACTTTTTAAACTATAGATAGTTGAAATATTATTGCAATATAATTAGTTTTAGATTATTTTTAAAGAAAAATTTTTTTCTATTTATATTACAAGTTTTATAGGCTTAATGACGATCATGTAAAAAAATAAGAATTTATTAATGTAGTATATACAAGCTTATTTAAACTAAATACAGTCGTGAGTAAAATGGAATTGTATCCGAATGTAGGTTCCACTGGTTTGTGAAAGTTTAACGGCATGCAATTATTTTTAAAAGAAATGTGCGAGCTGTCAGGAGAATAGAAGAGAGGTTTTTAGCAAAATGAGCCCCGATTTTAGGTACCTTCCGTGGTATTTTCGAGAGGCATTGTGTGAACGGAAGCAAAAGAAAGCGAGATGGAAAGAAAGGAACGAGGGAATAACAGAAATGCACATGTGCGTGTGTATATATATATATATATATATACATTTGTGTGTATATATATATATATTATGCGTATATTACAGTAAGGACGGGTCAGAGTATCACGTCGCTACTTAACTTGACGGACTTAATGGCCGGACGTAATGGCGCAGCCGCCAGGAAAAAAAGGCGTAATTAAGAGCAGCAAGGATGCCGGTTCCCCGGTTGCTGGGTCAGGATTTATGTTACGTGGTAATTTCCACGAAATCCTGGCGACCTAACCTGACGAGAAAAATTCACCCCGATACGCCACGCATGCGCTTGCCACGAGATCGAGATCATGCTGAAACTCTCATCAGCTTTAATAGCTACGTGGAGAATATCTTGCAAATTATCGCGCGCTAAACTTCATCTGATTTATGTTTTTCTTGATAATGCATTATTCGCTAATTATAAAAAAAACTCTTGCGCACTATTTTATCAAGAAAAAATAAACGTTTAATTAAAAAATATTTTTTATTCGCTAAAATTAGAAACTGAAAAGACTCGAAAGAGATAGAAATTTTACAATTGCGAGTGTTTATAAAATTTTGTATCGAGGCAAATGTGTTCGTTGAATATGGCACGATTTATTTCGCATTTATAGAAACATTGTCTGTTTTCAACGACAGTAACGATTGCTTGAGTTTCGCATCTTCCGATATATGTTGGAGTCACATTGTGATTTTCCGATGTGTATTCCCTTGTTTGGGTCGTTCTTTATCGATGGAATGTGTCCTCAGGTCAGCGCATCTTTTGTATTGCACTTTCTCTTTATACGCTTGACGTTCGGCATTCTTGCGTATTATTCTTGTGCAAGTTAGGTAATGGCCTTGCGGTTTTACGATACGCGGCTAAGATTTATTGGTCTTTTGTTATGGATGTTCATATTTTGATGGCAGATAGGTCTTCGGTTATGGCGTCTCGTTGTTTTATAACGACGTTTTAGATTCGTCGTTATAAAACAACCGCAAGAGATCCTGCTCGAAGACGAGGGTTTCCGCTGACAGACGTTAATCCCACGTCGCTCTTTTGACGGACATACGACTTTATCTTGTCACGATAAATTGAAAAAAAAAATGTAGGATTTATGCAGCTATAAAACATGATTTATGTCACTTTTACATTATATATATATATATAAATATATAGAGATACATATGTGTATGTTTGTAAACAGTTAATGTTTCTTTATGTATCCCATGACACAAATTTTAATTACGATATTAGTGCAGAGAAACTAAGGAGAAAAACGAAAAATAAAATAATATATTTTTCATATATTACTGTTTTATTAATTAAAATTTTTGCTAGACATCTTTATAAGCGTTTTTCAATCACATTCTGAAAATTCCAACAGTAGCTGGAAAACGCTACGCTGTTACATCGTGTTCACGTATGTACATTGCACCTATCATTGACATTCTTTTTTGATATTTTAACACCGATACGCGACACGCACGGATATCCGACGATCGGGGATGACGTTGCGGATGGCAAACGGTATTTCCCATTCGTTATGTGATTTATGGAACATTTTTAACTCCCTCGAGGTGACGGCGGATCGAAGCCTGATCCGTTTCAACCACGATGATGGCGTCGCGCCGCGCCGCGCCGCGCCGCGCACTCTTGCACGCGTGTGTGGTATAGCGTGTATCACGCATCGCGTCCCGGGTGTCCGATAACTCACCGATACTTCACGCGACCAGTTAAATTAACCGCACGAAAAATTTCAGCGCTATTGCACGTAGCCGCCTGTCTTTTACCTCGTCGAGTGTATGATCACGTGTTACGCTAATATTATATTTGTCATTCATACAAGGAGCTTGTCGGACGTGTTAATTGGTTAGCGCATAGGGAACTTCTGGTGTCCCGGGAGCTTTTTGACCTCGTAAGTTCTCCATCCAATCTACAACAAATTAGCACGCCTGACAAACTTATCCGACAACTACATTATAATTTAGATTGAGTCGATAACTTTAATTATATAATTTATTTAGAAATCGATTGATAATTTTTTTTATACCGTAATATTAATTGCAAATATAAAGCTATTCAGAATATATAGATCCAGTGGAAAAAAATTGTTTTTAGCAATACACTAAAATGCCATTGATTAATTGTTATATTTCAGCTTTGTGTATAATTATATTTTACAATTATTATACTTTATCGATATAATTAAATGTAATTAAAGACATTTATTCAACATTACAATAGGGCCATTATACTTAATCGCTTTGAGCTTCTCTTTGGCTATTTCATCGCGCTCATATCGTGACGCGCCCTTTGCAAGTAATGGTTTACAGCAAGACGTTATACGCGGATAAGAAAGGACTAGACACGCAGGGACAACGGTAATTATGCCTGCCGCTATTTCTCACGCGACTAACGACAGTCGACATTAATATCGCCTTAATTCGACTTCTTATGTATCGTAGACACGAAGCGGTTGCGCGAGATGTTGGTTTAATATTTCTTTGTACAAAATTTTACTTTTTGTGATTATTGATTATATTTGCGTTAAAATTACTAAATAAATTTTAGAATAATTTTTTTTATACTTGATCAATATTTAATATGAAATGCTACATTATCTTTGTCTGAAAATTATAACTGCGAAATGTACGTTAAAAATATGCAATGTCAATGTTAGGATCGGCCAGATACATTCTCAACGCTAGGTATTCCATGAAACATCCACTGTATTGCGGAATCGCGGCAGATCGATAAATACCAGGGCATTAAATAGCGGGGTGAGGGCCGAGATCTCGAGACCGTCGGTGGCCCGGCGGAGAAACACCAATGGGATTAATAGAAAAAGTCGCAATAACTCCGTTTCGCTCCGTTAAATAGCCGGGTCGGCGCCTTAATTCATCGATCCCGCGTACGTGGAATAGCAGCTACAACAATTGTATAGCGAACACATCCGGACAGACCCCGGCTTATCGCACTGCGAAATGTAAGCGTTAAAATTTCGACAACGGACCATTTCTTCCCTTCGTCACGTTACGGAGATGCTCATTAGTAACCGACATCCCATTTACGATGGCGTCGTCTCGTAAAGAACGGCCGAGCCGTTATTATTCATCTTCTTTGGATGTGTAGCTTTATGCGCGGCGTCGACGCGCTTCGACGCCGGGAGGGCCGCGCCGCGTCGATGAGCAACACCGTCGCGCAGTTGGCTCGTAAAGCATAATAATCGTAAAAGGGCTGCCTGGAGGGTTCAAGGGGTCATCGACGAGCCCGCGAAATTGCGCTTGGCCTTATGCGCGCGTTTCGGTGAGCGGCGCAAATGGACCGTTCCGTAACGCGAAATCCCGGGGTTTTAACCCCTTCGTCGTATTGCACTTGATCTCGTTGCGCTCTTTCTCTCTTTGTTTTTCCGTTTTTCAGTTTTTTCTTTTATTTAAAACAGGATTTTAAATCTACGGAGGAACGGAGCGAAGTTTTATATATATTTTGAATCTAACTTTTTTTTTATTATATGCTATTTCTGAAATCGATATTGATAACAGCATTTTGTAACTTTTTCCTGTTGGAAAGTACAATCTGTAAGCTTTAGAGATTTAAATAATGAAAAAAAGAGATTTAAGTAATAAAAAATCGGAGAGAAACATAGAATTTTTTATTAAATATAATTTGAACGTGTAAAACTTACACAGTTACATTAAATTTCGAACTAGTCGACTAAAACAAACGAAATATTATATACATATATGAATATATCCAAATAGTGGACACAATTCTAAATAAACGCACTTCAATTATTAAGCGGATAAAAATATCAGATCAAATCTATTCTTTGCGTTTCACTCGATGTTAATTATTATTTCATAAGCTAAATGCGAAAGCCACGGTCTGATGGAATATATGGTTTAATTTTAAATGTCGCGAGAGATTGCTCACACACGGAGTGCGAATGACTGTTACTATATTAGGAGTAATTTATACAGAATTTTAGTGTAATAAAGTCACTGATCTAAAGTATAAATGTGATTTTTGTTCTAAAGATGTCTTTTGCAATAATAATCTGTTTCCTGGAAAGATATTTTTGTGTTATACGAAAATAAATTTTCTGCGGCAAGTTAATTGCAAGCGGCTTGAGATGATTAGATTTTTGTTATTCATGTCACTTTGTCACATTTAGATTACTACTTTAAATTCGTTATTATGTTGTAATATCATATAGTAATTACATATAGTCATTTCATTATGTATTTAACGTTAAATCCGATCAGCTAATGTGAAGTATTTTGCAATTACATTGAATACAAAAATAGGATGCAAAAATAAAATATATATATATATATATATATATATATATCTGCGTGAAATGTTTAAGTGAAAATATCCGTCGTAATATTTTTTAATTTATCTTTTAAGATAATTATAGGTAGGTTAAAATAGATGAATTAACTATAATTAGCCACTTTTATATTATGAGTCTTTAATTAGAATATATATAGAGAGAATACTTGCGGCGAAATGGTATTAACGTAGTTGCATTTTTATACAGAATATGAATTATTGCATGCGTATAGATCGCTTAGTAAAACAAACAAAATGAAAAAACAAAATGAGAAAGAGAATATACATAAAAATCGAAAGAAATAACTAAACAATATATATTGCGTGTTGAGAATTTTTTTAATTATTAATACATTGGTTTGTCAAATTATCAAGTACAATCTCAATCTCTTAATTTAGTCGTATTGAATGTAAATTCTGAATCATCTTTCAAGTTACCGATATGCAACTTTGTTATCGAAGTTTCGTATCATCGTCGTTCGTTCTTTGCGCTTAAAAATTCCCATGCATGCTGCGTGGGCGTATTTATAATAAGCGATAAATCGCGCGTTGTACAATAATTCTCTCTCTTTCTCTTTTTCGTACGAGGCGGTTTCTCACCGACGGGCGTAAAATTTCTACCCTGCCGCGAGACGCGCTCGTATATACGTACGTACGTATGTATGTATGTACATGCACGCGTACGTGAACGCGCATGTGCATACAAAACACATGCAGATGACGTGAGTATCTCGTGCGTAGGCGGTCACATCTGTAGATGCATACGCATATCTGCAGATACGGGCGATAAGCACAAGCATCCAGTACCGTCGATTCTGCGGACTCGAGTCGAAAAAAATCGCGAAAAATCGGAAGAATATATACCGCTGATATAACGTTTCTTAACCGTTTTTGAATACTTACTTTATGTATGCATAAAGAAAAATAACAATTTTAATGCGTGAAATTCTCTTTTGATTACAACTCTTTAATTCCTAGATATAAAAGAAGATATTAATTTATATTTTATAATAGATAGATTTTTTTATTATGTTTTTTTAATTATATATTTTATAATAGAAAAAAATTATCAGTATCATTTATATTGTATGTGATGATCATGTATTTGAAATATATAAAAATGTACAATTTTTTATTCACAACCGTTCATAACTAATTAAATTTTAGAATATTCATGCATAATTTTTATTTATTCTATCAATTATTAATATATTATTTGATGTTCAATTCTTTAAATAAATTTTAAGATTTACTTATTTGATTTTAAATAGCATTAATAAATGCTGCACGCTGTTATTTTCATATCAAAAGAATTTCTCTCGGTCTTTAACGATATGAGTTTGCATGAGCACGTGGGACGCGTATCTTTCCAGAGACCAGCTTATATCCTTCCGCGATTTTCTTCATCGACGCCTTGCGCGAACAGAATTTCTACCAAGGTAGTGTGGGCGAGATAGCGTGGGCGGTGTTTAGGCGCATCACTAGTAATTACTCTCGAAGTCGCGGAAGACTCTATCGGCTGCGGTGTAGAATTACCGAGCGAGGGTGTCGAGAGGGAGGAAGAGAGAGAGAGAGCATAGGTGGAATTTATAATGATGCATTTGTATGTAGTCGGGACGCTTCATCGTCATCGTTGTCGTCGTGTGATCGTTGTCGAGAAAGCTGGCTGAAATCCATCACGTTTCTCGCGGAGTACGCTTCTTCCAGTTTGTGTCTTAAAAAAAATTGAACTTTGTGATCGATATTAGTCTTACGTAACCGACTCATTTTTAACGATTTAAAATGAAAAACACGGTTTTCTCACTCCAGTGATTGCACATTTTGCCGACCGTAGTCTCTCGCTTTTATATACATCTACATGAAATTTTTTAAGTTAATTTTGTGTGATTTTCTGTTTATTTCTGATATTAAATAATCATATAAAATACTGTGTTCTTTTATATTTTATCTTTACTTGATAATTTAAAATTTCGTAGAAATAAAACGACACACACAGTTAACTTTTATTATCTTAGATAATTTTATATCTTGTGATTTTGGGAATAAATATTATCTAAAAATATATAATTTAGAATCTGTATAAAAAAATTGTCTCGGCAGAGTGGAGGACGCTATTTTTTTGAGACGGTCGAATGCTTTTTTTTTTTTTTTATCGTTTTTAACTAATGATATGCAATCGCGTGTCAGCGTTTAATAACCTCTGCTGCTGCTTCTCTCTCTTTCTCCCTCCCTCTTTCTCCTTCTTATCGAGTATGAGAAAATAATGTAACGCATCGCGGGAATGACGCGACGGCGGATTATGGAGTCGATGGCTGAGAGACGCTCACCAGGAGTTCGATGATGATGGTGGAAGATCTCTCTCGTGCAACTACTTCGAAAGTTGCTGAAGGGTCCCTGAAATCGGGGATCCCTGAAGCACGGAAAGTGCTTCTTGATATCTCCTCTATTCTCTCTCTCTCTCTCTCTCTCTCTCTCTCTCTCTCTCTCTCTCTCTCTCTTTCTCGTTATACAGGTAGACTCATTATACTCTCGACTGTAGTTCATTAACCTCGAGCGACATTTTGCGCTTTAATTAAATTCACGGGAATTAAAAGCGCGTGCGCGTGCAAAGATATCACGTGTCTCGTAACCTAGTTTCGAAGATCATTTCCGCGCGCTTTCTGTAACGGTATTCGTATGAGGAAAGGTTTAAAACGAAAAAGTATTTCGTTCGCTTTTTCGTGGAGTGTAGGAACGATTTATTTCGTTTTCGTTCGTTTCATGCCTGAATGAGGTATTCCGTTTTCGTTCCCGCTAAATCGCAATGAAAAAGTGGTTGAAACCGGTTTTCATTTATGAAGCGACACATTATTACGTGCGAGTAAAATCGCAAAAATGACACGGACTGCTTCTCTGTGCATATGTATATAATAAGAAGTTTAAAACATCATCTGACAAGATAAACATAAACTATAACTTTATTAATTATTTGAATTAAATGTCTTGTATGCTATGTATCAAAATATTGTTTTTTGTAATTAACAGATATATGCGGCAACTGTTAAACACTATTTTTATATAAACTGCATGCATTTAAAGATTGGATGATATTTATTGCAGCCACCAGTGCGAATTTATTTCAAATTTTTCGAAGTATCTTTTGTTTTTTTTTAACAAATCCCTTTAAACTCTTGCTAACAAATTTTCTCGACTTGGTTTCTGTTGGACTTACGACGATGAAGCTCAGTCCGGTGCTACGTGGTAAAACTCGTGAATGTAGCGCCGTGGATTAGGTTCTGGGAAACATCAAACTGCCGTAAAAGCTTCCTTTTACGTAAAATCGCGTTTATAGGATCTTTACTGTCTTCGTTCCGCTCGGGTTATATAAAGATATGCTTGAAATCTCACGTTTTATTTCCACCGTATGTATGTGTCAATTAGAGAAAAATGACAGCTATTTCGATGGCATCGACTGTTTCTGAATGGTTAGCCGCTCAGAATTAAAGAGTTTTACGAAGATTCTCAAGGGGTGCTGTTGGTTCAGCTTTACACTTCGGTTAATCTTCCACTGACTTTGCTTACTGAAACCAAGTAGAATTTTAATTTGCTTGGTTAGCAATGTGGGGTAAAGGCAAAGAGAGAAAAAGAGTTCGCTTACTGGATACCTTATGTTTCTCGCAAAAGCGAGGACGGTTGGTCTGTCGTTGGTTCGTTAACCGTCGTCGAGCATAACTCGTAATTACAGCTGGTGAAGTGGACACGCTCGACGACCTACGTTCGCGGTCAATATATGCTAATGCTTGGTTATTAATAGGCGCGCGCGAGGGAAGCTTGCAAGATTTAACTAAAGTGGAAAATGGAGGACAAAACGTGCGCGAGCTTGACTGTAGTAAATAGTAATTGCGCACAAAGATTGCCCACGTCTTAATTTCACGAGATACTCTTCCAATTCTTAGCTTTCGATTGTGAAAATTTATTTTAATAAATTTATGTGTGAGATAAACTTTTTCATTATATGATGTCATTGTTATTAAGAAATTATATGAAGAGTCTATTTTTTAATAAATTGAAGTATAACGCAATATCCATAATATTGTAAATCATCTTAAAGTTTTGATATCGACTTAGTTTTGTGTGTATTTGTGTGTGTGTGTGTGTGTGTGTGATAAAAAAGTTAAGAATATTCAATTTGTTGATAATACGGGATAATATGGGCACGCGCGCGTGTTTTTGCATATCTTTACTGGTCGCTCTTAGAATGATAAACTTGAAATTCATTGTGTATACTTATGCGCATAACTAGATAAGCCGAAGCATGTTTATCGTTTATCAGTATTAAATTTGTCGATTCTTCGAAATCGCTAAATGAAAATCAGTCCCTTGATATCAGCTTTTCGATATGGAATCTTGTACACGGCATATCGTTGCGCGACTTTACAGGAAAACCATCTCTATTTTCCGAATTATTGGAGCATCGTCTCCGTTTCCGATTTGTATGCCATCCGAATTATACTCCGTCTACATTGCGGCAAACCGTAATACCTCGAATGGAAATTCTAATCGCCTTACATCCTCGAGCAATTCCGAATATTTGCAACCATCAGTGAATTTGTTGGCGGAGATTTTTTAAATCTTTTGTGTCATTTATCAATGTAATTTATATTACATATTAGTCTGCACACATGATACGTAGTTCAAATTCATCATATAATATAATATTACTATTCCCTTATTTTATTTGCATTTAATTGCGACTTGACATTAAATACTCTAAGGAACATATTGTTATCAACATCTCAAATTCCGATGCGACATTTTCTCGTCGGCTGATCCTTCTCACAAGGATGACCTCGTGTACATCACTCAGTTCCCTTATTGGATCCATAAGTAATTTACCGCAGGCCCCATTATTTCGTGGTTTTGTTCCTTGCGATTATAGACGAGCAATAATAACGACAATTATATCATTTCCGCGGAATTCGACCGCCTGCAGCGATTCAGGACAATGACTTTGTCGTCGAAGCGGCTGCTTCGTAGAGTCTATCGATGATAATGAAACGCGGTCGAATTGTCAATAGTTTTTTTTTGCATCTATCTTGTTACAATTATATCTTAAAATGTAAAACAATGAAATATATGTGCAATTAAAACAATACTATAACACAGTGAAATGAATATGGTTCTCCAGTAAATAATCATCTTTTAATTAAAAAACCGTGTACACAAAATATATAATTTATAAAGAATTATATAATCACTTTTAATTTAAAAATTAAATAAAATTAAATTAAAAATTCTGTTTAAAAATATATAATTATTCCATGTTTACTATTGTTTACGATTTTTCTTTGCAGGAAAAGGCAAGTTAAATTGAAAATAGGCATATAAAAATAAATGTCTTTCTGCAAATTTCGAGCAAGGATAAAAGAATACCCGGAAAGAGTTGATGCACCGCCTGGCTCTTTCAGTGACCCATTTTAGTCCATAACAACCACTCGCGAGACTGGTTGGCCGCGCCCTAAGTGCAGCTCGAAATAAAACTCCCCTTTTTACTGAATCACGTGGCGAATGTCAAGAATCGCGTTCGTTCCACGCATACGTTTTTCTCGCGCATTTTATTTAGGACGGTCACGTCCGCCTCCACCTTGCCCCGACTTCCTTCGATTTTTATTTTTTTCCATCTTCCTTTCCTTTCGGACCGCGACGGCAGTCGTCGGGGGACGACCATGCACGCGGCTAGCCACATCAAACGTACGAGCGTGCCCTTTGAAGATGAAAAGCTCACCGTCGCGCAATTTAATCTTGACGGTAATATTGTGCACGCGCGCGCGCGCGCAGTTTACGAAAGCATCCAGAGATTCCACCGTCGTGTAGAATTCCGTACGGGGGTAGTGAGGTGGTATAATTTCAAGCAAGACGGAACGCGAGTACACCGGGAGCGAGAAAGAGATAGATAAAGAGAGAGAGCGAGAGAGAGAGAAAACGAGCTTCGAGAGAGACCTTCGAAGAGAATACCGTGACCAACGAGCCGGAGGACAAACGAGCAAACGAACACGGCGTATCACGTAATTAGGTACGCTTGCTGCTGCAATAACGAAGTTCGACGAACGGCCGTAAAGTTCCCCCGACTGTGTGTCTCCCGGCTCCTTGTTCCGAATGCTGCGGCTCTTCGCGTTAACGGTTTTCGTCGAAATAAATAATCGAACGTCACGAGCAAGAGTACTGTGGGTCTTGCTTCAAGAATCGTCACGAATTTACCTCGGCGAGATGCATAGGTATGCACAGTAGCCCCGAAGCACGCGATGCGGTTTAAGGTAAAAACTCGTTACGTAGTTTTATGTAGCTAATTGATTTAATAGACTTTTAAATAAAAAATATATAAAGGAAGTAGTTATTATGTATACATTGGCCCAGATCTTTTATGGCGCATGTTAAAATTACTTTGAAATCTAAACTATGGCTTTTATATTTGTACCATAACAGGGAATATTGTTATTTTGCTTTTGCAAGTCAAAAAATGATGTAGACAAAAAATAGATTTCAAAAAGAAAAAATATAATATATATATATATATATATATATATATTATATTTAATTAAAATATTACATTATGTCTCCTCTAAAGGGCAACACACACAGTCTACTCCAAAGAATGTTAAATATTGAGAATATAAATTACAACGATTGCTTTATATGCTTGTAAACAGAAAAGTAATTGTGATATTTTGAAAGAATTGTGTGATAAATTATTAATCAAGATTTATACGCCTGTTGCATTTTTTGCTAATGCAAAAGTTTACTTTAAAATAAGAACCAAGTCGGCTTTTGTATCATGCATGAGCAGAGTTTTATCCGTTAACCGGATAAAAAGCCATTTGATTGAATGAAAGCGACAATCATGGCCTTTCTGCGCTGCACGTTGATTACGTTTATCGAGCCTTGTCGAAAAACCATTTTTGACCGCCGGAATTACAATCGACGTGCGTGTGTGTGTGTGTCCGCGCATATTATGCTCAGTTATATACCGCAAATTAATTTAAACGTGGCCTCTACTGATAATTCGCGAGAATATCCCCAGCGTATTAACGTTCTCGCGAGTCTTTGGAGTAAACGCGTTAAAAAAAAAAAAAAAAAAAAAACTACGGCTATTATTGCGAATGAAAATCTTTATCGCGCCGGATTTAATTATCCCACATTGCCGAGTTTGGTTTAACAATTTTAATATCGAGGGCTTTAACAAAGAACAAATTAAATTTTTTCCTAAAACGATTTATAATTCCACTGATTAAACATATAGCGAATTCGGTTGCTTGCACCAGTGCATATTGACATGAGTGCGAACTTTTTCGGTGGCACATATTCACTGTCCCAGTGCATTCAGATTGTTGTATTCGACAAATGAAAACTGCTCTAGTGTAGTCATAAATTTATATTTGGGCAATTGAAAAAACTGAACGAGAGCAAAAAATGTTGCACTGACTTTTCTGACAATTTGAGGCTATATACGGAGACAGTTCTGCATCATGTTGAAATAGAACTAGAGCAGAATCTGTATATATGCGAAATTTGTTAATAGATCATACAGAGTTATTTTAAGGAGGAACTATATCAAAAATTAATAAATCTAATAATTCTATTCGAGATTCATGAATTTAACGTTTCATCCTGTAGAATTTCTTCTCATAATCGTAAATATCTTATAACAAACTTTTTATAGTGACTACTAAAAAATTTATGAAAATATAAATTTTAATTTTACATTTTAATTCTAAATCTTTTACTTTAATTAATCATTAATTTTATTTAAAAATTTATGAATCCGAAATACGTATTAGATTATTAACTTTTAACCTTGCCAATTCATGCATTCGTACTTAAGCATTTTCTGTTTATAGCATCGTTTGATATCTTTTTTTATCGATGCATCACGCGTAATTAAAGAAGCAATTCCCTTTACTCGCGACTGTAATAAATAAATTCTTTACAGGATCGCAGTCTCTCGTTCTGCTCGTCATTTCGCGATCATCGTTAACTGTATCGGTCGCGTCGCTCTTTTCCATGCCACGACTTGGCATGCCAGATAATCCCCGAGGCTGACATCGAGATGGCGGCCAATTTGCGTCCGTGCGAACCGATGATACCGATAAAGCGGTTTTCAGCACAAGGATATACGGTCCGACCATAATTCAAAGCGGAGGAAAGACCTACGTTCAAGTCAGGTCGGTGAACGTTCATCGATCAAGCGCGTTCCAAAAAAAAAAAAAAAAAAAAAAAGATAAAGAGAAAGAGCGAGAGAAAAGGAAAAAATACCACGCAACACACTACCGTATAATACAACTCTTAGTGTTGCCCGCTATTTCTTGATATACAGACGATATTTTTTCCTGTTTTCGTTCAGTCGATAAGCGGCCGATCTATTATCAGCAGTCCTCTTAATTGGTCGTTTAATTAAGAGCGTTACATCGCGAGAACCGAATCGTGTCACGCGAGATTCGTCGAATCCACGAATATTCGTTAGATCGGCCCGTCCTGATTTCCGCGAGTTGCGACGACAAACTCGGGACAAATGTTCTCTCGACACGGGCCTTTATGCGTGGGTTGGTGATCGATTTGCGCTCCCTGTTTCCTTTTCTCGCACGCGCGAAACTCAGGGGAAATTTATCACGCGGATTTATGCTGATTAATACACTTTTTGCATATACATTGAGAACAAGCAACGTAATTTGAAAACAAAAGCACTCTCTATCTGTGTTTTCTCTTTCCGTCGTGTGTTCGCGCCTCGCTATAATACGATGATTATAAATACGTGTTAAATATGTTAATGTAATTAAAGTGATGGTTAAAATGAATATAAAAAGTTGAAACATATTATAAAAGACTTTTTGAATCGTTATATAAAATTATAAAGAATGTATCGTTAATGTTTTATTACAGCTAAATTAATAATTTTCTAATTATTGCAGATATTATTACAATCATATGATGATAGATTATACATATAAACTACATATAATTCAACTAAAATAATTACAATTATTTACTCAATAGAGAAATTGATTGTTGGAGAAAATTAAACAATTACTTTTGAAAACGTTATTTAAATTATGAAATATATTTGCTTAGTTTAATAAAATTTCTCACATTATAAAAAATATAAAGGGATAGGTATTTTATTCTAAACTATATTAAAAATAATTTTTTTTTTTTTTTTTCAATAATATATATTTCATATTTTCTTACAATGTTATTATGGATTCTACATGCTCTTTATTTAGCTTTTATTATTGTTAATATTTAAACACATATATGTAAATGATACAATATTACATAAAATATATATTTCTATAGCATTTGGAATCTAAAATAAACACATGTCACTATTTTGCCATTGTATGCAAATACGTAATGCACACGATACATTAGCTATTCAAACAGACCAGACTCGTTGGCTAATTAAGCTTCTCGATGCTCTAATTAGCAGGGCGTTATTCCCGATAACAGCAGAGCTCTGCTCGTCCTAATCGAATGTGAAATAGTTTCTCGTCACTGCTGCAGCTATCCAGCGGTCGGGATTAATCTGTCGAAATGTATTTTTGCCGGATTCTTTTTTCTCGCGCGAGCTTTTATATAGAAACATTGTTCATCGAGAAACATCCGTTTCATGGAGAATGGACGCTCACTTTGTCGAATATCCCGTACTCTCGATATCGAAGGTCTATCGATTTTCTCTACCGACAGCGCGACATTCCTCTTTTTACCGTCACGAAAATTGCAACATAGGTCCTTCCCATTCGATATTGTGTTTTCGGCCAAGTATTGCCAACCGCTCCAAAGCATCGCTTTTCTCGATCCTGCCGGTTTATGTAAGGTCCACAACATTGAGAGATCTGGAAGAATTTTAAAATTTGTAGGTCAAAAGTGGCATCTCGATAAAATAAAGAATTTACTGCTTATTAAAATGTATAAAATATAATTCGATGATAATAAAAGGATTATTAGAGTGTAATGCAAATTTAATTTATTAATTAGCATTTGAAATAAACGAAATTAACACTTGCATTTGAAATAAACAAAATTAATTGTGTGAGATATATCTTTTTTTATAACGTCAAACATTTTTATTTAAATATTTATTTTGCAACTAACGAATTGTGAAATTTGCTTGCTTGCGCGATTTTTGTAGTATATAATACACACTTAATGAATCTTTTTTAATTTTAAAATAATAGATCTTGTCACACGGGATATATAGTTTGCAATGTAAATTTTCTAGTAAATTATTAATTTTTCTAATTTCATGCACAAATTACGTTTAATGACTTCAACTCAAATTCGCGTCAAGCAGACTTTCAAGTCTTTTCAATAACATGAAAATCTCCGTGATGCACAGACCACGCTCGATTGCTGAAATGAAATGCATTGTGATTGTTTATCTGGATAAGCGCCTTAAGAGAACGATAGACATCAGGAATCATAAATATAAGAAGAAAATTAAAGCCGGATATAGAGGCTTTAAATGATTTATTTCAGAATTGTATTTTTCCACAGGAGAAATAATTTCTACAAAAAATAATCTCATTTCACACAACTCGCAGCTTTCGGAGATATTTCCAGCGTTATTTTTAATTAAAATTAAAATATTAATATATTAAATATATATTAGTATTAAAATAACGAAAGTAACGGCTTAAGTTTATTGTTCCACCGTCCAAAAGTTTGAATTTGATCGAAGGATAAGATTTTGTTGTTTATATATATACTTTTAAGAGACTTTTTGAAAGTTCATTTTAACTTTACGTTGACATAACTATCTATATACATTATATATATATATACAATACATTAGCATATACTATCTTCGAGGCAGGATTACTGTGAAAACTTTGTATCAAGCTTTTATCGGAAGGATCGTCGATCTTCCGATGATTGGAAGAATTGGAGCCTGCCGAAGGCAACCAATTCCGGACGAACAAGACAGACTTTCCTTGGAGCGACACCGAGCATACCATAACTCGCATTCCCCTGACTTAATGACAACCTGCCATTTACGGGGCGTTGCTTGTCAAGTTTGCTCTTTCCACCTTGGCCTCCAGGAACGGATCAAGCTGCTAGAGGCTTTTCTTTACATCCTATTTTTCGTAATATTACAATAAGAAAGCATTTACGACACATTATTCTTCAAATATTTTCCATTTTCTAGAAATATGTAACAATTATCCTTCTAATCGAAAGTTTTAGAAATAGTAATTATAGAGAAAAGGTACTAATTATTTTTTGGAAAACTGGCACCACTTGTCTTCAGCACTATTATTTACGTTATCTGCCCAGTGTAAAAATTGTCTTTAGGGACATTTATGACAGTTTTAATGTAAGGATGGCGATGCCGCAATTTTGATTTGTCGCAGTGCGATATCTCTATTAATTTTTTTTATAAAAGTGGAAAAAGAAGAGGGTGCTCGAGTATCAGGATCCAACCCTGATCGAGACGACGCCTATTTCGAAGTTTCCCCTATGTACTTACTAATAATTTACCTTGACAGAAGTGCTCCTTCGCGCTTTCGCCTCCTTTTCACCATGTGTTTCTTCACCCCGTTCTCTCTTCGTCCCTGCTGTCGCTTCCGTTTGCGTGTCCTTATAAAGCGTCTTTACGACTCATTCCCCTCGTCCTTCTGTTTATCGCTTGTGTGCCCGCCTTGCTTTTTCTCCGTTTTTTTTTTCTGGTAGTCTTTACGAGCGTGTGAAGTATCGCGTATATATGGCATACATATAATTACGAGAATGCATGTCGAATTACCGAGCGGTCAGCCGTAGCGTTGTGAATGATGCAATGCAAGAAAACACGAGACGTAGCGTTCGTCGTGGCGTCTTCTTCCATCGTCGATGAGATGCGGCAAACTGTTATACCATGGTGTAAATCAGCAACGCGAATCGCGCAAAAAATACTCGCGTATCGGTTATAATTCTTGATTCGTTACATCTTTTTTTTTTCGCTATAAAAGCTTTTACGAATCCTTGTTTTTCCGCGATAATTCCATAAAATGTTTAACAATGTGAAGTTAATTATCGTTTATAATATAACATATATAAAATTGGTTTTAAATTGATCAAAGAATCAGTAATTTTGACGGAAAAAGATTAATCAACTTTTTCCTTGTACAAAGGAAATAATGATTAAAGGGAAAGCGTGAAAAAAGATCGCGACCGGATGCAAATAACATTTTAACGGCGCGTTTCCTGTTTAGAGCCGCAGGTAAAATGGATGCAGCGACGCATTTCAAGGATATCGTCGTCGAATCGAATATCGTGTTCGATTCTCTCGGACGCTCGTAAAGATTGAACATAAACAAAAACGCGAGTTGCGCTGGTAAATTGATGCCTCGAGATCGTAACGCAACGCGTGCGTATATACATATATTCTTTCGCGATACCTGTACATACATGTGTTGCGCGTGTGCATCGTGTTGCGTGTTTCGCCGCATACGGTACCTATATGCGCGGGTCACGTGCGCCGACCCCGCAGGTCAGGAATACTGGTCCCGGTTCCCGTCCTCGTCGAGGCTACACGCTCGCGAATGCCCGCAGCTTTTCCAGGCGACGCGGTCGCTCGCTAAATTAAATTTTACAACCGTACGCGGGATCGGATAAGGTCAAGTAGGGTATCTGAGACCCTTAGCTAACTGGAACATGATCATTTTCTAGCCATCAAATTAATAATCGTTATTTTTTATTTATTCTCTGATATATATTATGTTATAACTGTGAATATTAACTTAATAACTTTTAATAATTATTAATTTTTTATTTCATCAGATTTTTAGTGAGATTTGGATGAGTGAGTAGTTCTCAAGTAGCTTAATTAATTAAGCATAATTAGTTTACTACAAAAAGAATCTAATCTCTTCTTGTTTTATTAAAATTAGGCTATGAATTTATAACGAATAACGTTACATTACAACAAATTATAAATAATATTAAGATGGTTAAATATATTTGCTTTTTTACTAATCAAAACTAAAATTATTTTTGATATAAAATTATCGAAGGGAATCTTTTTAGCACTATATAATAATAATTGATTAAATTGTGTTGTGAATACAAATTATGTATTATCAATAATTATACTAATATCAATATTTAATTGAAATGAAATGTGGAAGTTTATAATATATCCCTTTCTATATCTCTCTGTCTTTCTCTTTCTATTATTGGCTTATGGTACATTACCCATCGAGCAATAATGAAAGTATTAATAGCAATTATTTTTATTATAATAATCAGTATTGAGGTATCTAGCTAAGACAATGCTATATGTAGTATGTGATAACATGCTTTTATCAATTGTTAATTATACATTATCAATCGTATCTGATTAATAACAGATTATATTATAAATTGATATTATTATAAATTGACATTATTAAAAACCAATTAACTGAATAACTCATCTTCGATAAAAGAAACATATTGTATATAACACTGCTTTTTATTATCGATTAAAATGTTCTGCATTATTGGTATTATTATTATTATAAAATGCAACAAGTGCAGCACAAATACCACAAAATAAAAAAGAAAAATATTACACGCAGAAGTTTGAAAGTTACTTTATTAAAATTTTTATACATTATATTAACTTTATATCAATATTATTGTGTGTATATACAACAATCAAAATATGCAAAAATCAAATAATTTTGATAAATTATATAGTCTAGTATATACAATATATTAATTTTTTTCTCTCGGTAATCTTTTACTTTTATGTGATTAAAGAAAATTGCAATTAGCTTTTTATAATTGAATATTTTAGTTAAATATTTTAAAATATTTGAAATTACTTGTTATTTCTCGCATTAATATAATAGTCATGACATGGACTTGCGTTCATGTCGAATGCATTTATCATATCGTCGTTTATATGTCAATTACACTCGTTATATATCGCCGTTTACATATCCGTAACATTTATGAGCCGTTCGGTACTCGATACTGCGTGCGTCGACATTTAATAACCGGTCCTCGCGTCGTTGAATCCGCGGGATCGCGAGCTCATCGAATTCCAATCTCGTCGCATACACGTCGTCCGAATAAACATTAATCAAGCGCCAACTGTTAGGCGAGATATCGCGGAGCCTTTCCATGCCATGCGTCCGGGATGCGATTGACAAGTTGCGCGTTCGTATACATACGGTAACCACGATTGAAGGCTCATTTGCGATGGTCACGGATGGCTAAACTATAGATTATCAATAGAATAAGGTATATATAGTATTAATGATTATGGATTATGTATTATTAGATATTATGTAATAGTCAGTCCATCAAGCGAATGATCTCTGAATCTGTCTCTATTTTTGTAATTATATATAGAATTTAATATCAGAATTGTATTTTTATTTGGAATGTGTGTGTCTGTCGGGAACTTAAAACAGTATGAAATTTTCACGAAGGGAAAATGGATACTAAATTTATTCATTTTATAATTATAGAGTACGTCATTTTTTTAATGCAATTTTTTATTCGAAAAGAGATTGTGATCCATTATTCACTTTGATGACAATTACAAATTGTAACTATACACCATATTTGTGGGTATAGCTGTATTCTTCTGAAAATGCACCGATTGCATTTGGCGATGTGTGATACGACTTTTACGGCAATCACAGATGTGAATGTGGTCAGGCAGGCAAAGCGGAGAAGGGCAAAGCTGGTCCTCGTCTCTGTCGAGGTCGTGCATTTACACAGGCGGGGTCATCCACGGTCTCCACGCGGTACCGTTATATTGTATATACACATTCTTGAAGCGGTCATTCTGCCATCCGGTTCCCTCGCGCTTCGTTTGCCTCTTGATCTTACTTCGATTCTATTTTCTCACTAGTCTCTGACATACACACACACACACACACACACACACACACTATAAATTGCACATTTTCAAGCGCATTTCGCGCCGGAAGGATACATAAGTCACAGTGTCGCGCGAATGCTCCGCTTCCTTCTTAACTTCCTTTCGTGTATGCTGCTGTTATATAATTATATTACTGTTATGATGCGCTTTCTGCGGATTTCTAATCTTCTAATTTTGAAATAAACATTACGGACAGATATATAAGTAGATTTGAGACTCGAAATGATTAAATGCAGTCACGACGGTGCATAAATCTGAGTTTATAGCCATGATTGTCAGCTTGAGTTATACGTATTGTTGAAAATTACATGTAAAGATTAACGCGAATTAGAGATGAAAATAAATTTTAATTATAGTTTATTTATACGTAACTTATCAAAAACACGTTCTCTAGCCAGTGCAATAATGGAACACAAATGGTTATCGCGCGATTAATAATAATCCTATTAGTTGGAACTTTACCGGGGACAATTAATTGCAGCTATTGTGTCGCAGTATAGATAATACTTCCCTTCCCGCTGGCAAAATTAATATATATATACCAATATAACTGCTCTGCGTCTCGTTTCTCGTGATTCACACCCAGCGGCAATGATTATTTTGCATCGTACAGTCAATGAGATGTTAACTCTCAACATATGCATGAATGTTTGTCTTACTAAACTAAATTCACGTAACAACTAACATAACAGCGGTGCAATTTTGGGCAAAAAGGAAGAAATTTTTGATATTTATCGAAAAATTTTGGAGAAATCTATTATACGATATTTAAGAACTGATTAAAAATTTTAGTCGCTTTTTTAAATAACTTCTTATTTATAATTTGCTTGAATATATATTTTATTATATTTTTATTATATATTATTTGTATATGTATATTATTTTTTTATTATTGGGTTTTTTTTTTATTTAATCTGCGCGCTCTGATTTAATAATTAGATCTCAATTACTTGTTTTTATTAAATAGCATTGTAACGATGCATTGCGACTCGACTTTCATCCCTTTGCAATGTCGATGCACTGACGTCGATTAAACGGCAGGCTAGTACGCAAACCGGAAGCTTATTATCGCGGTACCAACAGTAGGCTTAAAGCCTAATCGGCCGTTACGATCGCGTGCTTCTAATTTCACGCCCGCTATATGCCCATCCAACGTATCCGGGTAATCGAATCTTCGGCGTAATCGGCGTTTAAAGACCAAAGATCCCTTTTAGCACAGGCCTATACCGTCGACCTATATTCCTCGACTCGCACTTTTTATCGCTACTCGTGATTGGGCACCTTTGATGTTGCATTCAAAGAACAAACAAAGAACGTAAATCGAGTATAAAAATGTGAATATTTTTTTTTGAATATTGTTTCGTATACATATATCTGATTTTAATTTTAAATTTTATTTCTATTATCCAAGTTTTTTTTTAATATACTTTTCAGTTTTTAACAACGATGAAATATATGTTAAAAAATTTTATCTTTATTTCTTAATAATCAGCCTATTTTTTTTAAATACTTTTTCAATATTTATGTATTTATTGTCTCTTTTCCCTCTCTCTCTCTCTCTCTCTCTCTCTCTCTCTCTCTCTCTCTCTCTCTTGCTTTATTCTCTTTCTTTTTAAAATTTAAATTCATAAGAATATCGAGTCTATCTAGAATCTATAATATATAGCTTATTGTTGCTTCTTAAAATTTACTCTTTGTACGTTTATGCTTACGTCAATATCAGTGCTTCATATCGATCCGAGAGATGCGAATTTTCATATCTCCTCGTCGCAAACGGCACCAGATTTGGCAGACTTGCCAAACTATTCATTCTCGCGTGAGCTAGGCAATTATAATAGATACTGGCTTACGGATCTCACGAGTTGTCCCAACGAGATGTATGTCGCGACGTCTTCCATTCCTCTTGGAGTACGCGCGTTCTGCTGGAGAATTACCGTCAGAGACGGATGCAGTTCTTGGTCGCGAGTTTTACGACAGTTGCGCAGTAATAACGGTATTATTCAAGTCACCTTCGCGACCGCGGCGCTATCATGGTCCACATTGGTCTTGAAGAAATCACGACAGCGGAAAGTAGGAGAAAAATGTAGAGACGTAAAAATGTGTACACGTTAAGCAATATTTTCTGGTCTAGTGATTTCATAATGTAATATAAATTGTCTACGTATGTATAGTTTTATATCAATTAAAAAAGGTACATTATGTGTTATTATTATTTATTTATTTAAGAAGATAAAAACATAGAAAATATAGGAATAAGCTGGAGATGACAGTATCTATTGATGTTATGTCGGTCATTATAATCGGTTTCTGCAGTGAATAAAATCCGAACAATTTGACAAAAAAAGAAAATGTTTTTCGACAGAGTTTGATCAATAATATTGCAATAGCTTTATGACGGCTGATATAGCTTTCCATTATCGTAATAAAATGCATACTCTACTATATATAATAGTGATTTTAATCCTGGAGTGCGGAAGAATATCAGAGAATATGCTCGAGCGTTTTGCATGTAAGGCAACGTCTTGAGATCGCTATAAGAGAACCGGTAGCTGATTGTGGTAAGATCGATAACAGGAAGCGAGATGAGTGTCGCGTCGACTTGTTGTGGTCGATCCGACGTGTTCCGAGACAGTGGACCCGCATGTGGACGATGTGTTTGCGCGCGCTATTCCGTCGTGAATGCCACTCTACGTGTGCGAGAAGTGTCATCTTACAGGACGGAAACTTTCCGTGCCGAGGCGGACACTCGAGAGTTTTAATGCAATTCAACGACTTCTGCAAGCGAGGCACGAACAAGGGCCGATTCACAACGCGGATCCACGTTTCTTATATCGTGATGCCGGGATATCTTGGAACACGTGAGTGCCGAAGGCGTGGTTGCGACTCGATTAGCGAGTGTGAACATCGCGCTTTCCTTATCGCCACGTTATCGAGCGAGTGCGCTTGATAAATTTCCTCTATTTCCGTATTTTCCACCGTTATATAATTTTATCGCAAACATTGAAATTTCCTTCGTGATCTCTAATTTTATTTCAGCCTGGGGATTAATCTACGTGCAATTGTTGCACTTTTGTCGACGATAAATGGTTTATTTTAAGAACTTTCTTATTTAAAGCATACAACACGTAATGTTTTGTGCGATTTTTTACTCTGCAATTGCGCAAAAACTATTGGACATTTCACGGAACGCTTAAGTGATGTTTATAATATTGTGCGAAAGAGACCGGTTGGAAGTACTGGTTACTTTAGTATTATGTGAGCCTTGTATTTTTATGAAGCGCGGGGTCAGAAAGAGAGATAATAATTTACGCAGGTCGCAGTATAGCTGGCATTTTGAAGAAACCGCGCTCCCACGAGGCCGCGCGATATGCTGATTGCGTTAAGGACGTCACGCAAAGCTCGCACTTGCAACTGACTCCTTTTGTTATGTCGGAATTGCATAGCACGCACACGAAATCCGGCGTAGCAGTCGTGCGTGCATCGGAATTCCCATGTGCAGTCGTTGTCTCTCGGTTATAACATCCGGCGTACACGCGAGAATGATGATTGGTCGGACGACAGTGCAGTGACATTAACACACCGTAGCCACGTTCTGATTGCAGACCTACTGATTAAATTACACGGACCATTGCTGTTCAAAGCGAGATTATAAAACGAAACAACCCAGTAGCGTATGTTTTTACGAACTTTCAAAACTTTGATGCGAAACTTTGTGAATTTCATTCGAGTGAGATGTAGCGAGTGGAATTGCTTTCCTTGGATTTCATTTTATATAACCTTCTGCAACAATATTACTTAAAATTTTTTATTAATCTCGAATATTGAATAATAAGCGAACGCTATAATTATATAATAATGATTCTTTTGTTTTTTTTTTTTTTTTTTTTTTTTTTTTGATAAATTTAATAAAATAAACTTATATATAATAATTTAATATAATAATTTCATAAAATATTTTAATGAAGTATTTTTTATTTAAATATGTATACATATATAATTTAATAAAATATATTTTGTGTAATAAATTTATTTTTACAACAGTGTATAATATGTCGCGAGAAGAATTTTTCTTTATCTTTTTCTGAATCAATAAGAGTCGTGGTTTCGATACAATCGGATACTGCGGATTTAAACCTTTTGCAGGTAGTTTTTTTGTTGACTTAGATAGAAGTTGTCATGCGGGAATTCTCTTTCTCTCTGCCTTTTACCGCAAGATTTTGTTACAAGATGGTGCTTTCGCAATACATGGCAAACATATGGTGGACATTGTCCGCTTCGGGGAACAAGTTTTCGTGACTCACGCGGCGCGACCGCCGCGCCGCACTTATGACGCCGCACGCTGAGAATTCTCTTTTAGGCAGGCCGGCCATGGCCACGCTTTTGTTCGACCACCGGCACTCGATAGCCCCGACCAATTATGGAAAGTCTTGGTCCATATTGCCCTATTATACCCTGTTTCTTGGCCCTCGCGAAACCACCTGGCTCCCGTCGAGCGAGACTAATTTCGCGAGACGCCATTCTCTGCCATCTTCTTCGTCTTTTCTTATCCTCTTTCAAATAAATGTCGAAAAATGTTATAGAATACGAGATGATCTTTGTTTGTTACTCCGCTCTTTCACTTGAGCTAGTTTTATTATAATCAATGCCATTCTTCTATATATCTTGTTACCGAATTCATCATCGAATTAATATATACTATATGAGATGAATAATATTATTAAAGAAATAACATCATTAAAAAAATAATTATATATAATATTTATGATTGCTCACAATATGGTTATTATTAAATTTAATGAGATATTCGACTATTATTATTACTATTAATGAAATCGTTATTAGCGCAATGATATTATTATAAGCAATTTCAGTTATATGTATTATATATAAAATATTGTTATATTTTATACTAAATGCGATTTAATTAACTAACGTAATTTTTCTATTTCTGTTCCAGGTAAGTGACCCTTTATCTTGATTGGCTTCCACGTCACAAAAAAAGTCCATCTAGAAGTCTTGTAAGTACTCTCTGAGCTACCATAAGTCCGCGGGTTACTTAATCGATATTGGCAGATATTACACGCGGAGGAATTTTATCGCATCGGCATCGCTATTGTCGATATATGTGCCATTATTCAAATCCAGTTTGTGTCGTTCGTGGTATGCGGCTTATGCAATTAATATTTGAATTTTCACCGAGAATCCCGACGAGATTTTTCGCGTGTTTCGCGCGGATGTTTCGAGTGTTCATGGAATTACGGCGGATGGCGTGTATTAATGACGTTCCTTGTCGACGTCGTCGCTCAATCCTCCCTCCGTTACACCCCGTGATTCTCCAGGGTTATTTATTTTACGCAAAGATATTTACTTGGCTATTATTACATGTTAAACCGGTTTTAATTAAGAAACTTGAAAGAATGGTACATTTTTCAAATTTTTAAATATTTAGTACATAATGATCTGAAATTCTATTAAATACAATTTAAATCTTTTACGAAGATGTTTCAATTTACAAGTAATGCTAGTTTGCTTTACAATCTTATTTTTACATTTCACTTTTATTATTTGATATAAATGGTATCGAAAATAATTTAACTGATGCGTGATTATCAGTAGAATACATATATGTACAATATATATTTTATTACCTATATATATATATATATATATAAGAATGTTTTGCATTTTATTTTAAAAACTACATCGATTTATTTATTTATATTACGAATATATATACGCACATATATATTTTATAGATGAAAGATTTGCACATTTTGTGAATAATGTATAAAATGGAATATCCCAAGTGTAACAGCTCTTTTCTTGATAATCCATCCGAGTGATTATGCTTCACTCCGTAATTCCAAACGAGCGGAACTTCTTTTTTTATTAATATACGCTAGCACAATCTTGCGAAACATATGAGCGCTATCCCAGAGAAGAACGACGGTGCACGCTCGGGTTAACCAATTTTATCCGCGGAGATCTAATTTCCCGCCGTCAAGACGCGTTACGCCGAGGACATCCGTCGCGTTCCTCTTTATAATATGGCTCGTTTCCTTGTTGTAAACGCGCCAGCCAGAATTGCGTCGCCATTGTAAATCTCGGTGCATTCTTGCTCGGGATCTCTCCCTCTCGTTGGAACTCCCTTCGGTCTTATGCTTTTCGCTCACAGCACCTCGCGCAATTAAATAGTATGCTCCCAAAACTCACTCCATTGGACCGAGATTGGATTCCCAATGGAAGTACCATCCCGAAATATGAACGTTTAGCTCGTGGAATGTAAAGCGAAATTACTGTGGGAACTTTAGTGATAATATACTTTAGAAGAGCGTGTTTTAAAAATTTATAAGAGCAGCGCGCATAATACGAACGTAATGAAAATTTGTTAATAAAAATCTAGTGTTATTTTTATACATCTTTGAAACTTAATTCGTTTGAATATTTTCATGACACTCATAATTTACAACAAAATGTGGAATGCATCAAAATAATAATTTCACTTGTAACATATTATATTAATTATATTATATACATCGCGTTTATAAATCATTTTCTAATATATATTGGAATATATATCTATGATATATATATATATATATATATATATATATATATATATATATATATATATATGATTAGGATAAATTTAAAAGCAAGCATCCTATATACAACTGTCGTCAACTAGCGCGTCAGATCGCGTTAATATGTACGTATTACCACGTCGTATATAATGAATGAAGATACTCTCATAAATGTACAAGTTATATTCATTGGCGAATGTAAATCGGCATCATTATGCGAACAGCGCGGCAAACGCGCGACACTCGCGGAGTTCAAATCGGCGCAACACGCGGCATTCCTGGAGGGTATATACCGCGGCATTTACGCGCACACGGTCATCATTAATGGTAATCGGCGTCGTTTCCTTTGAGAGGTCTCGATGGCGCGTCCAAAGCTTCGGCGCGAGAAGCATCAGGATATAATCATCGCGCGGTGCAAATGCGCGTCTGTCGGCCGCATGATTAGCATATACGCGCGTATACGTCACTAGAAGGGATATGTAACTTATATCCTCTCTTCTCTCGCCTTGTTTATTGCGTTTCTCACATTGGGAAGAGAATTCACTTAAGAAGTACCGTCTTTTTTGGAAATTCGGATTGAGCTATTAATATCGGTTACGCTAAATATCAAATAACATTAAACATTTACGTTAAACTTAAATTTTTAAAATTAATAAATAGATTATAGATAATAATTAATAAATACATTTGATAATAATTTTCTGAAATGTTGGATTGAATTGAAAAGTGATAAATATTGAAATTTTGATTTTCTTGGAGATAATGAATACTTTTTACATTCTAGAAATATATAATTTGTGTAGGATGTGTGTGAAACTGGCGTCTCACTTTGTCAAACTCAATTGTTGAGAGTTCTGGTTTTATTTTTAGTAGTTCTAAAGTTCGATTTTTTAAGCATTTCTTACTTTTTTAGATTTTAAACACTTAAGAGTTCTGCAATAGATTTACAAAAAGTTTTATTTTATTTGTGCGTGAAAATAATTAAATAATTGCAATAGTTTTTTGTAAAACTCAATACTCGTAATACAATATTTGTGATAAAATATTATTGAATAAAAATATTACACGTGATATTCAATGTAATTGTCGAATTTTAAGTGTCGTGATTTTCGTGAATGATGATAATTATCCAATTGACCGATTCAGTTGAATATGCGATGGATCATTGAGCATTAATCATCGATAGACAGAGTTAAAGACGAGAAAAAAAAACAGTGGGACTACGACTGGTGAGTCTATAATTAACTAGATATATCATATTTCCCTATGTGACGAATTATTAGATATCAATTGGCCGAGTTACGAGTAATAGATATCGTTAGAGTAATAAATATTATTTTATGAATACATGATTGAAAAAATATTAATTATTAATAATATGCTAAACTTTATTTCAAAAATATACTGTATAAAAATTAAATGTATTTTTTACATATAATATTTTTCTACAATTTTTCTACATTTTGTTATTTATATGATAAGCATATAAACTGATATGTAACTGATATACCGACTTTATACGGACGGTATTAATAAATGTTATAAAATGCACAAAATTTATTTTAATGTTTCATAAAATGCAAATTTCAAAATAGAAAATTTATTACTACATATCAAATATTAGTGTAAATGGTGAGAGATGCCAGATTCACACACATGTATAGGATGTACGAGATATGAACAATATAAGATTTTATAGTTCTGTGAAAAATGTAAGAGGCAGAAAGTGTGGTTGTCAATGGACATACGATATAGTCGTTTTAAATTTTACGACGGAGATGACGCTTATGCTCGCGGAATATGCAGATGCACGCATAATGGTCGTCAGTCTGCGTCGTAAAAAGTGTTCGCCACGCCCAGTTGCACCTTGTGATAATACACTGTTATCCCGCTGCCCTTCTCGTTAATGAGCTTAAATTAACGTTCGACTCTGTTTTGCCAAGATCAATTAACATTAATCATACTTGATAAAATCTTCTGTCTTCATTTATAGAAAAATATCAACTGTACACACGCAAGTTTGTCAAAAGCATGTCTACTCTCTTTAAAATATTTAATATTAATTATTAAAATAATGTTCTTGCTTATTTCGGTATACACACGTATCTTGTATAATAATCATTGATATGAGCAGGGAAACAAAATAAAGTTACACGGATAAAAATCTTAAGATTCCAACTAACCGAGAGATAATCGAGCAGCTTTTTGTACGCGGGACAACATTCAATCGGCAGTTTTTACTGCACGAGAACACAACGCGGTAAGAAGTGCCATAATTATAGAGAGGGAGAAAATGTGAAAGAGAGAGAGAGAGAGAGAGAGAGAGAGAGAGAGAGAGAGAGAGAGAAGATCCTGACGTATATAGATTTAGTACACATTCAGCAGCAAAAATATGCAGCTGATTTCGCGTTAGCATTAATCGCGATCTGCAAATAAAACTTGGCATCAGATAGTGTTTAACTTTAAACAGAAACGGTGCCAAACAGAATGCTAACTGGAATAATCGGTGCGAAATACAATGATTAATTAGTATGAAACGTGACATAAATGCTCAATGTTAATTTCGCGCAATCTCTTTGAATACAATATTTGAATTGAATTTCGTATGGCACTTATACGCGCATGCCGCGGCGCAGTGGCAATTCCAATTACGCGAATTTCACTTTATGCAGCACCTTGGTCTTGCTCCACGTATGCGTGCCATTAATATCGCTCGTGCACTTTCTGTCTACGGGTTATGGACTCTCCGCGTATATTAGGTCGCGATTTCACGCGTCCCTTTGATCATCAACGTCGAAACTCTCGCGCAAAAGTGCGCGTTGAAACGCCGCTGACACTCAAATGTACCATATTATATGGCGTTTTGCTTTGCTGAGGTCTTTAATTCAAGTCCTTACTGTTTGTTTGCACGAATAAAAGTACGTATTCGAATGTTCACAAGAACATGGAATATGCGGAAATAAAAGTTTGATTTAAACCATGTAAATGTAATGTCAATGTAAACTATATAATGTAAATCAATTATTTATGACAAAATCTGTTTTTTTTTTTTTTTCCGTATAGACCGAACGTAGCAAAAATATTTTTTGTTATGCTTGAAATTATTTTTACCTAAATTTGTAATTAATTGCAATTTTTTGAATTAAAATATGCAAATCTGATTTACAAAATTAGATAAAATAGCTTGTAACATGTATTAATTTTGTTTCGGAAAATTGTATTATAATGAAATTCTGCAACTTAAAATCCAATCTTATTACTTGATAGATATTTCTCGAAAGATGTTGAACGATACAAAATTAATTAGAACTGAATTAGTAGAACGTTAAACTATTATTATCTTAAATATTCAATCGATATTTAAGCTAAAATATTAATTGTAATCCTTAAATATTCTTAATATTTTTTTCACTTTTATTATGTAAATTTAAACGGGGATTAAAAAACTGGAGGAGATATTTGAAAAATATCATTAATATGTTACGATAATATTCTTGATTGAAATAGTCAAATTATATTTTGTAAGAGCAAATTCATATTTCAATTTTCCCATTGAAAAATATTGATTATTTTTATGATAGAAAACATTTAGACAATTTTTATTACACGGTTGATTAACAAAACTTAAATTATATATACGTTCTATAATTTCCATTTTTCCAAATTATTATTTTTGAATATGTAATAAGTTAACTTATTTCTCGAGAATACGATTTAATTGATATTGAAATAAATATGACAGGATTACGATATTCAAAGGCGATAATTTTCCTCCGGTGGCTCGATTAATCAGGCATCAGTCTCTTAGCCTTTTTAATGACGATGTTCGCGCCATCGTCGTGGAATTCGCCGGAATAACAACTCCGAAGCGTGGTATCCGGAATTCTGTACGGCGAGGTAAATTTTCCGTGCTCGGGGTCGTATACTCGCGTTCCGAGACCGACACGTAACACGCTTACTCGCGCGTAATGGTTGCTCCAATTACGCGAATTCCGCGTTATACTTTACGCCGTTGCGACGACGCCCCGGCGTTAACGCGCCGTTAATACATAGGTAGACGTTAGGTAAGAGCTTGTACGCAAGTGTGTTAACACGTGTGTGTTCCAGTACGTTTGTCCGCGTGTATGTGTATGACGCGCGCGACTACCGCTTCGAGAAAGCGGCCTTCGTTGCATCGTCACGGTCGAGGCAGAGGCCATCGTACTTTGGTGAACGAAGAAAACTGCGCTCTTCTCCTCTAATTGTTTTAATGACTCGCCTCTCTCGGAACAACCACTCTCTCCGTTCCTCTCTTCTTTTTTTCGTTTTTTTCTCACGCGCGCGCTTTCTCTCTCTCTCTCTCTCTCTCTCTCTCTCTCTCTCTTTCTCTCTCCCCGTTAGTCTTTCTTCTCAAGAGTCGATGGTACTTTTGTCCATACATAGCTACGTATAGAAACCGAAAGAAAAAGATCCGATTGTAGAGTGCAGCTGAGATCAATAGAAGATAGTTGTATTGTTGATATAGGGTTAGCACTGCAAAAAGGTATTACTATTATCTAGATATCTTTATCTTATTTTGTTATCTATTTATGTATTGCTTGCATTTATATTTCCAAACACAAAATTAGATCGTGCTATTAGAAGATTGTTCGTTAGCAGATTATTTGTTCTTATTTATTATTGTTATTTGTCCCACGGATTATTATTAACATATGATAATGATGAAATATCCTGTAATATATAATATATTGAATCATCTCATTATATTTCATATTTTGATCTTCGTATTGCTCGCAGAACTTCTCACAAGATCTTTCAAGATCTCTCCCTTATTCGTTTAATCGATGAATCGATGTGTCTATTCGTAAGATGCCTCTCGACGCGCCACTTTCCACGGCGTTAATTAAAATTGCATTGTACGATGCACCGCTCAGGGTGCAAAGTGCACATCGTGCCGGGCCACTAATAGCACTTGACATCGGGTTCGTCATGCGTGGGAAGTAAATTAACTGAACAGAGCGGCTTATCGCTTTCAAGTTGTCTTTTTTTATTTAAGATTGAGGAAAATTAGAAAGAAAGAAGAATATATAAAGAAGGATAAAAATTTTTAAGACACGGATAATAATTTAAATATATTAACGATTACTAGACGAAAGATTATTACGTATATTATTGCAAAACTTGTTGTTTAATCTACAAATTTTAAATGTATGATTTATTCAAAATTTTTAAAACATATAAATAATAGGTACATATTTCAGTTCATAAAATTAAAATTGTATAATATTATGAAATACAATGTAATGCGGATTATGATTATGTAACTCGTGTTTCATTTAATGTTTTATTCTTACATTATTTTTTATATTTTTCATTTATAATGAAGTATTATATGTGTGATGATGTATATATTCAAGATATTATTTTTTTAATTTATATTTTTACATATAGAAATATTCAGCAAAATTCACGGAAGAAATACAACGAAGGATTATGTACGTCCTGCTTTCAAAATTCTTTACCCTTCAGCGTTTCTCTTTCTACGTCTAAGCTTAACACTCACATAAAAGAAATCCAACCAATGAAAAACGTAATCGCGGATTCAATATCGATTCTTGAAATATATCTCCATGCCCTTTACGAAGGTACAAGATACATAATCCGGCGTAGTCTCGATGACGTTCCGCGTGATAATCTCGGCGCATATCCGCAAGACTGACACGACGAACGAACGATTCTTCGAGCGGATAAATCGAGAGCGGTTGTGTCGGTTTTCACCGCGCTTCCTGCTCGCTCTCCGGTGTATTGCGATCTTCTCTTTCTTTTTATAACGCACAAAAAGCAGAGCCATCGACGCGAGGTTACCTACGGGATCGCCTATTATACCGGCATAATCCCCGCGGGGCCTATCCGGGATCTCTCTCTGCCTCTGTATATGATCGCCTCTCATTTTCTCTCTCCTTGACGATCTTCCTCTTCCATCAGTCGAGAAACGCACAACTTACACGCACACACATGCGCGTGAGATTCGACCAAAATCTCTTTCTCCACGGCGCGTTGCCGCTTTTCGTCTCAGGGGCCCGACGCGACGAAGGAAGGTGAGGATTAGAGCCACGATGTCCGCGGTGTCGGGGCTAAGCTCCCATTCACGATACGGGATTATATGTACGGGTGAAATATCGCGCGAAGCTATCCATTTCAGCCTCCTCGTCCGCCTCGTTGCCACCGCCGCACTCCACGTTTCTCCTTTAAATTTATCGAGCGCGATGATAGTTTTCATGATATATATTTGGGATAATGATGTTAGGATCTGTAATAAAATTATCTCAACTGAATATTTCGATGGTAATCCGAGAATACCAAATTTGTATCTTCAGAGCAGATACAAGATCTTTGAAATTGTAGGTAATAATAATCATAGAATTCTTCGTTATTTTAAGTATATTAATGGTTTATCTCAGAGTATATATGTATATAAATATTACTAGACAGTAATATTGTCAGAATATTGTAGATATGCATATAGGGGGATTATTATACATATATGGCTGTACTAGTTTTAGAGATATGTGAACTGAAAGAAAAAAAGAAATCCCTTTAGAAACATACAACAGACTACTTAATGAAGTATAATATCGATTCTCTCCGAAAACAGAATTATACATCCGTCGGCTACTGTTACACTTCTCAGGTATATCGAGGTTGTCGGGATCAAAGGCTGTGGCTGTCAGTTCTACTCTCCGGTGTGCATTTCGCAGCTTCGTGTACGAGTCGCGTGTGCTCAATATCAACGTTGCATTGTGCGGATGCATCGGGATTTTCCACCTTCTCTATTTTTCTCACTGTGTTCGCAATGTATGTGTATACAGAGTGACCCTGCATTCTCATTTCATAATGTTTAAATTTACTTTGTTTACGAAATGTTGTGATTTTTCGTTGAGAACAAAAAAAGGAAATTAAAATTAAAATATAAAAATTATCGCGAAAAAAGTTCCGTTAATAATTAATTAATAAACTTTGTTCTTTAAAATAAATTTTGAACAAGAGTTACTAAGCAAAGTTCAATCTGTATGCGTATTCTATTCAAATTAACTATTACAAAATTATAAAAGATTTTTTTTATTAAAGGATGTTTTTAATAAAATTTTCTTGAAGAAAACAATTGAACTAAAAATTAAATTTTATACCGTACGAAGGATAGGTATGAATTTGGGGACACCTTATATAACATGTATGCGAGCATCCGAGCCGAGATGTGTTTACAGAGGAACGACGTCTTCTGGACAACGTCGGTATTGTGTCGGTGACTGCGGGCTTATACTTATGTAATGTGAGCCCTATACCGACAGCGATGGCCTCCAACGCTATTCTACGATTCGCTTCTATCGGGATACCAGCTGCCATTGAATAACGCGATTCGACATCAACGCGGCGAGAAACCTCGGACGTGTAATACGTCCGAGGGTTCTCGGCTGACGTAATCCAGTTGCGGAAGACGAGCGAGAAGTGATGCGATTCGATCCAACAATCTTTCTCTCTCTCTCTCTCCCTGTCTGATTTGTAAACCCTAGTTTGATCTATGACATCTGGTACGATGTGATATGTGCTTGGCCACACTGTAATAACACGTACAAAATCGGAAGGCAAGCAGAACCACGTCGGCGAACAGATATAAATGACTGCCGGTCGAGATAGAGCTCTCCGAAGTCAATATTCGTATTCCATTGGTTATTCCGCGAATCGTATAATTGTTCTCAGTCATATATACAATCAAATTGAAGAGTTTGATAATTGTATCAATTGTAATAATGTATTTGTGTGTCGATAAATTATCATAAATTACAAGTTGTTCACAAAATATGTTAACCTAAATTATAAAAAATGTTATTTCTTATTTGTGATAATATATTGAATATTAAATTTAGTTTCAGATAGAAAAGCTAAATTAAACATCAAGATTTTATTCATATAAAGAGTTAGGAAAAATTCGTTTTTATATATTTAAAAGAATTTTTAATTTTATTTATAGCTTTTATAATTCTTATTAAATATATTATAATTGATGTAATTCTTATTAAATGTTTATAATTATTTTAATTTATAATTTTTTACAAAAAAAGAATACAGCGAAAGAGAAAATAGCGGTTTCAATAGCAGTTGATTTATTAGAGCCAACAACGTGATAATAAGATAAAAGTAAAAAAATCTCATGAAACGCGTAATAGAATTTTTACGTACTCGAAGAGAAATTACGTTTCTAGTATATTACCGCTATTCAAGCGCAGGTCATTTCGTCTCATCTCTCTGGCGTCCATTAGAACCCCGACAGGAGTCGCTAATATCCTGTAAAATTCTGTTATTATACGATTCTTGAGTACTTCCGCGAGTGCAACGAGTTTACGTTAATACCCGCCGAAACTTTTCGCGTAAAAACTTGGCGCGTCTGTACCTTTAAGACGAATTCAAGCGCTATATGAGCGCTTGATCGATTCGACGACTAAGACAATTTGAAATTAAAAATGTTAATGAATTTTTATAATAAACTCTTTTTCATAGGAATGTAAAAAAAAAAAAAAAAAACTTTGTTCATGAATAGTTCACGGTTGCAAATGGCGATGCTGTTACTTCCTTGCCTTTTTCTTCTTTCATCGCGACTTTCGTTTTTACCTTTCCGTACCTTTTTCGGTCTCTTTTACACGACCCCGTAAAATCGTAAGACGGAACTCGTCGACCCGTTGATATTGGTTCGTATTCTCACCTCCATTTAGCGCTACATTTAACGTTGAGAGTGATCCCGTGCCGATTTCGAATTTTATTAGTTCAATTCACGACAATGGTGAAAATTGACCATTTACGCGAGATGAAAATTGAATCGTGACATTTAAAGATGTATGCGTAGGAATGTAGGTCGTTTTTGAATAATTGAAGATAGAATTTTATTTTTGACAGAAAGAAAAGCAATTTTTAGAAAAAGCAAATTAATATTATATTACAAAAAAATTAATTTAAAAATAAAATAAAATGTAGTAAAAATTTAACTAAAAATTAAGTCAAAACTTGTATTTATTTTAGACAACAAATTAATCTTTTATTTATTTGGAAATATTGTAGTATAAAAAAAGGAAATATGGAGGATTTCTATCGTAAAAACTTGATACATATTTTTATTAAAATACGACATTCACTAATTTTTTAAATATTTCCTTCCCGAAATATTTGTACAACGGTGATATCATTGAAATATTATTTTTTTTTTTTTTTCAAATATTACATTTGTCGCCCTCTTATAATCAACTTTGTATTTACTATTATGTATAGATATATGTGTATGTACCTCATCATCTTCAAATGCAATTTTAATCAGAGATTGTATCATATACTCTACATTCTAACCGTCGAACAAATTCTACCGCTTTTTTTCGAATCTCCGATTGAAAACGCGATTGCCTTGAAGTGCATTTTGAAGCGAGACAACAGTGGGCGGAAGTCGCATATCGCGTGGATGTCTAATGTGAGAACGTTCGCATCTTATTTTGAATCGGGAATGCAGATGCAGCTTTTAATTAGTTCCGTCATTTTGACGTAAGTAATTATAGAGGGAGGTGCATTCTTTCGGCGCACAATTAAAAAAATCAAATGCGATTTCATACTACGATATGTCCGACATGTCCGACATTTCTCTTTAGTCACTTATCTATTATTCTTCTATTATAGCTTACCGTTAATAAAAATTCACTTTTTAAGAATATATTATTAGCATGTATATAAATAACAGATATGTACCTATATATTACAATATCTTTTTATGTATTATTGTTTAATAATCCTTAAACAATAATACATAAAATCGCTAAAAATACAGAATAGTTAATTCCATTATTATCAGACAATATTCCGCGATTTCAATTATTCTGATATTATCGCTTCTCTCTTCAATTGTCGAAATTTTAACATTGTTGCGGGATTATGTGGAAATAGCTTTTGCAGCAAAAATTACTTTGCACAAGACCCCATTAGTGTTGAAATGATTCTCAAATATTCAACATTCAATTAAAAGCATTAAATTAAGCCCTTTGGACGAATAATGAGAAAAAGCGAAAGAGAGGGTAGGGAACTATGTTTCTTTCAATCTCTAATTATCGTGCATTACGGGAAGATGTGTACGCGCGATGCGGGTCCATTAATTGGCCGCAGTAGACTCATTAACGGCGAGCTAATTCGAAATAATAATTTGCCCATTGTATAAACGGCCGCAGCGGTTCTGGCTTGCGTTGCATTATGCAGTTGTGCGTTTCTTTCCATTTTCTCGTCGACAGTCTCTCCGCCCGGACTCTCTCTCTAAGCATTCGCGTTCGCGTTTGCGTCGCGCGCGACCGGTAATTCGGTTTTTATCGTGAGTCTACCATCGGAAAAAGTTTTCGTCGCCGGCGGACCGTGTTCATGAATTTTATTAAGATTATCGCTGATAAGAACACCATATCCGCTTCAGCTGCGCGGACACGTTAAGGATGCGACGACCGGACATAGATATAGACGTAGGCGGAATTTAGTTTATTGTAGATATTCCGAGACATTAGGATAAAATTAGAATAAGGGGAAGGGGAAAGTTATGAGATGGGTGAAACAATACTTGAGGAAATAATGAAGAAAGGTAAATATGCATGAAAGATGAAGAATATTTAAAATAATTAAGAAAATGCTCTTTAAATTTAGTGTGGTATACTTTTAGATATATTTTATATTTTGTAGCGTTATACAACGATTTAAATATTCGATTATAATATAGTTAATTATTACGTAAAGTTTCTGCGAAACATTATTCTGATTTTCTACTTTGAATTGATTTCGTCTTATCGTTAAAATCTGTTTCTCATAATTTCTAAAGAGAATTCCCACACTATGGAGAATGTATAGCAAACATTCTTCAACGCTCTCTTCAATTTGTTGTTTTGTATTTTTTAGCGGATGACTAGCACGTGGAAAACGAAATAATATTCAGTTTCGCACGTGGTGACCGCTGCGTCACGTTTTTTCGAATCTGTTCTCAGTTGCACGCTTTTTCCGCATCGAACGTATCGCCTTCGGCGTTTTCCCAGAACGAAAGCCACATTCCTACGCGCCGGGATCTATTCCTTTAGAGCAGTCGCACACATTTTCGCAATTATTCCTCGCGGCCCGTTCGTTCAACGGGAACGAGTTTTTCCAGGACAGCAATAGGCAAGTAAGAGAGGAAGGCAGAGCTCGTTTCTCTCGCTCTCAACCGCATTGCGATAATTAATAATTCGTGTCCAGCGTTCGAGTGAACGTTACGCCCGAAGAACTTGAAGCGTCGCTTGGTGAGAACGTTGCTTTGGACGAAGATAACGCGAGATAGACGAGAATCATTTATTAGCTTCGAAACGCGTAGCTTCAGGCGCAAGAGTATATATATTATAATATACATATATACGGCGTGTCTGGGAGAAAACGTTATACTTATTTTATCAATCATATTTCCTGATTAATTTGAAGACGATAATATCTTAACGAGAATATCGAGAGGTTGATAATTTTCAACATTTACCACTATTTAATATTTTAATAATTTTTTAACGAATTAACTAACCTCGATTAATCTTAAACTTTAATTAATCTGCAAGAACTTTGTCTGAGGATGGCTCGTCGAAATATATAGAAAGTTGCAAAGTAATATGCAATAAGTAATATTTTGAGAAATCCGTTTATCTTATTGCCATTATTATAAATAAAATGTATATTTACCGAGCTTTTTAACTTTGCCTTTTAGCGAGTTTGCGGAAAACTTTAAAAAGCGCTTGGAAATTCCAGGCATGGCGAGAATCCTCTCTCTCTCTCTCTCTCTCTCTCTCTTCCGAGCAAACGTTTAATGCAAATACCGAGATTTGAAGGAAATGTCGGATACGAATATCGATGCCCCTTGCGCGACACTTGCATTCCTGCCGCGATGCATGCGCCTGTGCATAGGGACGAGAAAGGACAGCAGGCGGAGCACGCCGTCGCGTATTCGCGCAGATTTATAACCCGCCGAGCGAGAGCGAGCAGAGAAGGTGTCGTCTGGGAATGAGTAATGATACATTCGCCCGCATGCGAGGCGTTTCGAGATCGCCGGATACGCCGCGATCCCGAAACCGCAGAGAGCCGAGCCCCGGTAGTTGTGAACGGGAACACGGCGTCCCAGCGTCGCGTATCTTCCATCGAGTCCTCCTACCTCGAGTCCTCTTCGAGTTTTTAGCGCTGATGCAGATGCGGGCCGTCGCCGTCGTGTGCACTTTGTCGTTCTCGTCTCTCGTCTCTCGTCTCTCGTCTCTCGTCTCTCGTCTTGTTGTTTCATTGGATTATCTATGACTCGTCGTTGCGGGTATCCGATTGCTTAGTGCAATGAACGGCCAATTGTATCGTTTTAATTAAAGAGCGCTCGACCGACTTATTAAAAATAAATTGAGAATGAAAGTTTTCTTTTTCTTTTTCTTTCTTTCAAATAAAATTTTAACGATATACCTGAGGAGTTTATATGTAAGTATCGTTTCTATCTCGATTTCTGGAAAATTTTCTTTATTAAGGTTTTTTCTTTTTTTTTTTTTTTTTTTCTTTTTTATTTGAATTATTTATCGCTTTAAAGTCGCCGAGTTGAATATTATATTTTTCGCTTCTCGTGGCATTAATAGAATTTACAGCAACTTCGGAGATACCGGCAGATAGACTTTGCGAGAGTCTTTTCATAGTAACCGACAGTCGACTTGAATGTTGATGCGCCAGTCACGATCGGAACGAGATTCGTGCAAACGGAGAACTACTCTGAAAGAGGAATGGATGCCGATGAAAGGGTGGCAAAGGCCGTGAGGTGAAACTGCGCGAACGGCGCTACGAGTGGCGTTAGCAAGATGCGGAAGGAAGTGCTTTATTTCACTAACAAAAACTTCAAGTACGCCAAGGGAACGAAACTTTTTCTCTTTGGGACTACTTTGTATCGTTCGCCGAGCGTGCAAAGACATTCCGGCAGCAATGCAAATTCCTTCGCAGCACGGTGAATTCACAGTTTGACAAAGAATTATTTGTTACAAGCATCAAACTGAAGAACGTTGCTTTAATTGAACCGCGAGAGAAAAGTTTCTTCTTCGTTTTTTATAAATAAGCGTTAAATTAATAAAAAGAGTTTATAAATTATTATTATATATACATGCGTATAATAAGTAAAATATTCAAATAAAATTTCGCAAGTATCATTATTGAGAGGAAAATTAAAATTAATAATAAATAAGAGGCGAGATGATAATTCCGTCCGAGAGGGAAGAGACATTGCATCTATTTTACGTTGCCGTATTTACCCACGCCCGACTTAAGAGCTCTGGCTTGTAACAACAATATCGTTAGCAGTCTCCCGAGAATCGCAGCAACAATGCGCTCAATTTTTCGGACGCCTCTTCGTCGAGGGTGCGATTCGATTTCGGGCAAACTCAGGATTCGTAGCCCTTCGTGCAAAGACTCGGGACGAACGCCTAAGGGCTGCCTCGCCAGATGTCTGGATGTACGCTCCGGCGAATTTTCCGGCAAAACCCCGTGGAAACGAAGCTGCACTGAGGTAAATACACGTACGTACACGCGCACATCGAACGCGTGGCGGACAAAAGCGAGACAATTTCGAGCAACTGCGAGCGTGAAAAGGTTCGGGTAAATACCAAGGATTGTTCCCTCGTCAAACCGCATGAATAAATAATAATGCGCCCGCGCGGAGGGATGACGCCCTCCGTCGGTCTCTCTATACGACTATCGTCTCCTGCGGCGGAAGAGAAAATATAAATATTTCTATTAAATCCTCCTTAAAACGATCCGTAGCTCCATTCAGGCCGTACGTGAATAGTCCTTGAGGAGCGACCTATTCTCCTGCCTCAACCCGTTAATGCTACAATGCTGCTTGTTGTACATACATGATGTTCCAGGTTTCACGTACATTTCCATTTATTTACAGATTCTTTGATAAATGTAGAATTTACTTTTCTTTCTGCAACAACATTTATCAAAGACCAGTAATCTTTTTCAGTTAAATAACATAAAAAATTTTATTTTCAGAAAAATTAAATCTTTCTAGGGAATAAAAGTTTTAATATAACGCTTAAACTTTGTTTTAATAAAATTTCAAAAAAGATAGAGGAAAAAAATAAAGAGAGTGAACGAAAAAAAGAGGAAGAGGCTAGTGAGGATAGAAAAAAAAAGAATTTAACGTTAAAATAAATGTATTATATATCGTGATATACAAAACGTCCCATTTGAAATACCCTTTTTCTTTATAAAAAAATTAAATAAAAATTGTACATTTCAAATGGAACACTCTGCGTATTTTAATTTAGATTATTCAAGACTTATCTTAAAAACTCTGAAAAAGATTGTACTCGATTGAATCTTAGATAAGAAATGTATCTTAAAAGAACTTAATGAAATATATGTATATCGTCTTACTATCTCTCTATAAATTTTCTAAGAATTCCGGTCTAAGATACCGACAGAATGAATGTTTCCCTTTTTTAAATCGCGTTAAAATTAGCATATAATGCACGGCGAGGCGCATAATAAACGTATCAGATGAGTAATTAAAAGAATTTCGAACAATGTCCGCAAAATTTTCGCATGCGCCGGGTCAGGCTTTAACTCATGCAAATTTAAGTCGCGTTTAAATTTTAAATCAAGTCATTAATAAATTATCCGCGCCGTACGCGTCGGTGTTCGCGTAATTGTGTGGACAAATTGCACCATGGAAAAAAAAGATCTTAACAGCACTCCCAACAGTCTGTTATATTTGAAGGAGATAAAATTCTTCTTACAATATACACGAGGTTACGTGCGAGCAAACGTATCCATGCTGACATTAATTCTTTAGAACTGAATATTTTTCAGCGATCAATCTCGTGCTTGAAAAAAACACACACACACACACACAATTTAAAAGTATAATATTTTTTATTTTAAATTATATTTATATTAAAATTGTCATTTTTTTTTACAGAAAAATAATCCTTACAATTGCCATTGCGATTTTTATGATTTCGTGCGCGCGATTGTAAAGTATATATCTTTTATATATCTTTTTAACATGATTGATCCATTGGAGATTCATATCTAACAATAACAAGTCAATCGTTGCTTTTACCTTACGATATCAGAGACGATGCATAAAGCGGTAGCGAGGACATCAAGGTCGTCATGCCGGCTAAATGACTTGTGTCCGCCTTAGTGTTGAAAGGATTGAGCTTCAACATATCTGAAGAATAGAAAGCAAGAGAGGGAGAGAGAGAGAAACCAACTGAGACGTGCCGGGCACAATAAACGCCTCGTCGAGCAGGTTCACCTATTACGCCAGATAGCTAACCTTCGTTTAATACACTTCCGCCGAGCGCGAAGTTCTCCGGCCGGTTATTTGTATGCACTATATGCAGCCGTTCCTCTGATCCTCTGATCCTCTGCTCTCTTCGCCGCGTCTTCTTTGACGGAAGAGGTCCGTCTTGCCGTCTCTTCGGATTGCGCCGCTGACTTCTCCGCTCAAACGTTTTCAAGATGCTCCTTTGAGCGTTGTAAGCCGTCTTCCGATTTACCAATAATCGCGTTGAGTCGCAAAATGCGGTACAACGTCGGTTGAGTAATTTTCGCGATATGAGATCTTCTAACACGTTCATGCTGACAAGCAACTTTAATATACGTGATGCTTGCCAAAGTTTTATATATCTTTATTAAAACGATCGTGTATTTTTCTCTGTTTTATAAAGATTGAGTTTTCTTTTCGAAATAAGTATTTCTTCATATTAGATTCAATTATATAAGAATAGACTTGGGATATAGATTATCTAACAATAAGTATAGAAATATTACTTTTCTCGCGATTCTCTCTACGTAAATGCCATGGTAAATTGTATTAAAATAAATTGAATGATTTTTTGCGGCGTATATCAAGAATAGCTCTTTTATTTTGCTTACTTTTTTTTAGAAGATTAATAATTAATATGCTATTTAAAAAGCATACAATAATTATATCAAATTTATCCATAACGTGTCGAAATAATAATCTTAGGCGAACACTTTGCCTCCATTTATAAATCTTTCGTGTCGAAAAAGTTAATATCAAACGCGGTTCGCGCATATTGAACAACCAGTAGCCACGATAAGGTTTCAAACTGGCGGGACGAATCGCATAGATAAGTGCAGTCTAACAGTGTAGAAGGAAGCAGTTCTCGTTCGTAGCCGTTTTAACATTCTTTCGCCAACGGCGATGGCATTTCCTTTCCTTGTGCTCGCTCGATTTCATCATCTAACCGGGCGCCCAGGTCCTTTGACAGAGAATTTCTCTGTCAGTGGCTCTCCTCGTTCCTTCTCTTTTTTTTTTTCGCTATCTATCTTTTTCTCTCGTTTCTTCTCGTAGCTTACGTTCGTGCGCGCGTCCGAGAATCGCCGTTTTCTTTGAGAGTTTCTTCGCTACTTTTCGCTGTCCTGTAAAAAGATTTATATTTCAAGGACTCTTTTTACGCGCTGACGAATCGCTTTTTAACAGATTGTCCAACAGGCCAGATCGTATTCCGTTGCAGCGAGCTTTTGGGACGTTGCTCGTCTCGCTGCGATTAGTGTTAGGTACGATGTCGAATCCTTTTTCGTTACGTCCTGAAACGCATTGTTAAAGGTCACTTTCCACTGATTCAACTCTACCATTATGTCTCTTTTTAGACATTTTTTGTTTTCTTTCGTTATTTTCTTTTATATACAATAGAAAAGTTTAACACCCTTTGAGTGAAATAACAAAGGCAATTTAATTTTTGATTTGACATTATAACCCCAGTTATGATAAATTGTATATTATTATTATTACTGCATAAAAGTATCTTCTACATCTTGAATTAAAAGCATAGCGCTTATACATCTTATCGCGTATCTTAAATGCACATAGGATCATACGTGAAATGGATCATTCCCCAAGGAAATTGACTTTTATATTATCACACTTATGAGAAAATGACTGGTGAGTGTTTCCCGCTACATTGCAACCGATATGGTGCATTTTCCATCGAAGTAATATCGTACGATCGTAATCTAACAGATATGTGATCATGTTAAAATATTTGACCGTTGTAGCATGGAAATTGCCTGCCAGGGAAAATAGCTCGACTCCGATTTTTATATACTTACTTGATAGCAATATATAACTTTAAAAACGGAAATCGGCTCTACACGTTAAATATTTTATATATAGTCCTCTATGTACATGTAATATAAAATATGATCGCTCTTGTAATATAAATTGCAAATTCTCTCGCGGACAGGATTCTCCATAAAATTATTTTTGTTCTTTCTCTTTTTACATACAAAAGTTGTCACAGGTTTTGTGGATGCTTGTTAAAATCTAATTATAAAATAAACAGGAAAATATAAACTTTTGTTTTTATTTATAGTAGCTTACAGTTTAATTTTAAACCAAAATTGTTTTATTAAAATTTAATTGTTTTATATTTCAATATTTTACCTATAATTACAAGGATATACATATTTTTTTAGTTTTTATTAAGATTGAATAGATGATTTATTTAGAACGCGCTTTAAACATTCATTTAGCGGTACGTACTTAACGATTGTCTGGCAATCGCAATTATTTACGTCGTGCCTAAAGCTTGGAAGTTTGCTTTTCATAAAATTTACACAGAAGTCGGAAGTTTGTCGCCTCGGGTTCATAAATGCGGCCCAGTTTAAACACTTCTCTGGAGCCTGCCATTGACTGTCAAAGCGCCGCGAGGGAACTTGCAAAGATTTCGCGAGGATAAATTAATTAATTTAAAAGTTATCATCGTTTTCAACGCCACGTGTAACCTCAAGATTCACACCGTATAACGATGAAGTATTGTTAATTCAAAGTGTCACGGTAGAAGACTCATGTGATTCTTTATTCGCATGCCTGCATGCTACGTATAATATATATTTGGATCTCAATAATTTTGTAATTAAAAAGACTACAATGTATGAATGTTACATTGCGTAAAAAAATATATACAAAGGGGAATTACGGAAATCCTCGGAGAAATATTCTCTCTCAATCTTCTTTAGTATTCTTCATATAATTTTAGAAAGATTATAAAGAAATCATTTACACTTAAAATAGAGAGACACGAGGTTTCCATATGTTAAGCAATCTCTTTTCTTCTTTTATGCAATATTTTATTTTTTCTAATAGAAATTTTTATTTAAGGAATATATATTTATTTTATTAAAATAATAATTTTTATATAAATAGAAAATATATAGAGACATCTTGCATTTTCTTACGCATGCAAAAATTTTTATTGTAACTCGAAAAGATTCTCCCTCTCTCCCTGCGTTCATAAACTGGTTAAATTAAATTGAAGTCGCTGCTTAACAAATTATGCTATGTTAATACGGTTTAAAATTTAATAAATTATTTTTATGTATTTCCTTGGTTTTGTACACTAATTGATTTTGCATAAAAATGTTCATTTATCATTAATTCAATGTTTTTAATGTGTTCTGTCAGTAACGACATTTTTTTAAACGGACTTTTGTGTCACGGGCTTCAATTTCTAGAATCTTGTTAAATCTTCTCTCGTTCTCTATCTATGGGATTCTCTATAGGAACCTTTCATACGCGATGGGTCAGCTTTTTACCTTTGTCTGTCTGTCGGTTCATGCTTCTAATTTAACTTCGCTTCTATATAACGATTGTCTTTTCTCGCGTCGCTTGCAGAAACAATGACCATCAAGTTAATACTACTATTATTAATATTGTAATATGAATATTAATATTACGAGTACAATATTACCATCATAAGTCTAATTATTATTTTTGTTATATTATAGTATTATAATTTTTACTAAAATTTTTTAGTATTATTTGTGTTATTTTCTGTCATTATTATCATAATATTGCAATATTCTTAAGAAATTTTTAAGTCATTTTTAATAATTGACAGTGTCCTGAAATAGTTAATGTAGAACGATATTATTTTTATTTTACATTTTTGTCACTAGTGGATTGTCAGATAATACTAAAAATAAGTTTTTCTTTTCTTTATATTTAATTATTAAAATTGGAGAATTTCTTCAAGTTAATAATACTTTTGCAATTATTTATTATTAATTTTTTTAAACATATATAGAAATAATTGAAAAACTAGATATTTAACAAATTTAATTTTTAATGATTTTAATTGAACTGATTTTTAATCATTTTAATTTAACTGATGTTAATAAATTTATTTTTATTTATTTTTAATTTTTCTTTTTCTCCGTACCTATCAATTCCCGTTAGCATCGTAAGTCGATTATTTTTCGTATCGCAGCTTGCACGATCATGGTTCGATTATCGATCGCGATATCTCGCCCGCTACTTCGGCGATCCTGGAATTATGGGCCGAAGATTAACGCGAATGATGTTAGCGCACCTGCTCCCCCAATCCTTGTGCATCGGTTCATGTTTGCGAAACGCGTATGCACGTGTGTACACATACCTACATACGCGAGTACTTACATTACGGATCTGAAAGTACGCACGTAATACAGAATGTGCGAAGTTGGATCAGATATTATTGAAGGCTCCAATTGGCAATAGATCTTATCATTTTGAAGTATATACATAGTTTTATTTCCTGTTTTATATTGTTTTGGGGCTAATGCTAAATTTTTTTGTGTATATTAGATAGAGCATGTAATCATTTTTATTGGTATTATATAAGAATGATAGAAATATTTTTTATATATTACACTGGGATGAATAATTATGAGATATATTAATAGATAGAAAAGATATATGTAGATATCTCTAGCAGTGTTCTTTTTTAATGACTTATCGATTTTTATTTACCTCTTATTTTTAATGAATGTACGCGAGCGAGTTTACGACCGTTGAAAACAATAAACAGGAGGAAACTAGAAATTAAATATCGAAGTCATACTACTGTAGTCTCGAATTTCTCGCTCCGTGCCATTTTAACCTCGCGGTATGAGAGAAGAGAAAAACAGATAAAGAGAAAGAGGAGAGAGAGAGAGAGAGAGAGAGAGAGAGAGAAGCTTCGATTAAAATTTCCGCGCTGGCTGCTGCATAATTCGCAGAGAAGCGACGGCGCGTTCCAAAGTGCATACTCGGTACGTACACGCTGCAGCGACTTACATCGTCAATTTACACGAGCCCGAGTTCCTGCGCAGGCGCCTGCGCCTTTAAAATAATATTTTACCGGGATTATTGTCGATGGGGGAAATGGTAAAACAGCTTACGTCTCGCACTTGAGCGGGCAGAGGCATTATGCAAACCGAGTTCACCCCTCGTCTTCCATCACCTTCCCCTCGCCTCTCCGTCCGTCGTATGGATCACCAGGAGGCGATTTTACCCGCGATTCTACTCATTCTCGCACGCGCGCTTCACCCTTCATCCTCTTTCTACGTGCTTGTGTTCTATCTCCCACCAACTCTGCTCGTGTTCCTAGACCCTTCGCACTCCCGTAAATCCTACCGTTCACGTCTTTTGCCCGATGAGGTTCCTCGTTAGGTGAGGGAATTCACCCCTGGAGTAAAACTCCAGGAAAACAGTACGCTTGCGATTTTGTATGGGCGCCTTCCTGCATATCGTGACAAGTCGGTGTTAAGGCTCTTATGGGGCAACCATGTTGTGATGTTCGAAATGTAAAAGAAATATATATGATGTTTTTCTTGCTTTGAAGAAAATTGATATTTTTGCATCGATATTTTTATCTTAAGAAATCTTACAATTGATTAAATTTTACAAATTTATTGTATTAAAAATAATTTTAGACATTTATATAATTTACGAATCTCTCCTCTCGTATATGAAATAATATTGATCATTTTGTGAAGCGTCCTTATCACGGTGGTTTAAAAAAAAGCTTTAGTCTTCTAAGTGGTTATCTAGAAATTTCCTAAGAACGCAAGATCCGTTTTTCATTGACTTCTGCGAGTTCTCGATTTGCAATATCACTCATGCCAATCTGAGGATTTTACTCGTATTTCCGCGACAGCTACGTAACGGTGCTCTCGTTAGAAAAGAAGCTAACCGTCATGGCGTTCACCGAGAACGAGGTGTCGTCGTCATGGTTACCAGAAGCCTGTGACGCAGGGAGCAGGTGCTTCCAAGTTATGATTCAACGTGTCGACGACGTGAAACATATAGAGTAAGACAAGATTCTTCGATTCGAATTTTGGGGCCAACTTTCCCGGAAAGATATTTGATCACGAAGATACTTTACAAGTTTATAAGTCTGGGAATTTAAGCTTGATGTAAATAGCAAAATTTTACATTTTAATTAGTCAGCAGCTTTAGTTTTCTTTAGAGCTTTTAATAAAAATCTTATTTAAAGTATACAATCATATAAAAAACATATGCCTTTTAGCTCTTTTTTTTATGCCTAGACTAAAGTTTAAAGTAAACGTAGAGTTTAAAAATTAGTCTAACATTAACCTTTGCCCTAAACTTCGTGCTTCAACCTAAGGAAAGAAGTTAAAAGTTGAGAGGTAGAAGAAGGTACTTAAATTCCTCTTTTAAGACTGCTCAGTTTTCCTCTGGTTTTCTCACTGAAGGTAAGGAGGAGTAGGATATCATTAAAGGTAATCGATTTATCTGTTTGAGCATGAATTTTGAACTTGATTCCGGCGAATAAGATATACCAGAGAATGAAACAGTCTTGCAAAGAAGGGGATAAAAACTTTTTAAGTAGAGAAAAAGAGAGGCGATCCGTTTAAAGTTTATCCCGATAAAAAATATATAATCAAGATCAGGATATATTATAGGGCGTTATAGAATCATTTATTGAATCTATCAAGAGGATTACTTTCTCAAAGGCATTTGTTATGATATTGGATCCAACAATTTAGATTTTTTAAATTTTTCTTTTTTTTTTTTTTATTACAAAATTATTATTTGTTAAATAGCTTTATTATTTCTCGTTATACCTCTTCAGACAAATAAATATGAAAAAAAAAAAATATTAAATATTTTAATTTAATTTAAAAGCTTCAAATTCAATATGATGAAAATAAGATATTCTATATATATATTGTATATATTGATATATAGTTTTACAATGTCCTTGAAGCACATATTTATCGTGACGGTGACAATCCATCGACGATTCCGCCTCAGGTGTCACATCGTAAAAGTGAATTCGCAAGCGGATCAACGGGCGACTTTTCGATTCGTCCGGGGGATCGAGAATAGCGGCGGTTTTTCTGCAAACAAGTTTTCCCGTTTTCCTCGCGTCCGTTCCTTTACGACATTGTCGCGCATATTTGTGATATTGACGTCCCGCGCGATTTACGCGGATTTTCTGTCGCTCTGAGGAGTTTTCGAGATTGAGGTTTGTTCCTCTATCTTGATCTCGCGATTGGTTTTTCCCTTCGATACGATTCACGCATTTCTTATGGTGAAGTGAGATTGCATAGAAATGCTAAATTTCTTGTTAGAATAGGAGGGATTTAGAATGTGGAGATTTAAAGTACCTGAGGAAAGAAAAAATCTTTCAATCTTTTAGACAAGCAGTCTTAAGGTAATGCTTTGGAACCTTTCAATGTAAGATTGATGCACTCTGAATTATTATGTAAATAAAAGTTCTTTTGAACAGTCTAAAATTTACTCAATTTTGAGGAAAACTAAATTTGGTTTTACGATAAATATGAGGTTTTAGATTGTAGATTTTATCTAAAAAAAACATTCCCAAGGGAATTTACATTCTAAACGTAGATAGCAAAAATTTTCTTGAAATCAACAGATCTTTTTTACAGAATTCAGGTATCTAATTCTTCTTTACACACACACATACACACACACACACACACACACACACACACACACACACACACACAAACACACGCGCGCGCGCGCGCACACTATTTTGTCTTCGGTCAAATGTGAAATATATATAGAATGAGAAGTAATACAATTTACAAAGATTTTTTATCATCACCTGGAGATTACAGGATATAGTTCTGTAATCTTTTATTCACACGACAGAGATGCATAGCTAGAATCAGCAAGTCCGGACGCGTACTACCCTACCGCTTATTTCATGGTTCCATTTGCACTCGCGAGACTCTTCGTGTCGAGCGGAACACCCGTGGGAACACGCGTATGAACTCGTCGTAAGCCGCGGGAATTAAGCTCGACGGGATCGCTCGTCCCTATGTACATACCATCAGTCGGCGGCAAATATTGATTTTACTTCGCGGATATGACAACGATTTGTCACCAAACGCCGTTTCCCTTTGTATGCACACACACACACACACATGTACGTGAGCACCCGCGTACGTATCCGTGTGCGCACGAGGTGATCCCAGGGCCTCACGTGAGGTTGAGTGAAACGCGCATTTCATGGTCAACGACGAAGAGGGGCTCGGCCCGTCGTCTCGCGTGAGGTCGTGTAGGTTCGCTCGTGTTTGCACGACGGTACCGGCTGCCTATCGCCAAGTGTTTTATTAAGAAACATCGAGCAGAACGAAAGCAGACAGGGAGATACCGCTCGTCTCGCGTGCCGGTAACAAAAATCTCGGTATTAATATATCTGGCGATATTATTTTACCGCTATTTTTCTAAATGTTATTATTTCATAAATTTTATTTTACAATGCAAATGTGTCTACTTTGATTAATTTTATTATTATATTAGACGAGACATATTATATGGCTTTATAATTAAATTTGACTTAAGGAATTTTCAAAGCAAAAATTTGCATGTAATATTTTTTTACATTTCTCATTCACGCGATGCTTTTATCCAAATCGGAATATTACAACATCTCAGCCGCCTTTTATTATTTCGTTTTACCACGTTTCCTCGTGTGGTTTTCTGCCTGCATTTTTGATTTAGCGCAACTAATAACAGGACACGCCATTGTAGCGATGTCTTAATGTCCGATCACGAAGGTTCGTGCATCGCGGCGACTGATCTCCGGTAGCCATGAGCCACTTTCGTGAGAGCAACGCGCGCATTACAAAGCGAATCGCCATTCATCACTGTCCATGTTCCGGAGATACGTGTAGTTTGCACCATGGAAACCATTTTCTAAAGTGCGTTGGCGGTGGAGCGTTAAACCGTTCGTGTAAAACATTTCGGCGAGCTATCCGTAGTAGATTTTGCATGTCTTCGCGAAAAGCTTGCGCTACGAGCGTGCATCGAAAAGCCTCTTGCAGATATTGAAGCGACTAAGATTTATTCTGATAACAAGAGCTTTAAATCCGTTTACAGAGATACAATTGCACGAACGCGTAGTTCAACGCACGCGAAGGATATTTTTATACAAATTATAAAAAATATCGCTATATTTATCAATGCTTTTTCAGCAGAAGCATATTTTTATTTTTTAATTATTACGTAGCCGTGTGATATGAAAACAATTTTTGCCAACAAGTTACAGTTAATGAATGTCAATACATGATGCGAAATTTCGTATAGGAAATATTTAGTCGCATCTTATCGATGACAAATCACTAAATTACTTTATGGGAACTTCATTTGGATGGCACCATCGGTCTCTTAGAACAATCTCTAGGATAGTGAACGGAGAGTATCAATTGTGTGGCTTGCTGATACCGCGACTAATTAGATAGGGCTACACAAAGAGAAGAGGGAGAATGGTTGTATCGAGAATGGCACGTCGTAATACTAACAATAAAGCTAAATTCTAAGGAGTCGCATGTTGTTGTCCTGTATGAGCATTATATTATGCTTTTAGAGTACAGTGGCGTACACTTTTTAATAATTTTAAAGTCGAAAAAATTTATGTTTATTTATCCATATTTTCAGTCTATAAATAGATTTTGCAATTTTTACAATAAAACTTTATAATGAAACAAAAGTAAACGTAAAAAAGGAACGAGAAGTAACTTTAAAAAGAAAGCAATGCTTTTTATTAAACTGTCTTTTAATATCAGAGTTATTTTTCCCTGAAGAGTATACAAAGCAAATATTTTATTTTAGATAACTAGTAAGTCCAAAAGTGAAAGAGAATAATATCACGAAAAATAAGAGATATAGGTGTAATACATAGATATTTATATAAATATATAAATATTAAAATATTTTCGAGTACCTTCCATAAAATAGGTAGAATGTTCGAAAAATAAATCATTCGGTCACAAAAAAGAAGACGAATGCGGAAACGAAGCGTTATTGCGGGACTTTGGTTCTTTGGAAGATCGTATTAACTCGGACCTGTGACCAAAACGCGATCAATTAGCTCGCTTTGATCGAGCTAAGCGGATAATCTTGGTCGACGATTCCGTCGTCGACAATTCCTTTCTGCCGTTCGTGTAACGCGATTTCTCTGGAATTGGCTCAGAAATACCGAGCGACGAAAATGAATTAGGAAGGTTCTTTGGGGTTGCTGGGCACTTTGCCGCAGTTGAAGGGCTCGTCCAAAGAAGAATCTCTTTTTGGAGAAATAAAAGATACTTTAGTGGGCAACAAATTAAAGAGTTATCTTGAAAAGAATAAAGGACATCTTTGTTTCACTTGGCTGGAGAAAAGAAGACAGAGAGAACTCTAATATATCAAATTATAAGTTTAATTATCCATGAGATCATTGAAAACTGCCTAAGTCGATAATTTTATTTTATGCATATTTAAATCAAGTAGTAAATCATAGAATTAGATTTCTTATAATATTTATTTTCTTTATAAAAAATGACTGCAATAATAATATTGTCAGGTATACGAAAAAAATTATAAGAAAAAGCAGAGAAAAAATTAATAATTTTAAATATGAAATATATCGTAGCAATAAGCGAATGTAAATATCGATTGCGGAGGTATAGGCTCGATCGTTCGCAAACATTTTTTCTCAAATATTTGCTAAAAAGAAGTACTTTTTTCTTTTTACCGCAACGAAGCTGGGAACTTTATCGTTATGGCTGGATTATCGACTAGCTGTGATTGCATACAGGTATTAGATATCGGATTTTAATCTATAGGTGCCTGAACTTTTCCCTAAATACTAACCATTTACAAAAGGTCGAACAAGTTTTTTTGAAGATAAATTTTTTATTTAATTTAGCACCAATTTTAGATTATTTGTATTATTGCAAATAATTCTTATTGTTAGTAATCCGTGTGATTAATAATTTACTTAAAATTGAAATATAAAATAGCACGTTAATTATTAACATAGTTACTTTAGTTACTGAAATAGTAATTAGTAATAATAGTTAATATATGTATCTTATTTTATCATTGATAATCGTTTAAAGAAAAAGGCACGCAGTATTCTGAAATGAAACTGCAATTACAAGATAACGTAATTACAAATTTAATATATTAACATTTTACTTCTCATTTTATAAAGAAATCGTATTTTTCTCACAGTTTTAATTTGAACAAATTTGTGGTATGATATATTTTGACCCTACTTACATATTTGTAGGTGAGTCAGGCGTTTTCGAATATTCCATCTCGCGAGAAAAACCGAGTTTCAATTTTTACATAAGTAAATATAGGATATTTTAACTTTTCTCTGCATATGGTTACAATCTTTGCGATATTTTCACGCAATCATATTTGTTATATAATAATACTGAAAAACATATTATACAACGTCTATCGAAAATGTGTAAAGCTTCTGTTACAAGTTGATTTATACTTTTTTATATGTATTAAAAAATCAAGGAAAAGAGAGAGACTCTAAATAATTAAATATAACACGAGAAACGCATGCGAGTTTAAAATTATGTATATTTTCTATTGTAAATTAAAAACGATCGAGAACACACTGGCGACGAAAGGATACCTCGAAAAGGTACCTTGAAAAATTGTATTATTAAAATCCCGAAAGAGACGAAACGTTTCTATTTGCGCAGTCATTCGGTCAATCTCATTCGTCTCGTTATTTTCGGTCGTCATGAAGCTGCCTCTCTTTGTAATATGATTTTTGTAACGCGCTGAGACCGACGGCCGAGCGAAATTGCCGCTGCGGGTTATAGCTTCTCGATGTACTCTTCTCTCTTTTTCTTTCTTTTTTTTTTTTTTTTCTTTTTTTTTTTTACCCCGGAATACTCCACGAACGCGAGATATCGCGGGCGGTAGCTCGCAATTTTCGTAGCAACGGGCGCAACCGTCGCCCGAGGGGTCGCGATCAGGATAGTCTCTTCGCGATCGACACCGTTGATGATAGCCAGCCTGATTTCGAATGTAAATCGTGCGTTCCTGCGACCGGGAGAATATTCTCGCCGAAGGGACGGGCGTCAAAATTACGGAGAACGTCCGCTATTCGCGATATTCGATAGGCGATACCAGCAACTAGTAACTTTATTGCAGCTTCTCTCGAAATAGAAAGGCACGAATAAAAATAGCGTTTTGCACACGAGACGTATTTATTTCATTATTTTCGTTTCTTTTTAACTTTGAGTTTAGCGAAATTTTTTTATGATTATTTAAAAAAATTAAAAATTAATTATTACTGCTTAATAAAATTCAAGATATTATTTTAAAAAAACCTTGTATTTTATTTCAACTTTTTAAGAAGAGTAATTATTAGAAAGGTATTATTCAAGAATAACAAAAGAAACAAAATGTAAAAAGAAATTTACAACGCTAAGAGGCGATTATGTTAACAGCCTGTTACAGCTTGCTAAAGTTAATACATTGCGTTAAATAACATCTTATTGAAATTCGGTATGTTCACAGAATTCTACTTAAGCGTTTAAAATAAGTAGCTTTTACAGTTATGTATACGAAGAAGTTGGAGAATGCGAGGGTGGCAAAGAAGGCTACGATGAGATCGCGGAAAAACTACCTTTGACCTCCACTTGTTGTTAAGTAGATCTTCGGCTTTGCATGAATTTTTCATTGGGTGACTCTTTAGCGCGGCAAATTGCTCTCGCAGATTCGTAGGAAGACGCATCGATGACCGGCACGCAAGAAATTTTGCAATTACGAACTGCCTCTTCCGGCAGCGGGGTAACATCGTAAAAAAAAAAGGTGCGTTCATGAATTTTCATTGTACTCCCTTCTGTGTCTAGGCGTCTTAGCGTACACCTTATTTATGATGCATCACTGTCCCGGGACTACATTATACGATGTCGTTAACAGTTTCGAAGGCAAAGAGGCAAGGCTACTCTTAATTAATTTGACAATGTAAAGAAAGTTGCCCACAATTTTCCTCTTTTAATACAAGAATAACATGTCTTATAATAAGTATTACAATAAGAATATTATTATTAGACAACACAGATATCATTAAATTAAAATGTTAAATCGTAGCTAACGAAATTTGACAAATTTCTTTTTGTCAGCTCCGCTATTTATGCTTTATTAAAACTTGTTTTTTATTTCTTTCCCTCAAGTTTAGAATAAATTATATAATTTAATCTATTTTAAGTAGAATATAACAAAGGTCAACCATATAACACGATTAATATTTTTCTTATTATTTTATTCGTCTCTGAATATAAAAAGAATTTGAATAGTAATTGAGTCATTAAAATTAATCGAACGGAATATACTCCTTTGACATTTATTTAGAGGATGTTATTCTCGCAATGAATAAATCGATTAAGTTCATTGTCTAGCATAAGTGGCTTATAACACGCGGCAATGAGCAAGCATTTTGGGAAGTCACTAAGGAGAGAACAATGTTTTGTTTATTACGTGGAGGCGCTTGTAAAGCTTCCATAAAATTGAAATCTTCACGCAAAGGAGAAGTGAAATGTGATGTAAGAAATCGTGTAACGGTATGAGTCACCGAATATCACCATACCGTTAGAATTTGTTTTTTTTTTTTTTTCGTCTTTTCGTTATCAACCTTAAATGCATGTCGTCGTAAAACCTAAGTTTTCATATAGTACATTTGACGTTAAATGCGATTGCCTGTTTGCCAAGTATATACCATCTAATGCGAAGGTAGCATGTGATGGTGGCCGACAATCAAAGACGATCACCATGGATGCAGAGTGCGTAAAGCTCCGTGCTCGGACTACTCAGACATTTAACGATAAATGTCTGATTTCTGCGTTTTATCTTTTTAATGTGAAGATAGCATGCGATGCGAATTGAAACTCATACTAGGTATACAGAAGTGCAAAGAACCGCGTTATATTTCATGGTGAATGCGCTAATCAAATTTTGTTTATTCTAAATGTGAAAATGGGACGAGAAGATTTATATTTGCATTTCACATTTAACGTGAATTACTCTTGTCCAATTCTGTCCTGCGTGCAATTATTAATTGTCATCACACGCACTTTCTCTTGAGTTTTAAGCTAAAGCTTTAATGCAGTTTCACTCGACAAATATTCGATAAAACCAAACGTGTCGCATTTAACTGACGAATTTCATTGTACTGTCATATACAATCGCGTGCATTTTACTGCATGCAACCACGTCGATTCCAATTACATACCTCGCCTGCACAGTGAACGTATCGGTTTGGCATCGTTTTAAAGCGGCCTAATATGAAAATCGCATGCGTCGGCTTGAGAATTATGCGGTCGCACATATTCATCGCGTAGAAAAATTATGCGGCATATCGTAATGTGTTTAACGCCGCGCACATAATACAAATATACATCAAAATAATACAAAAACAATTTTTTTCGGACAAAGTCGGCGCGTAAAAATTATGCCGACATAAATCGATATATATGTATTTTTTTGCGAGATTCCGCTAAGCCCGCCAAGACGTTTTTCTTGTCAACCGGAAATTGATCTCTTATGGTGTACACACATACCAGCGAAAGTTGAGGCCAGGTCTCTCTCTCTCTCTCTCTCTCTCTCTCTCTCTCTCTCTCTCTCTCTCTCTCTCTCTCTGTCTTTTTCTATAGAAAGAAAGAGCATTTCTGACTATCGATTGAATTTCTCCGATAATATGGCGCTACTGATCGATGTCTCGCGTCCTCGTTGCAGTTAAATCCGATTTAGCTGGAACTTTGTTGAAGACGATGGTTTTTTATATGTAGTTGATAAAATTAATATCTATAATATTTTTATCGATTTAACTTACAACCTTGAAATTCGAATAAGATCACAGTCTTAATATAAACATTTTAAAATACAATACATCAAAAGTTTCAATCATTGATTGTAAATAAAACATGTACTTGAAAAATAAAATGTCGCGGAGTACTCGTGTCCATTTTATCCTAATAAGATTTAACGAGACCGCCCTGTGGGCGAAAAAAAAAAGAAGCTAAAGCCTCATAAACATACATCAAGAGATGGTTTATTTAATACATGCAGATAAAACGAATCCCCTCCTTCTCTTCTTCCGAAAGAGGATTAAGCGCAACAAGAAGCGCGGGATAGGACGATCTTTTCGCTCATAAAAGCGACTGTTTGAGCGCGCTGTCCGAACACCGGTGTCGCGTGCGCACGGTCGTTTGTCACGCTCGCGGTGATTTATACAATTACCCGGCGCGAGAGTGCTGTTTGCTAACAGCATGTAGAACCGCGAGTCTCGGCGTGTGTCGACGTCGACGTCGTCGTCGTCGTCGTCGTCGTCGTCGTTGTTGCCATTGCCGTTGCCGTTGCCGTTGCCGTTGCCGTTGCCGTTGTCGCGGAGAATCGTGTACATATACCGTGCTCGCCGTTGCGTTTTGTCAACCGACCGAATTCACATTTAGCGGACGAACGTCGTAAGCAGGAGACGCGGTTGCTCGGTTCCCCAACGTAGCAGCAATAATTAAGCTAATGTCGCCTTCGGCAAGTGAGCGAGCGAGCGGGCGATTCGCCTCTCTTTGAGACGGCTTATCCCACTATGCGTGCATTGTACATGTGTTTACTCGTAAGCGGCGACCGGTGTGGCACCGGAGTCGGCCCCGCGGCTGAATTTCGATACTAATTGAAATAATTGCGCGAACCATCCTCTTATGTGTAACGGTAATGCGGGAAAGGGGGAAGAGAACGATAATATGCTCTGCAAAATTCTTAATTGCGGCATGCATTGAGCGCGATACAGATAAATCAAAAAGAAAACCTGTTTTTAAGTATAGAGAGAATAAAACCTTATATTCAAGTGCTAATTAAAAATTTCTATCTCTCTCTCTCCGGGATGGCTAAATAAAGTTTATTGTTCTCTAATATGTATAATTATGAAAAAAACACTACTTTAGAAAATATATAAACTAAATAGATTTAAAGGTGTGATTTTGCTTTTTTTTCTTTTTCTTTCTTCTCAGCGAATGATGGTAGATAGATAATCGGCCATGTCTGGAGAAGATGAAGGCGTCCGTCATAAAGTTGATGACATATCTTTAAAAGGGTGACACTCGAGCGAACTACTTTGAAACTTTTCTTATAAATTGCTCATACGAGATATACTAGCTTTAAAACAAAATAGAAGTTTCATACGAAAGAGACATGCCATAAATACTTTATTAACAAAGAATCGAATGTGCATAAAAAATATATGAATGTTTTGAAAGTTATAAAACAGATTCTTCGAGTCTATATACAGCAACGAATAACAACGTGTTTTTCACTGTTTTTGTGCTTCTAAATTCCACACAAAAATTTAACGCGTTACGAATACGTAAAACTACGAATATGGTGAGTGGAAAGAGTGACGGCGAAAAAGTTTTCCCTGTTGAAAAAGCCTTACACTCGTCATAACCATGTTATACATTTCATTCACGAGCGCGTTAAATTGCAATTAGCGTTCATTCCTCCATTCTTTTCGTCATTTCCCATTCGACTTTTTTACACAGCCTATACGCCTAGTGCCGGCAATATTTCATTTCAAAGGAGTACAACGCTTTCTGCATCTCCGCACACTGTAAAAGTTTTCTATTAATGCAAAATGCTCTTCATTTAAAGTGTTAGAATCAAGCAGCGTTTTTTTTTTTTTTTTTTTTTTTTATAAAAGTTAACCATCAGTCTAAAATATATAAATTTTTACAATATTAATAGTTTATAGAATATATTTTTTTATATTTCAGTATTTGTTATCTTGTTATAAAGTATAACGTCAAAGTAATATTGTAGGTTTAGAATTATCAGGATTTTCTAATTGTAGCATTTTTTTCAAACTAATGACGGAAATTTACCGAAAAGTCTGACCATTGTTTGGAAATAATCTCTTTGAAGATACTGCCTGCATGTGCATATATATATATATATATATATTTTGGTGTTCGTTCAGGTGTTGTTGAACGGTTTGGAACACGGAAGCACAGAGTGTAGCGGGATCATAAGCCGCTTGAATTCAATTAGGGCTCCATAAGATAGATTACTCTGTAGCTCTGGGAAGTTTAACGAAAGTGTGTTACGCGCGTGTATCAATATATATATATATATATATAAAATACTTTCGAAATTATTCGATTAAAATATAATGGAAAATCAATTATCAGTATATATATTCAGGACAGTGATAATTAATTTAAACGTCAAGCACGCTTTATTATATTCAATCTAATGATTTCGTTTTTACGATAAACACTTCAATTGTTTGTATTTTGTTTATGACACGTTAAATTATTTTTTACATATATTTATTATTCTTTTACTTATATTGTTTTATACATGTTTAGAACAAAATAATATATCACATTTACAAGTATAATTAATATATAAAAAATTATATTAAAATTGCTGCAAAATAACTATATAGACAAATTTTATAATTTTTTTTATACAATTGCTATTTTTGCGTTTATTATATGTATTTATTATATTCTTTTGCATGTACATATTTTCAAAGGTGAAAATTTTATACGGAAATAATGCAACTCCCGCGCGAACATTTTATAACATATGTTATTACATAGCTACGCACTTCCGCATATGCTGCCGCGTTCAGCATCGGTAATCGGATGCATCTTCACCGCAACGACTTCGATCATCGATCGCGAAACACTGTGTTCGTATATTCCTCCAAGTGCCTCGAGAATCTCAGATGGATTCACGTCGTACGAATCTCGTTGTACGTAACGAACCACCTCCGGCCTTGATACATCTATACAAGATCGATGTAATGATAATGCAGTTGCGAGGGCGGCGGTTCTTTCGAGAATTCTAACTTTTCTCACGAAGAAACCATGTTTGGAGGAAAATATATTTTTCAAAATTTTATTATAAAAAATAAAAATGTATATAATTTTATTTTAATAACATGAAAAGAGAGAGAGAGAGAGAGAGAGAGAGAGAGAGAGAGAGAGAGATTTTCCTATCGTTACGAATGATATTAGATTTTCTTTTGCAATATAAAATCTTGAACATTTTCATGCATTATAGATTATTAGTATCTGGAATTTTTTACATCTTTTTCTAAAGAAAAATCAAGATCACATTTCAAGGTTTTAATGTTTCAATTTTATCTTATATTATTTATTCTTTAATTTTAAATTCTTCGAAAATAATGGACGGACATTGTTATTTTTTACATAAAGATTAAAATTTCCGAATCTCCACCAAGGGCTCTAAACTATTCTGAACCGGTCCTGGATCTATCCATATTTGTGGCGAGAGCGGTCTGCGGTTTATCCCTCATTACGCGGTAGAAACGCGTTCACGTCGTGCGATTTTCTGCCAGCTGATTTCGCGGCCCCCTTCACGGCTTCTTCATCGCGGTCCATCGTCGCAGTTATTTGTCGATTTGCAACTCGCCCCGAAGCACGTGATAACGAGGCTCGCGGTGAGCGAAGAGAAAATCGTCGGCAACCCCAGCCACGTTGCTGATCGCCGCGGGCTTGCACTTTGCATATATCTTTACCGGCGCAATGCAGTTCTCGTATGGGAGTGGCGTAAAAATAGATCATCGGTTCGATTATGGATCGATCTTGGTTTCTATAATGATTTTTTCATGGCAGGTTAAGAGAGAATAATGCATTGACTTTTAAACAATATACGTTTTCAAAATTATTTTCAAAAAGTGATATTTATATCGAAATATTCGTTTTATATGATGAACAAAAAACTGAGTTATTTATTATTAAGTTTTAGTAAAATTTAATTTTTACATTACATTGTTAATATTTTTAATCGTTCATGTTTTTTATATTATATATTTTTGTCTTTAAAATTATTTTATTTATTGAGATTTAATCGTCCGACCGTTTTTCGCCTTTGAATAAAGTTACTTCCAAAAATCACCATACGTTTACCTCTCGTAACATTTTACGTCATTAAGGAATCGACAATCAAAGATAATCTCGAAGACAACCGCAGATAGTCGCTTTAATGATTCCACGACTGCGCAATTGAAGGCTGATGATGGGGATTGAATGGGCTTTGGCGAGGACGAATGGGCAGGAAGGAGTCGTCCTTCGAAACGAATCGCCACAATTAAGCGTGCAATTATTCGCCTCTGAAGACGCCCTGAAGGCTGTCGTTAATTTAATTTGCCTCGCGGGGGACGTTGCCAGGAGAAAAACGATCGGCGAGATTGCGAGTCGCAGGAAGTAACTCACTGAGGGAAAATCGCTTTTAGCTGTATTTTTCGAATACGAATCGAAAGTTACGCGCCGACCGAGCCGTTCACAATTCCGATAATGAAACCGCTCCAGGCTATCCTCCGTTGTTTATTTTTCCATAGTAATTGTGCCGCTCGCCTTTCTAGAAACCACCTGACAAGACTTTTTAGATTAGGCTAAGTTACTTTCGGTCTTGTATGAATTACCTCGACCGTTAGGAAAAGGTTTTCGTGAATTGATGGAAAAAGTCTAGCTACTTAAATTAAATGGAATTGAACGTATTTACCATTAGAATAAAGGAAAGGCAGCTGTAAAATATCATTGAAAAATATTTCTAATTCAAAATTGAAATTTTAAATTTAGAGAAAAAATTGAAGAAATTATATTAGATATATATTAAATAGCTATCTTCTAACGTGTACATATGTCTAATATACTATATTGTAATTATTACAGAGATATATAATTAGACATTTAAATTTATTAGATGAATAGTGATTATTTTTTTTCGTTACGATAATATCAGGCGTGATTTGTATTTTTCCAGAAATAAACTTTCGATGTTTTAAATGAATTTTTGAAAGCTATTGGCTTCTGCTCGACAGTATGTATCAAAATTTTCGCAAATACTAAATATTCGCGATGATTGTATATCTTAGAAACGAAAACTAGAAACTGGTAAAAAGAAAAAGAGGAGTCAGATTTTTCTTGAAGGTATATGTACACAACGTATGTACAGATTGGAAATGTTTGACTACATACTGTGATATTCTTGGCAAAATGTAGGTTGAAGATACAATATCAGTGTCATACTATGTGATGAAAGCAACTGGATAAAAGTCAGGAATATAAGAAAAATTTAAAACCGAACAAAGGACACAAAAATATAAAATTAACGCAAGCAAGAAACGAGTTAATTCTGTAGCCTCTATGTATGCCTTTTGTTCTCTCGCATATTCTGGCACAATGCGGCCGTAATTAGACGTCGACCTAGCATGGTAAACGCAACGCTTTGCGCATTGTGCAACGGGCACAACATTTAATGCCTTGCATTCAAAGACAAACTCTTTGCGCGCTTTACAGCAAAAAAAGAATAGGATTCTTGTGTTCTTTGCAACAAGTGCCGCGGTGGGGGCTAGGTATTTGTGCTTCGCGCACAATGAGCTCTCCCATGATCCCCCATCCGATCATAACTAGAAGGATTGTCCGGCGGATCCGCGGAACGCGTGCGTTTCTCATCGCCGATATCCCAGTCGCATCGACCACGAAGGATAATATCGACATTTTTTGCCCATTGTCTCAGCACCGCCTGCATACGTGTCTATCGTCGAAAGGCATCGCGACCGATAAATCGTTCACGGCCTCGTTCTACCGAGTCGTCGTCGACAAGGGAAGGAGAGAGAAAGCATGACTTTGCGCTTCCGTTCCCGCAGGTGCGTACCGTATACGTCTTGTAGCAGCCATCATTGCGGTATGTCGGACAAAGGTGTGTTTTGAAATGTATTTGAGACGTCACGCATCGGGCCTGCCCCTTCGTCCAATCGTAGCCTCCGCACGACGCCATTTTTTCTCCAGACATGCAGCCGGCGATATATGAATTTGATTAATTTAAATTTTTATTATTACAACGATATTTTGAAATTTATACAACTAATTTCGTTGAGGTATTAATTTTCTTCTCGAAGTCATAGCTATTTGTTATCATAAATGATAAATATCTATGATACTTTTAAAGATTTATTTTTGCCTGATAGAAACTGTTTTTTTTTTCCATGCAATCGTACGTTGATATTTATGCGATAATTTTGTATTGTAAAAAATAAAAAAAATTATTTAAATTACGTTAAATCAAATATTAAAACATTGAAATAAACTTGAATGTGAATGATCAGGGACCAGGATATCGCACACTATCGACTTCACTTTTTGTTCTCGATGAAATCCATTACGTACTGATTATGCATAATTAGAGAACATCAGTGACTACTATAAAAATTATAAATGCACCTATAATAGGCCACTCACTCAGTGAAATATTTTTGCACGAGTATTATGATAATATAAATGACTGGTAGAATATAAACATAAAATAATTAAGTTTATTTAAATTTTATCTTTAAGAAAAATTAATAAAATGTTATCTCATGTAAAATTTATCTCATGCTAAATCTTACATGTTTTAAAAAATATAATATTGTTGCAAGATACTTCTAAGATCGTCTCAGAAGCTAGCACTTTGTTACCTCTGTGATTTTACTACATCACATAAACTTCGTATCGATCATCGTATAAAGTTCAGCTTGTAAGATTTTTTATTGAAGAAAAAGGGGGGAGGGGAAGGGAGATGCGGGCGAGAAATATTTGTTGAAGTTGTAGCCACATCAGCCATATCCGTAGTATCGTCATCATCGACCATTCCATTGATCCCAGGTAGTGCTTTCGCGACCTCACTTTAAAGGGATAACGCGTTTGGAGACTTATCTCATAATATATTTATAGTGAGAGACGTTACGATGGCTATATATTATCCCTCCATTGCCGCCACACTGTGTCCTTCCTTCGATGTATTATGCATTCGAGAAGACGATGTTATTCTCTCATGCGCAACGCGCGCGTTATATCCGCCTTATACATTTTTGACCTCGATCTATCGGCTTTATTTTACAGTTCGATATTACGTACCGTTAATTCACTTTCAATGAATCTCTATTTATGGATTGAAAAATCTAAATCCTTTGTAAATTGTTGTTTCTCGACTGCGAATGCTTTCGGAAATTCTCGAGAAACTTTTGAATGACTCGACATATAAGGAACGACCGCTCAATAACTCATTAGTTTACACCGAACATGATTCGTCAGATATTAAGAACCACGACAGATATTTGTGAGCCTTTTTAACTGTCGATAAGGCTCTATAAATAGATAATTATGACTGATAGTGTAAAGGCGGTTTGTTCAGAGCGCATATAATACATAAATGGAAATCTGTCTTCGTCTCCTTCTTTATTATTTTTTTTTTTTTTCTTATCTTTACGTGAGTTAAAAGAAGTTAGATTACTCTTACGGTCTTCTGCGAGCTAAATAACCAATTATGAATACCAAGCGTGTCTGCAAGACTCGAGTCGAGGCTCTTCAAGGCCCGAAGACTCCTCGCTCATTATTCCCTCATTTGCCCTGGGTCCATAGAAATGTAATTAAATCCTCCGAGCGGACGCGAAGCGAATTGTGAGAAAGTTGAGAACGCGAGGAAGAAGGAAGTAAAATTACGAAGGCCTTCTCTCTCGCCATACTTTTGACAAGTTGCGTTAATCGGCGTCACCGGGATCGAGGTCCTCTCATCATTTTTCAGGGAGCTAATTGACTAAGTGTCATAATTAACGGCTTTATCATGAACAAGCGCGACAAAAGGGACTTGAGCGATCGCATTTTCTTCAGTAATGTTGTGATCGATATGCTTCTTAATATAGAGTGACGAGCAAAATGTAGAATAACAAGTAAAATGTATGATGTTTTATGTATGTCAATTGACAAGTTGACAAGTGAGTAAATGACAAACCTCGCGGTATTTTCCCTAAAGTATGCATAAATCAAGATAATCACCAAAGTTGATATAATTTCCATTGAATTACTTATAAAGAGATGATTAAATATTCTAATAATAAGATTAAGTATACCTGATTAATTATTCGTATTAATCTTTTATTATTATCTTTGATTGTTTTAAATAGGATCTATATTAATATTGAAATCATATACTAATATAAATAAAAATTATAATATAGTTACATATTTATATAGTACATAATCTTATAATTACTCTGTTCGTAACTTTTTCTTTTTATCTGTTTACTAATTATGTTTCTTTTTGTATCTTATTTCTATCGTACATTTTAAATGAATCTCTGTCAAGGTACGATAAATTTCTTTCTCTTCTTCTTGTAAACGTATATTCCTTTTTTGTTTCCAGTTTTCTTCCTATGTTCCATCTCCCTTTCTTTTTCAGAGTTACTTTTAACTTTTGAAGTTTATCTTTTGCGCACTGCTCTCACACACATAGTCGCGCGCCTCGTGAGGTAACTCGTGCGGCTTCGATACAAACTTTACACTTAGTGCATTATGAATATTACGATTTCGCGAACTTATTCGGTATGGGCATTTTTAACTGTGAATGAACACAAGTCATACGAGAAAGTCCTGGTCGTTTATTATTTCTACGTTTTCTCTCAAATAAACACTTATTGAATTCACAGATATTTAAGTAATCTACAAGAAGAGAAACATTTATATGCAAATAAATATTACATTTACTAAAAAGAAAGAGAGAAGACTATTTTTTAAAACATTTCTATTTCTATTTTTTTGAAGTATATTAAATATAATATCATGAAAAATATCAATATATGAATCCGTATTAAGTCTTAGAAAAAGAACCATTGATGAAATTATAAATAAAATATGGTGTGTGAATCCGTATTAAGTCTTAGAAAAAGAACCATTGATGAAATTATAAATAAAATATGGTGTGTGTGTGTGTGTGTGTTATAAATTAAATATGGTTTTTGAATCTATAAATAAATTAACGGAAACTTCCTAAAAGCGAACGAGAAAATGGAATCACAATAGAAAAATTATTCGATCAGTATTGACAATGAAATTGGCAGTATTTTAAGGGTTTAATAGCTATCCCGATTGCGAGAATTATTTAAACATCACAGAGAGACAGCGATTAAATCCGAGTTAATGAATACAAATATACGATGTTTCCAACATTCCTATCTGATTTTCCGTCGATGTGTGTTTACATATATATCTTTCGACGTGGCTAAAATATTTCATGATGATATCATCGCCGACCAGCTGCCTTTTTCACTACTCTTTTCGCTCGATAGCGTTACGTGTTTGGCCGCAATTAACGACACAATGTTACAACAACAGTACTAACTTGTCGCAATAATCGTAAAACGATATTCTTTTCGCGGATACAGTCGAGCTATTTCATCCTTAAATCTTGCAACATTTCTATTGACGTTATAATTGTAAACCATCGTATTTACATTAAATTTATTTGGGGGAAATAATCCTTTCTTACCAAAAATTTTGACATTATATCCAAACAATTCTAGTTTAAATCACAATATTATAATTTAAAATTGTTTTGAAAATTTAGAAAAAAAATTTATCTGAATTTGTGATTTCAAATTTTAATGAAATTTGTTGCAATAATTTTTTTTTTGTTATTATATATGTATTTTTAGCTGAAAGATATTTTTTTATACTTTCTTCTGTGACAATGATCAAGAAAAAGCAATTACTGCTGAATTAATAACGAAAGAAAATCATCTAATTCGAGATATATTCGGTCTCTTCATATTTATATTAATCGATGGATATAAAAATCCTTGGAATTTTAAGTTTCCAACGTTATACACGTTATTTGTTATGCCGTTGGTTCGATATGATTACGTGATTAATGACAATTAACAAATCGTTATATCAACTAAGCCACTAAATTACTGTGTGTCAATTATACATGGAATACATCTCATTTGCAATTAGAATAAGCTAGGTAGATTATTCATTGTGCGTAACGACGATCGGCATCGTATTAATATATATTAATTTTCATGCATATTTGTTATAGTTTTATTAGTCTCTCAAACAATTATAGTAATTAAATGTATGATGAGATTGTGGATTAATTACAAAAGATTGGCATAATTATCTCTTATGCGTTATAGATAATCACATTTGATTACATTAAAGTTTGTTTCTTTATTTATTTATTTTAATTTACTCATTTTCTTTAAAAACAGAAAAGATGTATGAAATTTAGAATATTTTTAAAACATTCTATTTGATGTATAATAATATAAGAGAACTTTCTAAGTTGTATTATTAAAAATTTGTTTTATAAATGTGTGAAAAATATATATGTGAAAAAATTAACATGTATAAATAATAGTTTGTATTTACAAAATCAACACCAGACTTTTTAAAAATTTTGTACTGTACGATCTTATTATTTTGTAAGTTATGATACCTGTTTATTCTTGACTTAACTTGACTTTTTTAACTTTCCATTTTTTCCCGTATACAGAGCTATTAATCTTCATGCATGACGCAAACGCAACGATAATGTTAGAAATGCATTTTTAACGGGAATGTCGTAAATCTGCTGCGATCTATTCTTGTCCTTCCCTAGAATTTACTTTTTAAGATAAAACAAAATTAGATAAAAAAATTAAAAGATTTCATTTACATATATTTATATCGAAATGTCAACAATATTTAGATTAGTCGATATGGTTTTTTGACCTATTCTTTTTTTGTGAAAGCTTCAGCATGACATTTTTTTATTTTAGATTAGAAAACAAATGTTTAGATAAAAAAAACCGAGAGATTTTTTTATGATAGCCTCGGCATCAAATTTTAATTTAAGATTGCTCCACGCATACACAGAAAATATATTTAAATTTTTATACAATTTTTATATCTCTTTTTTTATAATACAATTTTTATAGCATTAAAATTATAGAGTAATCGAAATTGATGAGATAAAGATAAAGAGAAAACTGTCGAATTAGCGTTTATCAATGTCAGTACAATCAGGAGTTAATAGTATTAAGTTCTAATCACACGATGAAAATCGATTAAATATGAAAAGAAACTCTCCTTCCTGCATTTACATGTGTTTTCGTGCGTTTGGTCGATAAAGCTTATTTTATTAATGCGTTCGACGGTCTGTCGCGATACCGTTCACGTGACTCTTTCTGGGAGTCACATGCACCGTCACGATTAGCGAGAGCACCATTGTACTAAACGGTGCGCCGAGTTCTAGCACAATCTAACGTCACGTTATGTACATTCATTTGTAGCTGTCACAACCGCGTGGATAAGACCTGTTTTTGTTTTTCCTTTTTTATTTAAGAACATTGTCGAATTTTTTTTTTATTAACTAATCGAACAAGAAAAGAAGTGTGTCGCGCGTATCACAGCACGCTAGGAATTAATCCTTCATTCTCATCGTATCCGAGATGTGTATCCGTGGAAAGGTAGAATATATATTGCTATAACCATGTACGTTCTCGTCAGCTTGACGTTGCGGAAATTTGAATTGGTAATTTTGAAACGGATATATCTTTCCCCGAAAAACAATTCTCTCGAAGCAACGGTCGGTATATATATATATGTCTCGTCGGCAATATTTTAAAAGTCCAGCAATATATTCTTTTTAAGTTTTAAAATTTAGATATTATTTCGCGAATATGGAGGTCGTAATGGAAGTTAAAACTAAGCTTGCATATTCATAGCGGTGAGTAGTAATTATCTACCACATGTAAAGTAACAGTCAGAAACGAGAATTATGAAAAGTCTGGCACATTAATATATGTCAATCCTTCACGATCATTGAATCCGTTATTTCCACGCACGAATGACGCGCTCATTCTATTAATCCGCCATCTCCGCTTGTCGTTCAACTTGAAGCTTGATCATCATCCGTAACGCGTTTCAGACTCCGGATACCGGATCGCGATAATAACGCAATTTGGATCGCGTCCCAGACATCTTCACACAACATCGAACGATTTTACGGGCGTTAATTGGTACGTTCGGTGTGCCTGCGATGTCGGCTTGTATATATACACCTATCCTTCTTCTATTTTTTTTTTTTTTGTTTGACACCTGAAGAGGTCCGATGTCAGCCTGATGGATGGGATGCAGTCGTGTGCATGCTCGAGGATGCGTTCGATATTAGTTCGTCGACCTCGCGTCCGTCACTTATAAGATAGCGGAAGGCTTGAAAAATTCAATAGACGTTTTCGACAATCATCTGATATAAAATTCCAAGTATTGAAGGCTTTTCGATATCTATAGTGCTGATATAGTCAAAGACAAAAATTGTCTGCACCACGCTTTTTATCTTTAAGAAATTGTATAATATCTTATAATCGTCTTTATTTTATTATCACATTTAGTATAATAATTTGTTTAAAATTAAAAAAAAATTTTATCTTGTTTTAGAATTAGGATGATATATATTTACACACACACACACATATATATATATATATATATATATATATATAAATAGATACAATGTTTAAAGACACTTATTGATCGCGTAAATACGTCGACGAGGCGATATTTCCAATACTAGTAGACTGGGCGAGAGGTTCGGGCGCGTTAAAATTTATGTGAAATTCCGAACGCGCGAAGCGGCCCTTTACCTATCTACATACATACATACACACATACACATATATACATACACGCATACAATACGCCCGCGCAAGCGACAAAATCCAAGTTTTGCTTTTGACATTTGTCGGTGATATCGTGCTTTATTTGTTCCCCGGTGCTGCCGCATACATCGCGGCCGCCGTTTTTGCATACAACGACGACTTCGGAAACGATGCGATGCGCTTTCTTTCAGATAAATCAATATACCGGCGCGCCAGTAAACAAGTAAATCAACGCGGAGTAACGACGCGCGACACGGAATCGCACCGATCGACGATTGTACTCGCATGTCTGGATCTATTTTATGAGAATACGATTTAGTTTAAAATATGTGCGTGAATCACTCCTCGATGAAAAATGCGATTCTGGTAAATCAAGACTTTTAAATTGAATGCATATAATAAATAATGTCTGGTATTGTGTGGGTACAAGCAAAAATATAGATATCAATTTCTCAAACATCTTTCAAATATTTTTTCAGCTTTAGTAATTCAGAGTTACTGGCTTTAATCTTATAGTATCAATCTATTTCAATCTTTTTATTATATAAATCAATATTTACTTATAATTATTTTTAATATTCTACATGTCAATGTTTCACACATTTTTAAATTTGGAATTAATTTAGAGAAAATATAGACACGCGCCACGCGTTAGAGATGCAAAATTAAAGTTTTTTATCAAAGTACCATCTGATTTAAAGGAAAATAATTGTAAACAAATTAACTTTATACACGAACCATATTATTCGATAACTAATAATATTGGGATAAAAATTTAAATTGCATTTTTGAGGGTTGAAGGAATGTAATGTGAAGCGAGCGAGCGAGCGAGCGAAACCGATCGATGTATTATACTCGTACTCGATACAGACGCACAATGTGCGCTATATGTGAATTTGTACACACGAGAGACCCTTGATCCCGATGGGTCCCTGATCGGACGCTCATTATTTGCCAACTCGCCCATTCACGCCTCCGTACATGCGACACGTCGATTTACCGGGCTACCAACATTTCGATTTGCGTCGTTTTCGCGAGAGCAGCCCTCGATTTATTTATCTTGGAGAGAAGTTCGCACCGGCTGTGGGGATGGTTTATCATCCTCGTGCAGCGGCCCTCCACGGCATCGTATCTCATTGCTCTGGTATCGCTAGATATACAAGGTGTTTCGTAAGTTTATATCAAACTTACGAAAAAAATTACATTCCTCAAAAATTTAAAATATAAAAATAAATTGTTTTAGGATCTTTTCACCATTTTAATTGTATTTCTATTATATTATATAATATACTGGTGCGATAAAAAAATTAGTTTCTTTTGACTAAATCTTTCCATTATTTATGAGGAAACTTTATCGATTTATTACTTGTAGATACATTTTGATACTTTTTAAAATTATCGTATAATAAAAAGTAATGTCAAATTATACTTATATATTTCATATTATAAAGAATATTTACAAATTTATGAATGTAAAATACATGTACATTCAAAACACATAGAAAATATCAAAATGTCTTGATAAAAATAAAACTTTAAGAATGTAACAGATGATCAAATCTTTGTGATCAAATTTTATCCAATTTCAAGAGAGCTCGATATTAGCAGAATCTTAATGAGAGAGGCTTATTAATAGATTACGCAATTAGTAGATTATGTCACAATATTATTAACAATCTATTATGTTATTATGTTATTATTGGATAGTTATATCAAAGTGTATAGATTTCGCTCGCATAAAATGCATCTTGTTTGAGCTCATTGTGCAGTATTTAATATGTACAAGATTTGAAAGTTACGGACAATCTTGCGCGAATTCAACGTAGAATCTCCACTTTCCAAGTTTGATACGAACCTTAACGGTGCACCCCGTATAGGGGAAAATCGTGCCAGGTTGATGCCGTCGGTGCCGGGGCGCAATTGGAGAGCAATCGACTGAACGACACGCCGCAAATCAAACCGTACCCGCGTGCGGCTCCACCCTCTTCGGGCTGCGCAGCGTCAACCTCCCCTTCGCTCCGTCCCTTCTGCGCTGGATGGTGTTCGCCATCCTTTCGGATGCATCTCCGCCGCTGTGTCCTCTCAATTCGAGTCGACGCTTCTCCGCCGCGCTCGAGTGATTTCGGCAGCTGCTGCGACCGATGCATCACGTTTGCGGGACGTTTCTCGCGTTGCACGCGTTGCTACTGTTAATTGCATCGATTGTTTTCGGGCTACCGATCGTTTGGCAACGACGAATAGTCATTAAATAAGCCAAAGAGGATTAAACGGAAAAGAAGTTACGTAGCGACAATGCGCTACGCTGTAGATTTACAGTATTTTGTGGAAAAGAAAAATCACTCTGCAGGAGCATTTTTTTTTCGACTTATTTTTATCGGAAGATAAAATGTTTTACCACATAGTTTCGATTATTCTAATCAAAATAAGTTTTAGTTATAAGTTATAGTTTCAAGCTAGGTAGTGAAATATTTGACATGATATTTTAATTATTTGTAAGAAACATATATAGTTAATATAATTTTAAAATATTAAAATTTTACTCTATAATATAATGAATAAAAAAATTGAAAATATTTTATATAAGTATAAATATCATAATGAAAAACACAATTATTTTAATACATATAATAAAATATTTTAGTTTTTTTTATTCATTATATTATAGAGTGAAACTTAAATATTTTATAATACATTATAATAATATGTATTTTATATATAATATCGATTTATATACAATAATCCAAAATTATTATATAATATCTATTGATAAAAAAAGCTTTTGGATTTTAATAGTAAATTTTGCATAGAAACTATTATAGTTCTATCTTCACCGAGGACAATAAAATGTATAGTATAAATTAAATTTGCATTTTTGACAAACGAATCGATGTCACTATCTTCCTTGCCGAGAGATTTTTCTTCTCAAAAAATGATTAACGTATTTTCAAACTATATTATCCATTTGTACGCTGTAATATGCTTTCAAAATTAACGCATTACAATAACGGTTCGATAGGATGTTTAATTCATGTCGGTTAGTGGAATTCGCGTTTATGCTTGTGTTACGCATCCAATTGCCGATACACCGGTTTTGTTAATCGACGGGATTAGCCGGCGCTACTCCTTTGTATGCAAGTTCGACCCGTTCAATTATTTCCGCGTATAACGTCGCGCTTCTGATGCACGCATCCCGCACATCGCATATCCCGTTATTGCTGATTGAATCGATCGGTTTTAATTTCGCAGTTACGGACCGTAAATCAAGCTATAGGCAATGTTCCCAAGCAACACTCTTGACCTCTGTTAAATCATACGATGCTTCTTAATTTGAATGTCATATTCTACCTTTTCTTTAAAGATTATAAAGATGATGAATAGAGCATTTTATCATATGTTTATCATTTTTAATGACAAAATGTTTTTAAGTAGTCTCTTTCATAACTCTGTAAATTAAAACTCCAATCTTCACATTAATTTATATTTATCAAAAGATTTAATTTCCAGGAAACATATAATTATTATTAACGACAAATTATTGTCGTTAATTTAATTATTCAAGATATAGAGGCTTATTAATGGATTATTCAATTAGTAGATTATGTCACAATATTATTAACCATCTATTATGTTATTATATTATTAGATAGTTATATCAAAGTGTATAGATTTCGCTCGCATAAAATGCATCTTGTTTGAGCTCATTGTGTAGTTACATCGTAAATGCTATTCGCCACTACAACATCAATTCGGACCGCGCGATCGTGAGGGATTAAATCGGCAAACCATTGTTTGGTGCCGAACTTGTCGATGATTTCCGCGCGTGTACACGCCGGATTGACTTACTATTTGCGGCGATACGCGCCGTGTCATTGTTGCCGTTAATTGAAACGATCGTTTGCAGATCCGTGATCGATCCCTCGGGATGGCTAAGCCTCCCCCTCTCACGCTTGCCTCCCAGGCCATACGTGCGACATGCAGATGCACGCGATCGGCATTTCGTATTTCCGTCACCGCACTTCGGTTGATCCATGATCTCGATGAAGCGCACTCGCTCGTCTCTGCTCTTCTCGTGAAAAAATCGCCGAAAAAGCGCTGTACAGGACGAATTACAAGCTGTGTAACAAATATTGAAAGAACATTCGCGGCGGAAATAAAAGTGCTGTATGAATCTCTTTCACAGAAATGTACTAATTCCATTATCTTCTATTTCATTTATATTCATTCCATTTATATTCAAAACGTGATAATTTTGAGATCATTGTTTTTTGAAGTAACTATTAAAGGATTAAATACTTGTTTGAATCAAAGATAGATTCTTAATTTAGATTCATATTCAACGTTGTCATATAAATATAATGTTATATCTTCTTATATGGGTCAAATGAAGCTATACATACTGATCGTCACCGATATAACCGCCATCAACATTTATAATCCCTGTCAAAATATTTGTCGTTGCGTTGACGTGATGGCAACGTTACATGGGTGCAAATTTAGATCTTTTCTACGTTTTTAAATTTTTGTTGTCTCTTCTCTTAATTTTTATTCAAAGTTTATCAAGGAATTCATTTATTCATTTAGAAAATATTGTCATTAAAATATATTTCAACAATTCTAGAATTTTTTAGGGATGCTATAGTCACCGAATACTGTATCGGACTATTCGCGCAAATGGCGCCCCGATATTTCCCATTTTTACCAATTTATTGAAACGTCCGAATATCGTATCCGATATTTTCAATCGAATAAATTTCGCTGCAAAAAATTCTCGGCGTGCGCGTTATTTTAGCTTGCACCTGCGATCTCGAAAAGTTACTCACAGTTGCTACCTCCACTCCACGGCAATCTCGCCCTTAACTCGGCTGTGCTCGGCGCGCGAAGCGCTTACTCCGCAAGTACAAATTGACTTTTTTTCTTCCCTCGCGGGACGTGCCTGATTGCTGAAAATGCAAAATAAACGGTAACGCGGATGGTTATCCCACCGACCTCAATCCGGCCCATCTTTTTTTTTTTTTTTTTTTTTTTTTTTTTCTCGAGACACGTGCGCGATGAAACGCGGATTTCTCTTTGTTCGCGTATTCATCCTACCGGAAACTTAATTCTCTTCCCCCTCTTCGAAACCGTTACTTCCCCTCGCACCTCGTGCGCGTTTCTTCGTAACGTCGTTACGCCCGATGGAAATAAAGCGCACTATCATTGATAAAGAGGTCAATACCGATTTTGCCGAGGGAATCGGCAATAATGTCTTCGTTGAATGTCGACCTATTAAGTTCGCTTTGTCTGATTCTTGAAAATGCACAGCGAGCAGTGACGCTGTGAGGATAAATTAACCATGACGTTGATCGTTATTTATGAGTTTTTCTGCTTGAAAAAAAAACAGCGGTCGAGTTTATTCAGCAGATATGTTTCCGTACTATGAATATATAAGCATTACTCTTTATAGACGGTTGAAATGAGTTGAACTCGACATTTTTTGAGCGGATGCAACAACTTGGTGCATTTTTATTTTATTTTTATTTATTTATTTATTTTATTTTTTTTTTTTTTTGAAAGAATTGTTGACTGCCTCTTTTTTTATTTATCCAATACGTCCGTTCTTAATATTCTTTGACTCACATGAAAGTTTTCCATATAGATTTACGAGATTTACGTTATTTAGTCTCGTATTTGTAGTCATTATTCGAATGCGTCTCAAGAACGTATAAGGGTGATAAAATACGATACTTACGCGCAAATTGTGAGAGGCAGTAGGGAAAGGCTGCACATATGGTATGTACCCCCCTGCATCATCATTTGCGCTTTAAACACAGGATAGCTTGGAAACCACTCGTTCCGCCAATGATGGGCAACAATAGTGACACAAAACACACACGGGACTGTCGCAATATCGAAGGAAAATACCGGGACAGCATGTTCAATATTGCTCGATCGCATCTGAAAATTCAACGGTTTTGTTGCCTTTGAAAATGCAACCAACTGCATCGTGTCGTAGATATTGTTTTCCTCCATTTAGCATTTGTTGTATTATCGCTCTACATTTTCGCAGAGTATCCGATGTTGCGAAAGAATATTCCATAAAACAGATATTTATTAAACATTTTTATTGTTGCTAATGCAAAAATTTTAAACAGCCAATAACTTTTTTTTCTCTCTCCTTGTCGAAGACTAAATTATATTTCACGATCTTATAATATATCACGCGTATAATTTCTCGTTTAATTTGTATGAATTTACAAGAACTTAGAGTATCTTATCTCGTAATACAAGATACATTATACGAACAAACATTATTTCTCTTGCCCTTATCCATTAAGCGGATTACATCTCTAAGTAGCATAAATTACCTCTGTAAATAAGACAGTCGCCTCAGGTATGCGTCGCTCCTGTTTCAGATGTTTTGAGCAGTACCGCGTGGAAAGATGAAGACTGCGGTCGGTTCGCTCCTCCTTCTCCACCTCCTCATTAGTGGTGTCGTCTCCGTCGAGTGGAAGCACAGCGCCGTTCTGGACAACAATTTCTTGGTGCTGTGGACGCCCGGCGAGAGGGATGTTACATTCGAGATCCAAGTGAAGACCCTCGGCTACGTCGGACTTGGTTTCACGAAGGACGACGGCGGCGCCGGAGCTGACATGGTCATCGGTTGGGTCGATAATAACGGCCAGGTCCACCTTCAGGTGAGCATCTTTTTACAAAGCATCGAATAATATCTGGTTTCCTCTGCGGTTGCCAGCGAACCCCTTTTGCTCGCGTCTCGTATCTGACCGCGTTGAAATACAGATATGTATAAATTGCACGTCGTGCAATTATAAACAAGTATAACATTTATGATTTTAAACGACGATTTGCATAAAGCGTTTGAAAAGATAATAATAGTTATTCTTCAACGGGAAATTCTATAAAAATCATCATATTCTACTGCTTAGAAAAGTTTTGACTTTAAATATATTATATGCGATAAAATATATTCATTAAATATATTGAAAAAGTTTTTGATGAAATTTTTAACATACTTTATTTATATATGTAAATTTTTATGAAAATTAAGTTTTCTTTTTTAAAGAGATTTCAACTTTCTCTCATTTTTAAATAATTTCATAGTAAGAGTTTTCGGTGAAATTTATTATTTATTATCATTTGTTACATTTTGATAAGAAAATGTTGATACATCTCTGTTGATTCTTATTACATCGGACACATTCCATACAGAGAGCTGCAAATGGAAATAGTTACCGTGTAAAGTATTCGCATTAAAGCTCACTGATATTTAAATCAACCACGCCAGCAACCCGCTTGTGTACGCAAAGTGCCGGAGGGGGCGAGAGTAATCGAGAATAATTATTTCCGTGCTACTGATCAAGTGGAGTTCCCCTCTTGGAATATTGTAAAGTCCGCCCTGGCACGCCAACATTGGCGATGGAACGCGCTTAATGGTAGTCATTCGGGAGATAAGTAATGGCTCTCTCTCTCTCTCTCTCTCTTTCTCTCTCTCTCCCCGTTTCGATCGGCGCATCGGATAGTTATCAATCATGCCCACTAAAGTCGGCAGCCTGTCATTACGCGTTCTCCTCATTTTGCACGACACTCGGTAACATCGAAGACTTGATCGCCCGCGGAGGCGATCTTGATTACCTTATGTAATTTTTCCGCAAAAATACGGTTCTCGTAACTTGCTCATTATTTTCATACTGCCCGTCTTCAGTGCGACAAAGAATTTCTGCGCGACTATAAAATAAATGTGCTCGCCGTTATACCAGTTAAACGTTGTGTCTATATGTCACCCTTTTTCTCTCTTAAAAAAAAAAGTGAATAATATTATTCACTTTTTATTATTTTATATTATTCTTCCAAAGTATATTTAATCTTTAATCATTGTAAGACCATGAAAAAAAATCTAGCCTCTTAATAAATGAGAAACTCCATTGTTTTCATTGAGGAAAATAATATAAATATTTTTTAATTACTATATAATGTGATTCTCTCTACTCAAAGTCAGTTTAAAATACAAGGTAAGCTCTACGATTGCGTTGTCACTTTAATAAAAGGAACACGTTACATTTCGCGCTAATGATCACGCAACTTTAGCTCTATGTACCGCTATTTAATTTCGCGCCTGCAAAACCCGGATCCGCAAACTTCCCCCGGATATATCATGAACTATCCGCACTGTGGTTAAATTCAATGCCACCGTAATAGTTCGGAGTTAATACGATGTGCATGTGCGACGTGAGTGTCGGTGGTGGGCTCTTTGAATAACAAGACGTCATTCGGATAGAAATGCCGACGCGTTTACGACACATTAAAGAGAGAAGAGAAAGAGACTTCCGCGAAGGCCCGGGCGTTGTAATCTAGTTTGCGCGATTTCCATGGGAATTTTCGTAGCGGAGCCACGCGGATTATTCTTGGGCGTTTTTAAATTTAAAACGTCGTTAGTCGCGTATCCGAGAACGCGGACCCTCTTCGGGGGACTGGACGCGAAGGGGATTACGCGCTATCCACTCTTTCATCAGCGCGTTACGCGACCGTTGACAGTTCCTGGCCCGGTTCTTTACAACATGGCGGGTATGTCGGTTCTTCTTCATCTTTTTTTCTCTGTTTTTTTTTTTTACCATCATGTTTTTTTTCTCTCGCCGTATCTCTTTCGCGAAGCGAGCGAACTGAATCAACGAGAAAGGGAAGGGCGTCGTTCGTCGTATCGCACAAGCTTTTTACCACATTTTTACCGACCACGCCGCGAAACATTCATTTCGCTTCGCCATTATTCTTCAGTTATCCCGCATAGATTTATCAGCGGTTGCTACTTTGCGCCGAGCTTTTCGTCGCATATTAGAACGTCAAAGGAACACCGCGCGAATGCTTCCTCTGTCCATTTTTAATATTTTGGCGCGAGCCATATAATGCCATCGTGTTATAAAGTTTTTCAGCGAAATTATAATGCGATATATCACAAAGATTTTTCTAGATCAAAGAAAAGTTGTGATAAAGCAAAAACATAAAAAAAACTTGACATTTTCTCTCATACTCTTTATTATATTCTCATACTTTTATTTTCGTAATAGTATTATGATATGTTACAAACTAAAATTTATTTTGTAATTGATTAAACATTTTATTGATTACTATAAAAATATTTTGCTAATGGAAAAAGTATGTACATATAATCTTTGAAATATGAATCTATTTGTTATTATGATTTTATAATATTTAATCTATAAAATATTATTATGAGATTATTATCAAAATATTTAGTTAATAAAATTGTATAATTAATATTTAATATAAATTTTGAAATATGGATTATATTTATTATATATATACATATACATATATATATATATATATATATATATATATTTATATATCTACGATATTTATTATAAATAGCATAATTTTTAAAGAAAGGTATAAGTCGTTTTTATCCGCTCTCTTGTAAAACGGAAATTCGTTTTTGCAGAAAACGAATTGCTTATGTTTATATGATCGCGATTGGTCGGTGTTGAGTTTGCCGCATCTACATTATAGAGATCTCCCATTTCTTGTAAAGTGGGAAGCAGTCGTAACCGAGAAGATGAGATATAGAAAAGCAATCTTCCATGACGAGTACCGCGAGGATTGACCGAAAGTGGTTAGGCCGGTAATGTGTAGTTCGGTACATACATAAGTACGTATCTCTGTCAGTCTTTCCCAAATAGTGCGATCCATTCTGGAATTTCTGACGAATGAAAGCGGGGACAATAATTTTCTTACGATTTTATTTATTCAATTCATTTAATCATTTGTTTCGATTTGCTACAATGTAGCTTTTTTTTTTTTTTTTTTATAAAAGTGTAATACGCAAATCAATCCGATCAAGATAATAAAATGTAGAATATAATTTAAAACATCTTAAAGAGTCGTGTATTATTATTACGCGCGCGCAAAAATTATACTGACGAAAATCAAATCTAAATATAATATTATGATATTAATTTAAATGTACATTTATAACAGAAGTGATAAAATTATTAATATTTAAAATGTGCTTTAGTATCGTTCTTTTAGAACAGATATCTGTATAATATATGAATCGATGTATAAATTGATGAACTGGGATACGCGCAAGAGCCGCAGAAAACGATATCGGAAAAGAGCAAAATTATTCAGGCTTCTTCTTCTTTCCTCGAATGTCTTACAATTACGAGTTCTATGACTGCTGACGTTTCAAAGGATTTCAGCGTATAATAAATTGGGAAACACTGCTCCACCGTAAATGGGATAGATGAAGAGAGAGGAGGTAGTCGGTTTACAGATCGCGTCCGTCTCGCGTGTCCGCAATTTTTCCGGCAGAGTCGTTGCTCGCTCGTTCCATAATGCATGCCGCGCGCCGCGCGATGCTTTATGCGATGCGACCGCGTCGCCGGACGTTCTCATACGTCGTGAAAGAGCGGAGCCGATAGAGGAGGAAGAAAAAGAGGAAAGGCGAGTCGAGACGGAAAGAAAAAAGAGAGAGAAAGAGGGGGAGGACTGGCATCTCCAATGGGAGCGAAGAAGCTTTTTCGTTATGATCGTAATCTTAGAACCAGACCAGCCGCGGGCATCCGGACCAGCCGGACGACTGCTACTCGCTCGATTTCTCACTCGTCCCGCAGCCGTCCCTCCGGTCGATACGCGACTTTAATTCGCCATTTGCGTGGGCGATGGAACGCTCCGGAGAACGGAGACGTCCCGCTGGAATCCGATATGCATGCCAGCGCCGAGAGATCGCCCGAGTGTTTGTCCAAGCGGAGGACTAGCATGTAACGAGCAAAGTCACTCTGATTGCGTATATCGTATGCATTACACGTGGGTAAAAAATGAATTTCGAGTTTACCGAGAAATTTCTACGACGGCGCTCAATTGTGTTTCTTCCCTTCTCTCTGTGAGAGAACAAAAATGATAAAAAAATATTTCAAAAAGCATAATAAAAAATTTGAGCGATTAGTTGCGTCGAGATCTTTCGAACGAATATATAGTTATTTAACTCAATTATTTTGCATGGCAAATCTCGCCGCAGCTCGACAATGCGCGGTCCAGCGTCTGGCTGTTGAATAAATGATAGGTACAGCCGGTAATACCGCTAGTCACAGTGCGCGCTACTCGTGAAATTCGTAACGCGTAACCGGAATAACGGACGAAAGGGAGGGGAGCGCGGGAGAGGGAAAGGTTGAAGAGAGGTATAGCAGAGAATATGGCAAATAACTGGTTGAATTAATAAAGTCGGTGCAACAGGGAGATATCGCTAAATCATAGAAGACTCGCGGGATTAACCGTTCGCGTGCGTGCGAGCGAGCGAGCACAAAATAAAGCGCGCGAATTGCGCATTCGGCGTTTTGCACGCGCCCGCTTTCGCATAATCCTCCGTAATGCCCCGGTAGATTGCATTTTCAACGAGGCCAAATAATTGCATCCAATTGCGAGATGTTTAATTCGTTACGTTTCTCGCGTATTGTTTCGCGGCCTGTCGGATGACAAGCGATATTCGCGGACAGCTTTATTAAAATATTTTGCGCGAGCGCAGTTTCTCTCCCTCCCGTCATTCACGGCAGTCTTTTATCGTCGATTTGTATCGTCGCATCTCGTAGCTTCCGCTATTTTAATAACGCAGCCGATGGGGGCGACGAAAGGGATTAACGCATTCTTCCGCGTTTTCTTCCGCCAAATGCCGCACGAACTTTTCGCTCAATTTATCGTCTCGGAATAAGATTTTTAATATATCTTGCATTGTCGAGAAAAGCGTGATATCTTGTTTAAATAACTGCGAAAATTGTTGCATTTTTACTCTATTAAAAGAACATAAATGTGCGTACGTATATTAGTACGTATATATTTTACGACGTAATGTCGACGAATAATTGACGGGCAAAGTTAGATACACGTGTCTTCTTAGATATTAAACGCAGTTGCATGCTTAATGGTTGCACAGTTATATGTTTTATAGAGCACATCTATAGCATCATAATACTAGTTTAACACTTCTTTTAACGCAATCATAACTTCAATAATAATAAATTCCGGTTAGTCACTCTCTTTCTAGATCACAGCTATAGAAACAATTTTTAAGTGCATATCTTTTTTCTATATCATAACTATAATAAAAAACTAGTACTCAGAACTATTAGACATTTTTAAAATATAATTCTGCTCTAACGAACTTTATTCAACTATACCTTTTTCGATAACAATTTATAATTAGCTACTCACATTCGCTGCTCCTTTTCTTTTATGATTATACAACAGACAGAAACAAATTTGGCAACTCCAATCGACACTGACGAAATCTTTCAAGTCTCCGCAGATATTATTATTGGCGTATACAGTCGCCGGGGTGCAAAAGGGTTAAATCACCTTTCACTAGCGCGCGCGACGAGGGGGTGCGCGGGAAAAACGAGGAAATAAAAGCCCGCCGGCGCGACGTCCTTGCGTAAAAATGCTAACGATGCATATGCATACGACGATGCATCGTTGCGGAGAGCCATGGGGAGATGGAGGAAGGAGGATGGAATTGGGGGGGGGGGGAAAGCGCAGCGGGATGGAAGCTATTGCGCGCGCGGAGGCTATTCCCAAGGCACTCCTGCCATGGGATTCCCCCCGATGCGATTTTAGCCGAGGCAAATGGGATTCAGCGTAAACGCAGTCACGTGCATGCGCGTATACGCGATGTACATGTATTTGTGTCCATGTATGTGTGTATGTGTGCACGCGTTCATACTCGCGAGTGCTGTCGCGGCACTGTTTGAACCCTTTCCGCCCCGCGCGTTTTCCTCCCCCGTCCCCCGGCGCAGAGAGAGTCGCAATAGAAATCCCTGGCAGAGCGAATGCGCGAAATTGCGGCGGCTGAGGATCGCCGTCTCGACGATGAGCCTCCGGCCAAGTTGATTCCATCCTCGCGTTCTCGCGCCGGTACTTACCGGGTCAGACCTGGGTGTTATGGCACTCGGAATGAACTCTCGAGATCGCCTCGCGTTTCGCATGCCCGGAAGGAATCCCGGAACAGCGTCCCGGAGTTCGCTTCTCTGTCTCTCTCTCTCTCTCTCTCTCTCTCGCTCTCCCTCTCCCTCTCCTTTTGTTCAATATAATATTGCCAAGTTCCTTAACATGTCTCGCTTATTTGTACACGTGTAACTATAGCATCTCATCTTCGCTATTGTTTCTTTATTTTAAAGTTTTATGTTGCTAATTTATATTGTACCCTTCACGGCACTATAGTATATCGTATACAGAAGATATGGCTTCTCAACAGCCATTAAAATTCTTTAAAAAGCGGTACAGCTGTATGCATTTCCATAGAATAACGTATTGATTATTTCAAATTGTTCAATCGTATCTTCATCGTATAGCTATAAGTATAATATTTCCAGGTAACGTGCTTTATTTGGAATTTTAATGGCAGATATTCATCACATAATGATTGTACCTGATCAGAGAAATAATACCTTCTATTACTCTACGTATTATACAAAGACGTATACTTACGAGTATATATCTATAGCGGCGCTATAGTCTCACACATGCTGTGCAGCGACGCTACAGATATAAACTAATATAAATTAGTGGACAATTGAAGGGATTAAATGCGAAAATAGTCTATTCTGAGAAGAGAAAGAGAAAGAGAGAAAATGTTAAGTGAATTAATCATAATATAATTTTTTTTAATTAAAAAAAAATAAATAATAGGACTATGGTTTCAAACTTTTTTACTGACAATTAGCATTATGTGTATATTTTCGTGTCACGAATGAATTCAAATAAATACTATCGAAAATCATATCACCTGTAACTATATCAAGCAAAACTTAATCACACGATAATACGATTAAACAGTATAAATAGACAGTTGAAAAAACAAGAACAAGCGAGAGGATGGCCCAGATTGCGTTTGCAGATGATAAATCGTATCTTATTTCGTAAATATAGATGGATCTATATAACGCGCATCTCGATCTGTCGAACTACTAGAGAGAACTACTTTCTCGATAAGTTAAGCCTCGCCAAGATTGGCGGCTCGATACTGTCAAAATTCCCATACGCAGGGCGTGAACGAGCGCTCTGTGTTGGGGGACCACTGGCATCATTATCTCTCGACTGCCTCTGAGAAGGAGGCGACTGCGCTCGAGGATCTTTTAACGAAGTTCTCTTATTCGCTTTCGGTCACTCGGTCTTTTGGTGTCGAGACGCATTATGTTCAAAACAGACGCAACAAAGTTTAAATAATTGATAATAAAAGGTGTATAAAAATACAAAAGATAATATATAAATTGCCTCCAATTATCTTCTGGCTTTTTTTTTTCAGGCATTAGTTCGTATCTTAACGATTTTCTAACAGTTTATGATTTTTATTTGATCCTCGTTTTATTTAGTTTTGACTTCGTTCTGTCAGCGATAGGTATCTAAAAATGTCGAATATGTTATTACGCATATCGAAAATAGATAATCTCGATTGATCTTTGTATAATTGCTTTTTTTCGAGACTGTTGCATGAAACGATAATGCAAATGCACTGAAAGCATTTCTTCACGACTTCCTTTAGGAATAGCAGATGGCAATTTTGTACCGACGCCACCTCTGCCAGACGTTTTCAGCTCTTTTTTTTTTAGTCCACTAAAAGAACTATACGTGTCTTCGCGGCTAATGGATTACATATGTGCTAAGAGAGAAAAGTAAAGCGACAAGTACTTTACAAAGCATCCTATGAAGAATATAAATCAGCTTACACACAAGAAACAACTTATTCTGACAACAATTTATGGAAGGATTAATTGACGAATGGATCTCATTTTTTAAAGAAACTAAATTGATTGAAAAACATATTGTTACGAAATAATATTACATTATGACGTGTAATAATATTTAGTATAGTACATAATAATACTACACTTATTTTTCTATATCTCTCCCATTTCACAATGTTGACGAGTTCCATTGATTATTGTCATTTCAAAACATCATTATTTTCCCGTTTATTTGCGAAATAGCTGAAACATTTATGCACATGAGAATTTTATTTCATACGTTGATATAAAATTATCGGACGAGAGCGGTATGTGCGATCAGCGAAACGTAATTAAAAATTTATCCGCAAGTATCTCGCGCATTATCGATCAATAATAATTCAATAAACTGGCAAATAATACCGGCTGTACATAATTTCGCTCAATTATCGCAATTATTTTACAAAATACATCAAACATACACAACCTGCATAAAATAATCAATTATTGAGAAGGGGGAAGAGGATCGATTCGTTAGAGAGATAGATTAATATCGCGAGAGGCGTCGCGCGAAAATCGCGAGCCCCGTCAAATATGCCGCTCCGTTATCGCGAGCTGATATGTCCGTGACAAGCGATCCGATACGCATGCAAATTCGCGGCTATGTAACACGGGGTAGCGCAGTTATTGAGCCGTAAAATACGATCTATCGATAAATAACACGGCTATGCCAAGCGATTATGCCAAACCAGAGCGATCCGACGGTCGCACGCGTCGGAGATACGTAACTACTGTAATTGATTGTCGCTTTATGGCAATTTAAAGCGAGACGCCATCGTGCCGGAACGATACTGATAAATCGGCGAACGCAACGGACAGTGACGGCGAATGCATAAAATACGCTTTTGCGAAATCGCGCGCGACTTCATCTTTCGAAATTTCGAGACGAGTGAGAATTCTGATATATAGGTACATGTGTATTCGAATAATATCATTGCAGTTTAAAACGCGCATAATTCGAATACTCTACGAATATTTTTTTGATAATTTTTTTCATTCTCACGAACTAACGGAGAATCAGATCTGTATGAGTGTCTTTAAGGCAAGTTGTGTGTTGTTCTCCGAGAGAGAAGGGATAAAGTTAGATTGCCGAGATGATTCCGGATAATTGACAGGCGGTTAGCTAAATGGCAACAGCGAATCAAGACTATCGACGTAACGATATTTTACTTTCTAGACGGCGGCCGTTGCCATTAATTCGCAATTAGTCGGAATTAGACGCAATGGGAATAAGTTCCCGCGAGTGAAACGAGGATTTCCCGAAACGTGGATCTACCGTAGTGTGCGAGGGAAAGTTACGGAGGTCCGCCAAATTGGGTTCAACTTCTATTGGTTCCGACGACGACGACGACGACGACGACGACGACGACGACGACGACGACGACGACGACGACGACGACGACGACGACGACGACGACGACGACGACGACGACGACGACGACGACGACGACGACGACGACGACGACGACGACGACGACGACGACGACGACGACGACGACGACGACGACGACGACGGTACGATTCATCGATCGTGTTGCGGTTAAGCCAATTACCGATATATCGGCTTTGTCTTTCGGCTCTTTCCGCCTTGAGTGCCTTTTTTATAGCCGGCGCGATAAATAAAGACGACCGTCTTTTAATTTTTAATGTGGTCATTATCCTTATGTTTATGTTCTCGTCTCGATGGAAATTTAAGTAAATATAAGTTTGCTTCAAAATTAACTTGCAACTTTAATGATGATGAATAATGGAAATTGGCGTATTCTGTCATTGTCAAGTCTATCTCTACAATTCTACTATTTATTTTTCATTAGAAAATTTCTACTGCTGAACAATATTTAATGTTGCATAAAAGATTGAGTTGATTTAAATATAATATATATGATATAATTAAATATATATTCGAAATACATATTCTTCTCTAAGATTGTTGATATTCGGTTCTAAAAGATGTTAGAAATTTATGAGAAACGGAAAATGTAAATAGAGTACATCCGCAATATTTTTCAATGCACATGCAATTATTATTTATCGTTTATACGATAGATACGATCCATTTTAATTAATCCGATCCAGCAAGCTTGAAGGAAAACACGAATATATACTCAATATGCAATTCCGAGCTCATCTCCTGGTGCACTTAACCACCGTTGGAGCGATCATAGTGCGTGTTCTGAATGCGAATACTACATTGTAATTGGTTCACCATGATGAGCTTAACCACCATATAAATTGACTAGAAGAGCTCACAACCGGTCTTTAATGTATGCCTTTCTATGCCGCGACGTAACGTGAGCTACGGGGCTAACTATACCGCGAACGTTTTTTGCCGATAATCGTGCGTCAGCAATAATCTACTTCGCGTTCGTGTTCCATCGTCGTTGTCACTTTATGATTTCGCGATTTGATTTACTTTATCATCGTCATATTAGATACACCAACGCGCGCTATGTCGCTGTTAACTGCAATTCCATTTTATTGATTTTTCCTCATACATCTAAATTTCACGATCACGCTATAATTCGCGTTTCAAAGAAATCATATAATCACAGTAATAATTTTTACACAGAATAAATAATATATTATCTAGAGAAAAACAAAACATAGGCAGCAGACACGCAGGATTTTACCGTTTTTGTGAAATCCTTTTTGATGCAATCTTCCTATAGGGGGATCTTCGTTTCTAATGATTATTACGGTACCTTCCTTTACGGGACTTGACGTGTCTATCGTGGTGGCATGGCGTGGCGAATATCGAGACGCGAATAGATGAAAATGCGCGAACCTCGTGAGAAAGCGGAAACGACGAAGGCCGGGTGCCGGGTGCCGGGTGCCGTGTGGTGTGAAGTTCCCTCGTCGATAATCGAAGGAAACTCCCGGACGTGCCGCTGCACTTGTCGATGTGAGGCATTTTAAATACCGTCAGCGGGCTGTCCGTCGCGTTCACGCTAGCGTGTGGGAAGCCACGCGAGTGTCGACATCGCTCAAGTGGCCCGGGACTGACGTTTATCGTGCCGTGCCGTCGCGTCAGCCCCATCTTCCCTCGTCCTCTATTATCGCCTCGAGTTAAGTTGAATCGTTATTGATAGACTCGTTACGACCTCCGAAACCGGTAAAATCAGCATTTAAACGTTAATGAAGGTGATGAGACGGGACAACGGCTTTCTATTAATTGATATCATTTTATGTCGCCGCATGAATAAAAAGGAAAAAAATACGTTAGGTAAAAAGACTTTATATAATTAACGTGATAAAAATGAAGAGAAATTGCAGTTTGTAATTACATTTATTAGCATAAATGAGAATGCACAAAAATAAGAGAAGATTCGAGAGAAAATGAGAAAAAATACCGCGCGTTGGTTATTTATAATCACACGCTTTGAGAATTACTATTGTGTTATAATTGTATATTATGTCATATATCATTGTAATCTAATCTAATTAGAGATTTTACACGTACAATTTCTCTCGGTTTAAAAAAACAACAACAAATAATTTCGTTTTTCCGTTTAACTACAAAGCTGTTACGCAATAATATCTGTTAGTGTCGGGGATTTTATCAAAACACGACGGATGGGAAATTAATTGTGGTTGTAGCTGTTCGAAAAAAGAATATAACGAGAGGACGTTTTACTCGAGCCCTTGAGGAAAATCTTGCTTGCGCTCGTGGAACCTCTCTCGTCCGTGTTCGTGACGAGGCTCCTTCAGACACTTCGGAGGCCACAATGCTGCACACGACAAAAAGAAATTAATCGCAGCTATCGTAGCGCCGTGCTATTACATGGTGGCAAGGAGTTCACGCAAGAAACGGCAGGGTTCAAGCGCGTTCGCCGCGATTAATCCGCTTTTTTATGACATCGTCCTTCTCTCCGCTCGCGCGATCCATAACCGTCTCGAGACTTAATCCAGCGCGGTGAGAGGACACAGCACACACATTTGTTTTTCTCTCTCTGTTTCTTTTTCTTTATCGCGATGCTTTCTTCGCACTCAGATAACGACGGCACCGGAAATCCTTAATAATTGTTTCCGTTATTTTCCGCGTTATCCGTAAAATCGAGCGAGAGAGTCCGCGAAGCAGGGGGGACACTTGACGGCCTTAGAGTACGTTGCAGAGACGATACAAAGGATCAAATCTGCCAGCTCTTAACGAGTCCCGGCTTAGGACGCGAATCCTCGGGGCGAAACTGGCTTACACCGCCAACGGGGGAGGGATGTTTCGGGAGAGCGAGAGGGAAAGGAGGAAGATGTCGTTGTAGAGCGAGAGGAAACAGATTGAGACTTAGAGTTTTAGTCGGTCGGATAGAGAAGGATTGCGGGGACCCGCTCTCTCTTCCGCTCTTACCTTCCCCTACATCTGTCTCTCTTATCCTTGCTCGTCTTCCGTATCTCCGGTTGTAACAAGCGCCAGTGTAAAGTCGACTTCGGAGCTGACTCAGCCTCGGTGCAGCCGTGTAGTTTTACCTCTTCTCCTACGGCTTCGTGCAACCCTTTCCTGTTCACTTCCCCTCTTCTCGTTCCCGTTGCTACTACCTCTGTTCTCCGGCTTCAAGTCTCGTCCCACATCCTCTGCGACTCTGACATTATATCGAAATTCCCGAGAGCCCTGCTCGCTCTTGAGACCAGGCAAAAATGGTTGGTGGTCGCTCTTCAAAGACGATGCAACTTTCTTTTTCCCCCCTTCTTCTCTCACCCCTCAAGGAGGATCGGGAGAGTCTTCAATTGGTAGCGACTGGCGAACAATTGATTCGTGTTTAAGGACTCGAAGGAATTGACCATCAATCGGTTGTTGTCGATAATAATCGAATTTCTGATCTCAAGACAAAGTTTTACGCTACGAGAACTTTATTGTAAAAGTTTGTAAAAAACTTTTTAAAACGAACATTGATTCTAAATCTCAATTTTTTCCTCAAATTATAATATTTGATGTTGGCGTTAAATAAGATTACGAAAAAAATTTTTGTCCGATTAAATTTAATTCCCTTGTAATCGCGTCAGATCTAATTTAACCTAATAAACTGCGACGTATAGCGATTGAAGGGAATTAGAGCGTAATGTATGGATACTGCGAGGTTTAATACACGCACATTATAGTCTTCGCGCGAGTTGCAACTTTGCAAGTCGCGTACAGCAAAGTTCGCGTGTGGGAGCACAGCGACCTGCAGATACTCTGCCGTTTGAAGTTTCAACGATCCCATTATTTTCATCTCGAACGAACTTCCGCCCGGAAGCTTTAGTTCGCGCGCGCGCGCGCGCGGCAAATTCCATTAATTAATATCTTAATGAGCGATGCTCATTAAATCCGCGACGAGATTAAACAATATTTCTCAGTTGTGTTAGGAGAACCGGTCGAGTTGCCTCGTTCTCTTATTAAAGTCACGTACGGCTCATTATATTTCTCTCGCGGTATATTCTTTTAGTTTTTTTTTTTTTTTTCCCCTTTCTTTTTTTCTCGGATGTATATAACCGTGGCTGCGTAACGTCGAGGTTAACGCTTGGCGAACGAAACGAGATCGCTGCGACAAGATTTCAGAAACCGGCTGCTACCTCCTTCTTTCTTCCCTCATGCGTGAAGCGTGCGTGACACGTTTTTACGCCTTTGGCGATCCGGTTGACGATGAGATTCCTCATTTTGCGAGAGACTCACGCCACGTCGCCGATCTGACTCGCGCGATAGCGTTGCACCTGATTGAATTGCATACAGCTGATTGAATTAATGTCATCGTTAGGTTAATTTATTTACAATTATAGAGATTTGAACGGTCGCGCGTTTGTTTTAATAATATAAATATGAAAAATTATATGACATATATTTTAAATTTTTATATTTTTTCCTAAACAAAGTGTGTATGATAAAGTTTTTGTAAAATAAGTAAGCATAAAACGTTTAAAAAATACGAATACAATGACCGTGAAAGTATATATAAATGTGTAATTTAATGGATCGCAAACACATAATGATTATATCATGTGTTTTTCCTCTCTCCATCTTCTCTTCTATCTACCAATTATCTCAATCATGATCCCTGTAACTATTGGGGATACATCTAAACGGATATGCCCCCAATCATTACTAGAATATAACCCCAACAACCACAGACATTTTTAAACAAATATAAATGGAACACAATGATATATACAATTTGAAATATCTAGAGCAGTTTTTCTGAGATACAAAAATAAACTGTATAATTATTTATGCAATAACCAAAAATATAAATAAACTCTATTTGGAGCTGATTGATAAATTATATAATTCTTTTAATTTAAAAGCTTTCGAAGTTGAGAAATATTACATTAAATTTAATATTATTGTTATAAATAATCAAGATTTTGAAAGTTTTGTTTATAACTGGGGCAACAGAAAGAGAGAGAGAGAGAGAGAGAGAGAGAGAGAGAGAGAGAGAGAGAGAGAGAGAGAGAGAGAGAATGCAGAGTGTGTATGAAAATAAAATAAATATTAAAATTAAATAAAATAACAAGAAATGATTGTTCTGACGTGATAACAAGAAATGCAACAATTGCAAATAATGTGTAATCAGTAATGATAAAAAAAAAATGAAAGTATAATATGTATATTAGACAAGTGCGCTAATAGATAAACAATATGTGGAATAAAAGTATAGAATTAAGCGAAAAGAAAGCAAGAGGAAATTATAATGTAAATGAAATGCTAGTAAAACAAAAATGGCCGATGCTAGTAAAACAGAAAGCTTTTATACGATATAAACTAAAATAAAATAAAATTAGAACAAAACTGACAAAACTAATGAAAAGCTTAATGTAGTTCGGCAAAAGTAATATTTATCAAAGAGATTAAAGTTCTTAATTCAACGTATTGTTCGCAAAGAATGAAATTCACGGTAGATGTGTAAGAGTTAGGCAGAATGTGCACGCTGTCTGGATCGCGACTCTCATCGTCCCAACTCTTCCCTTCCCCCCCCCCCCCCCCGCCTCTCCCGTCACCCTCCGGGCTCTGTCTCATCTTATAAGGCGAACATCCATATCTCGAAGTACAGCTGTAGCTGCCGTTGTTGCGGTTGCAGCCAACAAACGCCGGCAATCTCGCGTGAATCTTTTCACCCGGTCAGTTTTCTCGGCTTGTTCTCTCCTGTCAAAATATTCGTTTCATGGGCCAATTTCGTTTTAATGCGCATAGCAGAGACGGATAAAAAAAATGGGATAGTCATTTTAAGGCGGCCACTTTAATTTCAATGCTGTAAGGTTAAAATCAATAGTTTAAAAACTATATATTTCTATAATTTATGTAATGTAAGTATGTAACAACGCATTCTAAAAATTTTCTTCCTTTTTTTAAATGTTTTTTGTTTCTTTATTATTTTCTTTCGCGAAAAAATTTGTTTCCTTTTTTTTTTCTTAAAGAATGTGAAATTTGTTTTTTTACGTCATTTATATGTCAAAATCGAAAATATAATTATGATATATGTGACATAGTAATAAAATTGTAAATTATGATATAAGAGGGTCACGAGACACATTTATCTTTGTTCGTCGCATAATTTGGAGCAAACATTTATAAAACAAAGCTAAAGTCCGAGAGAAGAAACGGCAGGAAAAACATTGGGGACGATGAATTCTCATTCATAAAGATAAGACCCGCCTTAGTAAATTTATATATTCACTGCGGTTTTCGCCGAAAACTCGTATATCACGATTTGCGAATTTGGCGATTTATCGCAACGAACAAATAAATATAGGTAGTACAAATTTTTATACTCTATAAATATACACAACTTTTATTCTCGTTTAAATAAAAATTGACAGTTGAGAGCTGTACGCGCGCGTGTGTATATGTGTGTGACAGTCGAGAGTTTAATACACATACGTATGTAAAAATTTATTTATTTGCGATATTATTGCACTTGGAGTTTATAAAAACTACATTAAGTATATATATTATACAACTGTTTTAATAATTTCTTTCATACTTAAATAATTTTCGATAATGTATCGTATAGTATCTGGCAGACGCTGATTGCGGCGCGTTATCTATGTTCAGAGGCAGATCGAGCAACGGCATCGCAATAACGATTTGCGGCGAGACCGCGATGCACATAAACCATCTCTACCTAGCTGGAAGATTCCACATCGCGCGCCCTTCTCCCTTTCCACCCTCCTGCTCACTCGTTCAAATTCTGTCTCATCTTATAAGGCGAACGTCCATATCTCTGGATCCTCAACCGTTGCTGCCGCAGTTAGCCTTCCGAAGAACTTTGGTCCCTCAGCTCTCTCTCTCGCTCTCTCTCTCTTTCTCTCTCTCTCTCTCTCTCTCTCTCTCTCTTTCTTTTTGTCCCTCTTTCTATCTATCTAGCTCTCTTTCTCCACCCAAGCTCTCAGAGGACCGTGTGCGTAAATGTGTATCAGGAATGATGCATGGAGGCCGAGATCAGAAGGGGGACAACGGGGGAAGAAGCGGAGGAGGAGAGCACGTCGGAGACGAAAGGGAGGAACTAGTTATGGTAATGAGGAGATGCAATGATAGCTCAGCCGTTCGCTTCAAGTTTGCTCTCTCTCTGTCTCTCTCTCTCTCTCTCTCTCTCTCTCTCTCTCTCTCTCTTTTTCTTTTTCTACCCTTTTTGCTTCGCTTGACTCTTTACCTTCGCTCTACCTTCGTATGGCGATGATCCCTGGGACCGCTTACGCACCTTTTTACGCCTTATTGTTCACCGAGACCATGCTGTTATCCGCGCGACTTGCAATCTTCACTGTACGGCTATGTGTGCGTGAGCGGCCGCGCGCGCATACGTCGCATAATGGGACGGCTGCTCACTTTAAACACGGTAAATAACTCGCGCAGTGGCGCCGCATTATCTGTAACGTGAAATCATCGTCATTCAACCGAGTACTAGTTTGCTTTTAACACGTTCGCCACAGATAGATTTTAATTTAAGGTCAAAGAGGCATCAAGTCTCTTTTTATTTTTCTACTTAAAGTGTGTAAATAAATTATTTTTTTATAGTATCTAATTAAATACAACAGCACGAGAAATGCAAATGATATGATATTACTAATTTACACTTTATTCGCGTAGATAACTCGTGTAAATTCTGAGGACTTTTAGTTTGTTCTTGCAAGCAAGATAATTTTTTTAACGATACTTTACACCCTTATACGAATTAACTGCTCCAAGGCTAACACACTCATACCTTTCGGTCAGCGCTCGACGAAAGGGATTCCGGCGGAGAATTCCGAGCGCGATAACATCTTAAGAATCTTGGAATTTCGGAACACCAGGGCGTGAACGAATTATCCACGAATTCGACAAATTGTCGAGCCGTGTCGTTCGCGCCATTCTAGTCGTGTGTATAAGACACAAAAGGCGAAGGAAGGTGGGGGCTGACGTATCCGCGCTCGCCTTGTTAAGATTATCAGCCCGTACGAAGCCGCAGACTGGCGGTTTTCGTCGCCCCGGGATAAATTCCGGCTATTCGGCTACTTAACTCGTATTACGGCTAATTGGCGTAACAGCCACGTCCGTTTAATGGCTCGCTTTAACGGCGCTTTCATTTCTAACTCTGTAGAACTCCGCCCGTAGTTCAGCGTCCGATGCCCCCCCCCCCCCCTCGCATCCAATTAACGCATGAAATTAGACCGCGGGGAACACCCAGAATTCTTAAGGCACGAATTAATCGTTGATATGATTTATCATGATTCGGGGATGCGGTTATGTACGATGCTACGAAATTATCGTCTACCCCAATTTTCGGATGCGACCTAATAAATGATTGTCTCATTTTCGATTTTCTTTAATTTCTTATGTACGATATTTTAAAATCAAGTGTCACTTGAAATCAAATTGTAGATAAAAACTGCTTTATAGAGGTGAAAAGTCATTACATTTTAAAACAACGTCAATCATATTGAAATTAAAATTTTATTATTTATGATTGACACAATTGTGTTTTGTTAAAAAAATACAGTTTTTCTCTTTATTGTCCTCGTTTATATATTATTTTTCGAAAAATTTTCAACATTAGTCAATTTATTTTCGAAGATTGCTTCATTTCTCGCGCGATAATCATCTGGCAAGCAATAATCGCGGTCGACAGCGAAGACCACAGAATGAATTACTGCTTGTCGTTCTCGACGGTTCTCGAGATTCCCCTTTCGTGTCCCACAGCTGTGTCGTTTTCGCCATTCAGAAAGGAGCACGGCAATGAGCCGCGAAGTAGAGACGACCGGAGGAAAAACGAAGATCGCGAGGAGAAAACAAGAAAGAGAGAGAGAGAGAGAGAGAGAGAGAGAGAGAGAGAGAGAGAGAGAGAGAGAGAGAGAGAGAGAGAGAGAGAGAGAGAGAGAGAAACGGGATCTCTTCTATATTCCCTCCGACAAGACGAGGGCAAGAAGCCTGCCGAAAAGAGCAGCGTCGAACTACGCAACGTTAAAAGGAAACGTAGCGTGATACCGGCGGTACTTTGTCACTTCCTTTCCTTCTCTCATCCAACCCCCTCGCCATTTCACGACGCGTATTTCTGAGTCGGCAAGACGCAGTGTTTTTCCACGGTGTCGCTGACACTTTCGGTACTTCAACGTCGACATAGCGCTCTCGCCTTGGCCGTGGCGGTTTGACGTACGCGGGAACAGTATCAACTTTGAGATAAAGCGCAAAGAAGAGTGGAAATGACAAGACGCCGCTTTGACGACAATCACGTGCGCGTGAAAAGCGCGATTCCGCTTTCAAAGAAAAACCCTTCACGAATTCCGTATCGAACTGCGATTTGTTTCTGATGGAAATCAAATACGAAAGATGTTTGGACACTTTCTGTACCGTTTCCTTCTTGTCGAACAAATACGTGTGAAAATGCGAAAGTACAATTAACATACAGGATTCAAATTAAGCTTAGAAATCTTAACGTGAACCCCTCTTTCGAAATAATTATATGAACAGCTGATTGTCTGACGGGAATGTCTGGCGCGAAAATTTAACTCCACAGGCATCCAACCGCGATTCATTGATCTTCAGCGCTAACGTTATCTCCTTAAACGGCGAACAATAGGCGACGGCTCGAATCGCGTTTGACGTACGACTGTGAATTACGCGCTCGCGTGTACATTTTCCCATAGAGGGAAATTGCATTCGAGCGGATAATACGTCGCTTCTTCGGTTAATAGAACAGAGGAATAATGGCAGCTAACATATAGGTAATGTCGTGCCTTCAATATATGTATACAGTCTCGGAACGAGCTTCGACTAAACTTGCTAAAATGTATTCACGCTAACTTTGCACGGATAAGTTTCTTTTGATTATTTAGAAAATCCCCAAGGGGATTTTCCGTAATTAACAAGTCTTTCGAGATAGAGCGAGTGAAATAATGTCGCAAATAATTGACAAACATTGTCGTGACAAAGCCAAGTTGTTTACAAAGAATTCTTCTTGCGTTTTTACTTGTTGCATTCTTGTATTTCTTGAAAAAAAATATATAGGTACATCTTGAATGTAAAACCAAGACATACAATTTTTGCGTCTATTTTAGATGAAATTGCTTACATATTTTACTTTATTGCTCATTTGAAATAAAACGAAAACAGATAACATCTCTACATTTTTCGCATCTCAATGATTATTTATTAAGAAAATATTGCTCACATTTATTTCACTTAGGTTTACATTTTTATTTTTCCCTTATTTTGGATCACTCATTCGCTCGCGTTTGGTTTACATCTAAAGTGAACCGTGCAAATTCGCCTTAATACATTCAGACAAGATTCCGTCGTGGGGAATTCACTTCCGCGCGATCCTACGGTTTTCAAGCGCGGTAGAAATTGGCGGGAGCGACGTTGAGCTGACTGGAAGAACGGCATTTCCCCCGAGACAGATGGAAAAAGAGACGCGGCTGATGGAAGAAAGTTGGAGAGAAGGAGTGTGACGTAGGGGGGGGGGGGGGCTAAATGAACGTCATCCGTCCAACCGCTCTCGGGTAAATAAGTTATCAAGAAACCCTTTCAGACATTCGATGAGAAATTAACGGAATGGAGCCCGATTTATCACGCGTCTTTGTATTGAAATTATCTTATTTCGAATCGGGCCAAACAATTCTTCCGCGCAAGATAAAATTAATTTGCAAAGTAATACGAATGTTGATTGTTGCCTTTGATCGTGGCAGAATTGTCGCGTGATTTTATATCCTCATTATTTATTTAAATTATCTTCTTAGCTTTTGTCTAACTTGAAAAAGAAATTTAATTATAATTCTTTATCAAATATATCTAATTAGTTTGGCATTTGTAATATTTTCAATAATGATACATATACACCAATGAGACATATACACGAAGAAGAATTAATGAATAATATAAAAAATGTGTATATAGCTTGTGGAAATTATAATCTTACTTGTAATGCCAAGAAATAATTATATGTAACTGTAACAATGTAAAAACACATTTGTCGTAATTTCTCAATTTTCTTACTATATTTCTTATTATATTTCTTATCGTATTTCGAAATTTCACCAAGTTTTAATGCAATATCCGATCCAATATGCTGTATAAAATCGTCGATCGTAAATATCGCGCTATATCCTCATTTAATTTCGTGGAAATCATTTTACGACACGCTCCAGAGTCTTGCACTCGACACACATGTTCGGTCTCTGCGGATCGAACGGTATCCCGTCGATCTCGTTCGTTGCGTTTTAACAGAGACAGAATATATCGTTGGACGACAAACCACATGCGGATGAGAGCACAGCTCATGGACAACTTTACGATGTTTCGAGAGAAGCAGCGTCGGGGCCAGTTGCCGCTAATTTTATCGGCTTGCGTGAGAAACCCCCAACGCGCAGGACTCGTCCTACCAGTTCGAAGACCCGAAAGAATATTATTTTTTATAACCATCTACTCTATTAGATTTTTTTATCTCTGTTTTCTTATTTATTTCTTTTCTTAATTAATAATTTTAATTACATCACATTTAACGATAAAGAACTTGACACAATTTTTTAATACCTTACAATTTCATAAGTGTAAAATAATAATGTAATATATTTGTACGTATATTAATTGTTAGATTAGGATTTATTATTTGATTTTATTTCTTGTGTTATACTTAAAATTCAGTGAGACATCGAAAAAAGAAACACAATTTACTTATACAAAATTTTACTTCATATAATTTGCGATTTATATTGCAATATAATCTTTTCTATTAAATATAAAAACCGTATTAAAGAAAATAATTGTAATAACAGTTTATATAATAGTAAAAAAAAGAGTTTTGCTATTTTATACATTACGTTTTGTTATGTGCAATTAATTTAGACGATCAACTTCAGAAAATGAATAAACTGACCGCGTCATTTACTTTTATGAGCAGTAATGAGAGTTAGTCGGACGTATCATCATTTTTTTAAAGTACACTAACATACACACAGAACGCTACCAGTCCGAAATATATTAACACTGAGAAAAAAGATGTCAATTTCAGCTAACGCGCAGTCTCTCGTTAAAACGTTTTACGATCTTCATGGACGACGCGATCTCACGGCGGTCGATTTCGTCAGATACGAAGCTCGAAGCGTATATATCGTCGATACTGGAATTGCGAAATATTCCGCGGTCCGGCAAATCGTTTTTCAATAATTGCTCGCCACCGCGTACCGCCAAGTGCTATCGCGAAGGCGATAGAGGGAAAAATGCTCGGTCGGATGTTCGCCTCTGGAAATTCGTGACGTCGGCTTATCGCCCACAAGACCTTAATTAAGTAAGATAAAAACATCATTCTGGGATCGAGCTACATGTCGATATCTTCTACCAGAAAGAGCGCGAATCAATACGCGCTTTATCGATCCTTACTTCCACAAACATATAATTTCGAAGAAATAGATTTTATTGGATTACTTGGGCATTCAATACTTTTTCTACGCGACAGAAATTATTTTATGAATCTTTTTTCCTGCATTTTTGTCAAAATTATTCAGGAGAAATATTAATACATCTAGATTTGAATTAATAAATATCAATAAGATATGAAAAATTTTTATTAGATTTTAGTTACACATATATATAGTTAATTTATTATTCTAGTTATATTTAAAAGAAATATATTATATAATTATGTAATTATATTTGTAAGTTTTTTAGGAAATTTGTTAATTTTTTATATGATACCATGATACACAAAATTACTCTGATCAAAATATCAATTTATTTTTGCTACAGCATTATTATGATTTTCATAAATTTCAATTTCTACTAAAATAAATAATTATATATTTTAAATGATATTTCTAGATTTGCAAAATTTACCGAGCCATTTCTGTTGTTTGTAATATTCTGTAAAGATTTGCCACATGTATAATTTGTTGTATATTCTTTCATATTAATTATTTCGATTTAAGTATTTATTACGGAATATTAAATCCATTTTAACGGAAAAGTGAAAGTAACATAAAAAAAGAAACAATTTTCGCATATTATCAAAGCATAAACGCGAATTATTATACACTCGATCAGATTGCAAGGTAGGATGAGAGGTATAAAGGTAGGGGGACCAGATCGTTAAACGGCAGTTTGCACAGGGCAACGGCACGCGTGAGGATTACCAGAAGAAATTTTCGTCGCACGGCCCACTGAGGGCTCGTAATTCGCGATCGCACGTTGATTAAAGCGAAGTTAAGATCGTTGCAGCGGGCTTATGCAGCGGGCTTATGCAGCGGTGTGCACTTTACACGTGTGTATGTGTGTCCTCCCGCGGGAATGGCGCGCGAAGGCATCGAGTTTCCCGAAAACGCTGCATATATTCGGTCGACAAGTAGTAGCTGTGTCCCCTGCGGGGGATGCTCGCGAATTAGGCTAAATAGTATGCGAAGAGTTTATTATCGTGTTGCTAAAGATAGGGATAACTGTAATTATTGGCTGCAATTATTGTGACGCTATGAATAATTATTGCTAAACTAAAGATAAAATTCAGAGAACATATGTTCGAAAAGAGTGATCATTATTAATTAATAAATTATTTTTTAAAAAACGCGTAAGATGTTTCTTCAAAGTTTAAGAGTTGATGCGAATATATAGAATAATTTCACTTTGATATTCCTTATTTTATTTGAATTGTAATTGTGATGTTATTTTTTTTTTTATTATAATCTCTCTAACAATAAGATGATTTAATTTTTAATCTCAAAATTTCGATGCTCTTTATTCTGCTTTACATAACAATAATTAACCATAAAAATATATTTAGACATAAATACATATTTAGACATTTTTTCACATATGCATAATGAACAAAAATGACAACATGAAATCTCTCAAATAAATATTTCTTTTATACAATTGTTCAGTTACGTTGTTGGATTTAGAATTTAAAATATTAAAAAAATTTTTGTCATCACATTCATAAAAGTATACAAACATTCGTCATCTGAAACGTCGCATACGTTTGTCGTGACGTTTTATCGCAATCCCTTCGAGCCACGCGAAGATGAGTCACACGGTATTATACTGTTTATCGTATTCAATGCGGCATCCCTGCCATAGAAACGATTTCGCTTGAAAGGAGAAACAGAAATGGGGAAAAAAATAGAGAAATCGCGGATCGTTTGTCTCGCGCATCGCGGGCCGTTGATCTTCACGGCGCAGGAAGTGATAAGTCAGCGGTTGCAGAAACAGCAGTGACGTCACGAAAGCTAGAGGAAAAGAGAAAAGGGAAAACGAGGTGAACAAACGTACGTGAGAGCTAGAGAAAATGAGAAAGCGCGTCGGCTGCGGTTGCACACGATTTGTCCCGACTCTCGCGCTTTTTCATCCGTCGGCTTTGTCTCGCTGGATTTGTCTCGCAAGTTATTAGGGATCGCGTCGCTGATCGTCGCGTCTCTCTTTCTTTGCTTACGTCGCACGGCGAAAGTTTTTCGGTGACGCGAGACGCCATCGGATTGATCCCGATGTCGCCGATTCAAACAATTTGCGCCTATAAAGAAAAAACAATAAGCTATTGCGAACATTGATTCTTAGCGGAAATTCGATTTGACTTTATTAAAATTTTTCAGTATTAAATATTTGGTTATTAAAATTTGAATTAAAATTTTTTATCAAGTTTGAATTATTTGAAAGATTTTTTCTGTGCGCAAGAATATATATATATATGTATATTATAGAATAACAGATGATTTTTTTAAAAACCCATAACACGTTACTAGCTATTATATTACGTATCTCTTGTATTAATTTAGTTGTTTAGGAAGAATTTTACCCTAGAGCACGATAAACATTCTTTCCTCTCTCTCTCTCTTTCTCTCTCTATCTTTCCACATTTATTACGCCGATTTATTGCACACGTGCAGTTTTCGCGTCGGCATTTCCGCGTCCTCAATTTGCAGTAACGGGCATCAATTATGGTGAAATACGATGAATAATTGAGCCCCTCGTCTCGCTTGCAACTTTTTCGCGTGACTCGTACTTTCTAATCGCGAACGAGCGACGCCTGGCGCGCGAGTAATTAGGAATTGTATATCCTTCTCCCCTCTCTCTTCCGGGCGCCTGTCTGTGCGCGGAGGCTGCGCCGGTAATTAACGTCCCGGGTGTATAGTAATTTATTAATAACGTACGGGGCTTGCTTAAGCAACGTCCCGCGACGGGACCTCCGGCACAAGTTGCTTCTGGATACGGTACGGCGGCGGATCCTTGCGGTAACCTCACGCAGCGGATATTAATTAGCGCGGGATCAAGTTGTAATTAAAATAAATCCAAACTATTAAAATGGATTATCATTAAAATTTACGATAACAAAGCGTGCAATACTTGTTTGTTGAGTACTTGATAAAAGTTTGTCAATCTTGTCTGACGATTTTCTTTCGATAATCAATTTTTAATAACAAAGATTGAAGAAGGAACACAGAAAAAAGTACAAATTAATAAATATGTAACAAATGTATGTAAAAATATTTTAAATTAAGAATAAATAGTTAAATTACTATTATTAACATAATCTTTTAAAATATCAAATTAATTTCTTGATTCAGCGACTTTGCCCCGATATTTTTCTCGCCTACATCTCTTTAGGGCGGTAAGGAGGGGTTTCTAAAATTCTCAAAAATGAGAATAAACATTTTGGTAAAATACAGCAAGAAAAATATGTGCCCTGTGCACTCATCAATTTCGCAGAACAAATTATTTTCTAGGAAATCGATGTATTAATATTCGCGGTTGGATCTTATTCGCTAATTTCCTATTTGTTTGTTTCAAATTAATTTATTATAAGGAAAATGTGTTGTCTAAGGCGATTTAAAACATTAAGAAATAATTTGCAATGTAAGAAATAATTAAATTTATGAAAATTAGCGAAATGGAAGTTAAAACAATGTAAGCACGTATAATAATTTTCGAAATGACCTACTATAATGCCTACTAGTCGACGAATAAAAAATGTTCAACCCGTAATTCTATACGAATTATACTATATTATTGGGAGAACAGTTGTCACAGTAAACCACACTGCCGCGAGCTATTTAAACCACCGGGGGGATTAATCTTATTTCTGGTCTGCCACGGCGAGCATAAGTCCCTTAATCCGACTGACGCACCACCGGCGTCGGTTCACGGCAAGGATCCATTAAGGAGGTGGAGCAGGAGAATAGGAAGGAAAGGGGTAGAAGATGTGTGTGTGTGTGTGTGTGTGTGTGTGTGTGTGTGTGTGTGTGTGTGAGAACCAACGGGATCTTTCGCTTTTATGTCCCGGGATATGTTGTACATACGTCCTGCCACACGAAGGCGTCGACGCACATCGCCGCGGCCGCGACACACCGGCGAGTGTCAAAAGAGCGGGCTGGCTGTAAAAAACGGAGAAATCCGAGAACTTCGTCGAGGATTACGACCGACCCGTCGGAGATCACGCCTCGCGATAGCTCGCGACGATACCATCGTCCAAGCGACGAATAAGATTGAAACATTTGTTGCGACCGTCTGGACGCCTCTAAGCGGACCACCGTCCGCGAGTCGATTAACCCTCGACCTACAGAGTTGTTTTTTTTTTTTTTCTAAAAGAAGAGATAGAGAGAGAAAGAGAGGTAGATCAGAGCGCGGGAAAAAGATTGGAGGTGTTACCTGGTAAAGGAAAAAATAAAAACTGCGCGGGCATCGTGAGATCTTTTATGTTTCGTATTATCGTATCTCGCTTCCTTGATATTGTTGTATACTTGTGCTACAGTAGAATATTATATATGAACAGCATTTCAAAAAGAAATAAACGAAATTTGACCATTAACTTCAGCGTTCGGTCGATGTCATTTTATCTCCCGATACGTTTGTTTTTGCGCGTTTGTTTTCGAAATGATCTTCCGATGATGACAGAGCCGAACAAGAAAAAGCAGAAAACAGATTTATTTTCGATGAATTATACAGGGAGCTCTTTTTTCCACAACAAGGTCGTTTATATTTTATTTAGTCGGCTCGAGTCACTGCATCCGTCGAAGCAATTTGAGGCGCACGAGCCCGCGGCCACCCTGGGACACGACCTCGCATCGCGACAGGAAAATAAAAGTGTCCTGTCGAAGGACGCGTTCTCCGGTGTCACGTGGAGGATAAATATTAGTAGCGGCAGCTCGGTCACGCGCGCGCTCGCGCATAAACACACACATACACACGCAAGATCCGGCTCAGTTGGCCGTGAAAACGTGAACGAAGGTGCGAGGAAGACTGATACGATGTCGCGAGATCCTCGTGAGAGTAATTCGAAGGAAATATAGTGGCATAAAATATACGAAGTTTCCCCTGTAAAGTGTAAGAGAACTGCAATTTAGATGATATAATAGAAAATTTATATACTTGTATACTTGTATAAAAAAAGAATTTTTTATCGAAAATAAGATATATACGATGAGCTCGTAATTTTTATTCATGACTTGAAGTAATTTACAACATTCAGTTTCGTTTGTAATCTCTCGTATAAGCGACTTTGAGTCGAAAGGATTAATATCGTCTGCACGTTTAACATACAGTCGCGTATACGCACATATACAAGAGCGCCCAATGATGGTCGCGCGCGTATCTCTTCGGATACGATTTAAGCCACACGGTCGAGGAGAAAACAATCGGGCGATCGGGATCGAGTCTGGACCCACAAAGAGCAACGCGCGATCGCATTCGAGCCGGTAGCTCGAGAGATTTCGAACAGGAAGGGAATGAGAAGGGAATGAGAAGGGTAGGGCCCGTCGCGTAGCGAGATGCCATCGTTGGAAGAGCGAGTTTAAGGCCTCTTGGTACCGTGGCGATGAAGGGAGGAGGGATATACGAGGGCAGTGGGCAGGGCAAAAGGGGGAGCAGATGAGAGACCCGTTATGGAGATGAGAGGGCCACCAGACAATGCCTCTCGGGGGCCCGGCCGGGCCCCTTGAATTCATAATCTGCCGCGCGGTTATATGGCCGCGCACAATGATCCAAATATGTTTTCTGTGTAACAAAACGCTCCCGTAAATGTTTATCATCAATTTCAATATTATCTGATGCGGGTGGCGTTCGCCCCGCAGGAGCATCAGATCTCTCGTGACGGGTGGCGAAGAAAAAGAGACAGAAAGAGGGAGAAAGAGAATGAGATGGCTCCTGGATTTTTCACCGCCTACCGCAGACCCGTTCTCTTCATGAGCACGCTACTTAATTTGTAAGGTCCCGCTCATGTCGTTATGATGTTGCTGCGCGATACCGGTTTCGAATAAAATCGTATCTACCGGGCATCGGTCCGGTTGAATGACGAATGATACCTGGTCTTTTTTGCTGCCCACCGCAGACCAAGGTTGCTGCAATTTAAAAGGGTACGTCGATACTTCTACTGCTTCCATATCGAATATCTTGAGAGCGGTACAATTCTATAATTGCTTTAAAACATGATATTTATTTTAAAAATCGATAGTTTGTAATAATACTTGTAATAATCGGAGAAAACCGGTTTTTGCAGCTGTAAATATTAATAAAAATAAATAGGAATAATCAATATAATCTATATAATATATAAAAATAGAATTACTATTCTATAAATAACAGCATTCTATATAGTACTTGACATTTTATACATGTTAATATTGCGTTAAAAGTACACTTGTATAATATGTAAAGCGCCATTTTTTTCATTTCTTTTTGCCATTCTCACATTTTTTGTTATTATGGATGCGACGAGAACATGTCATCCACGTGCGATATCCAATATCGATAGAGACCGCGGATTAAAGCGAGAGAACTGGCGGTAGGAAAAAGTGACGGATCGTCGGAATTGAAAAGTCGAAGGGACTGATTCGCTCTAATTCATTCGTAACTTCTCCATTCGTCAGAATAAACGGGAAAACTCGTTCTCGAATAAAGTTTTAGAGTGACAGGTAAACGAATTTATTACGTTTTGAGTTGATACGCATCGAAACGACGCAGATACATGCAAAAAAATTATAAAACTGATAGCATATTGTATAAGCATACAATTTCTCTCCGAAAAATGATATGCAGTATCAAATGCTTTTTTTAGGATATTATATTATTATTTAAACAAAATTAAATTTAATTCTAATAATATTAATAATATTAATTCTTTTGACATTTTTATACAAAGAAATTATTCATTCTATGAATTAATTATTTAAAAATAAAAAATAGGATAATTGGAACATAAACGTAAATCCGTGTAATCGTACTAAAATTAAAATATTTATAAACGCGAAAAATTATTGTGAAAATTACGCGATAAAATATTAAAAATTATAAACTAATTTTAATAAAAGAGAATTTGTGCCAAGAATTTTGTAGAAAATATATCAAGTAACACACACATTCGTAACAACATTACATACATATGTTATTTGATATATTATATGTTGATAACCTCTGTTTAAATATCTCCAAACACGAAACGACACAGGAAAGAAACGCGATTTACAATCGAAAAAGGAGGTCTTTTGGAGTTTCTCTTCCATTGCTAGATGCGAAGCGTAAGATATCGCGACGTACTCGAACAATTTGTGGGCGACAGTACAAGTAACGAGATCTCGCCGGCTGCTCTATCGGCGAAACTGTTTCGGATGTCAGGACAGGTCTTTGGATTATCTCGCGCATGCATATCCTGTGAATTTCAATGAGAAACAAAGTCGCTGAGAGACGACAACGCGTATGGTGGACGCTTTTCAGTGATTCGAGATTAATCTTTTTTTTTATATATTTATTGCTTCGTATTATTTATTGGATCAACTTTACAATTGTACAACCGAATGTCTTTTTAGAACTCAATTTCCATCGAGTTAAAACTTTCAAAAAATAGTACTCGTTTTAAAGTTTTTTAATTCAAGAAAAAGAATCTGCGCTATATTATTACTTGATTATCGCAGTACATTATATAAAAATATTCGCATACTCTTTTACATTGTCTGCAATTTAGCTTGTATTTAAACTTAATAGATATCCTCTAGAAAGAGAGAGAATATAATATTTTACTTATGAAAAACTGATTACAAGAATACATAATCTAACTGAAGGAAATGTTACTTTTTTATCATTTGATTTATTAGAGACGTACACAATAATCGATCCATTCACCGTGGAAGTGATAAATAAAATTCTGAATCTCTCTGATTTTAATAAATCTTAATTTTAGCCAGAAAAAGGTGCAATATTTATTGAAACTATGATTTATCGTGACTTTATTATCCCAAGTTCTCTAAGACGGATTTGTTAAATGCGTCGCGCGTTTCACGTGTCTCCGCTATATAAGCTACACCGACTGATGGTGGTCGTTAACGTGGTGGAGCACGTGGCGTGGCGGGCTACGTGCAAAAAGAATAAAGTCACGAGAGAGGAGAGCAACGCATTACGGTTCGGAGCGCTCTCAGAATAGCGTACGAAAGAAGAGGGGGAGGGGGAGGGGGGGAAAGGGTACCGGGCGGCCGGGAATGACGGACGTTTCGCATTGCGGCGATAATATCCCCGGTGTCTCGTGATTAATGCAGACGCGCGGTGGAAAAGGGCGGGGGCGTCGTTGCACGCCCGGGGATCGACTCGCGATCCAGAAAAAGCGGCTGCACGGGGCGGGAAGAATAATGGCATCGCGCGCTGATGACTTCTTTCGAGGCGAGTCGTGGCGCGGCGTCGCGACGACCGGGGTACCCTCTCTTTCTCTCTCTCTTTTTCTTTTTCTTCCCTCCATTCTTTCCTTGCGGAAAGGTCGAGCGCGACGCGAACAATACGGAGGGCGTAAAGGCCATGTTATATTGTACGTTCGAGATTGGGCGCAGATTGGAAGGTCGGAGGTCGAAACTGTGAGCATTCGGAATTCGGTATCGTTTTTTTTTTTTTTTTTTTTTTTCCTGATACCGCGTTTTTATTTTCTCGCGAGACTGAAAATGTTACGCTCTAAAAAAATGTTAGAGTCATTATACCTACATATATGTATATTCTTAAGGAAACAGAGATTTATCATTTGTCCAGTTTTCAGTCGTTGCAGTTTCATAAACTGCAGCGATGATTTCGTAGGAACTGTAGTAACCATATCGGAAGTTTTTAAAAATATTTTTTCTTTATTATTATGTATACTTTTTGCGTAGTAAAATTGATAGCAAAGGTTTTCATGAATGAACTGATTTGAAATTATTTTACGCTCGTATTCTTCAATCGCTACGCGCGATTCGGCTTTAGTGACGTGAACGATTCGCGTGCATGCGTCGGTTGAATGTGCACTTGGCGTCCGCAGAGCGTGACACGGTTTATCGAGTGCCATGTCGGTGAACGTTGTTGCCGCGAATCAACTGTAGCGCGGAAGATAAAAACGATGTATACGTGGGATTCACATGGTTTCATCTTTTATATTTTTTATACCTCGATACGAACCTTTCAAAGTCCTACATTTCGATTTGCGGACTCTAAAAGCGCACCACGTGCGAAATACGAGGCAGGTTTTGAAGTCACGTGCCATTCGCGAGCGTGTTTTTGTCGCGTTATCTCTGTGTAACGTATTTCTGCAATGGTATAAACTATAAACTACATCTGTTTTAGAAATACGCTTTCCTAAAAATGAGTTTATCCAAGATTTCGAAATCATTAAGAGAGATATTAACGATGTTTATATTCATTTCTTTTACGAAATGATTAATCATTTATTTAAATTTTAAATATATGTATGACTAGTATTATTAAGTCAATTATTCTATAAAAATACGCGTAAATATGATAAGTTTTTTTGTATTAAAAATTATTATATATGTATACCGATTTTATTAAAACGCACGTAAGAAAGAACTAAGAGAAATTGATCAGAATGATCGAGTATTCTAATAAATAGTGAATTACATTTTTATGCGTAAAATGTGAGTATAGTCACGTGAGTATAGTAAATTCACAGCCACGCGCTTTTTGATATTCATGAAATTTTCTTCTTATCTCGCGTATCAGTAATTGTTTTCGTTCGCCGGAATGGTCTAAAGTCGCTGCTTGGAATTTCGAAGTATAATATGGCACTTCTTGAATAAAATATTTATTCTAAATGTGTATCTCATCGATTCTTCCGACCGTGCAACATTGACTATATCTTCTTCGTCTAAGATTTACTGCAAGAATATGCGTGAAGAATTTTCCTCAGTGCATTATAATATGTGTGTGTGTTACACATTATACGTTTAATATTCGATTTACATGCAACAGTAAATATGGTTTGCACACAGATCGGTTGAAAAAGATTCGACAATTCTAAAAGTTTTTGTCCTTCTCGATTGTATTATCAACATTGAAATATCTCTCGTGTAACGGCAAGCTGACGAGCTCCGAGTTATCTCTTCAAGAACCGGGTACTCGAACCAGGATTATCTCCTTGGGAGCCGCAATCATTGATGCGAAGTCCGCGCGGAGGGCGAGAAAAAAAGAGGGACGCGTGGAAGAGGGGAGACTATTTGCACATCACTCAAAGGAGTCGGCGCCGCATCGAGATCTTCCGATCCTTCGCCTTCCGCAGCCTCACGCCGTGAAAAGCAATTTACACTGCCCTCCGGACTTCGGATTACTTTTGAATGCTGAAGAGGCACATGCGCGCGCGCGCGCACTCTTTCCCGCCGTCAACTGCCACGATAATGAAATCCTGGACGATTTTCGAGCGCGATTGTTTACGTTAACAAGGCGCGATCAATTTCCTTTCGGCGAAAGAATCTTTTTTCTTTTGGCTGCCATTTTCCTCGAGTACTACTATCGAATTTGTTTATTTATACTGAATAAAGTACTTTTATTGGTTGATGGGACAAGAAGAAATGTTGAGTGAATTTGTGACAGTACCGAGGGAATAATAATGAAAAAAAATCTTTGTGATTATCACAGATGTTATCACAATATAACAGAATTGATATATATGTATAATAATAAATAATAATTGAAGAAGAATTATTTGAAAAATATTTAGGTACATATATTATTAATAAATAAGCAATAATTGAAATTTGTGTAAAAGGTGAACAATTGAAATATACATGTCATTGTATGTAATATACAGACACGACATTTAAGACACGAAAGACCAATTATTCGGAGTAAAAGTCGATTTAGTCGGGTTTTTGAAAAATTGATATCCTTGAGACGGAAGACCATTTTATGTACCGAGGTCGATTTTCTGCCGCGGTATTTGCGGTCTAATTATGGTCGTTGTGTAGTGAAAGAATAGAATCGTGTCCCGTCTTCGCGTGTGCGATCGACATCGACGACGATCGGGGCGGTTTACTGATCCGCGCAATTTTCAGGAAAATTTATTTTACCCCCGGACCGTCATTATTCGTTATTAGAAGCTGTCACTAGACGGCGAATTGGAACAGCCCGTAATTGGCATAATTCCTTAACGTGCGCATGATCTCTCGGCCAGTCACAGTGCAGCGTAACCATGGGAGGGCAGCACGAAGGTTTGGAGGTCGATTGTGTGACCCGGGCTCGTGTGCTCGTGCGCTCGTGCTTAGTTTCGTGCTTTCCTGTTATATACGGCCCCGCTGCTCTGCATTTTAAGCTGCATTTAAGCTCGTTTTAACAGTTTCCCGCTTCGCGTAACTTTAATTGTCGAGACAATAAACGTGCGAATTGTTACGAACAATGTCTTGCTTCGATTGAGCATATTCTAATATAATGTAGTTTCTTTTAACAACAGTTTAGACTTTATAACTAACTAATGACAGTTTACGTGAAAAAAATTACATAAGTTTTGAATTGAGAAATGAACTCTGTACTTGTTTAATTACACAAATGATATCTTCATATATATATATATATATAGGATAACAAAAGAGAATGCTTAATGCAATATTAATTAATGCTATTCGTTTCTTTTTCATTGCGTGCGCGACATAATTAGAGTCTAAACTGTAGGTTTACATAACTCGCTTTCAAGCTCGTGTGCGATTCGCTCGAGAAACCGTTTGATCGGCACAGCGGGATGCTCCGATATCGACGACACCACGGCGGAGTATTAATGCGTGCGGTGAATTGGGTCGGCATAATTGCTATAATTGTCCGGTATGCGGAATCGGTTACTGAATACGTGCGCAAACGTAAGCCTACGTTGGATAAAATATGGTCTCTCTGTATCTATCTCTATTTATCTATCTCTCTTTCTCTCTGTAACGCATTGATCGCACACTCGCATAATGTGCTTGATAGAACGGAAAGACGGACATTTGCGGAAACAAAGCTCCCAGTATGCACAAAGCGACGTAATTGGATGCCGATAATGCCTGTTGATGTCACTGATGTTTGACGATTACAGACTAATCCGGGCGTATAAATATCAATAGCCGATATCATAAAGCATACCTACCCGACGTATCTTTGTTATTATTATTGTTTTTATTATTTTATTATTATTATTTTATTATCATATATATTATTTTTATTTCATATAACTAAATATGTTATAATATTATATATTAATGATCCGCTGAGCATACATTATTATATACATATATGAAAGCAAAATTATGAAGGCAAAATTAATTATTGAAATATTATATTTTGAATTAACTTATTAAAATTCTTCCATAACGAAATAACACTAATAATCAGAAATATATGTTTATTTTTTTCAAAAATATATAGACTTTTGACATATATGTCAAATCTTATACAATCTTATGTGGGTATGCTATAGTAATTTCTAATATATAGCAACTTTTAATTCTGTTTACATTCATAAATTAACTCTAGATAATAAAATTCTAGATATAATTTAAATTTGCCAAAAATGTGCAATTTTACAATTTTATCATTGTGACAATAATAATATATTTAATGATCAAGAAAAGGACTTTAATAAATTCTTTAATCTTAGTAAATGACCATAGAATTTACTGTATGGTGTATGGGTTCTGTTTCTGGAAAAAACTATCACGTGTCGCGAGAGAAAGAGAGAAAAGAAAAATGCCATCGCTGTCACCACTTCGCTGTTACGGCTGAAAATTCGTATCCTACGTGCACGTCCAATGTGAAATGGAGAACCGTACATTGCGCGAGTTTACTGCCATACGTGTCCCGATCCGATTTCCTTTTATCGGTCGTCGACCACGGATTCGCGTCGTGACGAACGTACGAGAACCAATCGCGAATAACAAGCAATTTCGGGCAACGTAACTAGCTCGAGAGTTCATCCCGACTCCGTAGTGTTTTTTCGCGAAGGAGATGTATAAACGCCGTATAAAAATAAGGAAAAAAATCGAGATCTCTGATATACTCTAGATATCCGTGCGCAATCGTCAAAGAAAAATTGACGAAACAAATATCAAAAATAAATAGTGTACACCACGTATAACAGATTATTCAAAATTAAAAATAATTCGAGAAGATAAAACGAATGTATAGATATGAATGATAAAATGCCTACTGTACAGAGTTTTAGACCAACGCGATTAATTTTTTTTGTAAAGTGAATGTAAATTGATTCGAAATATGTTTTTAATATATTTTTTATATCAGATTATGTCGACTAAAAAATATTCAGGACCTACGCGATGATAACTTTGCGCTCCTGCAAAATTGATGATGCATGTTGATCGTGCAGTGTTTGATGGAAGGAAAGGATTGAATGCTCTACTGGTAAGCGAGAGTGTCGAAGGAAGGTTGACGGAAAAACGGGAGAAAGATAGGAATATATCGGAAGAGTGCAGTCGAGTTTCACAGGTGAAAAGTCTGACTTTTCGATCGCTCATGTCTTGGGAAAGCGATCGAGGGCGGACGGGTATCCGGGGAGGAGGTGGAAAAAATATGTTCTCCGCTTCTGATGGCGGGGCGGAAATTGAAGAAGTTACGCGCGTGTGAGAGAGAGAGAGAGAGAGAGACAGATCCGCAAATTATTTATTACTCCATCGCTTCGCGCGAATTTGCGCGTGTTGCGACGTCTCGGGCCGAGACAAGGCGCCGTTCGTTCTTCCCGTGTAATTTTTCACGGCGCGGTCGATGATAATGCGATCCACGATTCCGGTAGACGATGTCACGAGGAATTTTTCCTTCGTGAAAAAATTCCACCGTGGCGAGCCTGGGAATTCTGCAATAATAAAAGGCGAGACGAAATTTAAGACGTTATTGAATTAATATCAAATGATATTTAATATATTTTTATTAAATATAGATCGATTTGAATTTTTCAAATAACGCGATGGTAGTATTTTTACTTTGTACAGGTACAGAATTACGTGCTCGCCGGTACCGTCGTAAGAATTTCGAACCGTGTCATTGCTTGGTCTCGATTCATGAATTTTCTAGAGATAAAATATATTTCTTTGCTATACTTGTTTATAAAAGTACGACTCAATAACGTGGCTTACGAAGATACGAGAGGCATTTAACTAGGAACGCATGCATCTCTCTTTCAATTTTTCATCAGAACGTCGAACTTGGGAGCAATACCATCTTGTCTAAGGTTCAAAGCCTTGTCGTTGCCGGTGGTAAAGCCCTTTCTCGTGCAAGAATTCGAATCCTTCGTCAGAGAGACGGTCCTCTTACCTTTGAGTAACCGCATACCGTCCGCAGGCAGTCACACGAAAAGAATTCGGACTGCGAGACACACGGCCATAAGCCAGCCGAAAATATGAATGAATTTACTCGCAGTCGTAAAAATGCAGTCTTATAAAATTAATGATGAAATAAAAATGTCTCAACTACAGGAGTAAGAATTAAATGCGTTTTTACTTTTGTAAAAACAAAAATATACATGAATATCATGCTACATACATCTAATATACATTTTAAATGACCATTTGCTCTTGATTCATCGTTTTAGCGTGTTTCTTGCTGATTTTTAATAATACATTTTTAATAATATATTTTTCGTATAAAGTTAACGATATTCAAAAGTGTAAATTTTAATTCATATACGCAATTAATTTAAATATCTGTTAAAATTAATATTGTTATTTGATAAATTTAATTATTTAAAAATCTTCGTACTGTTCAATTTCTAAAAATATGATGGATCCGAAATGTCTATCTAGTTCATCGTAGACACGACTTTAATCTCAGCCCTTCACTCATTTCCCACCCTTCTCTGAGATATTTCGCGCGTTCTCTCCGCTTGAAACTAACGCGAGTCGACGTAGCCGTTCCTATTCTCTCTCTCTCCCTTTGCGCATTTTGACGGGCGCAAAGACGACGTGGCGCAGCCCAGGTGAGAACGTCAGTGGAGGAAAAAGAAGAAACAGGCGAAGAATAAGGGAGAAGGATGTGAGCGGTGTCCGGTATATACCGGGTGGAGGCGACATAACACGCGTGACTCGTCGAGAATCACGCAGCACGCGCAGGTACGCGGTTAAATGAAATTTTAATAAAGCCGTGCGGGCCGCGGAGGGGAAGTGTGATCCTCACAATGGAACAAAAGTCGCCCGAAAGGCGACGGAGCGCTTCTTCTACTTGGAAGGAGCAGCCGCGCCGCGATAATTATATCGAGGCGACGGCACGGAATCCCGCCAGAAAAACTTGTCTTCGGCCCGAGGAAGGGACCGAGAAGTCCCCAGAACGCGCTCGCTCGCAATCGCCTAACTAAAGGCGAATTTACACGCTTCGCTCCCGATGATTACCACGGATGAATCATCCAAAATAAATTGGATGAACGCGTTTTTGTTCGAATGTATCGCGCTAAAAGTGGGCTACTCGATTCCGCGGCCGATCCGACGCGGGTATTCGCTGCTTTGAAAAAAGTTCAACGCGCGAGAAAAAGGACACGGCGGACTTTTCCTGTATACACAATGCGTATAATAATTCAATTACATATTATACACTATATATACACGGGTACACATACTACGTGCATACATGTATATAGATATGCCAAGTTTGTACATCTCTGAAACGTCAACTATAAACTCTCAATTCTCGACTGAGTAAACTGTCGGTTCTCTAAACTCTCAGCTTTGAATTCTCAACTTGCAACTTTCAGCTCTCTCATCCCGCGTTTCATAACTCCGTAATTTCTCACTTCGAACGCGAAACTCGCAATTTGTGTTGTTATTACGCATGATCAGTCCAATAAAGAAGCTCAATTAAGAAATCGCAACGTTCAATAGTACTAATATATCTCATGTAAATAATCTCTACAATTTTCTTCAAAAGTTAGGTAAAATTCTCCAGCTTTTACTATATTTTGCGCAGTTTATTCCGATATCGTTCAAAATAAATAAAAATTAAAAAGCGGCATTTTGTTTACTTTATCGTTCAACACCGACAATCTTTCGTTTGCGAAAATAAGGTTTACGCGATTTATTCTGCAAAATTTTGAATGATTCCTTCGATCCATGTCGTCGAGAGTCTACCGTACCGTGTAAATTTGTCTTAACTTTTACATTCAGTCTCGCCCTTTGTCTCCCTTATAACAGGGAGCGCGTAGTCGTCTCGGTTCGACGATCGTCGTAGCGAACGAGAAACTCGATCGGCGAGGGAAAAGGCGAAGCAGGCGCGGCGCCGCTTGTTTTTGCCGGCGACGGCCGTTTCTTTGTAAGACGATAGAATGGCATTCTAATATCGGTATCGTGCAAGAAATTGCGCGCGCGATAAAAAGACCTAACCGATGGTATTCGGAACAAAGCAACCGAGCGTTAGAAAATTAGCAAAAATTTGAAGTCACCGCTATTCCGATTATTCATCATTGATTATTCAGCAGTTTGTTTCTTCTTTATTAAGAGCACGGGAGGGTAAAATACCTCGAGCGTAAGCCGCTTAAGATATTTTTATTCTGTTAAACGTAATAATCGATATTTTACGAGGCTTAACCATTTAACTTTTATTGTCCAAATTTATGACAGAATCGAAGCAAGTTTTTTTATCGCATCTCCTTGCTGGCATTTTTTTTACGAAGCATTTTAAGACTTGTAGTCGGGCATGTCATGAACATAGTACGTAGTATCTCGTAAAATTCTGATTTAAAATAATAACCTGGTGAATATTTTTATACTGCATGCTGTTGTATCGATAGTTTTGCCTTTCGACTGGCACTTTTTCTTATATACTACGTTTCGTTTTGTTAAATCTCGCGCGATAATATGCCTACACATAAAATTTTGCAGCAAACATAAAATGTTGTGCAGGTCAGCTACACGTATCGGCTTAAAAAAACTTTCCATCTAAGTACACGTGATAGATCAAGATAAAAGAACGTTTTCGAATCATTAAACTCCGAGAAAAATAAATCTTAAAGGCGAAAATCAAGATAAATTCACATTGCATCGCTAAATGAGAAAAAATGGGTAGCGAGCGAAAATTTTAGGCTGCACTTAACTTACCGAGAGAAAAGAAAAGAAAAATCTATCGTTAGCACTGTAATTCTAGCGGTGATAATTCGGCATATAAATCATGAAAAAAGAACTTGGCGATTTAAATGGCAAGTTAACGCTGCCGGGCCGAGCTTAGAGTGTTAACCGTAGCGAGTGAAAAGTGGAGCGAATTAGCGAGGAGAGGAAAAAGAGAAAACACAGCTAATGTGTTCGTGCGTCGCCAGCGGGGATCGCGGATAATAAATTAATATTTTCACGCGAGATCGCAGGATCATTGCCAGTCCTTGACGTCGGCTAACTGTAAATGCGAATAGTCACGCATGGGAAGACCAACGTCCCATGCTCGGTCCCACGATCGCCGTTGCGAGGAGATCGATTATTATTACAAGAGGTGTTGTATCCAATTTCGCGTCATTTGCGCGCGAAACAGAATGAGACGGCTGTAAACACAGCGCTTGAACACGGATATCGGTCGCACAAATTACGGTCTTCGGTCTATTCATTTACGTACAACCAATCAGTCGATTAACTGTTAACGAATAACGGTGTCGCGGATAAATTTAATACGAGTAGGATGGAATAATTCGCGTCGACGATGACGCGTTTCCGCTTGTCAGTCGATGAGAGCCTTGCTTGTTGGATAAAAAATACGCCGTCTTCCGCCCCTGTTATAGGATTGAAAGAAAAAAATTGACCGACTGCAAGTGTCGATGAACTGCGCATTCACGTCGCGATTCGTTAAGTAGAGGATAATGTTTCATGTGTATGTACATATGCGTATCTCGTGCGCGCGCGCGCGCGCACGCGACACGTCATTCGATATTAGAATTTTCGACGAATATTCGTCGAATATATGTCAAGCAATATTAATCCATTCGTTATGAAGCTCCAATATTGGAATATCCGATATTGTCGATATTACTTCCTCATAATAAAAACTCGAGAATTATTGGCAGCACATTTTTATACCTTTTCATTTTACTCGCATCAAAAATTATACGCCAAAAATTTTATACAATGATAAAATATTAACGTATTTTTTACGTTAATTCTAATGAATTTTTTTCTCTCTTCAAGAGAGTGTTTTTACCGCAACGATTGATCTGACTTTTCGGATGTTGCGAGTGCAAACGAGTGTGTGTATGTGTGCATGTGTGCATGCGTGCAGCATCGACGATGCATTATACTTTTACGACACTGCTGGCACGGATTTTAACGTTAAGTCGTCGCGCTTATTTTCAGGATCGGCACGTGAAGGACACCAGCAGGGATCCGCAGATGGATTCGAGCCAGGATTATCGGCTGTTACTGGGTTACGAGAACAAGACGCATACAGTGCTCCGTTTCAGCAGGCGATACGACACATGTGACCCGCGGGACTTGAAGATCACGGTAGGTGATGCGATTTATTCAGCTCGAAAGGCGCAGGACAATCTCCTGCGGAGCGCACACAAAGCACGCGAGATTTACTTGTCGCGCTTATCTTGCACTATTTTTTGCCGTGATAAATGCACTCGTGTATTCCTTGGAGAAAGATTAATGCGGGATTCACTTTTAGAAATGAAATAATTCAAAGAAATTTACTTGTACGAATATAAATTTTATATTAATCTTTTCATAAGAGCCGGATAAACTTGTTACAATATAAACATCTTGGTGTTTGGAAAAAAATAATAGAGAAAAACTTGTTCTTTTATATAAAAAGGATAAATTTTTATTCTCGAAATTTTAAAACAAAACCCCATCATTATTCTATTTAAAGTAAACCTGCATAGTTTTTTTTTTTCTGTGTAAACACTTGTATAATATTCGAAATTAATGGAAAAAGTGATATATACCGACCAGTTTTTTGAAGTATGCATGTAAAAATGTTGAATACAAAGGTACAGTTAATTACTGCGTTTAATTATTACGCCCACGGTTGTAAAAAATGTTACGAATGTTTGCGTTCCCGAGTCGGACTCGAATTAAACTCGGCGGCTCGTTATCGCAATTTTCCCGCGCGATATTCCGTTATCCATTGTAGGACAGTCCGACCTACTTCTTTATTTCGCCGGTAATTAACTCGGAAATAGATTGCGCGATAGAGCCGTCCCCGCCGCTCGACGGTGCACGGTACGGGCTTAACCCGAAGAAAAGAGATTACGCGAGTGTTGCGATCTGTTTTAAGCCGCGCAACATGAAATTTATGGCAGCCGACGAGGCCGCGAAGATCTAAATTCTAAATCCTCATCCCCCGTTAGCGGGACGGCTAGAGGCGCTTGCTTAATAGCGTCATTGATACGCAGTTATGTTCCTCGGTAATCCGTGACTGGCGAAAATAAAACTTTGCTCGCGAAGCGCTCGGCAAGCGTTGAATAGAGAAAACTACCGGGTGCAAACTTGCGACTGGGATTTTCCGCTTTGTCCACATTTGAACTCGCCGAGCGCGTTTGGTAAGATACATTCCCAGAGAGGATAAAGAGAAACGATAACGCAATATTTGTTCGACTCGGTTATAAAGGTACAAGTGTGTGCAGGCTGCTGCAAAAAAAAAAAAAAAAAAAAAAAAAAAAATCGTGCACACCTTTAACTCGCGGTAGCTTGCAATCTTGTATTTTTAACCCTTTAAGCAGCAGATCTCTGAAAAGGAAATTTTATCGTTGCGTCATTCTATCGCTTCAAAGTTTTGCGTGAATTTATTTTAGTATGTGTACAATCCCTTTGAACGGAAAAGTACAATAGAAATATTGGTTTTGCAACATATTTTATTTTCAATATAAAAGAAAAATACATAGCGACTTTTACACAAAAAGTATTTACTATTATATTTTTAAAACGTTAATATTTCTGATATGCGCGTGTAATTTTTTCCATTAATTATTTTTATCAAGAGAAAATATTTAACCAAAACATTTTAAAAAATCTCTCCTCTCAGTTTTTCGCAAAGATAAATATAGATGAATGAAAAAAATGTTGATTCATAAGTCGATTAGATTTTTTAACACATTTTTTAGCACACATTACATATACAGTTATTTAAGAGGTAAATAGGAATTTTTTTGCTCCTGCTTTTTTTGTCCCAGCATTCTTTTTTGGCCACATACTTATTAACCTCTATTATCGTCATCACTTCCTACGAAATCTCGTGGCGCGTTATCGACAATCAGCGGTTAACACACAATCGTCGGGGTTCGATTTTCCACCTGATCGTATTATTATCGCGCATCAATTTCGGGCGGGCTCGTTGCGATGCGATCTCATCGTCTGCCCGCGCGTGCATAATTCGCTGCAGCCACCTCACTATCGAGGCTATTGCCGCTCGATGCCACGTGGATAAACGGCGTACGTGTTCGTAAATATTCGCTCGCGGTAATTCGAATTTCCTCGCGTTACGTAACGTCGAATTAAACTTCACTTTTAGTTAACGAATTGTCATTTAATAACGAGAAACATCTTTTTCAATATAATGATTAAGGTATCATTTTTTTCAGTTTATGCAACATATCATTTATTTTCATATTATGCAACAGAATAACGAAGCATAGTTAATCCATCAGCGTTATTTAAGATTCAGATCAAATTGCATTAGAACATACATTTATTTTACTTCAAAGCGAATCAAAGAGATATTTGACATAAAAATATTATATATTATTGAAAATATCTTGATTTTAGAAGAAATGAATTGTTATTGATATTGATCAAAACGTGAAATTAAATTATATAATATGATTAATATTGATGATTATATATTTATAGTATAATTAATTATTATACATTTATTTATTATTATATTATTAGTTATTACATTAGTTATTATTTCTAATATAAAATAAATTACATTATTTATTATTAGAAATTTTATAATATACATATATGAAGAGAAGAAGTAGGAAGTAGGTTTTATAAAAAACAAGTTTTTGATAGTAGTCCGAGATAATTAAAATTTTGATGCAAGCAGATTTGCTGCCTGATTGCATTGTTCGAATCGTCCGATCTGCCAAGATGATCTTACTTTCTCACTCTGGGAAAGCCCGAGGAATTCTTTGCGATCATCTCGAGTGTCGTTTCTCTACAAAGAAAGACAGAACGGAAAACGATGCCGCGTCCCTTTCGAAAATGTCTATCTATCGGTTGAGTCATCGAAATACTGCGAAAATAAAAGCAGACCGCGATTCCATCGCTGGCTCGGACGAAAAACGTTCGAGTCAGCGGGGCCCTCTCGGGGCCTTTATCTGATCGTGCGACATATCGATATCCGATATAATATTTTTGCGCGGTGTCGTGTTTCTCTCTCTGCCGAGAGCGGATACAACCGTGGGGGGTGCAGCGAGCTACAAGGCAATGCAGTCTCGCGCAGCTTCTGATGAGATCTTAACAAGGAGAACTCGCGTAAAATCATATGAGTCATATGTATTTTAAAAACCTAGTAATTCTAGTTATAATATAAAATCGATACATCGCTTAAATTAACAAGCGCATCTAATTGAATAGCATATTTTTCAAAACTGGATTTATAGTTCAGACTTTCAATGTAAACAGTTTGTAAATTGAGTTACATTACCCGAGATAGAATTGCTCGGCTGTATATCGGTCTGTATACAAGCATACAGATATTTTCATGTTCAAACCTTTCAATTAGAATACCGTATTTTTCCGCGTCGATGTTTTCCTGGGATTTTCATCGATGTAACAGGATACGAAGATGGATGCTTACTTTTTTGACGAGATATACACGACGACATGTTTGTTCCAGAAATACGTCAGCGGATGTAGTGTCGTGCCGGTGTTATCAAGGTATCTCGTCCCATTTGCGATCGACAGAAATCAAATATTGAGATCACCCCAGGAAGTTATTACTTCGCGAGTTTCGTCTTTCCGCTTGTACTTTATCGCGGCGCTTATCTCAGGTTTCTCATTTTGAATTTAGAAGCTGGAGATTTTCCACGATCGTACATAGGTCGGCAATTTTTCCGGATTTCCAATTGCGTTTCCAAATACGAACGGTGAATTTTTCACGTCGTTCGTTCGTTCGTTCGTTCGTTCGTTCACCGAATTGCTACCGTGATTGTAGCTCTCAGTAGAGAGAGAAAATTAGTTATATTGCGACGTTAATGGGGCATTAAATAGAAATAAAAAAGCAAGATAAATTATATAATATATAGAATATTATTTCATATAATATTTGATAAATGATTTAAAAATTCTACAAACATGGACATCGTCGCAGAGATTTGTATCTTTCTCTAACTTTATCAATTTCACGCAAGTTTGCTTATAGTATTAATTTTAATAGAATTATTACTGTCTCTTGCTGTAGAATCACGTCCTTAATACTCTACTAGAAGCGTCTTATAACAGCGCAATGACGTTTCTACGAGCCGCGGAAGGCACCGCATGACACTACATAGGAAATAAGGACAATGCCAGCGTGCAACTTGCCAAGTTGGAATGGCCTTATAAAGGGTTAACTCGCCGTTACACTCGTAACCCAATTCCGCGCGCCTTTCCACAACGCAGACATAGTCGTGCAACTCGTAACAAAAGTTTCTAGACACGCGTGTAATTCTCCATCAATTTTTCTTATCCCGGCAACATTCCTTCATTTTTACGCCAGATTTTCCACATGGTAGAGTATCTCACGCGAGAATTGCGGATGAAGGACATATCTCAGAATAAATCTGTTTTTTTTTTTATGTTTTTTATATTTTATGACAGAAAAATATGAATTTGCTTGACAGTATCTTTACATACTTTTGTATACCTATAATTATTCTATACATCAATCTAATAAAAGAATTGTGAATTTTGCACTTTATACAGTTATGAAAAACAAATTAATTTATCTCTAACAATAAGTAATGCATACTTTTCCGTTTTATATTTTCATTAAATGGTGTACGTTTAAAAACGCGGCCGCTTGAGAATGAATTAATTAGAGATATCGGCAAATATAGCGGAAACAATGTCGAGTTGTTATTGGTACTGAGAAACAACAATGGACGGATGTGTTAAACTGCACCCATTCGTGACCTCGGCATCGTTTGCTCCAGTTACTATCATGATATACCGCTATATTAACATCTCTCGTAATATTTGCATCAAACTTTGAGAACATTGTCTAAGATTAACATTTTCTTGAAAATTTGATCAAAATGTACAATTTTTGTGAAATTTTAATAATAAATACTTGATAATATATATATAACGTTAATTTCACGTTAAGATCACATTGTATAAAAATCCATAGATAAATTTATCTGAAAATTGTATAGATTATCAATACTAAAACTATTTAAAGCTACGTAAGTAAATTTGATAAAAAGTGTATGTAGTTCTAATTTTATAGTATAAAATTTTTGTATAAGAAAAATTATAGGCAAAAATTACATCTGAAAGATTAAAACTTGGCAGATTAAAACTTTCAATCTTTAATATCATCTTTTATATCATACTAATAAAGCATATGCTTAATTAGTATAATTAATTAAAGCATATTTATTCTATTTATACATAATTTTTACAAATTTAATCCGCTAAAACTTCTAGCTTTTCAAAGTTCAATAACTCTCCGTAATTATCGGTCATTTTGAATTTTTGTGAAGGAAAAGTTTATTTCAGATTCATCTAGAAAAACGCGTTTAAAGTTTGACGCAAAATTCAGAATATGTTTTACGTGTATACGATATACGTACTACTTTATCATGTATTTCTACACACGTGTGTGTGTATGCTTGTGGATATACAGAAAAATATACAACTCCGATCCATGGTAGTAATTCAAACTTTCCCTCGCAAGCGGAATTAATCAATTTTTTTCAATTTCACGGCCCTCGTACGTATTCGACTCGGTTATCGCGGCGACTTGTAACGTATACGGAGTTACTGCTTGTATGCCTAGCTACTCCACTTACGTTGGGTATCGCGACGGTAGATCTGTCTGGTAGATTTATGGCGACGCGGGCACGCCGTTTCGACGGAATTTCGCGAACAGTATACCGTCGCTTCGCGCGATTGCCGCACTCAGTTACTTTTATTGCCGCGTCAATTCGCGAAATAGCCTTTCGTCACACGATTGTTGGTCGTGGCGTGGCGCGACTTTTGGTTTGATAGAAGTGAAATGATACATAGGACAGTATTACGACCGTGGAATACGTGACAGTATATTGCATTTTGCGTTAGTAACTATGATAAAGGGACAGAGAGAAAGAGAAAGATATTTTCTTTCTCTCTGCATGGAAGTTGACATGCCACCATGGAGATACCAAAAAAATGTTTTCCATCAAAAAAGTATGTCTTTTATATACCTTACTATCTACATTTTAATTGCGTTTATAATTTAGTTTGTACCATTAAATATTAGTAATTAAATTTCTTAGATATCTATTATTTATTGTTATCTCATATTTCTCTTTTGAGAAAAATTATGAAAGTAAAATTTATAAGAATTAGTATAGTATAATTTTACATATCATTGAACAAATTATCAAACTTTTAAACTATTTTAAGTCGTAAATCAAACACAATCGTTAATAACTAATATCGATTTCGTCATTGCCGGAAAATATTGTCGAAAACATGAGTGTTGCTATCAAGTCACAACAGCAACGGAAAGAGTATTCCTCGCATAATCGTATACAACACTCAACATTGTTTCGCGATGCAAACTAACTGAATGCGCCGTGATGCATTCTTTGGTTAGCCGCGCAACCACGCGAATTCGGATTGACGTTGCATCGAAAATAGTGGTCGCGAGAACCGCGGAATTCTATTCCCCGATAAATCGCGTACGTTACACTGTTGATAATGTTGTAGCTACAAAAAAAACTGAGGATTTTTTAATGTTATAGCAAGGATATATATGTGTTTATGTTATATAATTTATAAAATGTTTATATTTTTCTGTCTTCACTCTCTTTCGATATATATATATATATATATATATTTTTTTTTTTTTTTATTTTAAATGAATACTTTCTCGATTGAAAAGAGTTTGATGCCTGAGAGAATTGGTTAATAAATTATATAATCACTGTAATGAATTTTTTTAAAAATTAAGAAATATTTAAATATGTGCTTCTCTCGCGCGCATTAACTTTTTGTATGTCATGTCGTGGTATAATAATACCGTGTTTTTTCTCTCTTTATCCACTTTTATATAGAAATATTCAAAATATTCTTTAACTCGAAGGACGTTAAAAACGTTGCTCTATGCTATATCCGACATAGTTCGGTGATCCGACCAGTTCCGGCGTTCGGAACAGTTTGAAACTACGAGCCGAGAGGTGGAAACTGAACAAGTTCTGCGGGAAGGCTTTTCCTTTGAGGAGCGGAAGTGCGAGCCAAAGGGCGGGCATTTTGCGCGACGACACGGCATTATGCAGCTCTGAATCGACATCACTGGAAATTTTCACTTTGCGAAACGCTTCATAGTACCTACAAGTTTTTTTTAGGAGAGTTGTGCAATTCTCTCGAGAAAGATCGTAAAATGGACGAGAACATATGAACTTTACAGAAGGAACAAATGTTCTTAGAAATGAGAGAGCACGTAAAAGAAAGCAGAGAGAGAGAGAGAGAGTTATTTGATATAAATTCTGAAATTTCAATGTTCTGATCGATTCAAAGTTAAATTATTTATATATAAATAAATTATATAAAATTAAATTTTATATATTTATATATAATTATATATATTCAGTAAAGTTAATTTTTATAAAAACTTTTTACACTGGAAGAAGATAAATAACAGTTCACATAAGTAAGAAATGTGATGCACAAGATAAGCAAAAATAATGATGAACAAATGTTGGTCATAAAACTCGGGATTATGTGGAAATTGTGAAGATAATATATGAAACATGAGAAATTCGCAAATTAATCACGAATTCCGCGTGCAAAGGAAATAGGAAGAGAAAGAGAGAAAAAGCGAGAAAAAAATCGTTTGAAAAAGAGATGATAGCGAAACCCTCGCGTGCAATACGTTGATGTGTGTGTGTTGTGTGTGTATATGTGAATATGTGTGCGACGAGTGCGTACGTGTGACTAGTGGCTAGATTGGCGATGCCTTACAGAGGGGATTGGCTAGCTATGTGACCCGATTCTGCCCCTATTTCGCTCCTATCCGTAGCCCTATCTAGTTTACCACTTCGCTCTCTCGAATAGCCTGCTACTATGAAGAGAACGGACGAGAACGGACGAGAAAGGAAGAGAAAGAAAGAAAAAGATGAAAATAAGGCATGTGACATGTGAGAGAAGGAAAGAAAACTAGTCAGTCCGAGTATAGCTAAGGTCCTTCCCCGTCGAACTGATCGCTATTCCGAATGGCTTGGTTGGATGTAAAAGGAAAATCGAATTTGACCGATGCCGTTGGGAGAGAAAAGACGGAAGAAAGAACGAGAAAGAAGAAGAGAAAGAGAGAGAGAGAGAGAGAGAGAGAGAGAGAGAGAGAGAGAGAGAGAGAGAGAGAGAGAGAGGGAAAGGAGAGCGCTGGTCGCCCAGGTGTGACAGGCACGATGAGCTTATTGGGTGCATACATGCCCTGTTCTTAGGTGGAAAAGAGGGCAGCAAAGAGAAAAGGGGACGGGACTCTCTCACCGGAAGGAAGGAAGGAAGGAAACAGAGCTATTCGCGACGGGAAATCGAATCAACTAGGCAAGGACCGGAATATTCCGCGCTGAGAAGGGGACAGGGTGAGATTACGTACGTTTGGAGACAATTATCGTCGAGCCGATTCGATTTCCCATTACGTTGCACGGGAAAGCGCATAGCTTTGTCGATCAAAGCCTCTCTTCAAGAGCCGCAGCGAGATTTCAGTATTACCGCGCCGATGGAACTGCAATAAGAATATTTTAAAACCTCGTAATCGGCGCGCAAAAATGACTTGCAGCGGAATAAAATGATTTTTTTTTTTTTTTTTTTTTCAAGCACATATTTGAAAAAATGCTTTGATCTCGACCTCGTAATAATGTTAAAGCGTTTAAATTGTATTATGCAATATTTTTTTCGACAATGAAATTAACATTAACATTCTCAAAATTAAACTCTATTAATTAATGTTTCTTGTGTAATGAAAAATCATCTTTTTCAATTTAAAACATTAAATGTAAAACGTAAATGTAAACGAAATTAAATATCGCATATAAAATAATGCTAAATTGTATTTGAATTCTAATTTTGCGGATATTATTTCAGATAAATAATTGTTCGCTACCTCGTATTTCTCTCTTTATAATTATTTCTTAATGGAAAATCTTTTCAAAAGCTACACTCGATAAATAAAATAAAGTAATTGAAAAAAAATGAAAGAAATACAAATGCAACTAATGTGTTAATTAATTAGATAATACTTCTTTCAAATATTGATGCCATTCTTTATTTGCACTGAATTTTCTCTTCCAATTTTTTTTTTATATCATCAGGAGGGCCTTTGCTCCAAATATTAGACACAGTATCGGTTGTATATTCGACTGCACCCTGCGTCGTCGGGACACAGGAATGCCCTTGGCGTCAGTCGAGAGGGTGCGATGCACAGGTAACGGGTGCGCTCGTTCGTGAAATTTGCCCGGAAGTTCACACAAAGAGAAAACTAACCGCGCGCAGTAACAACCACGAACTGCATTATAAGAGAAAGAGAGAACGAATGAGTTACCTTTTCCCTGCTTTTTCCGCGCGAGCAATCTACCTCTTGTCAACATGTTTGTTAAAGAGAGACAGGGGTGAGGGGGAATAGGAGGGGGCGGAAACAAAGAAAGAAGTGGGAGATCGGAGAGGTAAAAGACCACTGGGAGGTCGGAATACGCTCTTCGGTAACTAATGACAGTTTGCAGAAGTTTGCCTTACTCCTTGCGTCGCGCTGCCTTCCCAAGTTTTCCAATCGGCCAAAAACTCACAAACTGACATTTACCTAGAAGGATTTACTTTGCGATATACCAGAAAACCTCTCTCTTTCCCTTCACCTCTGTTATCGGCGGCTCTTTCTTCCGGGGGCGACCATCGACGTCGGGGAACGCTTTCCAATCATCCCGAGGCGTTCGACTTCGTACTCCCGTCTCTGTCTTATCGAATCTTTCTTTAAGCTATCGTGACGCGATAAAGTCCGCGGAGTGCTCGGCCTCGTTCGCAATAATCGAGAAGATGTGAGCAGGCAGCGATCGAAATTGTTTTCGTGCGCGTGTACCGTCTTGAAATCGCTCGAGTGTTATCTTGAAGGATGTCAAACGTGATATTGGCTCGCGCGCTGCAATCGGTCAAATACTTCACGAAATATGTTTTTCTTTCTTTCTTTTTTTTTTTTTTTTTTTTTTTTTTTTTTCGATCGAAACGCGTAATTTGTATGGTACAGTAAATAAATATCATAGCGTAACTATGATAAAAATATGTATAACATACAATACAAATATGTGAAAAATATTTTTGCATAGACATACGCTGGGAAACAGAGTTGAGCGCAATTCGCAATTACGTGAGTGGAGAAAGTCTAGAATTCCTTATTCATGTAAATATCTTTAAATATTGTTTTTTTTTTTTAGAGAGAATGTTGATTATATATATACTTATTACAATTGCAGAAGAGAATGAAACGCTGGAAATAGATATTTTTTTATTAGATACTATACTATATTACACATATTTGATATAATTTGTATTTTTCTGACAATTGAAAATATCGAATTCTGATTTTATATCCATTTGCTGAAAATCTATTTGTTAATTTTTTCTAAGGTCTTACTGTTCGTATAAAAATTCAGAATATCCGATATACGTATAAATTCATCGAAAAAAAAATATTTTGCAGTGGATATGTCGAAATAAATACTTGCTAAAAGCATGATGGTGCTCCTGGATTACAAATATTGGCGATATGCATGTGCATAGTGACTTTACATTTATCGAGAAATATTTACTTGGTGGCTACAACAATTTTTTCCCATTCTACACGTGTATGATAGGATATGTATTTTCTACTGTAGATACATACGAGCGGGATGCTATAGATACATGGGAAAAGTGCTTGCCGAATATCGATCTAGTGCAGTGACCAGAAAAGTTTTTTCTTTTTTATTTCTTTAATTGTTCTTTCACAAATATAGATGCACTTTTATAAAGGTGGCTTTCAGTATGTCTACAAGAATTAAATTGGTTTAGTAATTGTGCTTGTAATTGAACTCTTGGCTTAATGATATACTTCAGATTTTTCATTTTATAATACTTTCTTTCTATTAGAAAAAAAATGACTGTAACAAAAAGAGTAATTTTTTTTAATTTTTCAAGAATATATGATTTGCATTGAAAATATAATTGTTACTCAAAGGCTCAGTTTTTTGATGGATATATCTCTAGAATTTCTTTTGTTGCTAAATAATTTTTAATAAATTAAATTAACGCATTCAATAATATCACGTTTTACCACTGCATAATGAAGAAGTAGAGAAATTGATTGAAACAATGGTTGTTATCAATAATGACAATTATTAGATTTGGTGTTGTTAAAGATCAAATGTTAGAATAATCGATTTCATTTGACGCAAGATTTTACCGTGATTTCGTGAATACCTAACGAGTTTGCTTCAATACGATGGGACAGAACGTCAGTGAAGATTACACGTTGCAGCGCATTCGCAATTTCGTATTCATTTCTACAATCCCGCGAAACTCGGACTCACTGAACGCTCGGAAGTGTCGACGAGATGTTTCCGTGTCGCTCGAATGCCTATATCCTGTTAGACGAGAGTAGTCACTCATTTTTCCTGGCTTTTCTCTCTTTTCAACACAACGTGACGTCATTTAGTTTGAAAAGGATAAAGATAAATGAATGGAGATAGTCGAATGAATATATATATAAGATTGACATTATCAGCCATATATTTTATTAAACGTAATTTAATAATTTAAAGTATTAATAAACTTGCATCTTCAATTTTTATTTTTATTGGTAGAATTATTACCAATTGCAAATTTTTAAAATTCAGTTCTCTGATTAGTAAAATATATTTGACATTATATTACTATTTTATTTCAGCTTCTTTTGAATATTTAGCATATATCAATAAATAGATGAATGCTTTCTATCAAGAGTATAATTTTGTCGAGAGAGTCAACACGGTATGCCAAAGCTTGAGCGATTACTCTTGTCTTACGGTGAGGAAGCGTGCTTTTGTAACGAGGAGAGGCTTTCTCGAGGTCGAACTACGGGCAGTAATGTGTCCAACAGCTTAATCTTTAACTAATCCAGGCTCCCTCTGCGCGACGCCCGCCAGGAATTAGGGGTAATCCGAAACACGAGTTTAATGACCAACTACTCCCTCATATAGCCGTGCATCGAATCCAAGATAGCCGCGTGTTTACATAGTCCTAAGTAGCGATCTTAAGGTTTAGAACGAGAGATTGCTCAAGTTGTAAGTAAGGGAATTACAGAGACAGATTTTAACACAAGAGAAATTCATCATTAATCGATTATTATAACGGAGAATTATGAACACGTATATCTACGTATATATTTGATGGTAGTTATTTATAATTACGTTAATATAGTATCAATTTTCGATAATACAATATTAAGTTAATACATATTTCCGCTTTATTTACAGCTATGCATAAAAATAACAGAATTGTTATAATTATTTCTGAATTTAAATTAAATACGAAATTATTATTAATTAATTATTGAAATTAGTAATATATGAAATAAATTATTAATTTTATAATATCTCAATTTTATAGAATTGTTAAAATTCTCCGATGCTTCAACGAATTTTACGTTATAGTTTTACTTTATCGCGTGTATTATGGTTTTAGTAGATCACTATTTGATATCAATCGTGACGTTTTTTTAAGTTGAATAAAGTATCGGATTCACATGGCCGGCCTATAACTCGCATGTGACAATATGCAATTAATCTCTACCAAGTCGACAAGTATGCCGTAGCCTTGTCGATCGCGATCAAGAGGATCCATTAATAAAGTAGATCCGACAAACGATTTCAGCGAGCGATGGAGCACCCCGTGCTCCGTGGAATTACATCGTGGCCGTGCACGATAGTTTACAGTTATTTATAAGGAGATTTATACGCGTCCACGTGCGGAATAAGGACGTGATTTATGGCGTGGCGAGAGCAAGGTGATACTCAAAAATCGCTTCCTTCTTTTACAGCTGCGCAAACAGCAATTTATAGCATGTAATCGCTTACCTGTCATACGTCCGCATTTTCAGAGATTTTGGATCTATTGCGTCACAATAATGGTGATTACGTTATAAACTTGTTTGTCGAGCTCGAATGTTATAATATAAACGTGAAAAACGGACGAAAGTATATGACATACATTAAATTTTTCAGTAATTGGATAGAGACGGATAGAAACAAATGTTAGAAACAAAATTCTAGAAGTTATTTCTTTTAATTTTCATATTTGTGTTTTTTTTTTTTTTTTTTTTTTATAAGAGACTTGTCTAGACATTCAATTTTATTCTTGCGTTGAACAGTTAAACACATACTTTGAGATTCTCGATCATCGTTTGGCTTATCTGTTGACCGGAAATTCGCAATTATTCTTGTTGCATCCTAATTTTATTCACATTTGCAATGATAAACGCTCGCATTAATGGCAAGATTATACACTATACACGAAAGCTTTGACACGTGAGATCTGCCTTGTCATTCGGTTGTGAAATGCTAAACGAAACTCATGCCTGATGATACCGCTTCGAATACAGCTTTGATAAGCCTCGCGCGCGTATCGATCCAGTCACGGCCCGGGCGCTTAAACTGTCTGATCGTCTCGGCCCTAAATGCCAACGGCGAAATACCCGTTGGCGGCGATAATGCAACTATTATGTCCGCGGTTATCCTTCGAATCGGAACTGGCGCGGTTAGCAGATACGTGAAGTTGACGAGTTAATCCCACGCGCACGTGCCAAAGTTCACAAAAGAGATCCGGAAGTATATTTCTACAGCTTCTTATATCGAACGATCGAATTTTAAACATAATTTCCTCTAGTGCAGCAATCAACTTCTTTAAACTTTCTCAATTTGAGGATTCTACGAGAGAATGATACGTTCTAACAATTGCTCTCTCTCTGTTTACGATAATTTGCTACCTCGAATTTAATATAAAATAGCAATTGAGATTTTTCAGATAACTTATAAAAACGAAATTTAATTAAATTATTAATAATTTGTTATATATGTATATATATTTGTCTTACGTTAAATTTACAGTAGATGAGATATAGACTCGCGTTTATTATTATTTAACGAAACTTGCGGCGAATAGTCTAAATACGCGTGTTTAATTTCACTCTTGCTAAATGATGATCTATATCCGCGGTTATTAATCACAGGGTATTACAGAATATTGTATTTACATTATTAGTCGGCTATTGCCATTTGCATGCTTGATTGTCTTTTATTACCGACGAGGTGGAAAGGGGGTTTATTGAATCACGATTTTCATCCCTCGGCGAGATTCTGCGTTTATCGCATAATATACGAAATTGTCTGGTCGCATGCGACGCGACCGTCAACCGAGAGGCTCGCACGAAAACTTGTTCGTTCTCTCCCTCCCGTGAACGCTGTGCTTCGATCGTTGTGTTATTTTCGCGACGCAACAAATCTCGAGCGGGATTTCTCTCTGTCTCTCCCTTTCGAACGATGCGTGTTTGGCCCCCGTTAAATTCATACCGCAAGACGGATATAGTACTTTTTAAGAAGTTTGCGTAAGTGATCGACCAACAAACTCGAACGAAGCTCCGAGATTTACGTTTAAATCGAAGACGTCGAAGAAGTTTGTCTGTAACAGCTTTCGAATTCCTCGACTCTCTGATGACTCAGGATTATCGCCTTTACTACGAATTTGTTTTTATCGTCGAGCGAGTCGCGATTGAAACGAATTTATCGCAAATTTATTAAAGATTTATTAATTTCATTAATTTAGTTATTTTCGAGAAAAATAGGTTTAATTAAATGAACTATCTTTTTCTTTTTGTTCTGAATATTGGTATATCGGACGCGTACGTACCAGTTTCGTCTAACGTCGACAATCGATTGGAGTTGCGATCGGGATGACGAAAGTTTCGAGTTTCTGCTTCCAGAATTTAGTTCTATTAACGAATCCGCGTGTTATATCAACGGTACAACCGCGCGACCATATGAGTTCTGGTCAGGTAGCCTGTTTCCCAGAGGACTTACCTGAGAGAGAAAGAGAGAGAGAGAAAAAGCGCGCGCGCAGCTAACAGATGGCAATGTGTTGCTTTTTAATTGGATTGAATTCTGCGGATCGGAAACTCGCTAGACCTATAACCACGACATGTTCGGCATAGCTGTATTAAAATCGACCGTTTCCCGCGTCACCCTGGGACTTCGATTATATTTAACGAATGACGTCATTCACTCGAAAACGCCACATTTCGCTCGCGTGACGACCACGTTCCGCGTTGCGTTTTTAGATAGTACATCCAGCGGATTTATTATCGAAAGTTTATCGCTTCTCCGTGCGCATTATCAAACGTAATTTTTTAGATACTTATCCGCGCCTTTTACGTTAATTGAAGTGCAAAAGATGGAGCACACGCACACTAATTTTGATCACATTAAACTTTAATCTCGTCTCTTTCGGTTGTTAAAAAATATTTTTCTACGAATGTCTTTAAGTGTGTGTTCAATGGATTAAAAAAGATAAAATATAGAATTAACAGAATTATCGACAGGTGTCTTCAATGTAAAATTGTACCGCGTAAAATTTTAACGTGATCGCAAATGAAAGATAAATGAAAGATAAATGGAACAATAGAACGAAAAGTGATTTTACTAAATAACTTATTACTTCTCGTATATAAAGCATTCTAGTTCTGTCGAATAAAATTCCAACTGCAAATATGTATTTTACAGTATGCAGCATTGAATTTTTTTCTAACTCATTTTTCATTTAATTCATGTTATTGGAATAAAACGTTAATAAAGATAAAATATTTTTCTTATTTACTTTAATCAAAGAAAAAATTCTTAATTTACATACATACACAAGACTTCAATTTTCTATCACTTAATCTGTTTTTGGAAATATACTACTTTAGGATTTAATAACTAACGTCGATGCAATCTGCATTTTTTTAAATGATTATTTTTTTATGTCCATGAAAAAACCGCAGCTTCGAGTTAATATTTTATCTCTTTTAAACAGAACTGAATGGCGGGACACCCTTATATATATTCTTGACATACGTCGCTGCAAATATAATACGTAGTGATCAGCACACAGTGCGCAACTCAAAGCTCGCGGAGACGTTACGGAACATTCGGTCTATTATAAGCGGGCGTCATTCGATTCCGAGATCGACGACGCGAGCAGAACTGTAACCGATGTTTGAGTTTCGGTCAGGTAACACACGTACCCTCAGGAGAGATACCTGACCGGAGAGCAGACTGTGCGAGTTATCGTGTACTTGATCCTCCTCTCGCGTTCCAAAACGGTGGCACTCACTTGGAGTTTGCGTTAAAGTTTCGCTACTTCTCAATTCTTGACGCTCTCTCAACTCTTCTACGCTCTTATTCCCTCCCTACGTCCTCTGATGTACGCTCCGTTCATTCGGATGCTTCCTCGGAAGACGACGTCGGAAGACACATCCGTTCTTCATTCAATTCATCATCTATCGAGCTTTCTTCAAATATATAGTTTACTGTTAAAGTACATTTACTATATACATTTATTATCAAAAAATTCGACAGCTGCTCTATTGATTTTAATTTTAGATTATAAGTTATAACCCCTAATATATAAGCTTAATGCTTTATTAAATATATGCGTTTATTTTTGACAATGTTTCATTTACATATAATTTTAATGAATTTAATAAGAGTATAACACTCAAAAGCTCTTTTTTTTTTCATGATATAACAAAAAAATTATCGTACCCTTTTTATACTTTTCTTGTGTTTAGAAACGCAGACACATTGCAAATTCTAAATTACAATAAATATCCCTATTTTACAAGTAAGTTCATAGCTCCTTGTCGCTTTTTCCCGTCTCTTCTCTCATCACGACAGCTTCGTCCTTTCGCGCCTGTACTCGGAAGTTAAACGAAGAGGTAATTCCGTGCAAATATCTCGGAATCAGCGATAGTTTCGCTAACTTACGGACGAACAACTCTTTCCCGTTTCCGCGCTCGGGTTATCGCGCTTAATATATTGTTCGCCGAGTGGAATATCATGTCGCGGCTACCGCCAACCTACGTGCCGCAAACTGGAACGAGTAAAGCCGACAATTTTCCTGTCTCGTACAGTTCAAGATATCTTCATCCCCGATAAACTCATATTTGATTCCGGCAATCATATTCAATAAATCAGCCGCGATAAAATAAAAATGTTAATCACATGTTATTCATAAAGCTATTGCATTCCATGTGTGAAGCATAGATCAGTCTAAACATATATCTTTTAAATTTAATTCTAATATATATAAATTATATACGTATAGAAAAAAAATTTATTACGTCAAAAAAAAATATATATAATTAATAATTCTGATATAAAATTGCAGGATTGAGGGAGAGAGAGAGAGAGAGAGAGAATAAAAAATACAAAGAAATATACGTTTTTGAGAGTTATAGATTTTTAGAAAAACTCGCTTTTCACGAACATCGAGCGTGCTTGTTTAAAGCAAATATAAATTCAAAGTCCACAGTCATTGTGCAGTCAGTCAATACGCTGACCTAAACTCGCCGCTCTTTCATTTCTGCGAAATATTTATGTTCCCGAATGCACAGTACGCGCATAGAGAAACCGCAGAAATAACGTAGAGCGAACGCACTTTGCGAAGGAAAACCTGATTGGTACCTATCTGCAGAAAACGGGAATTTGTTCGAAATGAAATTTTCGCAAACACTGTTCACCTGATGGGTTTTTCTCGCTCATCTACAAACTTGTATCCAGTAGAGGCAATGGGGAATTATACAGTGTAATTTACAATGAGATTACGTAAATTTAGGCTTTGATTTTTCAGGTTATTTAATAAAAAGTTTCATAATATACATATATACGTGGTCTGTATATATTTGTAAGATAATGTATATTATTAATATATTCTTATATTCTCTCACAAGGTTATCACTGCGAACCAAACTATTGTAAATCAACACTAAACTTATGAGTCTTTATAATAAGTTATTGCTATTATTTTTGTTTTATATTATTAAACATTTGTAATATATTGTGTACATTTCGTGAATTTTTGCTTTACTGAAAATCGCTTTCGATAAATCAATTCTCCTGTATGTCACATCTTCGTGTATATCACTCTGTATATTCCGAATGTGTAACACGATCCAGTGAGGAATATCGTTGAGAAATCTAGGCCACCGATTGAATTTCGTGCGAAAAGAGGCGGTAGAACCAAGTTGCATATCCTAGCAGTCGTGTCCGCATCTTTCCGCGTACATGCACGTGCACGCGTGCGTCCCGATTCACATCTGCAGTCGACGTCTTTCGTATGTGCAATTTCGCATCGTTCGACGGAAACGAGTAGCGAGAAATCCATCTCGTGCTATAATCTGAAATTACTTCGGATGGTGTGCCGGATATCGAGAGAACTTGGAGAGTGATCGTTATCTGGTATAATTAATCCATTGGCCTAATTCTTCGATTTATAATGTCACCTCCAGATCGTTAAAAGTTGGAGAAATGAAGGACTTTGCAAAAAAGTATTCTATTTCTCATTTTTTAATTAACAGAAAATTTTTTCAATAAACAAACTCAATAAAATTACTAATTAAATATAATTTTATTTGATATATTAGAGTTTTGCAAAACAAGTTTTCTTTACAAGTGATCTCCTATTTCCTATTAAATAATAATCATGATTTATTAGTCGAATGATAGATTGCATTTTATAATTTTTATAATAAATTATTCATTAAATTTTGATCATAATTTGATCCATATTTAATGAAGAATTGATTTTTATTAAAAAGAAATGACAACATTAAAATTAAAGTATGTATTAAAAATTCAAGCTATTTAATTTTGTCAAATTCTTCATTAAATGTGAATTGTGATCAAAAGTTAATGAATAATTTGTCTTTGTTATGATCAGAGTGATTAAAAGATTTAATATATAGAGAGTTACGACATGTAACGCTAAATGTACGAGTAACTATTTTCTTCAAAAGAGCGAACCGACATAATTTTCACGACTATTATAAAATATTTAATCAAGCACATGAAACTTTAAAATAACAAACTTTGAAATTTTTAATTTAACCATACGTGAAATATCTGTGCGTGTTTTCAATGACATGCTTTTGTATTTTTGTACATAGGAATAATAATATATAAATAAATTATAGTGTAAAGTGATTAAAGTGAAAAATATGATAGGTGTGTTTCATTTTAAAAGATAAAGATGTAGAAAAAAGAAGAACAACTCGTTTTCGCGCGACGGCTTTTCAACATTATTCGCAGCTTATACATTCCCAACGCATCGTTGAAGTTAACTTTCCTGACTGCGCGAAAAGCGCTCGCTCTAAACTCGTCGTTCGTGCTATGACGGCTTAATAGCGTACGAATGATATTACCAGAAATTCCGAATGCAATTTTACAGTGTAGGCAGCGGCGGTAGTTCAAACTGCAGATACGTGGAAGTCGTATCTGGACCGGGCCGTCACGCCACGTTACGTTAATATGCGTCGTCGCTCTTTTGCAGATAAACTATAAGCGCCGGTAGTTATCGCGCACGGGGGTGTCTCTCAGCTGTGCGGCGATTCACACACCGATGCGACCAGCCAGTTTGTGTGTGTCTTTTACACAGTGCTTCGTCGACAGAAAATAATGTTGCGAAAACTGAATCATAGCTATATGGTACAGAAACGATGCCTGTAGCTGTGCTAAATTGTTGCGAAGAGGCATCAGTGGTCCTTAATAATATTATAATTAATATGCAATAAAACCGACAGTATAAATTATTTTATCGACTTTTTTTTTATATAAAAATATGACGTCTTTCGGGAAGAATATATATTGTTCGGAGGATCAAAATAATGTTTCGGCATAATTTATCGCTATTGATTACCGATATTATAGATACGCGCGCACGCGCACACATTGATTGCGGAAAAATATTCGCATCTATCTATTTTTCTATAACCAGATGTTCAATGGAACCTCATTTTTAGCGATCGCACGATCTTGGAAGAAGATCGCCTAAGACATTTTGCACCTATTTTCCTTCATTTTCGCGACAAATTCACTGTCCGTGCTTGCGAACTCGAATGAGAAGTGTTCAAGGAAGAATTTTACTCTCAAAGATTTTTCAACCTTCGTATTTTAAGCTCTCCGTGAAAAATTTTCATTCTTCTTTTCATTCTTCAGACACTTGGTACTTACATAGTATATATATTTGGCAGAGCATGTGTCAGAATATTTGGCATATGTAGCTATATACGTTCTTCTTTCCAAAAAGCCAAATAATATTAACCTTTATTCTCCGTACTGTTTGTTTTTGACATCTTTTAACTATACAGGTGAGTCGGCGTATTTTCGATAAGTTTATTAAACAAGTGTTTTAAAATATCTGAATAAAATTTATATACCTTCTTTAATCCTAAATAAAGACTAGAACAATAAATTTAAAAAATAATTTGCTTAAATATATTGTTTTATAATTATTCGTTTTTGAGAAATAGACGCTGGTAAAAAAATAACGCAATACGGAATAGGAATTAATTATATCCTACTGAGAACATATAATTTAATCTGATTGTGAGTTTGAAGAAAGAATTCGGAGAAGTTCGTGGATATCGCGTGAGATATATTCTAAATTTCGTTCATTTTTACGATGGATTATTTTACTATGCTATAAAGTTGAATAAAAAAATTAAAAAAGAAATATTCTTTTAGTTATTCTTTCGATCGTCACGCAAAGACTATTCATTTTTCGCGACTATGCTTGACACGTCCTTAGTTTGAAAATGAAAGCGGATTCATACGTTTGCGTGAACTTATGATTTCCGAGTCATAATAGTGAAAACTGACATATATTTTCAATCTACAATCCTGCTTCTTAATGTTTATTTTTTGTTTACTTTATATTATTTTATATTTACTTCATTTGCATTTGAAAAAAAATAAAGATCACTTTCTTCGGTTTGACATCTTTTCAACCTTATTCTCTCAAAGCTACCAACGTGGTACAAGCCTATTTTTCGAGGTGTTGATATTTATTTAATCCGTGTGAAAATGCATCGAGCAGAGAGTTTGGCGTCGCGCATCGATGCGAACGCCGTCTTATGACTTCCGAATCGGCGATCGAAAGTCGATGATCCTTTTATCGGATCGACGCGTGTATGCACTCTATGCCCGGCGAGGCTCAATGACTGAAATATATACGAATCTCGAGCCAGAGATGCGAATCCCACGGCCGAGAACGGGGATGTCGAGGGATTTTATATCGCGCGACGCTTATTTCGCGTCGCCCCAATCTTCTAGTCTCTCTCCTCCTTGTGCGTGCGAGTGCACACACGCGTTTTTCCATTTTCCACCCTGCCCGACAGAATAGTCCCGTTTGCGCCGCCGAGTGCTACAGCCACTCGCGTTCTCGCCACTCGATCTTCAATTTCGTCCTCGCAATCCGCGTTATTCCACGCTCTTTTTTCCGACTGAGTCGCGTACACCATCCCTCCCTTACTCTCGCACGCAAAAACCTTTCCCGTCTCTCGAATATATAAGGCGAATGGAAGGCTGCATCTCGCCATCTCTTTGCACCGGCATCATCATCTCTACCGCAAACCTCTGTGCAGTGCGCGGAGATTCGCGCTTCGTATTCAGCGTGCTCGCGTCATTTACTTCCCGACGAACTTCTTGCGAGAGGATCGAACATACGGAGGCGGATATACGAGACATCCCAAAAGTCGCGTATTTCTTCCGAACCGACTTTCAAATCTGTAGTCGATATCCCCTTGCTTAGAGGGGAAAGGGAAGAATTGCGACGAACCGTATATTCGTACGAATATCAAGAATTTACTATCTGATATTTAATGATGTATGATGACAAATAGTATAAATGTTACATGCATATATCCGCGATTTTGTAGCTAATAAGTATTGCGTATTGCGCAAAATTTCTGATTAAGTATAATTAAACTGTATCGTGATTTATTTTATACTTGTATGAAATAAAAAAAAATATGAATCATAATTCTTAATCTTACACAGCTAATCCATATAATAATATCCAGATCATTTTCCGCTATAATTCTGGACGAGCAGAGAGAAAGAAAGGAAACTGGGACGAAGAAAACGGCGAAAGCTCTCGAGAAGAGAAAGAATCCGCTCATTTCGGTAGCATAGATTTCATCTAATCAGCAGTGTCTTTAATACCAATCAGCAGTCGGCCTCTTGACTCTCGGCGAACGATCAGACTAATTACTGATCGGGATAAGACGTACATAAGTGGTGTAGCATGGTAATATGTGTGCGTGAATATACTCACGCACTTTCTTTCTCTTTTCCTTTCTCCGTCACTTCAATATTTTTTTTTTTTTGCGATCGCGAACCATCATTCTGCACGAGAAAAAGAGTATAAATACATGATATTCTCGAGAATATCAAGAAAATCGAAATGAAATAAATTCTTGATATGAAAAAAACTTTGATAGAGTATATAGTTTCTAATAAAAGTTTAAAATAAAATTATTGAAAGGAGACAGAAAAAACTTACTTTTCTGCTGGATCTTTGAATTTATGCAGTACACAAAAACGATATCTTATTCATATCCCCCTCAAGAGGATTTTTTCCACAATAAAAAAAAAACTACGAATATAAATTTTGAACTCACAATACAGGAAATTAGAATATGAATACTTTATATAACATCATGTACATAATTTAATGTGTTGGTAAGCGTTTTTTTTTTTTTATAGAAATAAACTAAAAATGTGCCGCGTTTTAACTTGCACAAAGATTTAGAGAGTAGATTTATTATAAAAAGCTAACACTCAGACATTTTCGAATGAAGAGAGCTTTATCGCGCTTATCTGAATCACGAATGGTTAGTCGCTCGCGCATCGACCGAGATTAGATGGTTACACCGAAAAGTAAGGACACCCGTAAGTTTCCAGCGGATACGCCAAAAATAGCTGGAATAAAACGGAATCCTCCATTACTGGATCCGCGAAGGAGGTTCATGTGGGGGTTATCTAAGCCTCCCCACCGTCGTTATCTTAATGGCACTTATTGTCTTGACGTATAGTACGTTTCTCTCAGTTTTCCTCTCTTTTTCACCCTTGCCCTCGCGATTTCTCTTTTAGTTCTACCTTTTCTACTTTGGCGCGCATTAAGCTTGCGAGGTTTGTGAGAAGACACGCTGCCGCTGATGCCAGTCGTTATCACGAAAGCTAAGTACCCGCCCTTTTTCTGTCTTTCACACCATCAAAGACATATATAAACTTGGCAGCGAATCTTTGTTTTCAGAATTGCGTAAATTGCACGCCAAAACTAGATAGAGCTAAGAAAGTGGGCTTAAACTGTATATATACATCATGATTTCATTAAATCGTATCTCGATTCTATTTAAATAAATATAAAATTAACTTTATAAATAAGTTGAAACTAAATTACGAATGAAATGTTATATTTGCATTCATTAGATACATAGTTTACAGAAAAATTTATTTTCAATTGTTATTAAAAGTTTTAGTATCGATATTTTGTGAAGGAAATATTTACTTTTTTAGAGAGATTTTAAAATATCGCGAAAATCAAGATTTATGAAATACAAAAGATTATGCCTTATGCTTATCACAATATTATCATTTCTATTATTGATTTCTATAATTTCTATAATTGATTTTATTGATGATAGAAGCTTCTACAGATATTATTTCTATAATTGGTATGCATTGATCATATATGGTACTTGATCATAGCTTGACGACAACCTCGGCTAGTTTAAATTCTGCTTTATGTGAAAATATAATAATGTTGTGTACTTATCAAGCATAGTATCGAGTATTTAAGACAGAGTAATATGAAGCGTATTTAGTAGCGTTCTTAAAACAGGAAATGACAAGGCGGATGTTGCCCGATGTGCTTCATCGATTGTATCTCGGATAAAATTTGAAAGATTCACACAATGAATTCGACTCCCAACGTTTACTTTTGACAAACATAAGCTTCTTTTTCCTTTTCTCCTTATTGTTTCCGATTTTCTCGAATGTTTCCGCGTTCCCGGACATTTTGCCGAAGACAACGCCGACGACAATGATTAATATTGACGCGGCTATATACCGGAGGTAGAGTCTACGCCGTACCTAAATTACGCGAACTTTAGTGCCCTCCTGTCTGCCCTGTCGGCGACGGGGTCCCTAAGGATTCTCTGGTTCGTTGACACGACAGTCAACGTCATAGGCTAGGACGTCGTCTCGTCCCGTTGCTTGCTAAGCAACGTCGAGATATCCTTGCCAGGCGTACTATGCTTCAGATTAAATTAGAACTCCATTCGCTACGTGTGCATTTCATGCAGCGAATAGAGAACGACTCATCGACGGTCATTTCTCTCTCGACATCTGTTAATACTATAAACTGATAAATCTTATAGTCAAGTGAGTCAGCAGACAGTTATTCGTCGTCCGAATATCTTTGAGCGTTGGTTTAGAGAGCGCCAATTTTTACGCTTATATATATGATATTTATCGTATCACATCACGCGCTTTTCCATTGCGTCAGGTGATAGTACAATGTATTTTTTTTCAAAGAGATTACAATAATATTACGCTATTCCTGCACGATTCTATACACGCGATTTTTCAGGTGTAACTTCTCTTATATTTCCCACACTCACACCCGCTTTACATTTATTTATATCGTTATGTTTCCTGTCGATAAAAAAAAAAAAAGGAAAAAAAAGAGAGAAGATTCACACTCTCCGAGGGAAAAGTTGGCGCGTATGAACGTAACGCGCGGGGTGAAAAGCCACGGGACTTATTCTCGGCGTTTTCGCGGGGCGATTTCCATATTGGATGACGGAGCCGGCGCGGCGCGAACGCGAACATCGATGCTCGGTCATTTAACGTGGTAAACGGTGCCTTCCGCGTTGGATAAAATACCGGAAAAAAGAGAAAGAGAGACGGAAAAGATACATCGGGGCGAGAGAGTCGGTGTGTAACGCGGAATCGATAGCCGAAGAATTACGAGAGACGGGGGAGCCGCGCGTGTGCGCGGCTGTGGAATAATTCAGTATTCTCGGCATAAGTGGCGCGCGCCAACGGAACGAACACATGCGATTCTCTGCCAGAGGGTGAACCTGCTCTAGAACCTGGCGCGTGGCGGAAGAGAGAGAGAGAGAGAAAGAGGTTCCTCCCCCCCCTTCCCCCTCTCCGCACTTTCTCCACACCGCAAAGCTCGTTAATTATACAAACGCCGTTCGTGCCCGCCTCGACACGCGGCTTGCTGACGCGAATACTCGCGCTTTGGCCGTGCCGTTTTGTTGCGCCTCGATAAGCGATAAGGGTGGGTGGTGGTTTCCGCCTTCCGATTCCGAACGGCCGACTGTCTCGATCAGCTATTTTTATCGGGCCCGTTGCGGTCCGCGCCCGTTTATTCACCTTGGACAAGCGGCAAATAGTATCGTCATGAGGAATTCCAGATCCAGTCTTGCGTAATTTAATTTTGTATTTTGAATTTTAGAGATATATTATTATTTTTAAATATTTTCGCTGAAAACTTGTTTATTATAAAAATGAAGATTTGATGTAAAATTTGATAATAAATATTTATTTTAATGTTGTTATATATAAATTAGCACTACGTGGAAGAGATCGTTTTCATTCTGTTGTTATATCGTATATGTAACGTATGCAATGAAATTATATATATATATATATATATATATATATATATATAGACGCATTTATTATATATTTATATAATGATCAATATTTTAATCACGAGTTGATGTTAATATTTTAACGCAGTCTGAGCATGTAAATTACGAATGCTGCAATTGCGAAACGAAACGCATGTTTTATTCAATCATCATTTCATTAAACAATCGTAACATTAATTAATGATCAATAATCCGCTAGTGAAAATAACAGTTAATTGTCTCGTGAAATAAACATACGCGTCTACACAAAGACGGATTTACACATACGTAGACAAATAGCGTGTCTTCAACGTACGTGTATTTAAAATCGATCAACGTATTCTAACGTGTTGAGCGTAATTGGAAATTTGACAAATACATTTAGACTCGTCCGACGAATAAATCGATGTGTCGTTAATCCGGAAGTTACTTGAAGCGATTGCCATTAATCTTTGCATATCGGGCACTGAAGTTCAGGCATCGGTGAGCGAATTCGGCGCGCACTTAGTTAAGGTTGCAACAACGCTCGTGAGTATTGCTCGGGGTGCTTGACAGGATCCACCGGGAAGTTTAGACTGAGTTTACCCGTTAATGACTGGGTACATACCAGAGGATGTGCTCAGGTACGCCGGTGGCCACGTATTCACCGATGTTGGCTCATCGGCTTCACGTTGATGAAGAGAGAACCAACGATACACCAAGCAAAGCGATAGAATCTTGTTAGCGGAGCCCTCCCTTTTTCGACGCGGCGTACACAGGCGTATCCAATCAATGCTTCTCAACGTAGTTTGCTGGTATACGTGATGATTAGGTTCCGATATCCGTCTGGTGAGTTTTAAAAAATAAAAAAACACTCCGCTAAATCCATGAAGATATTGCACGTTAATAGTCAATATCGGTGAATATATTTCTGTAGAAGAATAGATAATTAAAGGAGATAGTCGTAAACACGTTTTGTGTTTTTCTCGCTTGTATTTTTATAAACAATACGCGGAAACAGATCAAGATAAATATTCGCGTTATTGTGGATTTATTTCTAAATGAAAGATCTATGATAACAATTTTTTTCTGATAAACTTTATGATGTTTGTGTTTTTTTTTTTTTTGCAGATAAAAAAATAAAAAAAAAATTGACAATGTATTACAATATTTAATAATGCTTACAGGAAAGAGTCGTTATTGATTCAAAGGCTCATCTTATCTTCTCCGAAGTATCGTCGATTTTAATTCTGTTAAACTTTATTAAAAATATATCGCGCGCGACCGCGTGTATATAGGTACATCTGAACGGAATCGTGCCGTTTTATCTGTTGCAGTTGCATATCCGTGCGAAATCGCGCTTATTTTATCGTCGGTTGTGCAGCGCCGAGTACGGAAACTAACACAACAAGCACCAATAGCTTTTGTATCTTCGTCGACGTGCGCGCATTTTCGCGTCATTATTCAAACAGAATGAGAACTTTAATCGTGCGAACTTTAATCACGCGATTCCAAAATTATCTAGTCGATGTAGGGAGAAGAAGGAACTTTGCAGAGTAGAAACGAGGAAAAGGAATTGCTCTCGCGTCGCCATGATAAAGCGATTTTACTCGCACTTGACACTTGGGCGGCGGCTTTATTTGAGATTCTTCGAAGTTCCTAGGTCGACGCGAAGTAAGAGATATCGCCGGGATTCCGGAATATCGCATCTGTCTAATTAAAGAAAATGTTACGCGACCTTTATCACGTCAAAAGACACGGCTGACTTCATTTCGTCGTATCTTTAGCGATATTAGGCGAGGGAAAGATTTCGTCCTTTCCTTCGTGTTCCTCTTCGTCCCATGATTTAATCATTAAAAATTAATGAAGAATTTGATTAAAAATTTATTATACGGGTATTTAAAAAATTTTATTTTTTTTAGAGACGTAGAGATTTTTAAATGAGATACTCAACAGTTTTTTAATATTATTTCCTTTTAATATTATTTTAATTTTTCAGTATTAGAGAGGCAGTTAAATTGCAACCAAGTTGATCTAACACAGTGATAGTATAATCAATTATGTAAATTTAGATTAATTCTGATTTTTAGTCTGGAAGATACGAGAGAATCGCGTTCCTTATCAATCCGCGACGAATCAGACAAGCGCATTTAGCAGCAATTTAAATATGGAACGAGGATACGGAACTCTCGGTTTGCACGCGCTGCGAAGAAAATCGATACGACGTAAAGTATTCTTCTCGCGTAGCACGCGAAACACTGATACCTATTTGAATCTAATCGGCATAGGTGCACCAGGCTACAGTAACCGGGCCCGCGACACTTTCAATAGCGCTGGCGTTGCGAATGACTGCATCCACGTACAGTGTGCATATCGTATTCCAGCCGAGGCGGACACATATGCCCTGTACATAGGGTGTCCTAGCATTACGTGTCCTCGCTATTCTTTTCAGTCATTTAATCCTCGATAAATTCATTGATCTTCTTTAGCGAAGGTTCGATCGACGTTTTACAATATTTTGATCTTTCTCTTGAGATTAAATATATATCGTTCATTAAATATCAATTAGAAGCCGTTCGAAATTAATTTGAAAGCAAAGGATTTTATCTTCTCGTACATCTGGGAATTAAAATCCTTTAACTTTCAATCATTCGTAAAGGAATCATTAATATCTGATTGTTCACTTTGCTTTCCTTAACGATATCCGCAAAATTTGAGATATCCCGTAAAGAGATTGCGGTAAAAAAGATCCGAGCGAGATTTACGCGCGTTTTCGTTACAGAGTATCGAGTATACGTGTTCCACTGTCGGTTGTCGGAGAACCGATCCGATCCCGCCATCCGAATCGGTATTCCGGCGCGATTATCGATTTCTCCTTACGTTTCACGGTGATAAATATGTAGAAGTCCGTGTATTGCTTTATTGCAAATTGCGCTCACGCTCGCGGGAGTACTTGAATTCGAGATACCCCGGGCTCGATCTCGCGAGACTGAGATTATCGATTCGGCACCTCCGTCGTTCCCAGGTGGCGAGTATGCGAGCAAACTCCTATCTACTTTATGGCAAGCTATGCTTATTTATGGCATAGCTTGCTATAAGCGCGTTTAAATATTTGTAATAAGCCGATGAATTTTACTCAACGATTAATATTTTCTTATTAGCTTATGTATGTTCTTTGTCTTTAATTTTAATGACAAATTTCTCGATAAACTTGTATTGGTTTTTTTCTCGTAGGTTAAATAAATAATTTTTAATTTATAAAATAAACTATTTTAAAAGAATAGAGCAAGTAGAACATTATTTTATTTTATTAAAAAAATTTGTAATAAATATCTTGAATATATGAAAGTCGATCATTTTTTTTCTTTAAATTTCTAAATTATTTAAAAAATAATTACTAGTTAAAAAATAACTACCATCAATATCTTTAGCGTTTTATCGCATTTTTTTTCTACATTTAACGATGTCTCTAAACCACCGCTGTGGTTAATCGAGGATGTCGTTTATCGGAAAAGAGCCCTTTGAAAAAAATATTAGCCCTCTTAAGAGTAACGAAATAATTCAATTTTGATAGCGACGAGTCCGCCATCGAATGCCTGCCACAAATGATGAGGAGGGAACGCAGCGGAAGAGAAAAAGAGAAAGTGGTGATGAACGTTGCGGGAAAGATATATATAAGGGGTTGAGCGGTATAGACGAGGTTAGGTAGGCAGGGGCGAGAAGCGAATGTGTCGGGAGTTTGAAGCCCTTAATTGCTTTTTAAAACTTTCAAGTTCGAGTTTGGGCTTCTCTCGACGGCCGGGGTGGCTCGCCACCCTCCGACTCGCACCCTTTGCATTCTACTTAGGAATGTTCAATATTAGTTTTCCCTATCAGAGTTGTGTGCGAACGCGCGTTCGGCTAAGACGACAGGTGGACAAGACGGATGTCAGAGCGGAAGGGATAAGGGAAAAAACGGAGACGAAGCGTCGATAACCGGCCGTCGAGTTTTTCTACTTCAAGCAATTAACGTTGCCCTCGGCAAAAGCTACTCACAAGTATCGGTTTGTCTATCCCACGGGCATTTGGACTTGTCTTCTTCTTTCGGCCAGAAGCAAACTGCTTACGGGTCGAAGTTTCGCAATGCTCTTATCTTTTCCCTCTCCCTCTTTTTTTACAGAAAGGAAGATACTTCCGGCATATTTGAAAGTTACCCCAAAGAAAGCGAAGTTGCTTTCGCCGCGTCAAAGCGGAACGATTGTCGTCGATGTTGACTTGTGAATTGTTTCTATAAAAGAGGAGTCAGTGAATGTTTATGTTCGCAATTAGCAGAAATCTGTTGCAATGAGACAGTATATAAATCTAAATATTATGTTATATTTTTAAGAAATTAATAAGAAGGTTTATGTACAAAATAAACAATTCTTATTCGAATAATTTTCAATCAAATATTATTATAATTTTAATACTTTAATACCGTGAAAAATTATGTAATCTGTCATTTTTAAATTTCAACATCAATCTCGAGACGTTTCTTGAATATGTTCATTATGAAAGAACCATCTTTCACACAAATGGTTCACATCGTGCTCTCGCAAACCCTTTTTCCTTCTTTCCTCTCGTAGTAAAGATTTGAAAGCAGGGGCAACGGACAATATATTGAGCTTCCAAAACGGGATTTTCCGAGGAAGGAAGAGCACGTCATTTGCTCACATAGCAAGTGATATCTCTTAACCCAGAAATTGGGATACGCCCCTTAAATTCAACGACTGCCGCGCGACGTTAGCTGTGAGATACGATTTCTGGTGTAATACCGAAGTGGAAGAACAGAGTGGGAAAGTTCCAAGAGGGGAAAAGAGAGAAGTGGCTTTTCAATTTCGGAGGATAGACCAGTTCGCGTGCTCGACGAGGGTACTGAATGATTCCCATTCGTTATCCCTTTATTGCAACCCTTTTAGTAACGTCAATATCACATTGACCTTTAGATTTCAAATGGTGAACGTTAACCTTTAATTCTGGCAAGTTGATCTAACACTAAAATAGATGAGGGAGTTATATTTGGCTGCCAGAGAAATTTCTGTTTAATTCTGAATAATTGTTAAATGTGCTTAAATTATTTATAAAATGTGACACTACTCTCTTTCATCGTCGTTCGACACATTATTTTACACAACGTCAGAATTAGAACTTTCGTAGACTCGAAAGATAAAAAATCTTGAACAATAACTTTATTCGCTTCATGTGATAGAGCGAACTCGATTAATCGCCATTATAGAACCACGCTCCTTCTTTGATCAACCCCCTTCTTCCCCCACTTCTTTCATCCCTTCTCTTTCCCTTTGCACTCAACTTTAGGATTCTACGGAGCACGTGGCCCAGATCTTTTATGCCAGGGTTTCCAAGGGAACTCGCGCGCCATTTGCTCACATCGCGGCTGACATCCTTAACTTGCGAAATGGGATCTTCTGCTTTCTCTTTCCCCTCTCCCTCTCCTTTTCCTTTTCCTCTTTGACCCAACGACTATTGGAACGGATAATTGCGAGCTACGACTGCTCCTAAACGTAGATACGCAGGCAGGAGGGAAAGGACATCGGTGTGCAAAACGAACAAGCGGAAGAGATTTACGGCTCGTGAGAACAACGAACAACAAAGTTACTCCGTGAAAGAAACGCCGCTTGAGTTAGCAGAGGATGTCTTCGAATCTCAAATCCGTTCCGTTTGTCTTCTTGCTTACATCTTGTCCTGCAAAGTTACCTAGCCTATCTTTCTCAAACAAGATTCGTCGTTTTATATATCTCATCCATATATCTTACCGAGAATACAACTTTTTATGGAAATATATATCTCCGAGTTAAAATCTTTAGCAAACGCTTACACAATTCTCGTCTGTTAAAATTTACATTTTTTTTATCGTAAAAAAGTATAAAACTTTCCGAGTGTTAGTCACATAATTTAATGAAAATGCTAATTGATTAATGACTAAAGATTTCGTAATTCTGTTAGTTAGAGTGTTATTTGAAATTCCTTAAAGTTCTTAAATCACTTCTTCGCATTTTGCATAACTCCTTGTTATGATTTTATTACATCATACGTACATACACGCACATCCTCTTTACTATCCCGTAACTTCTTGCCTCTAATGAATATCTCTAATAATATTCTCGTGCTAATTAACGCAGCTTTATGTTTTCCATGGATTATATCCTAACTTAATGATCTCGACAAGCGGCAACATTCGTTCCCATTTCCGGGAGAACTTTTTCTTCTCTTCGCATCGTTTTTCTCTTGTCGACCTACTTAAGGATGCAGCAAGTTAGGTGGATCTTTTAAATCGGGATTTCTGAGATCGAACGCGTGGCTTACTCGAATCGAGAATGGTAGACTCGTATCTTACAATAGCACCGCATCCTTTGAACTCGACGATCAAGGATATTCACGAGCTACTATTTTTCTCGAAACACTTGCATAGGAATATATCGGAATCGATAGAAGGGAAGATTTTTGTTATAAAGATAAAATTTTTAGCGTGCGCGCGAATAACAAAAGAGCGTAATATAACTAAATTAATAATAATGTTTTATAAACGATTATAAATAAAATTTAAATTGTTAGACTTTAAATTAGAAATTTAATTAAAGCACCGTTAATAAAGAGAAATACAAGATCAAACAAGATCGGAAAAATTAAACTTTTTGCAATTAAAAATTATTATATTTAATATTATGAAGATGAAATATGAAGTTATGTCAGAAATTGTCCAGATGAAATATGAAATATATCAGAACTTGCTGAATTAATTACAAACTTTGTATGCGAAGGAAACACAGAGACAGAAAGAGAAAACGGAAGAGATACATTTATTATCCTCCTGGCAGGCTCAGGAAAAAAAATAGTGATAAGAGTCTTTAATGAGAAAGCGATTCAATAAAAATTTTATTTAATTATATACGTGTTTGAATTTCGAAAATTTAATAACATCTTTTTTTTTTCATTGTTTTATTTCTCGACACTGTAGAGAATAAAATAATATATGAATTTAACCAGAAATTTATTTGTTATTTATTTAATCCGCAAAGTTTTTATCTTTAATATTAAAATTGTGCGATTAGTTTTGACACATTCTTATGTAAAAGATTTTCGAAGAGAAAATCTGCATCGCAGTTGATAGAAGAGAGGACAACGAAAATGTATAATGTAGTCAAAGGACGTCTCCAGAATCGATCAAAGATGAATCGCGTGATTCTCGCCTCCTTTCTAACGCGATGCCCATTTTCTCTAATCGATTTTCTATCTTGGCTCCAAGAATCTTTCGATCCTGAGCCAGATCTGGGTCGCTCCGTCGTACTTATTCCCGTTTTCTCTTGATTCAAACGAAGACGGGCGCCCGGTTGTCTCCGAACAGAGTCTGAAAACAATCGTAGATGCACCGACGATTGTACGCGGTGGAGTTAACAGACAACGTGGGGTTTTTCCTCTCGAAAAGGGGAACGCTTGCGATTATCGAAGAACGTGAATGGGTAACACGTGAGAGGCTTGCAAATTCGCATGTCGATTGCGCGAGACTTCTGTGATTTCGTCGGCGATTTTTTTCTTTACGCCAGAACGTGTCTGGAGTGGCAAAGCGCGCTCTTAATCTGCGTCTCCGATATGTTAGTGGTAAAGACAGGAATCGATAACGATCGAGAACATGATGAATGCGAATTCTTGCGATATTAATATTCCCGGAGCAATATTTTGTAATGCAATTTAAGCGCTGTCATAAATGTCTTAATGTAATATGCTTCACATTTAATATGTAAAGTAGACATATGTTTATTATTCTGGCAATCTTTTTTTTATTATCTCATTGATAAGAATCCAATTAATGATTTTTTTATTCTATTATATTTATATATATACATATACATATTCACGTCATATTTGAAAAGTCCATTATTCGAGATTCTTTTATAGATTAATAAAATGAAAATAATATTAATTGAATTTTTATCAATCATTAATTAACTATAATTAATATGAATATGTATATGTACTTTTAAAAGAGCGTTCATTTTTTACATCGAACAAAAAAAAAATATATATATATATATATATATATATATATATATAAGTACTATAAAAACGAAACTAAAAGAATATTCATTCATTTTTCACATTTTCTTTTTTTACATATTTTAAATTTACATTTAATTATTCTTCAGTTTCCGTATACTTTGGTTCATATTTCATCCTATTAATAAGTAAAATCGATCAATGAAAGACTAAAAGCAGTAGAGAATCTATCTATCGTTGCTTGCAAACACATTAACGTTGAATACGTGCATATTAACATAAGCACAAAAAATAGCTCTGATTAACGCAAGCTTGTAAATCCGGTCGTACCACATTTATTTATTTTTATTCACGCAACTCGAATAGCGTCAATGAGTGACATTTTTTTGAATGCATTGATTAATAAAGCCGACGCGGGCTAGTTTTCTCAATCAGACGCGATTGTCCCGAAATGTGTAAGTGGCTCATTCGCGTGCAAAAGCGACCCCAAGTTTGGCGCGGTTGGACACGTGTACGCTTCGCGGCCAACCGCGACAAGCGGACACCGAGGGACATTGTCGCTTGTATTCGGTATATCACGCGGCCACCCTCGGCGGTCGCCTTTCTTTTCGGGGTGAATTAAATCGCGTATGCCCACAGCACGGCCACAGATCATTGACATGCGTCACGCCAAGGCTAATTCCCTATGCGAATTTAAGACGCCGAATAGTTTAGGCTTTTTTCTGCATTATATAAAAAGTAGACAAATCTGGACCTTTAATTGCAAAGTTGTTAGAGATAGTATTATAAAAAATTCCGTGTAAATATTATAGTTTAAATATATTATATAAATAATATATTATTTATTTATTTATTATATAAATAATATATTACTTACATAATATATTATATAAAAATTATATTTCTATTAAAAAAGAATGTTAACTTAATCGAAACTTACATTAGCGAGGGAAATTGATATGCGCGTACTTATATTTGTCTGAAATTTTAAGAAATGGCTCGCAATATAGTTTGTCTAGTGCAATTTTCGATAGTAAATTTTACGAAAGATTTGATTAAAAGACGCAGTGGAGCGCGCAATTTTCGGCAGAGGAGCCCGTTTATTCGCGTCGTATGGGGCCTTCTTTTCGGAAGCAACGATTTTTATGGCGACTTGGATATAAAGGCGGAAGCTCTTTGTAGCCTTGTTTCTCAATATTTTTCGACAACAAAAAGCGCAGAACAAGAGACCCGTTCCGTTCTTGACTTTGGGCTATCCTTTGTGTTTCAGAACGACACGATGCAAGTGGTTTGGCAATATCATGTCGAGGAGCCGGTATCAGCAGCAGGGGTCTTGCCCGATCACGGCGCAGTACGAGGCTCGAGACCATTGTATCTAGTGCAGAGGGACACGCAGCCCAGACGAAGCTCCCGTAATCAGGACGCCGAGCCGCCGCTAAAGATCTGGGACATTTTGAACAAACAGGTGAGTCGCAAAGTTTTAATCTCCTTTAGCATTTAATTTTTCGCATATTTATAAAACGTAAAACACGCGAGCGCGTACTGTGAGATAAAAATTAACATTCCATGCGATAAATGCAATAAAGATGTTACGTCGAGATAAATATGTAACGAACCAGCTGAAGAAAGAAATATTTCGTTTCGTTCTTGACATAATTAAAAAAGGAAATGAAAAGAGAGAGAACGAGAGCGAAAAAGAGAGAGAGAGAGAGAGAGAGAGAGAGAGAGAGAGAGAGAGAGAGAGAGAGAGCAGTTGGTGTGCACATTGCATTTATTACGATTCGCGTTATTACGACGGCACGTGACAAGAAACAAGAACAAAGTTAATATTCATCCCGACCGCGGAGAAATTCGCGAGCGCGAACAAAGACGATTAAAGAGTTTTAATTAGAGTTGGAAAGTGGATCTGCCATTGGCGTTGCGATATTGGACTCGATTTGCACGGAGGGGGAGAGCTTCAAGCCGGGTTCCATGGAAAGTATTTAAGATAACCAAAGTTACTTTATTCAGGCTTTTGCTGAGAAATTATCAGCGCTAATCATCGACGTTATAACTTGTTATTAACTCAACATTAATTTTAACTTGAGAATATATAATATATTTTTATACTAAAGACTTGCATAAAGACTGCAAAAAAAAAAAAAAAAAAGAAAGAAAATTCAAAATATTCAGCCTTAAAAAGTACTTACAGAGTTAATCGATGGCAAGAATTATAAAGCAATTAGTTTTTTAATTAGCCGATTAATCGAAAAATTATCTCGTTTCGGAGTTAAACTTCAAGTCGAAAAAGTCAGGAATTTTCACGAACGTAATAAAGAATGATTGCGTGCGCTATCGACATCATTTTGATGTCGCCAGGAACGCGGTAGATTATTCGTTTATTCGGATCCGAGACGCCAACGAGCTTTTTTCAAAACTCATCGTACGGTTCTGTTTTCGTCACTCGCGTAGACACGCGTATAGGTCACGTATATCGCGCGCACGAGATGGATGTTCGAATGCGTTTAGCGTGTTCGGCGGTACACGTTTCGTACTGGATTTTTATCGAACGCTAGCGGAGCCGTTGTTAGAGAGAGAGAGAGAAAGAGAGAGAAGACAAGGGAGAGAGACGGCATTGTACGCCGAATTTATGACGGCATAAATCTTAACCGGGTCACATCCGGCAAAAACTATTCGTTCATTAGCGTCGCCGGGGTCGTAGATTACGAGGTCGGTGCTATCGCTGGGAATCGGACAATGCTAATTCCACCGTCTGCCCTGATGCTGTTTATAGTTTATATCGAAACCGGAATCGGGCCACGCTCGCGACTCGTATTCCGCTCGTTGGCCCACGAAAAAGTGCAAGATCATTCACCGAACGGGCTACTGATAAACGACCCGGAAATGTCAGCCATGTAATATCGTTTGAGACAAGCGTGCGCTTCGAGGTTTTGGAATGTATTTGTTCCAAACTCTGATATATATTTTCAGTTTGTCGAATTTTACCATTTTTCGCGGGATTCTTGTGACTGTTCGCATTACAAGGAATTTGTTACAATCATTGTAGCAGAATAATCGAGATAGCAAGTCATTCTTTCTAGCTACATTTTTTGCATTTTGCTACACTTTGGCTCTTCTTCTTTTCCTCTTCAAAATAACAGTATGCGTTTGTTTTACTTTATTTAAATGCGGAATATAAAGAGACGGATAAAATTATTTAGCATTTTAGATATATACAAAGATATCAAAATAAAAAGTATCGATATCTTTTAAAGTATCGCTGGCTATCTCTTTATATTTCCGTATTTCGACCTACATGAATATCGCGAGAAAGTTCTTTCTTAACTTGGTTCACGAAAGTTGCCGAGCGGTCGAATAACTTTTGTATCGCGCCGCGATGAATATGAATAGAATAGTCACAAAGAAGACGGAGACTGGAATGAGAAGAACGGCTTTTCGTTGCGCTGTTCTTCTTCAGGTTTTGCGATACTCTGTTACGCACACGTTTGTTAAGAAATTGCTGCCAGTTTTGTTAGTTTTTACATTCTTGCTACATATTTTTAAATGCTGTCATGCTTCATTTATATGTTTTATTTAATCCTCATAGATCGTATATTTTTTTTTGCTCTATTTCTGATCATGTCTTGTCGCAGTTTCAGCTGTCTTTATAAAAATTTATATATATTCCTTGATATTTGTAGAAAATAATCACGTACAATAAAAGTTAAAAAATAAATTTCAAACCTTTTTTTATTGATTAAGATTTCGAGATATTCTAGAAAAATATCAAAATGATCCATATTCGATCTTTAAAATAATCTAAATATATCTTTAAATTCATTTTATTTAATTCATTTTATTAGATTAAAAAAAATCGTGTAGCACCGCGAGACTGTCGCAATTAATATTGAAAATTATTGCAAAAAATCTTTTGATACGTGTGTTACTTTGCGAGTTGCAATCAATCAGAAGTTGTCTCGGAGCTTGGAGAAGTCGGAAATGCGTTCGCAGCATTCCTAAAAATCCCTCCATCGCCCGCGGCCGTCAGTCAGACGTGCTCGACCGCAAAACAATAAACGCGCTCGTCCTTCCCGGTAATCTCGACATCGATAATTTCGCGTAAGGGCGTGGGAGAATCCGACGGCATGGCTCGACCGCTTAGGGCAGGAATCGATCGTAGGAGGGGATGCGCGAAAAAGAGAATCGTAATTTTCTCGAACACTATACGGGTCGCCCTTACGCCCCGCGGCGAGCAGTTTGAAACGACCTACCCGTCTCCCTTTCGCTTTCCCTTGCTTCTTCGTACTACTGAGATATGTGCGTTGCAACAACAAAGTTGCAGCATGGTTCCATTGATGCACGAAAGTCCGTGAATAATTCGGCAGATTATGTATCTGACTTGTAGATGGAAGGTGTACACGTGGGACAAGTAGCGCGACTAATGCGTGTAATTCTGTCGTAGAACAAGAAGCATAATTGAACCAAGTTATACAAATGACAAATTCTAAAAAAAAATAATATTTGATAACACTATCATGTATATTAATGAATAAATAAAAAATTTACACAATATTTATTATAGTGCATTGTGCTGTTTTTTTTTTTTTTTTTTTTTTTTTTTAAATAAAAGATATTTAATATGACGTTTTTCATATTTCATCAACTATATGTACGTATATCAATTTTGTATGTCGGAACGCTCGAAATATATATTGTATAATATACTCGACTGCAACTAAGAGATGCCTGGAATATAGCAAGGGACCATTTTGAGATCGAGCAAAATGAATTCGCACACGTACAATATGGCTTATGTACTGAGCGGAACATCTAAAGCAAGTAACGCAACTAACGCCGGTAGAATTCTTATTGTGTTATACGTGCCGAAAAACTCGCAACGCGTTCGTGCATACAATGCAGCCGGCCGTGCATGAGAACTGGCACAAAATAGTCGCGTGGCGTGGAAAACGCCGCTTTGAGACAGAGCGAAATGGGCTCGTATATCATAAAAGCAACTTGCAATCTTGTTACGTAAGTCGCACGCGGCGTCGGAAAATATGGTAATGAATTTCTCGTATATATTTGCGTTTAACTGCTCTTACCTTGTTGTAACAAACCATTAAACTAGTGTGTATGCGTTAAGTAGCCAAGTTTCTCGAATTTTCTTCTACTTCTTGTACTACTCGTTTCAGCAAAGAAACTTTTTACTTATAAAGTGGCAATTATTTTCAAAACACGGTGTATAATGCTCGTTCTCAAAGGAGAATTCTGGCGATATGATATCGTAACGTTCATGAGATCAAAATATTTCAGATGCTGTGTAATGCTTGATGTCTGATATTAATATTAATGTAAAATATCGCGACTAAAAATAGCACAGAAATTATATTCAATTTATTTTTTTTTTCTAATATATACTTTATATATATCTTGTTTATAAAAAACCAATTTTTAATTAAAAACTTTAATTAAAGTAATTTTTTTATTAATCTATAGAATTTATATTATAAAAACTTCAATCTTTTATAACGAAAATATTATTTATAATATAAAGTTTATACATATTCATGCTTTTATAATTTTGCCTGTGCTGTATTATCAGTCCTTTATATTTTAGTTTTTTTCACGTGTTTTAAAATACATAAATATATTTTCGTTCATGTATATAAATGAACAATTTTTCTTTCGGATATATACATAGAATGTCGTATTGATATTTGCTCGTGATTTCAATATCGATATTCGGAGTATCAATTGTACCAATGTAGTAGCTCTATCCGTTAATTTAGTGTGGAATTATACTCGCTTAACGAAGTACCATTCGAATTGCTGTGCAGGTTCGTTTACCCATGGGGCAAGACATGCTGCTCTGGTGCCGTGTCCTGAGGATGCCGAGCATTAATCACAAACACCACGTCGTGAAGGTGAGTTCTCTCCTCCAGGTATATAACCCGTTTACGGTAGCTCGCGCGCGCCCGCCGCTCTCCGACTTGATTAAAGCGAAAGTGGATGCTCTTGTAATGCCGAAGAAACTGCACGTCGAGTTTGCCGACTTGCCCCTCCCATCTCCTTTTCTCCCTCCGCTTCCTCATACGAGAGATATTCTTCTGCCTCGCGTGTTTTCGCGTCTCGAGATGCCTCGTCAAGTAGCCGTCCGATAAATATGCCGCGCAAAATGATAATCTAGAGGTTATACGATATTTTACATCAGACGATTAATCATAGCCAAGACGATGGTTTCCTTTTTTAAAAGCGCTCTGACATACTAGAAGGAAGACTTATTTCAATTTACAATTTTGCATTTTTCTTTACTCTTAAATGATATTTTGATTGCAAAATAACATTCCATAAAACGTTAACATGATTTTTTTTTTTTTTTTTTATAAATATATTTCGTTTTTTTAACCGAATAAAATTGTAATGAGTGTTATATATGTGTATAAATAAATTAATTTTAGAAATGTATTCCAAATGTAATTAACCACAAGCATTTTTAAAATATTCGTACATGTGCCTTTTATTGACGTGTCAAAAATATAAAGAAATAATATTGTGCGCTTCGTTATCCGTCCAGATATAAAAAAAGCTTTCGATTCGTAAGTACAATTATCGAGGCCGATCGATTAATTCGGCTATGAAATTTCATCATAAATGTACGACTGGGCGGATCTGTTGGATGGCAGGATCAATGCGGTAAGTGAGATCGTTTCTCCGTTCCGGCCATTCCGGTTTCACCATCAGCGCGATGACAGATCGATGCACGAGATGTCATCAATAAATGCGACAGTGATAAAGCAGTCGGTCGTAAACCTCGTATTACTACTGCGTATCGGTTCACGTCGATGGTAATACGTTCCATTTCGATGCAAACGCGTGCGATTCACCAAATTGCGTGTTAAAAATCGAAGTTGGGCCGCGACAACAAGAGCAGACAGTAAAACGCGTTTGCTGACTCGCGTTTTCGCGAATTTAACGTGGAACAGCGCGGAATATTTTATTGTCGACAGACTTGGATGCATTTTACATTATGCTAATGTTTTTCGCGCTGTTCCAACCGCTCTTCCAACAAAAATTAAGCCGACATAGTTATGATATTACCAACTTTTATTATACATTTATAATAAATGGAATTGGAAAAGATGTCAACATATTTGATCTAAAGGATTTTGTACGTGTAATAAATGCTATTTCTTTGCTCTAAATTTTATTTGAATATTCATTCATTTTTATTCATTCGAATAACGTCAAATACGAATTTTACGTCAGCAAATAATTTAGCCAAAAGTATTTCAGAGCAATTTCAAAGTAAGATTTTATGCTTTTCGAATTATATTAAGTGTTCTCCCTCGCAGAACACATGATAACTCAATCAAATCTCGGTCATATTTTACTCGAATTTTATCCATTTGTTAATTAAAGCGACGTAAAATTTAATAGCTATTGGAAATCTGGAATAAATGAACAACTATGATCGTCATTAACATGTCAATTAGTTTGTAAGAAGGCTCTCTTAAGAGAAATTATTTTATTTTCTGTATTACAATATATATATATAAAATTGTATTATTTTCTTTATTCTCTTTTTACTTTTAACTTTATCGTACCTTTACTTCACCTTGGTCCTCAGCATATTCACATCCGCACTCGGGAGTTTCCGAACAGAACGTCATTGGACTGGCTGATATAGTTCGCTCTATCTATCGCCGCGCCGGTCGACCGACCAACACCTGAATCTCGAACTCGATCGGACGTGACTCAACTACGCGATGCGATTGCGACTATGTTCCTATCTCGGGTCTTTCTTAGTATCCGGCGGAGGAGAATCGATTAGTGTTCCGTTTACGACAACTCAAATGCTTAAAACGCGAACTATCCTTGCACGCGTTTTACGAAACTTTTATTGATCAATGTATCCTAGATTAAAGAAGAGTAAATAGTCGTGATATCGGCAAACCTTTAATTTCTTGGAGGAACAAATTAAAATACAGCACGTTTTCTTGATACTAGAGCCAGACCAATATCGTAGGCCTGATTTTTTTTCAATTTTCCACTACAACAACTTTCTTTAAACTGCGAGAAATGACGTCTATTAAGGTGCGAAATATCTTTTTTTTTTTTTTTTTTTTTTTTTTTTTGTCGATGCCAGTTTTATCGAATATCGATAGTTAGTGACCAATTAATGGATTGATGTGTGTCTGTCTTGCTTTAAATATTGAAATAGCGAATATTCGATTCCAAACAATTGAATTAAATATTAGTAAATCAATATAATATCAACGAGTGTTAAATATAAAATATAATAAAATATAAAATTTTAAATAAAATAGAGAAAATTATATATAAAATATTTTCCTTTTTTATTCTTCTCGCACTTGTGGTTTCTTCAGTCAATTAATTTCTTCTGTAATAAGCGCGTAAAGAAATACGTGTTGTTTGCGAATTATTTAGACGTTGAAGAAATAACCAAAATGTGCTCGACATTAATTCTCGTTACGAACTTGTATGCTTGTTCTGTATTTCAGTATGAACCAGTTATTCAGCCGGGAAGCCACGAATACCTGCACCACATGACCCTGTTCGAGTGCCGTGGAGATCAAGCCGAATTGGAATCCGCGGCTGAAACGACCGGGAGTGTCTGTTATGCTCCTGATAAACCCGCATTCCAGTGCAACACGATCGCGGCCACTTGGAGTCTCGGTTCTGAGGTAACTTCGAAAACTTCACTTACACTCACACATGAGCGAATCTCGAGTACTTTCATTGTTGACAAATTTTGCGCGAGCAAAGCGCGTTTATTTACAAATCCGCGGAAATGTAGAAAGCGCAAGTAAAAAAATAAAAACGTCTAAAAATTTATTTTTATCGATTACACGTTTTATAATTGATCGCAATTGAAACTCTAATTATCTATGATTCTGTCAATAATGGAACTATCTAATTGTTCCTCAATTGTTATATATTATTAAATAGTATTACTAAAATTATATAATATGATAATTGATTAAAGTCGACATTCGATTAAAGCCTTGTTTCTTTAAAAAAACGTGTATTACGACATACACCAACAAATCTCTAATTTGGCGCTATATATATTTTATTTTTTCGGTGGCAATTTTTTTATTATCGAAAATATGCTTTTTAATACATAATAAACTCTAATATGTCGACTTCGATATATTATCAAACATTATGCACGAGCGTACAAGACACGTTCAGAGTTTCATGATAATTCCAAGTCCGGTGTAATGCATACCAATGTGAGAACAGGAATACCGCAAACTTGTTTCTTCGCAGTTATCGGTAATACGAATACCATGCGAAGTTGCAACTAATCGTGAGACGCGTTGAGATCTTATATAATGAGTAATTCAGTAATCTATTTAGTATAACAATGAATAATATTAACAATAACATTAACTATACACATAGTAATAAATATGTGTCAAGATTCGCGATGAATGTTGCATCGAATGCATTTACAATTTTTGTTTTGCATCATCTTTTCCTTTTAGTACTAAGTTAATGAATAATTTAAAAAAATACGACGATACTTATTTCGGCAATGTTATTTTATATTATTATAACGTTAGACAATAAATATTGAAAATAGAACGTCGAGAAATAAATATTGAATAAAATTTTCATAACGCCAAGAAGATATATAAAATCGCAAATTATAGAAATGCTAACATAATAAGGAAAGTTTACTAGATTTCAATTTAAACGTCCAAAGTTAAAAAAAAATCTCATTAATAAAATAAACATGTCTGGCGCGGATCGAAATTATTCGGACCACGTTAATAATAAATCTAGAAAGGGTTTATTAAAAATACCGCAATTACCGCTCGATTCCTCGAAGCGGTCGAATCGTTATCTCGCTCATCATCAGTATCGGGAAATTAAAATTAGCCGAGCGTAATTCGCGGTGTGCGCGCATCGCCAATAAGGAAACGAATTTCACGAGCGACAATTTCTGCATCGGGAGTCCGCGCTGATGGATCGAGGCGTATACCGATTATGGGGTCTGGTGGAGTACACGTCGCCAGAGAAAGGGGCGGCGGGATCAGACCGGACCAGATCGGACGAGAGCGCGCGGACCCTCGATCCAGAGAACCGGTGCTCTCTCTCGCTGCCGCTGCCGCTGCCGCGATCCTGTTTTTATTTACTACCTTGGCTTCTGCATAATCCATCGTTTCTCTTCTCTCCCCTTTCGCCGCACAGGGCTTTAATTATCCGCCGGAGGCCGGATACGCGCTCAATCCGTACACGGGGCCGCGCTACTACATGTTGGAGACCCACTACACGAATCCGCAGCTGGACGCCTTCATCAGCGACAGCAGCGGCTTGCGTCTCCTCTATACCGATCGGCTGCGCGCACATGACGCTGGCATCCTCAGTGTCGGCATCGACCCGAATTGGCGGCACATAATACCACCGGGCCAGCCTGAGGTGGTCTCCGAGGGTCACTGCATTGCCGAATGCACCGGTCAGACGATACCGAATAGCGGCATCAACATGTTTGCTGTGATCATGCACACCCACCAACTTGGCAGAAAGGTCCGCCTGCGGCAGATCCGCGGCGGCGAGGAACTACCGCCGATCGCCGCTGATACCAACTACGATCCCAATTATCAGGAGTATCGGAGACTCCAGAGACCAGTCAAGGTGTATCCGGTAAGTACAAGTCTCTCTCAACTCAAGCGTGCATATTATCATACGTTAATAACGCGTGCGTTGATGGAAAAAGGTGTTTTTTTTTTTTTTTTTTTTTTTTTCTGTCTTCTAATATCGTGCGTACTTTTTTTTCTCATTTACATATATAGTTATCTGAAGAAAAAGATATCGGATATTATATAAGGCTCAAGTTTACTTTAATCCTTGTGTCGAGATCCAATTTACTGGCAATTTATTAAACCTTGTCTTATCTATGACGATATGGAGCTAATGCAATTATAAAATATCTCCGATTAACGGAAGAAAATCTCAAGAAAAATCTCAAACTCTATCTGCCGAGATTTTTCCTTCGAAAGTAATCCGAGATTATATCCTTAAGCGCTTTGCGAGTAACTTACGTCCTTCACACAGCAGTCTTTTAATATATTCTTATTTTTCTGTTCTGTTTTTCCGCTACATTGCACGCCCTTCGCTTATGTTGCCGCGAACATACTTTTCGTTGCATTATAACCCGTAGCACGTATCAAAAAGTTTATGAGCTTGTTACAAAGTTTATTAACGTGCAATAAGTATAAGCTTTGATCACGTAAAGTGCCGACATGCTACAGACGCAGGGCATGAACCTGAGTTTAATTGTTTGAACGGACTTGAACGGCACGGTTTAAAACGCGATTACGTGTTAACATACAGTAGAAATTGTATTGTAACAAAATTCAATTAAAAAGTAACAAAAATTGAATTTATGATAATAAAAACAAATATATATGTATATATCTCACATTATTAATATTTTCATACAATGTAAAATTTTTTGGTTGGCACTACGAGGTTTTAAATTTTTAAGGCTATCTTATGGTTTAACGTTTACTTACGTTTACGTGATTTTTCTTTTTACAGGGTGATCACTTGGTCGCCGAATGCACGTACTCGTCCGAATCGCGGGGGGCCATCACGCTCGGCGGTTTAGCAACGAGAGAAGAGACTTGTCTGGTGTCTGCTCTCTATTATCCTCGCATTGAGTTATCTCTCTGCTATTCTTTACCTTCGTTACCAACAGTACTACATAGCTTGGGAATCCAGAAATTAGTACAGTAAGTTTGACATTTTCATTGACACGTAAACATTATATTAATAAAGAATTGTGTGGCATGGTAATTATATTTCTTCAAAGTTAAAAAAAAAGATGGATATATATGCTTATAATTTTACTAAAAATATATTTCAAATATTTTTATAATTTTATATTATTTTTATATTATTTTCATATTATTTTCTATTATATTTTTATATTATTTATTTAGTTCATTCATATTTTCGTTATCTAAAAAAATTATAATTTTGTTATAAATTCGGCTAATAAACCGTTTGCGCGAAAAAGAAATATTTAATAAACGCATTAAAACACATTGTACGTTGCTATCAGTTTAATGTCTGTATGCAAACGGTTTACGCGACGTTTTGCTCTCTGATTGGTTATTAAGGACAGCTCGTACGTTACGAAAACATCGGGTGTCATTAACTTAATGAGCGATAGTTACGTTGCATGAGATGTGCTGGCGCTACATAGCATCTACCAGATGCATCAAATAATTGTATCTAAAGTTTCTAAAATTAATCCAATTTTAATATCAAAGACTTAATTTTTCTACAATTATTTTTTAAATTAAAACAAGGTCGTTCTCTTACTGGTTATATCTAAAAATAAAAGATGGACGAGTAGAAAAATAAAGAGATTATGTGCCAAAAAAGTCACGTGATAAAATATAATAAAATAATAAGAAGAAATTAAAACTGCGCGAAATAGGAATATAGAAAAAGGAATATAAAAAATAAACGGTAAAAGACCTATCAGCGATTTGACGAGACGATTTTGATTTCTGCGTAGGGGTTCTAGTCCGGTAATGATCCAGGAGCCGCAGAAATTGGCGGGTATGACGCTGGAAGAGCGTCTAATCAGTTACGACTGGGAGTCGAACTTCCAGAGCTTTCAGGAAGCCACTCGCGGTGGCACGTTCAAACCACTGTGTGGCAGCAGCAAGGGTGCTTTACCCGGAACGGATAACCTGGAGGTGCATTATCCGCGCATTCTCAGGCCTTACGAGGAGGCCAGCGTGCCCTGCGCGAAGAAGCCGCTGCGGAACAAGCTGTCGATGTTGCTGAGCGAGGACGACGACATCGGCGCGCCAGTCGATCCCGACAGCGACGAGTCCAACGCGGTCGAGCGGGGTCAGCTGGTGCGTAGTAAAGTGTCTCGCAGCAGCGACGCTGGACCTACGGCCGGTAGTTCCTGTGGACGTACAGTGTCGGCAGCGGTGATCCTGGCCGCTGTCACCGTTGTCGCCGGCGCCGCATTCAGGTGAACATCACCGCTGGTCGATCGGTCGTTCGAGTTCACTCGGATCCAGGATCGTCCTGATGATCATTCGTCGCGATCGAATTCGCAGCGAATGATTCGCGATACCGAACAACAACAGCAGCAGCTGGAATGCGTAAGTACATGCCAATCTCAGCGACGCGTAACTTAGGCTTAGATAGGTATTATCGTTCTCCGACTGAACGCGCCCGGAATTCATCGAGAAATTCGAGCGGTAGTTTTTCTTTTTTTTTTTTTTTTTTTTTTTTTTGTTGGATCATGGTGAAATGATTTCTCCGGCATGATTAGTGGAATCTACGCGGATAAAATGACGATGAAATAATTGAAATTGATTGAGATTTATATGACATGTTTTAATTTGAGCGTATGAGTTGATAATTGGAGTTACAAAGAATAGTTTCTAGAGACTTGACACATGCGCGCGTAACGTGATGATTTCGCCAGCTTTCGATCGAGAATTATCGAATTTCTGCGAGTAGGAAAGGACAATTGCAATCACCATTCGGTGTAAAAATGAAACTTATATGCAAACATATATCATAGAAGATGTAGTGGAAATTACTGAATCCACATTATCTTGACATATAGATGTGTTGAAGTAAAATTATGGTAATTTTATATGATAACGTCATCAAAAATATCTCGTCTATCGCGATACTCGGTTTTACCAGCCAGAGAAACGTTAACTCTTTCTTTCTTGGTATAGCTAATATAATTATGGCTTGTGGAGAAAATGTCTAAAATAAGAAATATATAAATAAATCTAATGTAATGATTGAAAATATATATTTCATTTTCTGGAATGTTATTTGATCGAATTAAATATTCCGTACAGAGATTTGTGATATTTAAAGATTTGACTTAAAAAAAAGACTGTATTATCATATTTTTATCACGTATTAAGATAATAAATAATTTTATAAAAGCTGTAGATATTTTTAAGAGAATATCTATGAGAAGCACAAAAGTGAATGTACAGAGTATTTTTGCTGCGCATATTTAAAAAAGATTTTTTCCAGCATTTTTATTTTTGACATTTGCACATCTTTTTTTAAGTCGAATCTTTAATTTCTCTCTGTAATATTTTTGAATATGACGCGATCTCTTTTGGGATGAAGTTAATCAAATATTCATCCCATCTGAAAAGCGTTCGAGAGGAACGAGAGAGTTAATGATGCTGTGCTGGACGGAAACGGATGTGGATGCGCAGCGCGTTAATTTTGCCCGCGGTGAAACCGAGCGCGGGAGATCGGATCTATCGCGTCCTTGTTTCGCGATCGGCTTTTTCTCTTTCGCGATTTCCGCTCGCGCGCACTGCTGTTATACAATAGAGATTTTTTGCGATACAGTATATTTCGAAATACCCGAGTAAACGCGGAAATCCCACCGATCGATGGGAAATACCTATAAATTGCCGTGGAAATTTTCTCACCTGAAATTCTCATTATTATTTATATTCGAGACATTTGCGTGTATTCGGGACATCTGCCGTGTATTCGAAATACATGCTATCGCAGAGAATCTGTAATATCCCGCCTGCTCGGGCAGGACGATAGTAACAGGATATCTCCCGGATACGAGCGCATCGGCTGTGTCATACGTTGGATTCAAAAGTGTAAGTTGCATCTCAACGAAAAAGAATATACGCGGAAATAACTGATAATAACGGATAATAACGCGGCAGTTTTTCTCTATGTAAAAATGCATTTGCTATATGTATTCGATATGTATCAATAATCAAAAATTCAAAAAAATTTAATTAAAGGAGACTCTCTTATGTGAGTCGTGTGATTTATGTGTAATTATTTTATTTTATTCTTTTTTTTATAATATTGATTATATATTTTCACACAAAGAGTAAATAAATTGTTATATATATGGAACATACAATATATATTATGTAATTAGAAAGGCTACAATTATAAATAAATTGTTAAGGACAATTGCAAGTAATTTTATTTTTAATAATTTTTTAGATTTTGCATTTTGTATAATATTGTATGAAATATTAATTTACATAATTCTTAATATCATGTGAAAGAGAATTGATAATAATCGGACGAACTCGTTCCATAGATATGCAGTTGAATACATTGCTAGGAACTATATCATTCATTTATACTTAAGTTAATTAGTTCGTCCCGTGATCACACTGCCTGATAAAACTGCCATTCATTGTCGTCACCTAGCGTGAGCCATTTCATCATTATCGATTTAGAGATTACTGCCTGATGCAATTTTACGAATGCCTGAAAACTCCTTTTAAATCGCATTAAATTACATTTATATTCGTCTCGATGGTTAAAGGAGGAATATTTAACAACGAAAGAAGAGAGCATTAAAAATACCATTTATCTTTCTGTCGTACGACATTGCCAGCCGAACGAGAGATATCTTCGCAAATTTTCGCGGTTCTGTCGACAGAGCGGAATTATTTTAAAGCTTCTTTCGATGTACTCGCGAGAGTTTAATTGTTGGCTGTTTATTTGGTGATTGGGAACCGGTCGGGGCATTGCAATTCTCGCGAAAGAACGTTTCGCGAATTCTATTTTTCAGGGTACGACGTGTAGCCGAAGTTTCCAGCGCACTATTTCCTGATTTAATTTAACATACCACAAATTCAGTTGGAATACACGGTAAAAAAAAAAAATCGAAGCTTTCTTACAGAGAGAAAAATATAGAGTCAAATCTCGAGCAAAGGAGAATAAGTAAATAAAAGAAGATCAATATTTTTACGGCAACATTTTAATTTAAAATCTCATTAACTCTTTTTCCTATCAAAATTTAAAAAAAAATTAATCTGAGAGAACTCGTCAGAAGTGGTGTAGCGTACATTGTTTTATACGCGAGGAATGTACATTTTCAATTATGATGAAAATTGTATTCGCGCGAAATCGAATTTTTTATTTCTCGCTATACCATGGGGATTTTAAGGAAATATCAAAAGAGAGGAAATAATGTTCTGATAACCTTGGCAAGTCACACAATAAACTATATATGCTTCGGCGTTGATTGCTTTGCGCTTGCACGGTTCCCGTCAAAGTCTGTATATTTTGTTAATTAGATCGTAGCGATAGGAAAATGCGTTTCTTAAAATAAAGATTGTATAAGCATTGGTTGATTTGCACGCGATAGCAAAAATTTCATGCGAGAATCTAAGTCTTGTTACGAGAATCTCGTATTCGTAATCTCTTTCGTTGAACGTTTCACGCGAGGGTGTTACTTATATATAACCAACGTTTATATATATATATATATATATATATATATATACATAAATATATAAATAGATACACTATATAAATATTATACATATTTGACGACTCTTTGTAACATTCTGTACAGTTTATTACGTGTAACATTATTCGCGCGCTTGTCAACGCTCGTTATGATACACGAGCGATTATTTATTCTTTATTTAATGTATATATTATAAAAAGATTACTTGCGCGACTCTTTCGATACATCTTTCACTATTGTGTACACAACACGTACATACGTATACATACACATACTTTCTATCTATCTCTCGCACTTTCGAGATTTTAAACGAGTCTGACATAGGGACACTCGATTTTCCAACATATTACGACCTTCAACTATCAATCTTATTAATATGTTAACGATATCGAAAAGTGAATATGTGTTTAATTATGCGCTTAATTTGCGGTTGCTCAATATATAAGTTAAGTGATTTTGCGACATTATAATTCAGAGATTCTTGAACTTTGTAATAATGTACGACGAATCTTTAAAAAAAAAACTATTTAATTTTACCAAAGTCCTGTTTATATATTCTCAGTTTATTGAATAATAGGTTTGTTCTTTTTAGCTGAACTGGCGGCACTAGTTCAGAAAGTGTACACTAAAATGTTCGTTTTAGCGGAAGTGACGTCAGATGTTGCTATTTTTTTTATCAGTGCAGTCATATCATTTTCATTGTAGGACGCCATATTGATTACTACACTATTGCGTTTCTTTTATTCCTTTTTGTACTCTTGAACTTGTAAAATTATTGCAGTCCAATATAAGCACTATATTAAATTAGTGCTGCACTAATCCAGCTAAAAAGAACAAACCTAATATTAATAATAAAGTATCGTCATAATTTCAGTTATTATTAGTTGCATACTTCAATTAGTTGCACAATGCAAATAAATATAAATATATAACGTGCCTAATAAACTTGTAAACGTTCTCAAGGGCTAAATGAACGTATTGATCGATACAATCTGCATGGCGATTTGCATTCGATTCGAAAGCTTTTCTCGATAATTTCCATTTAAATGACTCTCGACTCTCGGATTTGTTCGTTACTCTATCTCATTTCGAAATCAAACGAAATGGAAGTGTCCCTAAACACGCGCTGTTACCGACTTCAATTTTGCGCCGAACATTAACAGAGAGAAAAAGAAACGAGGAGCTTTGTTAGCTAAAATCATTTTTGCATATTTTTATCAAATTCGTATTTTCGGCAAAACATTTTTTGGTGTTAAAGATCGGGAAGGATCTCCTCCTTCCCTGCTCTCCCTTCTTAGTATAGCGAATTCTCAAAGGCGTAGACGCGACTAATTGGTATCTCGCGGACACGTGTAGCACGTTTTACAATTTAATATTAACTGGTAATTCGTAAATGTGTCATAGAGAAATCTGTATGTGTAGAGAAGATCTTAGGGCAATCGAATGGCCGTATCTCAACCCTTAAGCAGTCGCGACAAATCTCCCCGAGTGTGTCTGACAATATTTATTTAGTTGCAAATATAGTATAGTAAACATTTATTACACGTAAATAAACTTTATTGACAAAATAAAGCCAGGGAGAATTAAAAAATTATATATAAATCTGTCGTAAGAAATGTGATGTATAATTTTACAATTTCTTCTCTCATTTAAAGTATGATTTATGAAAAAATTCAAATTTTTTTTCCATATCTTGATCCTATAAGTATATATATAATGTATAAAGAATTATTCGCGAAGTTATGAGAAAAACGTGGATTTCCGAGTGCCATCGACTACTTAAGGGTCAACGAGCAGCACGGAGATCATTCGTTCGTAACCACGCTGTACTTATCGAATCGAAATCACTGAGAACTGCCAGTATATATTGCTTTATAAATATTGTGTTTCGATTGGACCCGATTCAACGGCGAGGACGGGGAACTATATCCTGGCGATGGAATGCGATCGGCGTTGCCGGACAATAAATCCGCGTACGACGTCGCCTCCCAACGGTATGTAGTTGTTCGGCCAACTATTTTCGATAACTCACGCTACGCCGGACAATTATTATGCAAAGAGACGGGCACCGCAGAGTTTTTTTTCCTCCAATAATCCATTATATTTGCGAACGTGCGAGTTTCCGCTGCGGAGTTGCTCGATATTTTCGAGAAATTTAATGGTTTCAAATGGAGCACTTGTATCGACCATTGATTTATATTAAATGACAGTACAAGATGAGTGACATTTCTTCAAAGTTTTTTTAATTATCCGAGATTTCATCTTTCGAAATAAGATATTAGATATTGATCAATGTATAAACTATTCATATACATATTCATATGCATGAAAATGTATATTTGCGAGTATCGATTACCGATGGGATTCGACTGCGTCGCACTATTATTCGGCACATCGATATAATTTTCTCGAAGAGATCGCACGCGCAATAGTATCATATTACATAAAGCACATGTAGCCGTAGTCAAAAATTCCGACTAATCGATTCGACCGAGATTCCACACTATTACTTTCTTTCTCTCCTCGACTCTATCTTTTTCTCCACTGCGTGGATTTTTTCCACGCATAATTTAGAAAACCGCTGAATATATCGAATATATGATTTTTAGCTTTGTCAAACGGGCTCGTAATAATCGTTGTGCGATGAGCGAAGACGATGCAATATTATCGTCCTTGCTCCGAAGAGTCGTTATACGTCGTCAATGATGCGCCGACGTCGACTGTCGAGGATCCCGACGAGATCCTCCGTCGCGGATTGTCGGCGACGTGGGTGGGTGCTAAGGAACCGCCGGTGATATGAACAGAACAATCAAGCAAAGTCACGAGTTAAATGTCCTTTAATAAACTCAGATAATTATTACGTTAGGTAATGATAGAGCGACGTGTTATTACGCTATTTATACTCGACGATCCGATATCGTAGATATGTTAGACGATCTTTATTTTTTTTTTTTTTTTTTTTTTTTTTGTAACGATTGCTGGCCTTCACCGTGTCTTCGATAACGTAATCTCGGTAATTAGAAAAGAAGTTTTTTGAGATCTTTTCTCTCCCAGAAATTTTATTTTTTTCTAAAATAATAACTTGACATTTTACACACAGAATCAATTTAATGTCTTGCTCTTATAATAAAAATTAATAATGTATAATTATTAATATATATTTATTATTAATATTTCTTTGATGATTAAAGATCTAAATCAGATTTTAATTTGAAATAATTTAATGTAACACGTCTGAAGGAAATTAAATTACCAAGTTGATATTTTCGAGGCCTATTACGTAAAATATGTATGAAATAACGGTAGAGATAGGATATCGTCTCTTTTTTTTTAAAGTAACATCCTTATCGCGACATCGGAAAATCGAATTCTGGGACGTCTCGACACCGAAGCCCTTCCACCCTGCACCATTTCCAACAAAAATGTTTATTCCATCGAGAGCATATATCGAATCGAATTCGAATGGATATGATTTCCGTTTTGAAGTGCGCGAAAAGTCGGTCGATGTCAACGTCACGTAAGCTCGGAGAAAACGATGGTGAAGGCCGGGAAATCGAAAATGTATATGTACTGTACGTAGAGGATTAGCGGTGGCTGGCTCGAATTTTGCGCTCTTTGTTAAAACAGGGATGAAATGTATGCGGCGATCGGAGCGATAAAAATGCATAAGCGCGAGAGTGCATTTAAGGAAATCGAGCGAATAGCGTGTGCGTGTACATATAGAGTGTGTCCTGTATATAGTTTTAGATTTAAACGACGTCCGGAGAACCTCATAGGCACTTTACTACACACTCGATACCTATTTCGGATAGGGATGTGGCTGAAAAAAAAAACAGCGTCTTATATCTTTATAATAAACATACACACACACACACATACATACATACATATACACATACACACCGAGCGCCCTATCCTTCCATAATGCTCTTAGATTTATACCTACCCGATTTACACTCGATATTTACATCTAAACTAAACGCTACACTATCATCTACACTGTAACAAATTGTATTATATTTTATATATATAAATATGTAAATGTTTTTTTAACATATGTGTCTTTTATTGATCGATCGATCATTGCCATTCCCCCTTTATCCTTTACTCTTTAATTGATTGATGTTTAGAGAATACGTGCGTTTCAAATTCTATGCGTGCAAAAAATTTATTTTATTTTGCGTCAAATTATATATATAGTTTAATAACAAGTAATTCATGATTTCATCATTTTGTTAAAATTATTTTGCATTTTGTTTTATTATTTTTACTCTACCGTTGATAAACACTGACACTCATAATCTTATATCTTATATATCTTAAAATTGTTTTATATCTCGTCCAATCATCAGATAATTGAGAAACTTTGATGTATATAAAATTTTTATTTTTAATTTATGTATAGAGAATTAAAATAAATATAAATTATTTTTATTTTGAAATTTTCATTTCCTCTAATTATATACAAATAACATTTTTCTGAATAGAAAAATGATTTAAAAATATAATAAGAAAATAATTCTAGTTTTAAATTTTATTGTACGATGTATTCGTACGATATAACCTATTGATTAAAGTTAACGCAATCTCTGTCATGCGCCTATTTTCAAATGGATATATAAAATATATCAACTCTATGCGTTAATAAAACTACAATTTATCTACATTTCATTAAAATAATCAACATAATGAAGAAATAAACCAACATGCAGTTGAGAGGTAAGTAAATTTTACTTTCAATAATTAAAACTGCGCACAATGTTACTTTTAAATTTCAATTTTTTATAATTATTAATTTTTTTATATTTCCTAAAAGTAAATTTAATTTTATGATCTAAAATTTTATTTTACACTTAATATCCTTACGTATTTTAATTAGTTTTATATATTATGTATGTTTAACTTATATCTATTCTTCTTGTCAGTAATGAATTTGCTTTTTGTTGCTTCTGATTATATATATTCTGGTTGAATCTTTAGTCGGAGATCGAAAAAAAAAGAAAATTTCCTTTCATAGCCGATTAATTATCAACTTTGGCAAATAAGTCCTGCAGATTTTTCATTCATTTTACGTTTATGATCATAAGATATTAATCGTTTTTTAGGCGTGCATGTTATCTAACAAGTTGTAAGATAAATGGTCATGTATATTTAGACTATATCCTAGCCCATACATTCTAATCCTCCCCTGGCGAATGCACGATCATTTACACCGATACATATCTTAAAACTGGACTTCCCCTTCAAGAAGCCTCCAGGTAACTGAATCCTTTCACGTCAACGTCCCAGCTCGTTGGGAGGGTTTCAGTAAAAGCAAAGAAGGATGCAATATAAGTATACTCTAAGAAATGCACTAAACGTAAATTAATTTGTTTTCTCGTTACACAAAATATTTTCTTAATTATAACTGATAATAAGTTTTATATATAATTAAATATTAAAATATACAATACAATTAAAATATAATATATTTAAAATATAAAATTATATTAAATATATATTAAATATAAATTATATTAAATATAAAATGTGTTTAATTTAATCACAAATTAATTAAAATAAACAGCTGATACAACTCTTTGATGTTATTTAATCATTTAATCGATTATATTATATCGATGCAAATGTGCTTGAATAAAAGAAATGCACGAATCATCAAGAAATAATTATCGTTTGCATATATGTCAACAGAACAGTAATGTATAATTCCTATCACTTTAATTTCTATTTTGAATAAATAAATTGTGCGAAATATTTGTTTTGATAAATGTTAATTATCATCTTGACATACGTTTACGAATCTTTAATCATAGAATTAATTAATCGTACGAGCTGATAATCACTAATTATTTATAAAAAGTTTATAGAAAATAATCGCGACTAGGCATACGAAGCGAGAATTGTATTGCTTAAGATGCATATACGTTGCGATTTAGCATCAGAAGATGTTACATTTGAAATATTTTTAAAGCCGAGATTAAAAGCATATAATTTTAGCTTTCTCAATCCTCTTAATTTTTTACTTTTATTATATATGTATGTTATATAGAAGCAAAGAACAATGCATCATTCAAAAATTAAACACGTTCACAAACTTAAATGGTCGATAACCGCGTGAATGGGCAATAACAGTTGGGTTTACCTTAATATTTTTATCAAGCGCACCTGCTTCTCGTTCTACTTCGAGTCACTAATTTCCGGACGGCAAAGTTCTCGCTCTTCTATCATCATCAATTTCCGCCGTCTTCAAGCCATCGACCGGCCGTATATTTTGGACGTAACGCTTGCTAACTATTTTAACAATACTATTGAAATATCGATACTTTTCTTTCGCTCCAGTATTTTCCGCTTGACTCTTCTAGAGAAAAATATAATTTCTCTAGTATATGTTATAACTGTATATTTTTTATATAAATATATCTGTTTCTTAAAAGAGAATATTAATGATTCATGCTATCAATTATGCACAATAATAATCGAATTATCTTTTAACTCTCGAATATTTCGCGAAGAAACTATTTTTAATCGAATATAATAGTTACTTTTTGATTTTATTTCAAAAAATTTCCTCTCTCCAATATTTTCAAACTTTCGAAATTTAATATCGTCTCTCAGGTATACTGAATATAATGCCAAAAGTGAACGACACAAAATGCATGTAATCACGAGTAAAGTATGAGGGAAATAAAATATCTGACGTTAAGACAGCACAGCTATCGAAGGCAAGATATTGATACTCTGATGATCTTGAGTTATAGTACATATATGAGCATCCGCAAATCCTACGTAGCTTCGTTGGACGGAAACACGTCGCGCGGACGTGCAGGAGCGATAAAATAACCATGTCTAACAAATCACCCCGACGGTTGCCCGCTATCGAGTGTGTGCGACGCAACTAATTATACGCGCGTATATTACTTGCGGGCGACCCGGGACGGCAGTTCGGCTGCCGCTGGCAGTTTCAATTGCCGTCGGACGAGCTCGCCCGTCGGATTACAACGTGGATTTACCCAAGGCGTCCGTGAGAGTTCCGATCCATTAATGAACAAGTTCCTAGCAAGTTCGCTAATACTGGCCTCCGCATCTAACGTCCGCCACTTAATCAAACTTGAACGCGTCCGCGCTGAACGCAATTGCATTTTTTCCATCCACTAACAGGTACTTCGTACCATGCATACGATATCATTAACGACAGCTGTAATTTATTAAATTTCGTTCAGCATAATCGATACTAATTATTAAGTATAATAGATATCGATAAATAAATGTAATATTATGTATTGATAGAGTATGTTCCTTTCTTTCTCGCGTATACATGCGCAGGAGAATGTGTATAGAAATTGTAAATGAAATTCATTGCACGGCAAATTCGAAAGTTCACATTCGATAGACATTATTGTATCCAATGCATAGAGATCAGCGAATATATTCGATCAACGAATGAGAGGAAAGGATAAAATAGAAACGATCACAAGTTTCGTTTTACGAATTCGGGCGGGACCTTCTTAAAACTTCGACCGTTGCATGCAATCGGTGAAATAGGAAACGTCGAGAGTACGTTGGAATTATTATACGTTCGATATTCCCTTCTCGAGCGAGATTGCAATAGAGAATTCGCGATTGTTTCAGATTGTTTCATTTATATCGCAGAGCTGTGTGCTTCATTATCCCACCTAGGAACGACGTAATAACGAGGCTTTTCGCGAACGAATCGACACGAACGAATGTCCCGGTTGACACTTCTCAGCTCTCGTCCCACCGCCGTGTAAAATGAGCCATTATTACTTTTCTCAAGAGCAAAGTTAATTAAATTTTGTTACTAAAAGCTACGGGTAATTTAAAGCCAGCATCGCCGATTGAAAACGACGAGAGAAAGCGAACTGTTGCCATCTCTGTCGTTGATTGTTTTCCCGGGTCGAATCACGATACTCATTTGGCACAAGCTGAAAAGCATTAGGGAAGAAAATAAATCAAGAAAAAAAATATTACTAAAATGATCGCATTGGGAATTGCAATTGTATATGCGACTTTCGGTATTACCCAGAATATATAGTGGCGGGTCTCCAGATAATTATTTCGATTAATTTATTAACGATGTTATTCAAATTGTATTAAAAAATATAAAATATATTATTCTTCATGTTAATGATGATTTAAATACTCCTATTTGACACGTTTATTTTTATTTCTTAAAAAAGATTCAAAAGTATACATGTACATAGCTAAAAAAAAATAAGAAAAATTAAGCTTTTGAAAAATACTTGACATCTTTTTATACAATTAATTAAATGTTAAGTATTTGGCAAAATTTTATATTGCACAAAGCATTATATATGTATATATATTTTAAATATATATTGTGCAGCCATCCATAATTTTACACGATAAGCATAGTCCTTGTATTCTCATATCCTTTACAACTTCATCGTCCGACGAGCACGTCGTTTCATTGAAATAACGGACTATCCCACTTTGCATGTGGCGAGGCAACTGAGATTGCATAAGTTATGCGAGTTATCGCGCGTATCCATAAGGGGTGATATGTCCCTCGAATGCGAGAGGTCACAGACTCGAATGCGCCGCTCGCATGTAAATCTGCTCTTCTCCCCGTCCTGCTTCCGACCGAGCCATGTCCGACTTTTAGCTGATAAAGTGCCCGTTGCTGATCTACCGCCCCGATTCTACGCGGTTCTACGTTTCTGCAGTAGAACTTCGATCTTGAGAACTTTCCGCTGCACGACCGACTCACAAATTTATAGCTTCTGGACAAATTTGTCTTTCCATAATGAGCGTTCGATCAATTCGATCGTTCTAGTTCGTCCTTTGAGACTACTCTATTATTAGATTCTATCTCTAAAGGAACGGCGGAGAAATGAACGATTCTAGTCGTCCAGTACGATAATACCTTGCAATTTCCTTTTATTGTAGTTTGATTACGTACACACACACACACACACACACACACACACACACACACAGACACACACCCTCGTATATAGGGACGTGACATTTAAAACGGAAAAGTTTTTTTTTTCGGAGTACGATTTGTTTGAAATTTCAATCAAGCATTGAAAAATCAAATAAATTTCTCGATAAGTTACGAAAAAATTTTAAAAATATCTCAAAAGTTGTTCCGAAAATCGATATCACACTAATATTTCTTATCAGTATCGTTTCTTAATCAATAATCGAATCTATAAATTTGAATGCTTAGGTTCTTTAACTGGAAAAATAATTTTTTGACACAGAAAAATAGACCAACTCGCATCAGTTGCTTTTTATAGAAACAAATGCGTGCTTGCACAAATTGAGAACTGAATAGAAAGCGGCACACGTATTTGGCGAGTAGTCGCAAACAAAAACACCATGATGTTTCGAAAACTGAAAGCAATGTCTATACGTTGCTTCACGACATAGAGTGAAATACGAGTCGCATTGAAGTGAAACCGGCATTCGCAATTCTGACGTGTTCTCCTGTTTTCTGCTTTACATTTTGCGTATAGAGTTACATGTAAAATATACAAAAGTTACGCACAACCCCCCTATATATATATGAAGGTGATATTTCATACTCACTATCTTAAAATAAATATTGTATATGGTTGAATTTATATTTTTTTTTTTAAAAAAAGAAGAAACTTTAATTTTTGAGAGAAAGAAACTTATAAATTGGTATTTTTTCAATATTAATATCAAAATGTAAAATGTATATGGTTAAAAAAAATATTTTAAAATATATTTAAAAAAGAATTTATTCATATTTTGACTAAAAAATGCTTTAAAAATTAATGTATAATTTTTCACAAATTTTAAATCAATATAAAACTAGAAATGACAATTGCAATCAAATTTTGTATTGTTTACTCAATTATATGTAATTTATTAATTATAACAGAAATTCAACATTTACTTGTAGAAAGAAAATGTTACGTATTATAACAAAAGATTTACCTCAACTTTTAATTATTTTAATTGTTTCTTCAACAATTATGTTTTTAATTAAAATTTATTAAAATTACCTTTAATTGATCAGTATCAGTCAGATTTTTTTCAAAAACTTTAAAAAGATAGTCTATTTTTTTCGCATCTATATTATTGGCATTGGCATATTTTATGCATTGCGGTCAGTCATACTTGACAATTAATTTTGTTCCTTCGTGGATTCGTGTATACTCGCATATATCTCTGTGTTCTAAGAGAAAGCAGAAATACTTGTTTCTCTTATTTTCTCTTCTGTTCGTCTCGTTGCTCCGCAGTGGGATAGCTCAAGTAAAGTTCTCTGCATTTCTTTATTTTGTCCCGAAGTATGATCTCTCGAGAGTTTTGAAACTGCAGCGGAATGGCAAACTTGCGCCTGCCATTGGCAGAAATTAATGAGATATTTGAAAGCGGTTAAACTTCCACGCAAAATCGTCGACTGCTCCTTTTCCGTGTAAATTTAAACATGGTCGAGCACTCTTAAATCGATGATAAAGCTAAATGAGGCTCTTTACAACTGCATCAAGTAACTTGGGCTTAATTGCATTTTGTAACTGCATAGCGCGTTTATTGCAATAAATTTTTATTAAATAAGTGACCGGTCTCTCTCTCTCTCTCTCTCTCTTTCTCTCTCTTGCAACATAACAATTCTTTATCTGTATTAATTTATATAGATAATTAGATTTAAATTTTAATATGCGTTCAAAGAACCGAAGTTTGTTGCAACTTTTTGTCGCATTCAAGAAACATTTCTGAACGACAAAATATTTTATTTTTGACACATATTTCTCAGTGTCCAACTTTATAATTATTTTAAAATGTTGCATAGAGAGGAAACTATAACGTCCATTTCAAAATGTCTGAAGCATACACGGGCGGACTGCCATGCCTGAAATTCGGGAAACACGTCGATCGTCATAAATCTCTGTCGCGCAAAAATACTGACTGGTAGTACAATTTGCTCGCAACGCCATTTCTCACGCTGCTTTGCCTTGTATATCGATGAAAATTTACAGCCACTGGCACTCTTCACTTTGTTTGTCGGCCTTTTTACCACTTTTCCTTCTCAAGCTCTGATACATTACGACGACTTTATATCATCGTGCACGATATCACGGCGCGAAAAACTAAACCAAGAAGTATCGATTTCGTCTATGCATTGATTTAACGAAACGCGAAGTTGCATAAATATTAAATAGAGAATTTATAACAATTTCATATACTCTCGTGGTAGTAGATTGCATTAAAAATTTTATTCAGCGGTAAATTTTCAGACTAACGCAAATTTGAACAATTGACAATGCAACAGGTACTTTATTAGACATTTCACGCGTTTTGAAATAATCAAATTGAATTTTATTTTTCTTGATTTTTAGAAATCGCACGAAAGTTCTAAATTCTTTGAGAGAGAGTTTTAGGAAGAGTAATTTTTCTCCTGCGTAAGGTATCGTCCACTTTTGAAAATATATAGGTTGCATTATCTTACATCATGATGAAAATGGTAGCAATAAAGAGAAAGTTACTTTATCTCGTTAATGACACAGTTTTAGCGACTCGTTAAAACCGCGAATAAAGAAACTAGAAAAATTGCAGAAAATGAGTTTGAAGTGAGGATAGCGCTTTAGCAACGAGAGAACTCTAGAAACTTATAATTATCCAAAGCGTTTTCAGTCCCAGTTTCAGCAAAGCTCGCGAAACGCTTATTCTCCCTTTACTTTCTAATTATTTATTTGCACAAAATTATTAATTTTTCATTATCTTAACATTTTACTGAATTTTATCTTTGTATGTAGTTTTATGTTTACGGATTTGAGTTTCTTTAAACGTGTTAGAGATACAAAAAGTTTCTCTGTAAGTTTTTCAACCATAAAATAATCTCTTCGATTATTGAAAATGTTATTTTACATTATAAACATAATATTTTAATTACTATATAATTGTTATACATTTAATATTTTTTATATATAAAAAATTATAAAGCACACACACACACACACATATATATATATATATATATATATATATGAATTTTCGAAATACTTTCAATTTTTCAAATAATGAAAGCATTTACTAGGTATTTTATGCGCGAAAATTATTTATATAATCATCTATATATGTTATAATAACACGTTATCTTTCAGAAAAGATTAATAATTCAAATCTCGTGTTTCGCAATTAGTTCATACAATCAAAGTGCTCCGTTGTATCGCGATTAAAATGAAATTCCGTAATGTACAAACAGTAATGGTTACAATTTGATCAAGTATACAAAATCCCGGCGTGCGGTCGCGCATCACGTTTACAGGCCGCTTTTTCTCCGAGCTGGGCTACATTGGACAGCGCGGCGCCGACGGGCTGTTCGATGCGGCCGGAATATCTCGTCGCTGCGGTGGCTCGCGCGGGGAAAAAGGGCCGTGTGGGGTGCGGAGTGCGGAGGCGGGCGACCGGGAAGGGCGCGGGAAAAAGTGCGGCGAGGGGAGGGTGTCGAGTTGCCAGGGTGGCTCTAGAAATTTATTAGCGCCGGACGCACTCAGCCGCGGCGCGTCACTGTAAATTAACAGCAAACAGAGAAACGAGATGACCCGCCCTCGCACCCTTCCCCCTCGTTCATCTCGTCCCGTACCTCTCATTCGCCTCTCTCACGCTGTCCCTTTCTGCCTCCTGTCGCTTTCTCTTCCACTCGGTCCATCGTCGACGAGCTGCGCACTTGCGTTGTGTTTGCCATTCCCGCCTATTCGGCTATGAATTAAAACATAAATTTCAATCAACCAGCGAAGGCATTTACGTGCCTCCTCGTCCGGAATACACGCGTACAGAGTGTCCCGGAACCGCCACACGTTCGTTGTCCGTAGCCGTACGTACTTTAGCACGTAAAGTCAATCTTTTCTTAGCTTTAGTGGCAAGTCATTAAATGTTACGTAAATCTCTAATTTGTAATTTTAGATTTAATATTTCCCGACCTTCTCAGATTCTCATTAAAATTAATAAAGAAATATTTTGCTTTGATATTTTTTTTTTAAAACTTTATGGGTCGAAATTTTTAATTTTGATAAGAGTTAAATTACGGAGTCAATATTATCCTGACGATCCAATTATCGTTAATTTTCATACTTTTGATATCCGAAATACATATGATTTTTTTTTTTTCTGTTGTATCGTCTAGTCACGTAACCGTGGCTGTTAATTGCGTACAAGTATGAGCATAAAATAAAAAGTGCGAGAACGTGCGCAATTATGTGCAAACTTGTGCCGATTAAAGGAAATTCTTGCTTCCAAGATGACGTTATTATGTAAACGCTCAGATTTTATGCCAGTGATAAATATATATACGTTTAATACAAATCTCGAAAACTTTCATATTGCTCAATTGTTGAATGAGAGGATGTTTATTCAAGATATGTATAAAAAGTTTTGTATATGGTGTAATAACGATATATTTTCATACAAGTTCTCGCATTTCTCGCGTTTCCGCACTACTTCTTCGTCAAATATTCTTCGTTAAATGTTATCTAATAATAATTAATGAACATTTTTAAAGTCTAATGTGGATGCATGCGCGATCAGTTGTAATTTTATTTGCCTTACTGATATTTAACATATAATTGCATTTACAGAGCCAAATATGCGGCGCGCGATTTATTGATGCGTTAAGTATAAACTTTGCGCTTGAAATAATAATTATAACAATCCAACAATACTTTGCCAGAGAATTAACTATACCCTATATGCTACCTTTGATTCGCATTTTTAAAGCCAATTATAAGCTAATTATTTCACGAATTATATACCGTCCAAATTCGTTCGCCGCAATAGCGAACTTTAATCAATACGCGATCGCTTGTAATGAGTTAATTATTCCCTCACTCGCGATAGAAAACCATTAGCAAGTAAGCGCGCGGTATATTATTATCGGCCCCCTGTCGTTCTATTAAAGCTCCGCCGCTTTTCCATTAATTAATGCACGCGGCACACATACTGATCGCTGAATTTCGTCATAATGTAACATGTTTAATACTGATGGAGAAGTCACGTGGGCGAATAAATCTTCACAAAGTAATCACTTACCTAAATTATTAACTACGATTCTTATTTATATCGCACTTAACACTCCGATGGTTGACAACGTTAATGTTTAGAGGATCGAGTCAGGATTTTTTGCGTATAATTATTTGGAAGAAAAGTTACATCGTCGGATCAATTCTTTCCATTTAAAACGCGCGACTACTTCGCTAACTGCGACGTGGAAAAACTGGCTCATGGAAATTAATACCCTCGGGGCGTTTCGCTGCGAAATACATTTCTCCGCTCCCTAAACTCAGTTTATAACGAGTGCCCCCTGTATTTTCTACTTCCCACGCTTTTTCTGGATGTTATTTCTTTACAAAACGGGCCAATTTAACATCCTTATAAGAAACGGCGTTCCTACGTCGAGCTGGAGCTATCCGAAGAAATGTTACGAATTCGCATTCGCTTCTGTGTGCACGGCCGCCGTTAATGCGGTGCAAGTTCAAAGTGTTTCGGAAGAAGCATGCGAGAGAGAAGAAAAGGATGTTGCACTAAGCACCGTACGGGAGTACTGAAGAGAGCTTTTAAGAGCCGCAGTTTGTACCTGTTCCATTCTGCTGCTATGTCTTTCTTACGGTACTTCAGTTCCGAGATTGCATTAACACTTAACGCCGCGTTACTGCAGAGATAGTATGATAACGTTTTTAAAACCGCTTTTGTACGAAAAAAGTAATATTCCACACGGATTTCATGAAGTCATCTTACATTAATTATTCTGTTTTCTTTTAATTATTAACACTAAATTTTTAAAATTTTGTTACTTACGGTAGTCATTAATATTACAATTATTAATAGATGCGTATATCTCTCTCCTTTATACATGTATACATATATTTATAGAAGATGAAAGAAATTTATTTAACAGGTGGTCGCGTAAAGTACTTTATTTCTTATTTATTAATAACTCATCTGTCTGTCATTGTTGTTAATTGAATAATTTATAGTAAAATGAAACAAAATTTTGTTTCACTTTTTTTTTCTTTGATAAATACATATATTATGAAAATAGAAAATAATTTATTGATATACTCTCTCTCTCTCTCTCTCTCTCTTTCTCTCCGTAGGTATGTATATGTGTGTGTGTAAGATACTCACATGATGAACCATGACATCGTTTATACCGCGTAACTGCATCACTGCCTGTTCGAGGACAACAACAGCCTTTTCCAATCGCCTCGTTGGTAAAGATAACCGGCAAAGCAACGGCGGTGGGTAAATATACGTCCATGTTTTCGTTCGTACGAGCCACCGCCGTCTCGTCGTCGTCCTCTAGACTGGTGGTCCTCGCTCTCTCGGTCGAGGGTGAATGAAACGGAGTCTATAGAGCACCCGGGTCCCGACTAAGGCGCGCGGCGTATCCCCGATTCAATCAATCCTCATTGTTTAAAAGTGCTGGCCACGATACTACTACACACACACACACACACACACACACACATATATCCGAGCTTTCTACCGCTATCGTTACCGCATACACGTAGTCCCGGCGGCGAACGTGTCGTCCCGTCGTCACCCAACGGGGTTGGGTTTTTTTTTTCTTTCCTCACTTTTCACTAGTCCGTTCAGTTCCAACGGCGAGCCCTGCGTTTCGAGGGGAACCGAACGGTCGACCTGATCGTAGGACCTGTTCTTTCGACGTGAGTTACATCGACCGCGTCGCCGCATTAATTACCATTAGAGAGGATTGCTCTAATTCCGCCCCCCTTCCCCTCGCGCAACCTCCGACCGCGAGCCAAAGGAACACTTGACGGGAAATTCAAACTGCGGAGGAAATCATGCAAGACCGATCGCGGCTGGCTAGCTAGCTAGTCTACCGAGCGAATTTATTACGGTCACAATGGTCGCTGACTTTAGCATTTTTTCGTCGTTCGTAGATTCCCCGCCACCTGTACCGATGGCTCATCCCCCGGTGACAGTAGGTGTGGGTTTCGCATGACCCGATCGTCTGCATTTCGATCCGGTTGGCAGTGATTGAACGTGTAACGTCGAGTGCGCGCTTCTTGCTCTCTCTCTCTCTCTCTCTCTCACTTTTTTCTCTTTTACCCTTCTCTTCCTCTCGCGACCGGATACTTTTATCGATAGGAAAGATGGATCTCTCCCCCGGACGCTGTTTTTCCAGCACTCTTTATTAAAACCAATTTCAACGGGCTGCGGCAGCTCGTCGAGTTTTATGGACGGCGATAAGGAATAAAAAGATAAAAAAAGTGTGGGTCGAATTCGGTTTGACATGATATTTTGGAAGCTGATAGGATAAGCCGAACAATTGTCGGTGTCATGCTATTCTCACTAGTAAGTAAGTAAAGTCGATTGGCGTTATTAATTGAATTGATCGTATATAATTTAAGAACAAAAATTAATCAAATTTTTTAACACTAATATATTTAATGAAATATGTGCTCGAAATAAATCCGTCCTACAATTATCGTCGCATAAAGACGTTACATAAATTACGAGCTGATAAAATCTTCAAGTGTTTAAGAAACAGCACAAAAAATTAGAAAAAGAGTATAAATAGTATTGTGAGCAAAAGTGCAATTCGCGAAAGCGATACTAACATATTTTATATCAATGGCGCGATAACCGTCGAGGCAATATTGTGTCTGAAAATCCGTGTGGAATTAACTCCACAGAGACAAGAAAGTATGTATGTAATACACGAACTGGTCGGTGGAAAAATTAAGAGCGCGGTAAATCATCTCGAACAGTTTCGGCCCGGTCGCTTTCATTGCAAGTGTACTATTTACGACGCATTCTCACCCGCCGGGCGCTACAGACTCTCGCTACAGACTGCTGGATGGAGTTTCGGGTATTACATAGCGAACGCGCATCCGAGAGTTTCACTCTATTACGAGTTTTAACGTGGTCGACAAGCGTCGACCATTCGCGAAAATAAACCGCGCCACCCGTTCTCTCACTCGTAGTCGCACCGCATGCCTGGCATTATTGAATGCACCTATCACGTACGCGTAAAGCTATTACGAGAGGTAATTACCAAGGCGCAATAAAAGTCTATACAGCGCGAAAGTGCGCGAAGTCTTAATCATTTCAATGTGTTTGCCACATTTCATTTAAGAAAGAAAGCTAAATTCTTCACGAGTCGTTCCCACATATAAAAGTATGCAAGAATAGAGTTCATGGATTTTTAAAAGCTTTCTATTTCACATATTTTCCTGAATATCAAATAAAAAGACCAAGTTATTATTATCGTGTACTGATATAACAATTATAAGATATATGTCAACAATTAATCAAGAGTCCATTGTGCGTCATTATGCTTCTATGCATCGAGCATGCAAGCTTTCTCGTATTATACATGAAGCATATTAACGTTAATTGGCAATCAGTTCACGTTAGCGTAAGGTTAAACGCGATCTTTGTACAATGCGTTAAACGGAAATCCGCTGTGATTGCAGTTAAATTCGATGTACCGATACGAGTCAACCGACGTCGATATACTCACGATTGGGAAAACTTTTATCGAATCCGGACGAAAATACGCGGAGCGTTGCGCAATTTAATCCCAGTTTTGTCGCGGGCTCTCTGCCAATCGGATTAACGGCATATAAACGCGACAAATGGCGTGAATATCGCGGATGCTACATTATGCTGGATGCGATGGAAAACCATTTGCATCAATGATTAATTATCCCATTATGTGTGTGAAATGGTTTATTGCAAATTTCATAAAGTTTATGATACGAGATTATTCAAAGGCTTTTGTTCTCGAGTTTATTTTTACCATAATACGAATATTATTAAAATTTAATGAAAAAACCAGAATCAGAAAAAATAAGAGAAAAAAAGGTAAAAATAAGAATTAAAAATAAGATAAAAATAAGGGTCAACTTTAAAATCTTTTTCTTTCTCTCACATTTTGATTCTTTATTTTTATTTTTTTTTATCTCTTATTTTTTCTGATTTTAACTTTTTCATCAAATTTTAATGATTTTCGCATTACGACATGATTTTTATTTAGAGAAATGTATTTTTTATATTTTGTTTAATTTAATTAATAATAGATATAAATAAATGATCTAAACTCAATTAAATTACACAAAAAAAAAATTGTTAATTTTTAAATAATTATTTAAAAATATATAATTTATATTTAAATAAATATGATTTGAATAAACTTTTGTTTCTAATGAATTTACCTTCATTATTTTACTCAACTCTGTCATTTCGTCTTCACCAACTTGTTTATAATTACATAAAATGTCTCAACGTATATACATGTACATAATCGTGACGCAGAAAGCACACGTCTTTATTTTCTCAAGAGACTATATTCTCTCAAACTTATATATATCCCTGATTTCTTTCGTAATCATCAGGCGGAAAATAATTGCGCGAGACGAGCAGCCATTTGTCTCGCTCGCTAACACCCGCAGCGGATACTCTAATTACGCGCAACGTATTTTGTTATAGGACATTCATTAAAATCCCGCGACGTCGCGACGATTAATTGACGCGCGACGAACCCGTCGGTTATCGCGAGGGGTCGACTTTATAACGACTCCAATCGAGAGAAATTCTCCCTCGAAGAGGAAGATATATTTGCCGACTGGCGACGGCGAATTAAAGACCGTGACACATTTGTGAAACGATCGCTTCGGGTGCTTCCTCTCGGTGCTTTTTTTTCCCCCGGACGGCGCGGGTGTAAAAAAGAAAGCAAACGGCCCCTGGGTCGCCGAGCTTCGAAACTTTCAAAACTTGCCGAGTGATGTGTAGCGTCCCGCTCGATCCATAATCGAGGAAAGTTGCCTTGCCTTTTTCCTCGAGCACGATCGTGCTCTAGCGGAGAGTTCCTACGTGAATTTACGTGATCACATCGTAATTTATCATGTTCCTGTAGTTATTTACAGGTTACTTCGTCGTAGATGATCAACGCGCGATTACATTGCAATTTATCGCACACATTTTTCTACTTTTTATAATCAACACTCAGCGCGAGTTTATTAAATTATATTTTCAAAGTTTCGAAAACGAGGACTGTATAACAAGATATTTGTTTCTAGTTTTCTTTATCTCGCTTATTTTTGTTTAGTTATTTCTTCATTTCTCTTTCTTTCTCTCTCGTTTTCTTTCATAATATTCTAATGCAATTATTCTAGTAATAAATCATTATATGTGATTTCATTTCAACATTGCAATTAAGGAATAAAATATCAAAGTAATGTTTAAATTTAAATTCTATAAAATCCTTTTATTCTATTCTATTTTATCCGATTCTATTATATTCCTTGCAAGGTGTGCTTACTTTTCGCGATCGTATACAGAATAGTTCTTTCCATTGAAAAAGCGCGAGCGTAGAAAGTGTGAATGGTTTGTTAGTAACCGATTACCTCGACTTACCTTACAATCATGACGCCTCTTTCAAGCGTACTCTTTCTTCGCGTAACTGATCGACTCGCATGCCGACTAGTGAACTAGTTATCTTCAGTTACCTTCAGTTATCGCGGCAAACGGCGAGATTAATGGCTGATTCGGCGATCTCGAAATCAATTCGTACTCGGGTCCTCATACGATCTACTAGCGAGCGAGTATGTAGAGTTAACGCCGAGTCAACAGCCTGCACGTTTTGTGGTGAATCCTTCTTCACGCGAACCGAAGAATCCCGTGCACTTCGTTAATGAACGCCATTTTGAAGTGACGCATGGGAGAAGGTTTAATTCATCATTAGCGCCACGTTAATTGGAAATGTTCCTGCCGTTTTTGTTTGATGAGAATTGAGCGCGAGCGCATACGATCGAGTAAAATTGCTGTAACGGCTCATGTAACGTCAAAGAGAAATGATTAACGATATAAAACGATTTTAATTAAATTTAAATATTTAAAAAGTAAACCATATATTCACAGAGTTTAGAAAAATTAAATTTAAAGTTTAAATTTAAAAATTTATTGAACGACTGATCGAAAATAATAGAGAGCTAGAGTAATAGATTTTACGAAAACATTTGCTATGTTACACATCCTAAATTCTTTCGCGTTACATTTATCATTGTCAATAGCAGACACGCGATACGATTTATTATAAATTTAAATTTTCAGACAATGTTGGCAATCAATGCCCGATATGTTATATTTAAGATAACCAGATAAAAGTCGATTAAGTGAAATATATCTTATGACCAACTCTCTGTGCTTCATCGGGCCATTTATTAGAAGCATGAACCAAGCATGAACGAGGAAAAAGACCAAAAACTATCCTCTTCTGAAAAGAGCACTGAGATAGAAAGACTTGAATAGGCTACGTATGAAATGATTAAGGGAGATAGCGGCTAGTCCCTTGAAAGGGTCGGATAAGATTATAGGTTCTTTGATGGGTATAATACTTCCTCGCTGCCTCTTTTCTTAGGTCATTACATCTCATCCATGTCTTCTCTTACATTATAGAAAGACGTGCAGGTTTTCTGTAAAGATGTAATTTACGGGTTACCAATTTTATTCACACCTTATATTATACGCAAATCGCTATTGCTCATTTTAATAAATTTTTACTCTCTTGCTTACGTATAATTTTCAAAATATCTGAATAATCATTAAACATTCAGCAAATATCAAGGGCAGTTATAAAAACCTCTTTTTTGTGTATATCAATATTAAACTAACATAATTTGAATAAAATAATAATAATTTAATTAATGCAATATTTAATAAACTAATATAACGAATGTCAAAGAGATGAACCACGTTTATTTCACAACTGTCATTTTCTCATAATCATTTTGTAAAATAATTAAATTCTCCCAACTGTTTCCCATAGTCTTCGTAAACATGAACGTAATGTAGAAACTCGTTATGTGCACGTTTCAGTTGCGAGTTGCAGACATTGAGTTGCGAGCTTCAACGCGCTGATCGATGACTGTCGAGCGCGAACGCGGCGGGACGTCAGCTCTTGAACTTTTTATTAAAACCGGCCGGGGTTAACAAGAACGTTCGCGCGAGTGTGAAATGCGCGGCACCCTTAAGTCAAGCGCGAGGAAAGTACGGTGCACAGGGCTTACAGACGAGAGAAGCATGAATGGGGAGATGAGGATTTGGGCGAGGGTCGAGGAATGGAGAACAAGGAAGAGAAAAGTGAAGTGCAGGGTGATTTGCAAATTCCATCATCCCTCGTCGCATTAGCCCCTCTCTCTCTCTCTCTCTCTCTCTCTCTCTCTCTCTCTCTCTCTCTCTCTCTCTTTCTTTCTCGCTCTCACACCCTCCCCGCTTTTCTTGATCTTTTTCCCCATTTTTCCGAGAGTCGCGTAGAAAAACATACGCAAAGTATACGTATGTATACATATCTGTATGCGCATGTATTCCTTCGTCATCGCGGCGTGATTGTGCGCAACAAAAAGACGATTTGCGGCTTTTCCTCCATCACACGAATCTTGAAGAAGCTCGTCCGCTTTATGCGTACAGATAACATTCCATTCAGATAAATCTGCTTTTGATACTGCTACCCGTATAGAAGATAATTTTCCCTTTATGCCGAAAACGGTGTCATAAGACGACGATCCTTCTCGAGCTCGACCGAAACGGGAGATTGTCACTGATATACGCGATTTAATCTCGCTCGCAGATAATCGAGACGACGATTTTAAACTACGACTTGAATTTCTGGCCAGATGTTGACGGGATCAGCGCCACGATATTTAATTCGACGAAACGAACATAAAACTAGGACGAGTAAAAAATTTAATATTCTCCGTCTATTAATCGGAATAATAGAGCCGGAAAGTTCGTCTTTTTACGGCAGACGCGTGGAAGAATTCGCGCGATTAAGTCCAGGATGTCTTCTAGATATTCAAATAACGTTCCATTTTAAGAGCGTGAACGCGAAAATAAAGGACCGTGTTTTTAGATCAGATTATGAGATGCGTGTGAAGCTGAAAACCGAAGAGTGAAAATTATATTCGTAAAGTAACGAAGCGAACGAATTCTGACGTAAATAAAACTACAGGATTTTTTTTTTTTAGCTCTTCGATACAATCAGTTTAATTCTGTTATTTAAGCTAATAACACTTAAACAGAATTTTAAAGCTAATAAGTTTTAATGAGAGAGATTTTAATGATTATTTAAAAAGAAATAGAATTAAATGTTTTATCATCAAGTGAAATATTTATATAAAAAGTGTAATTAGAAATTAAATCTCTCTCTATATATATTAAAAAAATTAATTATAAGAATACCTAATAAGTATCAAAAATTAAAAAAGTTTAATAAATAATGATTATTTTCTAACTTTTGCTAACAAATATCGAAGCTGAATTAAACATTAAAATTTAATCCTGTGGAACATGAATGATACGCAAGTTACAAAAATATCTTTTATTTGTAAATTTGTTTGGGTGTATTCAACAAAAAAAACCTATAAAACTTATTCCGAAAAATTTCCACAAAATTCCTGTGTAAGCATATATTCTTAGGTAATAAAACATGACTATTGTTTTAAAAAAAAAATACCTCTGCGACTTTGGCAATTCTAAGCGTGACCGCGGAGAAACAAACATACAGGAAAATCTCTGGTGGAAGGATCGGCTTGGTCAAATTGCACTTCACATACGCTTCCCTTCCTCCTCTTCCATCGTGTCATTTCCTTTTCTGCTGCGCTACATCGTACGCTGCAAAGCAACTGCACACGTACGGATAGACGACCCGGGTTCATGCAACACCCCGGGCGGATTCTCATTGCTCCCCCTGACCGTTCATTCAAGCCTTTTATTTTCCCGGTTACGTGTACACGAATAAACCCTATCCCCGGGTGGCATGGTCGTCGAGAGAACCGCTCCTCCCGAGCTGACCCAATTTTTCCGTTCATGACGCATTGTCCGCGCGAACAATCGGCTCCTCGCACGTGAATAGCGTAAATGCCGCGAATCTATAACGCTTCGGAAAAACTGGATTATGCATATACCGGACGGTCTGCGTCTTGAATATTTAAACTACTTTCTTATATAACTGTTTATATAACTACTCTTTTTATATTTTACAATAACAAAGAAAAATAAAATATTTCTACGTATGTTTACTTGTCGTTTACTTATAAATTATATATCAACTAGTATAGAGTATATATGCGCGCGCGCGCGCGCGCGCGTGTGTGTGTGTGTGTGTGTGTGTGTGTGTGTGAGTGTATACATATATTATATATATTATATATTTCCATACCAAAGTTCTTATTAAATGTCTGTCGCAAAGGTATGTGAACTGCTGACATATTACTTTAAACATAGTTATTAATTTATGATATATATTTATAAATAACTATAATTATATAATGCGCGTCATTCATATATTTTAATATCTTTTCAACTATTTTATTGTTTTAGTATACTTGTGTTGTTAATTATGGTTTCTTATTATTATATTGATCATACTTATATATATATATATATATATATATATATATATTTATGTATAATTTTTAATTCATTTAAATGCCTTTTCATTTCTTCTTTCCTCTTATTTTTACTTAATAAATAATTCAGCTATAAAGATGCGTGGATAAATGCAAAATGTCTGCAATGCAACGAAAAAAGCTTCGAATTTCGCTACATTTTATTTATTTAGCGCATTTATTGTTCCAAATTCCAACGTTTTTGAGCCGTACATACATTGTTTGTAATTTGCTATTACTTTATAGAATTTTCTTAACGTTCACGTGCACGGGTATTTCAGGTTCCTCCCTCGTTTACCGATGGCATCCCACTGGCTTCACTCACCGAAAGCATTTCTCTCCATCGCATTTTGGGAGAAATGACTTCGCCCTCTAATTCCCCGCGTGCGCGCGCGCGCGCAGCTCTCGACTTCCTCGTATTTTACACGCCGCTCTGTATGGCGTCTAATTAAAGTTTAAAGGAAATGTATAATTTCACCGAAATTAACTCGGAATGCGCGTTCGTAACGTTTCACTTTGTTACATTAATTGCCTCTACCGCGTCACGATACGCTAATTAATATCTACTGTACACATAAATTAACCACAACCCCGCAAATAGTTAATAGCTTAGCCGCTAGCCCGCAAGCCTGGCTAAAAATAGAATCTAAATTTGCTCGCGTGCACAATTTACATCTTCGCGATGACCGATTACATCGCGTCATTGCGAGGATGTAAAGTGCACTTGCTGCAAACGCAGTAAGTCAAAGCCGCGGAAGATTGCGCATAACGTCATATAATTTGCATTTGTGAATTTCAACGACAATATGAAGCCTTTCATTTCGTATAAAGTATGAATAATCCCGTTTAATCACTACAATTATAACGATGAAAAGCCTCTTGTAATTTTGTATGTACACATAATTACACACACATACATACACACATGTATATACATGTAATTATTTATTTATTACAATTTTGCAAAATTTTATATATATATATATATATATATATATATATATATATATATATATCAATGATAATTTATATATCGTTTTATAAAATTTATAATCTGACACAAAGATATTAAAAGTTTTGATTATATATTGTGTTACTTTATGCGTTTATCAGACAGCAGGATTATTGCAACTGGAAGATCGGTGAACCGAGCGATCTGGAGAATTCCGAGGCGCAAAACGGTTCAAACTGGAGAGAACAATACGTACTGTAGCCGTCGCTAACGGCGCATCGCGCTATGCACGTCTCGCTCGTTGCACCGCAATCCACCCAACTCTACCCGCCGCATTGCAACTGCAGCTACCGTGTACCTAGTCTACGAGAAAGCCATGAAAAGCCCGCCGTCCAACAACCTTCGTTGTTTTATCGACGGTGACCTAACCAGCGTACGCGCATTTCGCTCTTTCTTTCGACTTTCCATTAGGAGATTTCTAGTGCACATTGTTCATTTGACATCTCGTCGCATTCGACTGTGCTCTCTTCTCTGTTGTATCTACAAACATCTGTAATACATACACACATTTAGGTCCGAGTTTCCGTATTGGATCATCTCGATTCTCTTTATCTATTGGCATACATAATTTATTTGTCATTGTCGTGTTGATTTATTATTTATGTACACATGTAAAATTACATAATAACAATAATACAAGTCGATCACATACAATACCGCGAGTGTTTAAATTGATCCTTCCAATAGAATTGATCATCTGATTTTACGAGTATCGTGAGATGACGTTAATGCGACTAACATATATGTATATGTACATGTGTATGTGTTTATGTGTATGCGTGTTGCAATTTATATAATGCATGTAATGCATTAACATATATGCTGATCGCGAGCTAAGTTAATTATTCACGCGCGTTAAATAGTAATATTTAATTTATACCAATATTTTGTGTGAATAATTTTATTCATCAAGAAAAGAGATTGGCGAACTGTTTTGTTATTTTATTGGCAGGTATAATTTATAATTCATGCGATATTTAATGTATAAATCCATAATGCGATTAAATGTTTGCTTTACAATGTCTAACGCATTATTCGCAAGTCTTATTAACAACCAAGACCCAACCCCAATTTTTAATAAGCTTTTCAACATGCTTCGTCGTTCCTAGCTCCTGCTCTAATCTCGAAATTTCATTAGCATAAGAAAGGTCGAGATAATGTTACTTTGTTGGTCGTGTTATCCGCGGATGCATCGAACTACACCCGTTACACGAACTTTAAATCTGCTCGCTTATTGCCGCATTACCATAATACCGTAGTGTGTATGAAAAATGGTGCAACGCGCAGAACGCGCGTTCTACGGTAATTTAGATAAATTTCCTGAATCGTAAATTACGCAGTCGCCTCATCTTCGCAAACGTCATATTTTACACCTTTCTCATTACAATCCCGTAATTTATAATCGTCGTTACGTATTTATACAATAAGTAAATATAAAATAATAATCATTTCACTTTGTTTTCCTTTATTTTCACATTTCACACAATGTTTTACGAGGTTGTAAATTTTATTTGCGAGATGAACAGTACGACTTTATTATAAATCTCTCGTGTTAAAATTGCTTTCTTTAGAATTGTCCCGATCAATCGCACGTTGTAGAATATTTACGTACATTTACGTATTTATAAGCGCTTGATATATTAAAATTTCACGACGAATCTCGAAATTAATTGTCGCTCAATACGCATCAAAGTTGTAATTGCCAGAATATTATGTATAAGTATAGACACGGGTCAGCCGCAAACGTGACTCGCTTACATTTAGATCGGATGTACGCTATTGTCTAGATTGGTTTGGGACGCAACGTGGCGCCAGTAGGATTTCATTAATTGCGAGAGCAAATTGGGAGGTAACGAGCTCGATGAAATATTATGTCATAACGATGCGAGCGAATGCCCTCTGTCTGATGATACGACATAGCCGTATGCATTATTTCTCCGTCAAGCGACTGACTTTTTGACTTGTTGATCAATGTAATATAAATACGCTCCGAATATAATACTGTTCGTACTGTTTTCATCTCGCAACACTCACGATTAGCGGCAGGCGATAATTATTTCCAGCACATTTAATGATCACGAGTTTAATTATTGTAAATATCCTGGTCTCGCAAATATATGCTATCTTTGCTCTTTCCTGATCCTCAATTATTTAAAGACTTGCTTAAAGCTTGCAAAAGTTATTTTTATCATCACGAGAGAGAAGGGAAATAAAAAGTTCTTACTACATTAAACTTATCGAAAAAGAGGTAAAAAATTATTTATATGCGTCAACGATGACGATATACACGCACATATAATAATATTTTCGCTACATTGTGGATTCCTATTATCTATCAGAAAGCAACGTAATTGCTGTACAACAGTATAATATCAGTTGAATGTTGTTTAATAATACATAGCGCGCTTGTCAAATATGGAATTATGAAATTTTGATAGTAATCGGTTGGATATGATGGAAGTGACACTTCCCTCTGGGTTTGTAAGACACTACCATCATGTATACACCGTGACAGTTGCTCCTATCTCTCCTGGCTGACATAACAGTTGGCACGAGTTGAGATCATGATAGAAGTTAATATGACGGAATTGTGGCGAACACCTGGATAACCAAGCGTTGTAATGGCCAAGCGCGTATCGCACGATTTCATATTACAATCTGGACATGTTCTCTTTTTGAATGTCTAATGGAATAGTGCAAATGTAATAATGATTATCTGCACATTCAAACATCCATGGTTATATGTACGTACAAATCAGAGAAAAAGATTAATTATGACCAATTTAATTTATATTCTATAAAAATTATTCAGTTTATATTATTAAATTTATATTATTTAATTGATATCATTAATTTGTATTATTATTTTATTTAATTTCATTTGCATTATTTAATTTATATTATATAAAAAATTTAATTTATATTAAACAAGACACTTAGATATATAAAAGACTTATTGTGTGTATAAGAGTGCAAAATATAGTATTGTATCTTTACTTTAAATTTGCATGGAAATATTTCATAGTTATACAAATGTCCCCAATGTTACAAACGTTCTATTCTAATTTTTTCACAGTTTCAATCGTATTCTTTTGATATCTAAGGAGTTTTAATTGTTAGCAGTATTAATTAATTCTGTTATGTTCATGTGATCGCCTGGTGAAAAATATACTGTTAAATTTTAAATATGACAAGATGTCATACGATATCTTTTGCAATATTAGTTTTAGTACTAAAATATCTAAATTTTGTTTTTCTATCTCGTGCAATTCTATTCAGAATTAAAAAAGTAATTAAAAAGTTGAAAATGTAAAAAATTTTTCATCACTTTCAAAAAACTTAGATATATCTTTATATATACGATAAATTAATTTCTGAGGAAAAGAACCAGAAATCTATTGTATTATAATTTTTCTTTAGTTTTGACTGAAATTTTTTATTTTCTAAAGAATTTTAATCAACATTATGAATTAATTTTTTGACGTTTATATGATTGCCCAAGTAAAGGTATATCGTGTGTCTTTTCAGAGTCAATTGATGAACGAAAAATTGATTTCTGAAACACGCAAAAGTCTACTCTACTACAATATTTCACAAGCTCGACTGTACGAGAGATATAATGCAAAACATGAGAACAAAATGTCTTCCTTCCTTACGCATCTTGCACGCGGCTCGCAATTTATGCTTTAATATTCGCGCATTCCTAAGAGCAATGTTACATGGCTCGTTGAGAGGATCCACGCGAATTTCACCGTCATACCGTGCTCGCCGAAAGTATACTCTCGAGTGACATAACGCGGAGGGTTAATACAACGGGTGAGACAAAACGCGCTGGTTCATTCTTTCATTCAGGGCTGCAGGGACAGTCGTGTCTCGCGACCATTTATGAATTAATACGAAGGTGCACGAGTAATACCTTTTTCTCTTTTTCTTTCTCTCTTTCTCTCTCTCTCTCTCTCTCTCTCTCTCTCTCTCTCTCTCTCTCTCTCTCTCTGCGCCACTATTTTACCTCGTATATACATTATTTTTATCGTTCCCCGCAGACGCACGGGTGCATTCACACGCGAGATGGCAGCGATTTAAAGATCCACTTTCTCGTGATATTAAATAACAGTACTACTGTCTGTATGCAAATGAATACAAAGCGTAATAGCTAATTATATATTTAAAGGAAGATAAACAAGATATTGCCAAAGAGATAATTTCTCTTGATATTTTAAAGTGTCGAAAATCAATGTGTGATGAGCACAATTAATGTTGCAATATTACAAGTTTACAGTGACTTACAATTTACAATATACGACCAAAGTTGCAAGTGTCATTAAAATGAAAATAATTTCTTCTTTGCAAGCAGCGTTGTCACATATTTCTAAATAAATTTTGTCAAAACGATTTAGATTTGACCAGATTTTCTCAGGTTTGTTAGTTTTTGAGGATTTTGGTGATGGCACGTTAACAAGAAATGTCAGGCAATTGTTCGCTAATTGGATGGACTAATAGTGAATTCCGGACGCTCTACCCGCTGCTTGATTGGCTATCGGAAAACAATACATTGTCACGCCTAACTGCGTTATTGCCAATGATTAATTGTTTATTTCGTATCACGCGTATTTTGTTGTTAATACATTAATCCCTTCGACACATGGATGGTGAAATTAATTTCCTAACTTGATAAATGCGCTGTAGAAACGTCGACATTTATATTTGACAGTGTTGGAGGGCAAAAATGTTGATCTTGGAACGCGTTGCAAAACGATGAATTGTTTCGCTGCCCCCGAATATTTCTATCATTCTTTCTCTCTCTTTCTTTCTCTCGTTATCCCGTTAAATATAATTTGCATAAGCTGAACAATCTTCGTTCATGAATTGGAAAATTTTATCATTCGAATGCAGCGTAGCAAAATTTCAGCCGCGCGCTAAACGTAGATTTCCGAATTCACAATGTAACGAGACCGTTTTCCAAGAGAATCTTCTCGGCATATCGCAATTTTCGAGCCGGCCGAACGAGAAGACGGTAGTCGGGCGTCTAAACTGTAGATTGGTAAGGCTAAGTCTCGAATACTTGAAAGTTCTCAGACGAGCCTGATAACCAAATACTTTAATACTCTCGCCTTCGAAGTTAAAACTCTTATCGGTCGGACTATCTCGACAACTTCGTTTCAGGGTAGGAAAGCAGAGGAAGATTGAGACTAAAATGCGCGCCATGTTGTATAAAAGATGAAACAAACTCTGAGTCAATGAGGGTGAATTTTAAGATTTGAATTCAAATGATTCTCTTCAACAAAGATCGCGAAATTTTATCGCAAGTAAATATAAATGAAGTAGATATAAGCTGTGTCTATGTGTTCGCGTTCGGTGTAAAAAAACAGACAAACGATAAAATACTTTTATTCTTAGAGAATCAATATGTCCTTAATCAAATTATTTTTAAATACTAGTTTTCGTAATATTTTAATTTTACTTAATTCTATTTAATTTTATTTTGTAATATTTTAATTTTAAAAGCATTGAATTAAACTGTACATCTGTATCATTCATTAAAGTAAATTTTATAGTTTAAATCGTTACGACGTTTTTTTATTTTTTAGGATATTTAAATGTCAAATTTGGAAGTCAAAGTTATTTTAAGTGCAAATTGATCAGAAATGTAATTACGCTTCAATCTTATAATTAGAGACGATAGTAACATTTTACGAATGTATCATACATGAATAAAAAATGATATAGCAATAAAATAGAAGTACTCTAATTCTATTCTTTCGTTGAATTCCATAAAGTCGATACACCTATGTCTCTCTCATTTCTGCGCTTTTCCTCGCATGACTCTGCCACAGACGCTCTCGTCGGCGCGCTTCTCGAGCCGGTATCGAGCTTTAGTTTTCCCAAAGGACACCCGGTTAACTTTCTGTCTGTAGTACTGAAAACGGAGCGAGCGTTTGTTTTCTTCAATCTGCAGCGCCGTAAATTCGGTAAATATAAGAGATTCGACAATAAAAACGAGAATTTCATTCTCCGCTTTTCTTCCATCTCTCCTTTACTCTATGTGCAACGAAATCGAGCGTTCGTTTGCGCTTGCTCCTGCTATTTCGCCACTGGGAGAATGCCAATCTTGAAAAATAGATGGAAAAATCACAGGTTATATAAGATTTTGCACTCTCAGATACATCTCCCTTTTAATTGACAATTGTTCGTTCGCTCTCTTTGGCGAAGGACCTCTAGCAGTTTCTGTAAATTTCGCAAAGCTTCTACGTGCATGCCCGCCCGCCCTCCTTCTTTCCCAATTTCTCCTGCAACTTCACTCGAGATTGCTCTTTTCCCAAAGGCCGCTCGCACGCGCGCCCGCTCTCTCAGTTTCTTTCCACCGAATAAGCGAAGCGAAGTCGCCAATAAAGGAAAAGATCTATTTTTCCTTTCGCCCGCCGACGAGAGAGTCGAGTGGAACAATCCCGACACGACAAATCCCAGGACTGTAGGATAATCCAGTCGATTACCAACTTTGCCGTTTTCACTGTGGATTGTATCATCGGTGCGGCGATGATGGTGATGTTGGTACAAAGCAACCGTCGAATTGAGAGAAACGTCAGCTCGACCTTATATATTCTCTCTCTCTCTCTCTCTCTCTCTCTTCATATATTAGATATAGCGAGTGTCTTCAGGTCTCTCGAGTGTATGCTGCACTGGTGATGCACTTCCATGCACGGCTCTACGCGAAAACGGTTCGCCTTGCAAGCGAGAAGCGCCGAGAGGCACCGTTTGTTTCCCCGTAGTCTGCAGGACTGTAAATTCCGAGCGAGTGGCGTGCATGGTGCAACGCGTTCTCTTGCAGGATGGAAATGGCTCTTGGCTGAATGCAGAGGGTGGAAGAAGGGTCTTCGCCGGGGTTGAAATTCAGCGGAGCGGCGTTGCGAGGGCGAGCTATCCCGGAGAAGAGGTACCTAACTGGGGGGTTCTTCGGCGGCCTCCCGGGGAATCAACCGATTTCCCACGGACAGTTCCCTGCGGTTCCTGATGTACAATCACCGCCGCGAGGTGTAGTTTTTGCGATACCGATCGCAGGGTTGCGGTTATGCATCTCGCGAGAAACACCAATCGCGAGATTTGTCATAACGTTCAGTTGACGTTAATAAGTACAATAAGCTAGTTAATGTCAATGATTGGTCAAATAAAAACATTATTACTTTTTTTCGTATATGTTGCTATTTAAAAATATAATATTATAAATAATATTTAAATTTGTAAAAATGCTATTAACTTTATACATATATGAGTTTCTATTTTAATGATTTAATTTAATTAAATGCGTTTACATTTTTCATGAAATCACATTTTTCGAGATGTATAAAAATGTTTTGAAATTTGTCTAAATGTGGAATTAACAACATGTGCTGATTAGCTAAAACCTGATAAAATTGTCATTCCTCGAATTGGACAGCAACACGCGTATAAATAACGACCGCTATTAAATGCAAATATTATTTCGGTTCTCGACAGCATAAAGTATCGTTCTTTACACGATACGTGACAATTATTTACGGCCATAATTCCTGTTTTCGTATAAAAATACATCACGATAAAGTACGTCGGGCGACACTCCATTGCGAACTGTAACGCGTTAGAAGGCATACGTATCGCATAATGGTTTAGATTTTTTTAAAGGATTGTACGCGACACATCAAAAACAACGAAAGCAATTTTTTATCTCTCATCCTTCTGCCCTCCCTCCTCCTTCCCACCATTCTATCCTGTTCTAGCGCTCCCTGTAGAGCTGCGCATTTCCGAGTCCATGTTTATAGGAACCTTTTTTATTGTTTTCATTCCCGAACGAGCCCCCAAATGCAAACGGAATTACGACTCACCCCCGATCCCATGACTCATTCTACATCCACGATGAAACGTTTGCCCATGCGAAAGCCAGAGGATCGAATGTGGGATTTTCATGCAGTTGTCCCCGGGAAATCCATGCCGATTGTTTTTCAGGAAATTCTCGCGCAAGGTGTGAAATTGTGACGTTGAAAACAGACGCGTGCTTTTACAGGTCGGTGATCCTGATTAAAAACATCCAGCCGCGATTGTCGATAACAGAAAAATACCCGTCGCACGACTTATCACATAAATCAGGATCTAGTCAGAGATTTTCAAGTTCCACTTTTGCCAAGTTTCGCCATTCGTAGTATTATATTTTTAAACACTGTAACCACTTTTCGTGATATAAAGTAAAAAAAAAAAATTTACTTTGTGAATTAAACACATAATATTAATGTAATTTAAAATATATATTTCAAATACATAAATCAATGTTAATTCCATTAATTTACTCATAAATTTCCTTATTAAAAATTGAAAAATTTATGAAATGCGAGATTTAAAAAATTATAAAATCTACAATTATGAATAACTGATAGAATTTAATAAATATATTAACAATTTAAAAATATTATTGCATCCATTAATAAGTGTAACTAAATCAATAATATAATGTCGATTTATTTAGAAAATAAAACCATAGTGTTAACAATAATCGCTGAAATGCAATGCACGCAGAGAATATTCTTTTACAGAAAAGGCAGATAAAATGTTACTTTCAAATATTTTAATATGGGACGAACAGATTTAAGCGTGTAGACATTAATAACCGATTGAGCTCGCGGACTCGGCATGAAAATCAATATTTCAATTATATTTTACTCTCGTAACGCTGAATTCGCTAGGTGCCGCGCGTGGAATTTGTAATTGAAAAATGATAGCAATAGAAAAGAGAGAGAGAGAAAGAGAGAAAGAAAATGTGCCGTTGTCTTTATTTAGTTATAAACCAAAATATATATGGAACTGATTTTTCAACAGCACATACCGTCGCGCACGCAAATAATAATTGCTCGTGGTAATTATTGTTTTGCAACATGCCATTCGATTCCGCAATAACTGCAGAAAATATCAGATATCAATAAGTAATACGCGTTATTTTGTACAGAATAACACATCTCACGAATTTAGCATTTGTTATTCTGCTTTTCTTTTTCTTTTTTTTTCTTTTAATCTCTTTGTCAATTTAAAATTTAAAGTATTAGATGCCAATGTTATCATCAAACAAGAGATAAAAGAATGACTATAAATTCAGTAACTATATTTTATCTTAATACATGAGTTTGCATGTGTGTCGGATCGTACTTGTCGCGCGTGTTTCGTCTCTAAATATTCACGTATTATGACTGTTAATTATTTGAGAGATAATGTTGTCATAAAGTAGAATAAAATTATTATTTAAAAATAAAAATTATTATTAAATTTTTATTAATCATTATTAAATAATAATAATATTATTAATAAAAATATTATTTGTTTCTAATATCCGTTATGATGATACCCAATAACAGTTATGATCTCCAAATATTTACAGATATATACCGTGCACAGATAGATGTGTTCTATTCATGTATTAAGGTATTACTCTGTATATACGCCCTGTATATACATTTTTCATTATGCCCATTATATATTTTGATGTGCAATATGCATATGCAAAATATATCCGCAAAATATAAGGCATACGAAAGTATTTCCGTTCTTCGGTGCACCTACTCGCATTCTGCATCAAGAAACTTCAAAGGCAAAAGTACTCCCGGATAATAAATAATTAAATACATGAGCCATATGGCGTTACCGTATGGCGGAAGACATTTCGTTAAAATATGTAAAGCCGCCCCGGGTAGATCTGCAAGACGTGCAGACTGTGTAGCATTCCGACATGACGGGGTAAGAAAAGTCGCTTGAAGGGTTGAAAGAATTATAACATGATTTGTGTGTGCGTGTATGTGTGTGGGACAATAACGCTGATAGATGGAATTATGTATTTAATGCTAGAATTATGAATTTGATATGTAGCTTTAAACGAGCTTCAATTTTCTAAAAGTGGACTCTTAATATAATCTTTGTTACATAAATTAATTGATTTGATTTATTATTACATAAAGAAATTTGTGAAAGCTGTTTAATGATTCTTCGATAACGTTATTTATAATAACGTTATCTACTATCAAAATTTTGTTTTCTCATTCTTCTTTAAAAACACTATTGTTGTGTTCGAAAGTTGAAAAGAAAAAGCAAGTAAAATAGACCATAATAATTATATTTAATTTTGATAGTTATATTTAAATGCAGACATGTGTTTGTGGAAACATATTTAATTTATATTAAAAATTTAACTATTTAGATTTATTTTCGCTAATTTTTTTATAATGTTTAAATAAATTTCAAAAAGATGGAGCATTGTTTTTTCTACTCGCTATATATATGTGGAATATAATAAATATATTAGATTATAAATAGAACCGCGCATTCGACGGGATCGAATTTATGTCAAATATTCATGCGATAGACAGATATATATATATATATATATAATTTGTTAAATTAAACTAGTTCCCCACATTCTTGTTAAAAATAAATTGAAACCTGTGTTATTAAAAGTGTTTAGTCAAGGCTTGTATATTATTCATGACCAAGATCATGTCTTTGTGATCGATTGGTCAGCATGTAGCGAGAGCTATAATTTCTTATTTATGAAACACTTTTGTGTTTTATTAAAAAAATGCTTATATAGCGTTACACCATTAAAAGCTACAGATATTTTGACAAGTGACAAATGATTGATTTTTTTCCAGAGTGACGTTATATAAGTCCAATCTTTATACATATATCACAACTATTATATAATGAAAAAAGTATAAGTTATAGGCTTATAAGACCTAAAAAAAATAATAGAGCACATAAAATTCGTACTGCGTGAGCATAATTCTTTTTATAAGAATTAAAATATAAATAACTAATTCTTAAATAATTTTTCAATTTTGTAAATTCAATATCATTTAATTAATTATCTAATATCATTTAATTAATTTGAATTATAATTCATGTCTCTTATATTTTTGGCATAAAATGCAAATATAAATCTTTTTTTTCTAAAAGAGAAAAAAATTCTCTTTAATAACGAAAAAATAACGTTTCCATTTAATTTACAACTAATATTAAACATGCTCTGTGTCGTAAAAATGTGATATTTCAAATATTACATTGCTGTACGAACGTTGCGATAAACATGTTCAGCAAATGTCAATATATTATTGAGATGAATCCAATGTTTATCTCGAATGAAGGAAAATGTATCATGCGCGTGCCGATATGTGAAGCAAACTGAAGTTTTTTTAAAACTTCAGTGAAAGATTCAAGAAAACAAATCTCCGTATGTGTGTTTCAGTGTTACGGTTCTGCCTCTTGCACAGTAAACCTACGCGCGTTGAAGCACCGTGTTTACCGCTTATTTACGCTAAATTCGCATAAAATGTTTCGGGTAAAACGTGTTTTTTCGCGGTGCGAATTAATGTGGTAGTCATGCGGAAATTATTTCAAGAATGACAGACGAGAAAAAATTGTTGCGCGCCATTGTTCGACTACTTCTCCCTATTAAATCCCAAAATTAAACTTTTGTTTGAAAATATGTTGGAAAGCTCGAAATTCCTCTCCACGCCGATCCCCTCCCAAAAAAATGTATCGGTATTTTTGGATGCAAACCTTGATGGAAAACGTGAATGCCGCTGTCTGAGTATCCGCAGCATCAAGCGGAATTTCTATCGAAGCGAAATAAACTGGCTGTGCCATGAAAAAAACCGGAAAACACATAGCGTATTTTTTCCTACATGTCCACCAATTACGTTTTGGGCAAACTCACTCGGCGAAAAGTTTACGCACGAATTTCTGACGGTTTTCCAAACACATTATATATATGAATATATATATATATATATATATATATATACATATCAATCTAGGTCACATGTAGCGAAAGACATAAACGATATGCTAAAGATAAACAATTCATGATTCTGCTAGAAGTTTAAGTTGTACATTTTTTAGCTAGTAAGAAAATAAAAATTATTAAATTACATCGAGATAATCTGAAAAACTAATAGCAAAAAGAAGACGAAAACAGCTATAACGCGAGATAAGAAAGAAGAGATCCTGTGAAGAATATATTATAAAAGTAAATGGATTGCATTTCAATCAAGTTATTTCATTATCACTTTCTCTCACAATCTACAATTTATTCATTTTCTTTCTTTAAGATTATAAAAATGAAAGCCGTCGGAGAGTTTCATCTTTCGATAACTGCGTTTAATTTTCTGAACGCATTAACTTGCTCAGCGGCCCTCTTTATCGGCCTCGATTAATTGTCAGCTGCAATTTCTTTCGTTCGGCGATCCGATCGGGAATATTTTAATACGCGCAATTTTCACGGCGCCGTTCGATAGCGGCGTTTTAAATTAAAAGTACTTCAATCGACGGAAAGTTTCATCTTCTCTGTCTTGAAAATATACGCTCCGTTGGGGACAAGAGAACCGACACGATCAAAGAAGGCTCTTTCAGCGATTTTAGCCAAACTCGCTGTTGAGAATCGAATGCGGTGGGGGGAGAAAAAAATCGAAGTATCGAATCTGCCTGATTCGACGTGGATTTCGACTACTGCATGCACCATGGCTTGCTGCAGGAGCGTGTTCCACTTCGGTGTGGTGTCCCGCAAATCCGCAAAGCCCGAATTCCGGAAAGTCCCCGCGGATCTGTCGACGTTGCGACGGAGATGGACGTCCCCAATGGAGATACAGCTAAGACAGAAAAAGCCGGGAGATCGGGAGAAATGCACATTGGGGGCGTGCGATCGGAAACGCCGCTGGGATAAGTTCGGAACGAATTCACGTGGGCGATCGATGAATATACGATTTTAGCCCGCCCATGCCTATCGTGAAAATTTCTTGCTCCAGATTTCTTGCCGTTATCTAGAAGTAACAAATTTCTCTCCGCTCTCGGATCTTTTTTCGAAAATAACGTACCATTTCACCGGAACTAAATCATATATTTCGCACAATAATATATTTGCAAACACATAGATCGCATTTGTAATTGTCGCTGTTTATAGATGCCATTAATAATTTTATATTTAATAGGAACGAATATTGCGAATGTTGCCGAGAATTTGTAATTCGTTCAGTCATATTGTCGATATAATTTTACAGACTCAACAATTTAAATATCTAAAGTGAGATGATTAAAAGAAGCTAGGTAATTTGAGAAATCTTTATATAATGAGATTATCTCTTTCTTCTTATTAATAATTTATTGTAAAATGAAGATTAAAAGAAGAAAATTGGTAAAAAACAAAAAAATTTGTGAATATTAAACTTTATCGATTATTGCCTTGAAATTTTTATGTTGCAATGATAATTCAAAGATGATAACTTTAATAAATGTTGTTGTGTGTAATTCTTGATGTTATAAGGAAATTGAATTACCATAATTATTTTTATTTTAAGAAAAGATTAAATTGTAAATTTTGCAATATATAAAATATAAAAAATAACATGTGTGCGAATGAAAAAAAATCAAGATTTGATTAAAAAAAAAAAAATATTCCTCAACAAAAGATCATTTTGAGCTTGACAAAACGAGAATATGTGATTTTTGCCACTAGATAAATCTCAATACAGGGTCGTTAAATATGGTTCTTAGCTACATCGAGAAGCACGACACAGTAACTAAGTTAACTATTCGGTTTCTAACTTGGTGACAACGTGACGATTCCTATACGGCATAGAGAAGCACTTCCTTTCGCGAGTCAACGCGCGGGAAGTGAGAGTAGAATGTGGTAAAGATGCTAAACTATGCATAATATTCAGTTCCGCTTACTTCCATTCGGTGCTTCTTTCTCTTTGCTCTCTTTCTCTTTTTTGCTTGCTTCCCTTCTCTTTCCGACTGAATTCGACGCCACAACCATGGAAGGCTTTCGGGGATACTCAGGCAAATTCAAACTTTCCTCAAAGTGATTTTTTTCAATCAACGCCTCTTGAAGGACTCCTACTTCGACTTGGTTCGTGCTTTCCTTGACTCGATCTTTCTCTCTCCTTCTTCCATTTTTCCTCACTGGTGACTTATCCATTCTCACCCGTTCCATCTTCCTTTGTCTGGAGAGTAATAAAGTTAGCGACTTCCGATGGCGAATTCAACTGATTTCACTCGGTATGCGTCGAATGCCAGAGAACACGTCGCGCCGCAATCTCCACAGGTATATCTCAAAATGATATATCATGCTCGGAATTTTTTAGTTGGTCACGAAACAAGAAAAACGTCAGGATGACTTTGTACATTTACTTATGAATACGAGTGAATTTCAAATTGTTATTTAAATAGATGATGGAGCATAAATACATTAATAATGTTCTCGGCTGAATTTTATTTTAAGTAAAATTGAATTTTAAAAATTTAGTTAATAAAAATATTTAATTTAAAATTTTCCAAAGTTGTGGAAAAGATGAAAAATCGCAAATGCAATTTACAATACATGTACGACAAAGAGACAAATCAATAAAAGAAATATGTCGTATTATTGCCATCAAAACGGAAATTATTTTTTACTTTAATATACGCGCACACATATATACATATATTTTATTAGCCTGCTGTTAGCGTTTAGTGCTTGGGTGAATGAGCGATATACATTATTAGACGATACTACTGTACATGTACAGGATCCAATATTGCACATGAAGCACTCATCCGTGAACCACTCCACTATGTATATGCGGTCTAATATTGCACGTGGCGTATTCGTTCATGTACCAACATCAATCACGCCATCGATTAAACTTTAAAATTGATAAATTTCCACTGTTTTACTCGATCACTTTTCGTTATTTCGTTGGTGCAGCTACGCTTCTACGAAACAGTCTGTTTATGTATAATTTCTATCAATATTTTATTTATAGAAATATATACTTGTAATTACAATAATAATTCTCACGATCGATTTTAATAATTCCAATTTAATGTAATCATTTGCTTGTAGTAAATTAGATTACGCGTGTCTCGATAATATTCATACGTAATTATAGCGAGACGTGAGATATACAAGCATATTCTTGCATATCCCTTCACCGACGCACCGAAGTCTGGGGGAATTCTCCCGTGAAATAATCCCGGCTACATCGCGCGATAAGACCCAACTAGAAGAATATACGGCGGCGTAAAGTAAGCGGAGCGGCCGGAAACCCGAGCGCGGAAGATTCATTTAAGGCTTATGAAGAAGTCCACCCTCTCCGTAACAGCCGCCATTCCCAGTGTTTCTCCTCATCTTAAAAAGTCCCTCCCTCTCCCTTCTTCATTCTTGAACTATCGTTCGTCCTCGCGCGAGCACAGTGGTATAATGGAGGGCCATCGCCGCCGGTGAAAGTTTGCCGGTGAAAAGTTCGGATATTTTATTCGGTGCCCGGAATAACTTTTAATATCCAGGTTCTAGGTTTATACCGGAAGAGAGAGAGAGAGAGAGAGAGAGAGAGAAAAAAAGAAGAAGAGGGTGCGAGAGAGCAAGCTGGCGAAGGAAAGAACGAAGGGGGAGAGTAACTCCCGTGACTTTTTAACGTCGGCGGACTGACGTCGCGCTTCGGTGAGCTTTGTAGACTTTTAATGAAGAGTTCGGGCTTGCGTTTATTGGTTTTCGCGAACGACGACGGCGATGACGGCGGTGAGCGGGTTCACGGGTGTTCGGGCGTTTTATTACTCGCTTCTCGCGCAAGATCGCGTATATTTTTCGAGCACACAAGCCGCCGGCGAAAATCGCCGTCGACCACGGATATACTCCAGCATCGCGCATGTCCTGGCGAGAAATGGAATATTATACAGTTGAAATGTTAACTAGTTCTCGAAACTCGGCCTGGGGTTACTTCCTTGCGGCGGCAAGTTTCGCGAAGTTCACGCAGGCGGTAAATTGTACACGATACATTGTGGGTGAGACCCCTTGAACGCGATATCGTTCAAAGTTGTCAGAAAAGTTTTGCGCGACCGATTTCTTCGACGCTCGCTGATTCGTTAGAACAAAGCTTTTGTCTTTTCAAAGAGATCGGAGCGGATGTTCCTTTAAGCCCACATCACGCGCCATCATTCCGAAAGATATTTTTTTCTGCGTTCTTTTTCTCCGGCTGATTTTCCGAGACATAAAGTTCTTGCGTTTGCAAAACTTCGTTTTTATGCGCTGCTGTATCAAAGCAATCTATAGAAGACGTTTAAAAGACGTCTCGGAAACGTTCGGAAGATTGAAACGATTTTACGACACTTGCAGATATTTGTGTTATTTGCAGATGGCTTTCGAACCGTAATCATACAATTGAGGGCTTGAAATGAGAAATGAGAAGACTTTTCAGCAAAACTGTCTTTCCCTTTTTTCATATTTATTATTTTATTTCAAAATAACAGCTAATATATAATTCCAGATGATACGTTATTCAAATAATAATTGAGAACAGGTTCGTAAACAGGAACGAATAAAATTGAATAAAAGAAAAAGAACAAATTTTTAGACGTAAAATTATCTTTCGAAATTTATTTGCGCACTTTACGATCGATAAAAAAATATAGATATACTCGAGGGTAGCTATGAAATTAATTACAAACATGAAATTAAAATATGCGCCCTCGAATTTAGATTGAATATTAATCAGATGACGAAATCGGCATGCGTCAAAACCCGAGAGAGGACGCCGGTTTAACAAATTCAGAATGTAATCACGGGCCCAAGTTCACCCGGCTCCTTAGCCGCTGCTTAGTTACGTAGTTCGCCCGCGTGTCCCGGCAACTTCGGCTGAGCAAAGTTTCTAATCCGCAAATCGTTGCCTAATATACACGCGGCAGCTAAGGTGATGCATGTTTAAGACGGATGGTTTACGTCGGAAACTTTGGGCTGTAATTCTTGCGCGAGAACAGCGCGCGCGGCATATGGCGGCATGTAAACGGGGGGAGGGGGGGGAAGGTCAAAATGTGAAGGGGGGATATTATAATTTGCCGTGCTATAATTTGACCAACAAAACTAGTTGTCTCATCACTTTAGAATGTAAGCTTCCGCATTCATACGATGTCTCACATATACTATAGCGTTAACATCCTTTCTCGCTTAAATAATATCAGGGTGTATTATGTTATTACTGAAAAACAGTGAGTAGTCACTGATAAGTATAGTACTGCAAGTGAAATTTTATTGTAAGAATCAGTTTGCGGTAGTTGTTTCAATTAATAGTATACATTAAAATGCCTTTTATGATATATAATAGTATATCTATATAAGATAAATTTGTAGCAATATATTTTATTAAAGAAATACATATATATATCTGAATTTGATCAAGAGTTTCCGTCCTTTCTTTTGTAAATTTATCAGATCTTAAGAATAAAAAAGTATAATATAATTATAAATTTGCATACTATTATAATTATATTATAATTATGTATTTTATTCCGCAGATATATATGTGTGTGTAAGCTCCTTCAAAAAATAGCAATGCAAACTAATCAATTAAAATATAAACAATTATTGATCCTTTTTTAGTAAAATTTTACTGTCATAATTAATAGGACATAAAACAGATAAATAAAATATGTTTATTAAAGATTAATAAAATATTCATTTTAAGTGAAATCTTATACATTAATTAGTAATTAATTCAATTTAAGAGAGTTTCCAGTTAAAGAAGATTCGTCATTATTTTGCAACAAAGAAAGTATGGCGATGTTTATTAATGGAAGATGCCGTATATATGAAAATTATGCGTATAATTTGTGTACTATCAATAAATTATATCTTGAAAAAAATCAAAGATGTTGTTAAATTATAAATAAATATAAAAATGGAATAATACAAATTAAAAAAACGTAGATTAAACTACAGTCATAATTAATATCGAATTTTTAATGTGTGAAATTAACGTTGGTGATTAAATATATTTAATATATTGCACTTGTATCTATAATTAAAATGAGTATTCACAAAGTGATATAAGAATGTAAATTCGTCATATTTTGAACGACGAATCCGCGCCAAGTGAGCAACTTGAATCATTCAATTTTCACGTACTCGGGAAACTATTTATCAAGAATACCATTTCGTTCCGTCGTATATAAGGCCATTCACCATTCTTTTCGTCCTACCTGAAATAACCTGGAAGAACCGTTCTCGACGAGCTTCTATGCAAATTTTACTTTCTTGCTTTTAAATTTACTCCCTCAAGTTCGCGAAGAATCGCGCTTCTTGATTTTATCGTTCCACGAGGAACGAGAGAAGTAGCAACGATTAATACAAAAGAAGTTGAGCTTTGATCAGCAACGTTTCTACCTTTTCTGTCACCCCGAGAATGTCGATATTTGCATTGCGGCCGTGAAACCGATGTAAGATCGGGATTACGAATTTCATTAGGAATGTGCATTTAGGCTGGACCGTCTTGAGACATGAAGCAGAGAGAAAGAGAGAGATATGACAGACTTGTCGTTACGTAATTTCAGACCAAACTGTATATGATATAAAGGAGGAATTTCTCTTGCGCGCGCAACTCTATGCGCTCGCAAGAGGGCACCTTGTATTAAAACGCATTAAGTCCACCTGCCGCTAGTTCCGCGTAGTCCGCGCAATGTTTTACTGCTGATGCCAAAAATTTAATAAGCTCATGCAAATGAGGACCTTTATGTAAATCTGGAAAATTTCACGGCTAACCAGACCGTCCAAATCGCAGTACATATTTTTCGTGCGCGCGAGATTTTTATTACAACGATAAATTCCGTCAGTTTAGCGAAAACTTGCGCGAGTGACATCGAGTATGTTCTTTTAACACGTACCACGCTTTTCGAACAGAAAAAGAAAGAAATGTGTATCTCATTCAACATTATATATATATATATATATATGCATCATTTATATTTTGACATCTTCCTTTCGCGACATTTAAAAATAATCTGAAATAAAAAAATGATAATTACAATACGAGTTTAGAAATTAAGCACACCTCTAAGAAACTGCTCCTTTTATACAGGCATAAGTACAGGCATCCTCTCTTGAAACAAACGATGATATAAATGGCTTTACTAATTGGTGTAATTAATCGAGCTTTTTATTATCGCGGTATTCTCAGTGTTGAACCTAAGGGCAAAACTTAACGGAGCATAAATCACGCCAAGAAAAATTTGACGTTAGAATGAGGAGCGTACTTTATCCACGCCGAGACGGAACGGCAGAACTCGAGATGTTCGATCTCTCGCGCAGCGAACGTTCACCAAGTTACTTGATCTGCTCTCTCTAGCTAGCGTCTCGTGATAACTTTGTGATGGCTGGATAAGGATTTTGTGTCGGGTAGCTATGCGCGCTCCGTACGTTGGAGAGAAAAGAGAAGACAGAGAGCCCGGGCTTAAGTCGTGCGAAACTTTCTCAGCGTCGTGGAAACTCCGTGCTCGCGAAAGGTGTTACGAAAGCCGTATATCCGCGAAATGATACCGTGTGCCCCTTGTTACTTCAACAACGGTACTCTTTTGCGTTTACGTGCTTTACGATACGGTCGGCCATCGCGTCGCGAGTAAACACGTGTCTTGCAAGCGGAACTGAAGAATCGATCGGCCGTCTGCACGTGAAGCAAACGATTTCGTGATCTTACGGCGCGTTTGAGCTTTAAAACGACTATGGCTCAATACTATCTCGTTAATTCCGCACGGTTTAACGACGAATAAAACTTACTCTAGGTAATGGGCATTTATTCGAAATTCACCAGTATTACTAAACAATATTTATTTTAGTTAATGCAAATATATGTTCGTTAACGATAACTGACAAGTTGTGAGTAAAATAGACATATTGCATATATGCTTATTGTTAAATATATATACGTATAAGAATTGCACAATTTAATTAATGTATGAGAACGACTAATTAAATATATTGTAAATTTTGGGAAGATAAATTATTAATACGTATAATTTAGAAATAAAATAATATTATACAGCATTATATATTGTAGTATAATATAATTATTAATGATAATGTAAATATAATTTTACATACAATTAAAAATAATTTTAATGCCACGTAAACCGAGTGATTTAGATTTTACTTTTATGCTTATTGCTCAAGTGCTATGTAGAAACGGCGTGACAAATTCAATAATCGCCATGCTTCCGCTACAAGTAACAGTAGTTAATTGCACCTTGGCAATGCGCTATGCAATTAAAAGGAGAAAGCACTTTGTTCACAAAGTAACTCAGGTGTTTACAGTAACTTACCACAGAGGGTTGCTCCACTTCTCTTAGGCGGCCTCTTCCTCCTCTTCCTCTCACAACAGACAATCAAGGTCGTCAGTGTGCGTTGACTTATACGCATGACATTTTTAACGATATTCTTGCACTTGTGCGCGTGATACTTTGAACAATATTTTTAACGATATACGAAGCGTTTCGCACCACTATTTTATTGCTCGAGTGTCGCCGTGCGAATGATAACAAGGCTATGATACGTAACAATGGCTGCGTTCAGCAGAGAAAGCAAATCAGTGAGCGTTTAGTGATTCTTTATTGTGATTGATTCTTGCATTTAGATCTTCGTTGGATTTAAGTGCAGAAACTAATCACAATAAAGAATCATTAAGCGCTCATTGATTTGTTTTCTCTGCTGAACGCAGCCAATGAGAACAGAACAAATACATAAACAATAACGCGCTATGTGATTCAAGACCGAATGCTATATTATTGATAATTCGTTGCCGAATATTTTACGTACTATGACATATATATATATATATATATATATATATATATATACGCGATATTAAATTATACAAGCATTTTTAAGTGCAGATTAATTATTTACTAAACGATTAATGTATCGTGGAGATTATCGTTATATTAATTACTTGATTCGATCATTATACATACATTATAGATATTGCGCGTTTTCGATTTAAATTATATTTAGATCAAAAAGTCGAACGATAAAGCATCAAACGAAATATTATAATTTAATGCAAAATATCATTAAAAAAATAGTTATTGCTTGTAAAAATACAACAAAATTATAATTTATTATTTTGTATTCCTGTCACTACAATTTTTTTGTTTAAATTACCTATGCAAAATATGCGCTTCGAGATCTATCGTCATGACATATATGTAGTTACATATTATTTATAAAAATTATTAATTAATCATATTAGCATAGCAAATTATCTCTCGATATCAGTCGCAATCGCGTTTAGAAAATGAATTCAACGGAGTGTCTCGTACCATTATTTTTCTATTCGATGTAGCATCGCGCGAATAACAGAGTCGAAGCATATAAATATTAGCTCATAGAATCGAACATTGTGTTATTAATAATTTGTTACTGAAATATTTTACGCACGCGTGAGCAGACTATGGTATATACATACATGTATGTACGAAGAAATTAAATTAAATTAAATTAAATTATGCAAGCATTTTAAGCGTAAGTTAATTATTTATTAAATAATTGATATATCATGGAGCTTATTATTGTGTTAATTATTCGATTTTGCAATTCAATCGCATCTACTAAATCTTCTTTACTTATAAATCCCTCAAAGTTAGATTCTACTGCAATGTAATTTTTAGTTTTGCACTTTAGAAGATTGATTTTATATTTTTATTTTTTATTAATATTTATTTTTATTTGTTATTTATATTTTTTTTTTATTTATTTATATTTATATTAAATTATTATTTTTTAACATTTCACAGATTTATAAATATACATACTGTAACTTTCTTTCTCGAATAACTGCATCTCTATTGTTATCAACTATGCTTACTACCTTTTTATTTTGGTGTTATGTTTCCTGAGAAAGCGTTAGAGTGCAGCGGATTTTTCAAACTACGCGAGTACCCGTAAAACTAACTGCCTTTAACAGTACTGCCTCGTCAGTGGTAACGCGAAGAGATGTGAGGGGACCTTCGAATGTTTCGAAAAAAAGGAGAAAGAGAACGGCGATACTCGATCTACGGACGACTGCATTCATGCCGGGCGTAGGATACATTTTGCAAGTTGGGATGACGCTGCAGCGCGCAGGACTCATTGAAAGTTGAAGTGTTGTTTCTTGTTTTACGAAGCGGAAAACTACTTGGGTGCTTAAGAGATAATTTGTCAGACGGAAGACTGGGAGGAGCTGCTACTGCGATTTTAACGGGACGATGAGAGGAAACGCGTATTTCTGCGTGAGCTTGTACGCGGGCGTGTGTGTGTGTGTATATGTGTGTGGGTGTCCCATCGTTTACCCCCTGGTTCCACTTCAATCATGTGGATCTTGGAAAACGACGGATCGTTGTAAAGAACAGTCCGAAAGTATATTCGTAAACATATTTGACGACACGTCTGAGGCCTTAACCATGTAAATATTTGCATAACACTGCAGTATTGTTGAATAATATCGTTTAAAAGTTAATAAATTCAAAGAATTGCCATTCAATGGAGCATCAAGATGTTTTGATGTTTCGAAGCGCAGTATATAATTTACAGACTCTCTAATATCCTCTTTATGTAATATTCATATGATATTATTAACCTCCTTTAAAACGCACTTATGTATAATTATGTAAAGTCCTTTTACAACAAAATACGTCGCTTAGTCACTTCTCTCTGCTCGAAAGATAATTTGTTTGAACTTTCTTCAAATTTCGTTTTACACTATCGCCAGGCATTCGTTTTGCATATGAATGGCAGAGGGCCGAAGTTCGTCTTCATCTGCTTGCTCCAGAGAAATAACGGACCTAGAATTGCAAGTTTTGCTAAGGAAAATTACAAATTATATAACCGTCCGCAGACCGGCATCGCCTCGGTATATTACTTCTGTTTTCTGTTGAAAATGCAAGCGGATAGATATGTCCCGGATGCGGCCAAGATTTTCATGAATATTCTTTAGCCGACACTAATGCGCTTTATAAATATGTATTAAAGCCGCGGATATCTCCGACAAATTAAGCTTTCCAGCTGCTCCGTTCCGCCGTAACCCTTCCTGCCTCCTTTCAGCCGGGGGTGTTACCGTCGGAAAGACGCAATTGGAATAATAATAATCTTTCGACGGCGATCCGCATTGCGCCGATTCGTTACGAGGGACACTTAATATTCCGCGAATGTACGTACATTTTTCTATTACCCAACCCGAGGGATTATGGCGTTATAATTAATCCGATCCGATTATAGGGCGCGTTAATGAGAGATGCTGCGGGTGACCCGAGTAGGTACATATACGGCCCACGATACAGGAACGAATGTCGTGTGTTGCATTTTATATTAGTGCGTGTTCGTAAACGCGACACGGGCTTTCGCTCTCATTTGCGTTTCATGAACGTTACCCGCGTAAAAAGTATAGAATGTAAATATCATGCGGAAATCATGCAAATGAGAAGTTAAATTAATCCCGGTCTATACAGTCCTCGACGCATCGTAAATGTGAGTTCTGATTATGGCCTTAAACAACCGCGAATCCGCCTGTTTGTTAGACTCGTTACTGCGAACGACGCGCAGTGATTGTGCCGTTGCTCACTATTTCCTTGGATAAACGAATCGCATTCGCCAGTTTATTATTCTCCGGCCGTATCTGCACCGGAAGTCGTACCGTTACCGAATCGCGTGAAAAACCGCGCGACTTTTGCGTGAGTTGGATGAATAATTTCTTATGCAGATTGCTACAGTTGTGATTTCGACATTAGATATACTACGTTAAGAATGTATCGAGGAATTGTTCGTTTCATTACTACAGACTTTTATTAAAACAATTAACATGTAACATTGCACTGTGTTCTACTTTGATAAAGTTCAACTGTTCTGCTAAAATAACTGTAATTTCATATCTGTGTGTATGTACGTGTTTACAACGAATAATTAGATTAATTACGTAAGTATATTGCTTAGGAAAGAGGTAAGAAAATTTTCAAATTGATAACACACACAAAAAACTTATATTACTTATTTCTAAAAGAGTGATTAAAATATTACGTATAGCTTGAACAACAATATTATCTCGATTCTTCATATAAATATTAAATAAACAATTATGGTTTAAAAAGGATATGATAAATTGCTGACGTAATATATTAAAATAAAAACTGATAGAAAGATAAAAATTGATAGAAAGATAAAGCGAGACTCGACATGTGCGACGAAATCGAGGAAATATACTTCATGCTATAATAGAACTATAAGATACGTATTCGTAGTCGAAATGGGAAAGTCTACCTTCTAGATAGCCTACGGTACCTATATAGCTTGTAATAATAATAATAATCCCATATTTGCCATATTTTCATTCGATATTTGAGCGTCGAACGTCGATCGTAGCGCATACATTTTCTTCATTTCTAACTTCCGCTTCATGTGTAACGTACAATAACGTCTCGGCGGAAAATTCCTTTTCATATCGTATAAAAAAAATGAACTTTTTTATATGGTATAAGAATAAGAAATTGTGACAGGTAAAACCACGTTTTTTTATGCGCTAGCGTAAAATGTTAATTAGACAAAGTATAATATAAAGAAAAAACTAATACATGCGTATCTTTAAATCACGCACAGATTCTTCAGACATAAATATTTACATATTATTATAGGATGCATTTTAACAATTTCGAATATATTACATATATTACTTATTATAACTATCATATGTGATATAATATATACACAATATATTATACTTGTTAAAAAGAGTTAAATAATTTAGAATTTAGAATGTCAAAGAAAGCTTGCATTATTTCTTGACAAAATGTGTAAGCATATTACGATATATATGATTTTTATAGTCATATTTATATAAAAATGTAAAAAATTTCAATGCAATAGCGCATAAGAATCAGTGAGTACAGATGCTGCGTATTTGTAGGATAATCCGCTTCGGCGAGTTCTGTCAGCTACGTCAAACATGCAATCCATTTTCTGTTGCATCGATTCGGATTTAGTTAGTCACCGGCATTCGGACAGTGACACGTGTATCGTCCTACTGTCTGTCACTGCCAAAAGGTAGCTCGACACGGTCCCAGCTATAGACTGTTTAGTAGTCAATAAATTATGAGATATCGATGTTATATACACGCATGTGTAAAGCGCGCTCTTCGTCTGCTAACTTTAAAAACTATAACTATATCCGCTAAAAAACTGTTTGAGACGAGTTGCTATTTCATCGCTTATTATTAATAATATTCAAATGCATAGTCGTATTGTCATGTAATGTTATGTGTACGCGCGCGATAGAAAATTTAAATAAAAAATTAAAATTAAAACTTCTGTGCATTTTTATTTTTCTCTTAATATTTATTATTTTTTACCTTTCTTATCTTTTTACAATTTCTTTGTTTTATCTCCATTTTTTTTATTTATTTTTATATATAATAATTATTTTACATATGGTAATATAAAAATTTAAGTATTAATGTCTCTTAGAGAAAAAAATATGCGCAATATTCAGTATAAAAATCTTTTTCATATAGCTACTTTTATTGCAATAAGTTTTAAGTACTTATCCTTGATTACAAACAATGTATTGTTGAAACAGTTTTCTTCTTTTACAACAATAATAGATTGAGATGTCGCGTATAAAACTCTGGTGTTAATGCAATGATCCTTTTCGAGCAATGTTATATCTAGAATTGCGATATATATCGTGTATAGTGAAACTTGCGCTTGGAAAAGTCCGCGTAAAGTTTCAGTTTTAAAACCAATTAAGCCAATATAAACTTCGAGACTACGTACTAGAGGTCTTCGCGTAGCTGAACCGGTTGAAGTAACCAGAAAGGGTAACTGGCATGAGTTTGATGCGGTAACTTTCTAAATGTCCAAGTGGCATAATCAAGCGAAATAGTCAGCGATCCACGAATAAATTAACAATTTTTTTTCTGTATTATTGCTTGACTATGTGTTTAATTGTATAAGTTCAAACTTTATTATATCACACAAAAATTTTATTATAAAAAACAATCTAAATTAATAAAATAAATATAACATTTAAAACAAATTATCGCTTAAAATATTACAATAAAATTCAAAATGAAAAGATTTTTAATATAAAGAATATTTAAAATAACATTTTGCTTCTCTATAATAAGCTTTAATACTTGAGTTTGTACATTGCTATATCAAAATAATTAAGATAAAAAAGAAATTTACAACATATGTTTATAAATTTATATACAATATAAAGTATGTTACATTACTCTAAGAATATTACATTTAAATTTTATAGAAAAAGCACAATTTAAAAATTTAATTTTTTTAAATTTTTTATAATGGTTAATTCTGATTTCTTTTATGTCTTGCGACCCTGACAGAAAATTAATTTTATTTATAGAGATAGTCGATATATTCAGGTAAAACTGATACAGCTATTAATAATTAAACGCCATTCTTGCTTGTACGAGGGTGAAATATGCAACGATGCTTGTAATATGAAGTGATATATTGATACGATATTCACATACATGCTCGGGTGACACTTACATGAGGTTTATAAGATTTTCACGGAAGTATGCTGCGCTCGATAATTAGTATCAAACAAATTACGAACTTCTCATGGATCGAATATCTCATCAACGCGGTTTTCGCTACACTTTCCATCAAGCAGAATTAATTCGCCAATGCCATCAAAGAGTCGTAAATAATGCAATAGCGTCTCCTAAATAATTTACATTGTATTAATATATTATAGCTAACGTATTATGGCTAAAGAGCTTGAGTGGCAGATATAAATACAGTAACGTTTTCGTGATTATTCGTTGTAATACGTTTCTGTACAAATACAAAATATTATATAAGATGTAATTAACAGTACTCACTTTATGGTTGTCTCTATGCTTTCTCGAATCTCTTTCTTCTTCTTCTTCTTCTTCTTTCTTGTTTATTTTCTAGGTTCTTCATGGCACCTACACACTCGCGAAAACACAGTTCATTTTGCTCGTAAGCACAGTAATCAGAATAATACAACGGTCGCGCGATACTTTGCACGTCACTCCCGACACGTGGATGACGCGAATCTTTTTGTATTACGATGAAAGAATAATGTAGAATACAAATAAAAATTAAAGCTTCGCAAAATGTAATATCCGAAACTATGTCGTCGCGCTTACCATTAGATCAATCTTTAATTTAAACTTTAATTTTATTGCAAGGAATAATCGAATGTTTGATCGAATGTTTGTCTTTTATCAATGATATTTGATAATTTGATGAAACAATGATAACGAGGCTCATGCTTTTACTTTTCTTCAATCTTGCTGCACGAATGACAACAATACACGAATAAGAACGTTATATACGTTACAAGAAGAGCACCGAAAACGAGCTACGCAATTTAATAATTATTAAAAAATGTGATTAAATATTTTTATTAAGTAAGACAATATATTGCGCGGTAGTTTGCACAATTTCGCGACATGATGCGAAATTTATTAAGAAAAAAGAAACGCGTAATAGAGATCGCAACAATGCTCGATTCTGAAATCAGTATTTCCGTATTTGGGATATTACACAAATAATATCGTCAATTAATACTACGCGAGTCGAGTTAATGACTAATTAATAAGATGCGAATAAACCATCCAAAAATGTACAACCGAAATTCACTCGCGAAATCAATGTATCATTTCTATTTTAAATTAATAATTCATACGCTTCGATAAATAGCCGTCGCTTATAATAGAGTACGCTTACGATTACGTAAATCGCTAATTTTGATAATTGGAAAGAATGATCATGGTTTTATATCGATAATATTTCGCGACGTAACAACGGAGCGGCTCGTGCCACTATCTTCTTGCTCGAGTCTCACCGCGTGAATGACAAGAATGCTTGAAGGTCGCCGACAAACAATCACGCGCTATACGAGTACGTCGCAAAGAAGTTCCCCCTCCCTTTCTGCCTTTTGCTTTTTGACCGAGTAGTACGTGATTATACGATTATATTTGTTAATTAAACGCGACTTAATCGTTTCGAGCCAATTCACTTATCTATTATGTTTTATTAATAATTGTAAAATTCTAAAATAACTAGCAATTTAATCTCTCTTTTTTTCTCTATATAATATTTTTCTATATCGCGAAAAATAAACTGCACTGTTATTTACATGATTATTATTACGAATATTATTTTTAAAATTGCTTGAAACAATTTGTGATTTCAACAAAATTTGAGACAAAAATTTATTTTAGTTTTATATACGCGAATGACTCAAAATCTCTCTATAGATGGAAACGGGTTAAGTTCTTTAACAAATTAGTAATTTTCAATTTGCGTTGTAAGCGTTGATATACGTCGACAAAGCTAACTGAGAAACAAATTCGCGAATAATGAGCCACGATAAACGATTTTCATCAAACCGCTAAAACCTCAACAGTTAAAGCAATCCAATGTTTAAAACGATTTAATAAGCTGCGTGTATGGATGAGCAGCAGAATTCGCTTTAATCAAGCGAAATCATTTAATTAAACTGCTTTTTCATTATTGCAGTATACCGTAAAATGCATGCATACACATAGAGACAATTACGCAGATATCAATCATTATTTGCAGAAGTATTACGCATTCGATTCACGAAAGTTAGAAATATGTCCCGATAATAATGCGATAACCAACTGCACGTAAATATTTGCAATTCAAATGTAAAATATGTATATTTCAAAATCATGAAGTTATATATAAAAGACCTTTTTCATTCATTTGAATTAATGCCGGTCGAGAAGCGAGTAAACTTCATTAAAATTAGAAAATTGATATATTTGCAGTTTTGAGTTCTTCAAGGTTTGGCGCGCAAAATTTATAAAAAACAATCCTCCGGGACAGAAATTGCAGCAAATTCTACAGAATATAATATAATTTTATACGTTCGATATTAAACGCCATAAAGATCAGACACATGCCGGATAACGCAGGATTTTCATTATATCAAGCGCGTCGTTCTTTAGTATCGCCAGTGTACCTGCCGGTGAGAGATTATTCTGATAATGCGTTTTCTCTATGAGTTTTAGTTAAGTAACATAATACCAGGTCTCTTGAGCCTAGATGTTTCCCATATGTCTTGTCAATTAGTCGAAAGCGACAAGTTTGAAACTTTAAATCCCTCAGCTGCATCGAAGATAAAGTGTCCCGAGGAAAATTTTGTTTATATATTAAGTATACGTATATTTCTAAAATAATAATATGCATGCGATGCTGACGTGACATGCAAACATTTCTACGAAGAAACGAAGCGTACAATTTAAAACATAACAGTATTTTAATCACATTCAAGCATTAAAGCAACTCTATATGTTACGGGATCATAATTAGCTCACATAATGCATTCGTATCTAATTATATGCGAAATGCAGCATGTTAGATAAGAAATATAACGCGTGTAGATAAGAAATGCGCAAACATAATCAACCATGATGTTAATCCATGTACGTTAATCCTAGCATGTTTAATGTTGTTTTAATTGTTTATCGATTGAGAGTAGTAAGTATATTTCATATACATTGAAAAGTCCCTACAATCAGTTGTGTATGTGAAATGTAAACTGCAAATTACTCATAGAAAGATATTTTTATACATGTGACGTACAAGAGTTTACAAAGTAAAAATTATTACACTTAGATATTGTAAGAAAATACATATAATAATATAAATTAAACAACTCTTAACGCCAACAGTTTAAAAACTTAACTTTTCTGTAAGATAATCGTTATCGGTATAAAAATTACTTCACTAACAAAATTAGTAACCACGGATAGAGTCACGTTAAAACTTTGATAAATAAATTATTTAACGCTTCATCTATAAAAAAAGTACATCGCGCAAAGTACATGCACGAGATAATTATTGAAGAATTTTCGCTTAACTTTAAACAAAAAATTTTTTAAATAAATAAAAGTATAGAAATTCGCGCTTAATTGATTTTTCAGTGTCCCTCGATTAATTTGTGAGCAAAGTTTTGTACATTGTTAAATAAACGCGATTGAAATATGGACGATTGCGCGAAGCACATGTGCGAGCGGGACCAACGAGGGACGAAACTAAAACCAATTTATAACGCGCGCTGCGGGACCGAGTCGACTCTCTCAATCTTTGGGCACGGTTAGCTGGATTACAAATCGTTTTGGTCGCTGATGTAGGCAGACTGCCTGTGCACGTACGATGTTAAGGTTTGTAACCAGCCACGGAGGGTCGGAGGGAAGGCGGCCCGTGAGTAGCAAGACGACGTCAGATGGATGCCCCCATTAATTAGCAGCCATCTTACGGCATTCGCTCGGGGCTCTGTCATTCATTCGAGTCACTCCCTTTTATAGTGGCTTATCGTTACTTCGCGGCTCGCGCTTTTGTTCGACGAATTCGGGACTGATATCTCGCGAGAGAGTCTAAGATCTAAGAGCCCATTAAAATTCTTAATTCAAAAGATTTAGATTTCCCAATAGAATCTTGTTAATGTCACACGGAAAATATATATATATATATATATGGTATTTTACAATTTAAGATATTATTTAGAATATTATTTTTGATTTAATTGAGTTTGATTATAATTAACTCTAATAATAGAGTGATGATATAGGTTACCTGTTAAAGTGGATATTCGCTCTACGTGCCGATCTAATTAGCATACTCCATCTCGCAATGACAATTGATCTGCTACAATTAGTAATATCTATGCAAATTAATACGATACGATACGATTTGGGACGTAAATTTATCTCGCGATGTATACATCCGAAGATTTAAATACGACAGTTACAAAATTACAGGACATTGCTTTACCAGACTGTGGAATATACATGATAGCCATAAAAGCATAATACAGGAGCATCTGGATCTTTGATTGCTTACAATTTGTGGCGACGGCCTGAGGTCATGCAAAATTATTCGAGTGGCCACATTTAATGGGCTTATTTCGTAAGAAATTTCCATAAGACTCGAAGCAAGGAACCGTCGACCACATGTTAGATATCATTATTATCGATATCTCCGGGCAGTCTTATAACTATCACATGCTCTTTCCTCTCTCGGATATCATCCTTCCCTCTCTTCTCGGTAATCAAAAATAATTACTCGAGCGATACGTAACCACTAACACGATAATACGTTGCGATCAAAGTTTTCTTTCTCGCGTGTCGCGCAAACATGTTTCGTTTTACATTATTTCCGTTTATAAGCATCTCGTTCTCTGTGATGTAACCATTAAAGATGCTGATCTATATATGATATCCATACTCAATTATTAATTAGGCGATCTGAGATAAATTTGCATGTCTTTGTATTTTGTTATAATATAGATCTATAATAAACTAGCGTAAAAGTAAAACTATCAAAACTCAAAGAGAAGTCACGCTATTGCACCCAGTGCTTCATATGGTAATTAAAATTCAATTATGCTAATGCAAAAAAAACTTTTATGCAACATGCATGATTACACTACTACTTTATTTACGCCACATAAGTTTAGACTTAAATTCAAACATTGATGATAAAAACAGTTTTTTAAATTATAAAACAAGTTACTTATTTTAATTATTAACAAAAATCTTTTTACGCACCATGAATGTTAACTCGGTATTGTTTTTTTTTTTTTTTTTTTTTAAGAGAGATAAAAAGAAATGTTAATTTTTTTTTTACAAAAATATCGAAAATAAATTTCGGGGCTGTGAAATTTCGAGGAATTCTGTGTGCAATAAGTGCGTTTTGCACTACGTTTTAGCAACGCGCGAAATAAATATCTTCGAATGTCGTCCGAAAAATGGAAACTGTAATCTGTGTCGCCTATGCAGCATGAATATTTCATCATTTTATTCGTATTCGCCGGATTCGATTGTTTCTAGTCTATTCCCCGGCCACGTTATGCCGTCATGCGTTCGCTCGTCTACGCGAATGTTTTAATTACCGGCGTGGATCGTGCCGATGAAATTTTATACGTGCGTTCATATATCCCTTCTCTATATTTCCCAGTTCGCACAACGTGTCACACTTTTATCCAATCGAGGTCGATGCGAACTACAACGACGATATGTTCGTCCTAACTAAAGCTGCAATATCTACGCACACACGTATAAACGTCTCTTCTTTCACACAAGTCACGGTAATAATTCTTTGAGAGAACGCGATCGCACACACGAGCAATTAATTCACGTTAGATTCGCTTTGATCTATTACGGCGTGATATCACACGGGGCGCGGAGAGCAGTGCATAAGCCAATGGCTCACGTCGAAGATATCGGAATTCCTGCGGTCGGGCGCCTCGATAAAATTAATACCGCTGTCAAACGTAATGCAATTAAAATGTAAATTCGAGCGTGAATCAGGATTTCGTCCCTAATGCCCGTTGGCCAACGTCGGTTATTACGTATTATGTATTATTACATGCTCTGCCCGTTTCATCCCTCTTCTCATACCAAGGTCCAAATTTAACGTTGTGATACGTGATCAACTCTTTCAAATGTTTCAGTCTATAGTCATAAAAAATTTAAATTTTTTTATATGTCATGTCTAAATAATTAGAAACAATACGAGAATTTTCTAAAAATAAAAAAAGTCATACATGTATATTTCTGATCCGTATCAAAAATACAAGGATTGTTTTAAATATTTATATTTATCCGTTTTATTGTCTCTATTTTTTTATCGCATTAGCATTACAATAATTAGATTAAAAGCGATATTATATATTGTTAAATAACTGTATAAATAATGTCAGAAATATTTCGAGAAGATAAAAAATTAAAGAAGATGTCAAGATGCGTGAAAAGTTTCTCTAGTAAACTTACCCTTTTACCGTTCTTTTTCGCTAACAAGACACCACTCACCAAAGCCAGTGACCAATCATTAGGATATTAATTGCGGTGCAGAAATACGCGTTTCTGCAAAAACAAAGAGAATACTTTTAATGCGATTCATAAAATCGTTATTCATTCACAATTCTTTGCTAGTTATAATAGTACACGTTTGTGAGAAAAGAAAATAATATTTCACACTGACGCTATTTGAAATTGTGTCGAAAATTGCTTCACTATATTTTTATTAAATATCGACATATTCGAGGATTACTGTTATTCAAACACATAGCTGTTACGCGATGGGATGATATCGATTTTAGAAGTTTATTGAGAGACGAGTGTTTGCTTGGATAATCGATTTTTCAGATAATGAAACATTCGCTGGGTTAATATTGAATTTTACGTACTATACAAAGCAAATCTCTGATCCAAACGAATGAAATGAAGTTATCAAGCATGGTTTTATTGTAAAAGTTTGAAGTTTAATCTTTGTAGATGATTTGCTTAATTATTCGACAACTGTACAATTTTCTATGAATCTTCTCACATTATTTCCATCTTAACGTGCTATATTTTAGAAACTTTTGACATATTTTAAATTGTGCAATAAATAAATCATTGTTAATATTATATGTTATTTAAAAACTAAAGAATTTAAGAATAATAGAGAAAAAAAAACAGATGTGTGTATACATATATATATATTATTGATTATACTACTGAATTTACATAAAGTTAATAGTTAGTGGTTTCGCAACTGTTAGAGATAATCGCGATTATTACAAGAAGAAAACAACATTGTGAGACATTTGCCGGTAACACAATCTGCGGTCTCAATCTCGTTAAATCTTGCTAACCGGATTTCGGAGCGCCAACTGGACGGGTGAGCGACAGTCGGTCCAGTTTATCGTGGACTGCCACCCGCCGGCCTTACACCTCACAGAGGTTCGCGTGCAGCGATAATTAAAGCTGCCGACACGGACGCGAAATGTTGAAATTGAACCGAGCCACGTGGCGAACGGAAACACGTCCTTAACGGGCGTTCGTAACGGATGCGCCGTCGTTGCCTGCGCGAGCTCGCGCAAAATGGATCGATTGGTTTCGTGCGCGGAATTATACCTTTCGTTAAAGCTGAAATTAAGTTTAACCATCAACCATCAAAGTGCGGTTAAATCTGACTTTAGAAATTTCTTGAAATACCAGAAAAAAGTGTTTCTACTTAATTGTTTTCTGATTTCTTCATTGCTTTACATGCAAATTTCTGTACTTATTACAAATGTAACAAATTTTTTAAATAAAAGTAGTCCTTTTAGATAACACATTTTTATGTTATTGCTTTTTTCTAATTTAATTCAATATCTTTCTTATCATTTTCCATTTACGTTATTAATTTGTAATAAACGCTAATGTTTCGCTGCAATTAGTAAATTACTTAGGCAGTAAAATAATTTTATATCTGCGACATAATAAGTTTTATTTGCAATTTATATAAAATGCAAATTTATTTTTATGCATTAATATATATATATATATATATATATATATATATATAAACACATTAATTAATAAAAATTTATTTGGATTGTTTTCCAACTCGTATAAACGTACGTGTATATATTAATAAAAAAAAATATTTTTTACTTTAATTAAAATTAAATGCATAGTAGCTTAGTTTCATTGATTAAAGTCTTGTTTAATCAATAAAAGTAATTAGTAATTTTATATAACAATGTATTGTGCCAGAAAATCCTTAACTTTAATATTAAATAGTAATAATAAATTAAATCACATTTATTTGAGAATTGAAAATTTTGATAAAATTTATTTGCCGTCATAAACCAACAATAAGTAGAAAAAAACTCATCATATACTGCGTATGTGTGTTTTTGTATGTATGACACGTACATGTATGAAAATATTCAAAATAGAAATATTCGCTACGCACATATTTCGAAAGATCATTTTATCGACACGTCATAAAAATATTGGTATCATTATTGCGCTAGTATTTGTCTCGTGGTTAGAATTCACGTTGATTGTACTGTCCCAACTGCGGTATAATACAGCTCAACTACCCGTGCAAACACTTAACACGATCCCAGAACGTGCGTTTGTTTAGTTACATTTCCGTTCTCGCGCCATAGTGCGATTGTAGTCGCACATGCCCGTATGTTCCTAGCGAAAATACACGCGTTTGATTACACCAGGCATTAAATGTCGCGTTACGCGACACCGATGGTCGCACCCAGAGAAAATGCTATAGAGTGTAAAACCTTTTAGAATCGATCAAACAGAGCGAGTTAACTTAATATTATATTACAGGAATAAGGATACATAAAGAAACTGTAATTGTGTGAAAAATGTAACAAAAATTTTGAAATTTTATTTTTGTAACAAAATTTTTGTGGAGTATTAGATAGCATGGATTTATTTTTATTTTACATCAATTTTTCCTCAATTCAGTTTTTGAAAGATGTATGAAAACTTTTTTAAGCAACTAGAGAAATAAGGATACAATCCAAGCGCAATTCCATACGCGTTTTTCCATAAAGTTGTTGAAAGATCTTTCATTGCAAAGTACACAGAACGCTGCGTGTTTTAAAGATTGCGAAAACAAGTGTAATAAAAAACGGGTAATAACGCGGAGTAAGACACCCATGTCATCGTTTCGCAGCTTGGGAGGATGTCGTGGACGTTCCTAATTTCATAGAACCGCGGCCGTAGCGCAGTTTCAAAGCCGTATGTTTGCAAACGACGTCGCGTCCGGCTCAGCCATTACTACTTCGGGGACAGTCGTAATGTACACTCTCCGGCAGACGGTTTGAATGTGACTAAAGCCTACAAACGCCGGTCGTAGAAAGAAAATTCTGCGAGTGAAATGCGCGCTTTGTCGGCAGCTACAACGTGAGTATATCAAGGAAGCTTGTAATCTTTTCATCTCCCATATAAAATTAAATAATTTTGTTTCGTAATTATTACTTATTGGACGATCACGTGTTATACAGATTTGACAGATTACATTTAAATAATGTCGATTTTGTCACACTGGGATGTAAAAATATATCTCAATCGATGAAAATACAACGAATATATACGTATTGACTGATATATGAAGAAAATAATAACTATATATTTATTTATATTTATGAATATAAATAAATATATAGTATGGTAATATACCCAGCATGGTATCGAAATATAATTTCAAAAACTGATATCGCAATGTATTAAATTTGCTTAACACGTAATACGTAAAGTATTTGATTTCGAAACTCGAAATTATAATATAAATTCTGATATGAAATTTGATAATGAATTATGATATAAAATTCATATTATAAAAGATCTGTCGATAAAAAAAGTTTAAACATATCATCTTTTAGAATTCTTAGTCAAATAATCGTTTAACAATTGCTGACGAAATCGTTGCTAATATCTGTCAGATAAAGTTAACAAAGTTAATTCAAGCGACACGATCGGCAAATAATACGGCGGTAATCGTTTTGCTTCCGCATACTTTGTGCATACTATAGGGCTCTCCCGTCCCCCGTCACGAATCGAATTAGATTTTTCAATCAACCAGATACCCGTCGCGCCGAAGAAGAAGAAGAAGAAGAAGAAGAAGAAGAAGAAGAAGAAAGAAACGAATACGGGATTCCTTCTTCCATCCAATATGCCACTTTGCGATGCGCGCTTATCCTCCGGCGCGGCAATGAGTAGTTAAGGAAATGGAAACTCATCGGCTAAGGACGTGCCGTGTGAAGATGAAGAGACCAGTCTCTCCTTCTCTGCGGGCGAGAGGTGCCAGCCACGGTCAGCGAGACACGCACGAAGGATCGAGCGGGGTCGCGGTACCGCTGATGTCGCTGACCTTCTTCGCTACCTCTAAACCTCGGCGCGAAGCAGCCAGCATCTTCCGTGTTCGTCCGACTATTCGTGCGTTCTTATCAAATATCTATGACGCCGACCATCGACCCTAACCCGATCCTAGCTAGGCGTCATTGACTGGTCTTTCATTTCGCAGCGTGATATGATGTACAAGAAAAAAATGTAAAAAAATAGACTAATATAACTTGTTCAACTTGAAAATATTCTTTTCTACGAATATTTAAATCAAGTTTAATTGAGAAGTTCGAACGATAGGTAGAATGCTTAAGTTTCATTGCACGGGAGCTTTAAAATTATTTAATTTAAATCAGATTTTATCTAATCAGGTAAATCGGTGACATTATCGATAAAATATTTTAGTAACTATATTATCACATAAAAATGATACACTTTAGTTATGATTTCGATGAAGTAATATTTAATAATTTCTTCATGTGGTGAGAGAGATAAAAATATGTTATTGCCATCGCGCCTACTAAAAGTTCCGTGAGAAAGAAAACTCGTTTTGCGCATATTCTAACATGGATATTCCCTAAAAAACGACTGCCGAGTAAAAACTGGCGAGGACATTTCCGCAAGACCTCATTCTCATTACTTATTCTGGTAATGTGCAGGCGCTGGTCCCGCGCGTTTCTAAAGTCTGAAACTTTGATGCCGCCTTCCTCGAAAGAACTTCTATGTATTTTACCCTTCAAATTTCCGGGTATCCTGCAATTCGACTGAGCCAACAATAAGAGGGGCAAGCTACGAATACCGGCAAAGTATGTCAAAAGTAGCTTCCGCGTTAAAACATCACGGTGCCTCGACGAACTCTAGAAAACTCTGGAATTTATAGAGCCAAAAACGAGGTAATTGACGTTTATAGAGCGAAGGCTTTCACCAGCATTGTGCGATCGATATCGATGCTACATGAGTATAGCGAGATACGATCTGTCGTAACTGTAACGTTATGCAAAAGAGAAAATTTCCGAATAACATATAAATTCGTACATCTCTTGTTTTATTTATAAAATTACAAAAAACAAAAAAACAAAAACATATAATTTTGAAAAAAACTTTCAAGATGTTTTACAAAACATTTATTGTCGACAAAACTTTATAAATCATGTTTAATGTTTGCCGAATGTTTTGCTGATCTAAAGTAATATATAAAGTAATTTTATATCTTTTAATAAATATTTCCGTTTGAATAAAATAGCGAATCAAAGATTATATCGTACGTACAAAGTCTGGTAATCATTCAAGTGCAATTTCTTGTCAGGTAATGTGACAAAGATTTTATTTAAAAACTATCGTGCATTATTATCGGCGTAAAGGAACAATGTTCTTCCTCGATGGAAGTACGAGGAGAACTCGGAGGAAAATATTTTCGAACGCTTTCACGGTGAACGAAACAGTACCGTCAGATACGGACGATCGCTGCGCGGGTCCACATCCGGAAGGCATCACGCTCGTTGCACGGCACGTAGACCACACGGGGATCTTGAGCATGCGAGACGCCTGGTCGCATTTGGTAGGCAAATGCTCGGAAACTCCACCGTCAAATATTGAGACACGTACACACCAGGTGGATGGAGAGAAAGAGAAAGAGAGAGAGAGAGAGAGGAACCTGCGTGCACACAAGGCAACCGCACGCGGAATCCGGCAAGAGCAAGCGCGAGCTATTTATGTAAACGACAGTTTCCCGAGGGGTGTCGGAGTCGCGTTCGCTTATATTTCCGGCATTTTGCGAACACATTACACGGTATTCAGATGACATATTCGCGCAAACCGCCGCTCTCTTCCCTACCGGCTTGCCAGGTTCTTTCACCTGACGACGACGACGACGACGTTGCGACAGACAACCCCACTCACCTCGACGCATCGCAATGCTTCTGCTTTTCTCTTCCTCTTCAGCTGCCGTACTTTTTCTCTTGTTCCACCGACAGTTACGGGGAGAGATGGCAGCGAATATCGCGCAAGTAAAACCACTTCGCTGCGATAGTGAACAATTTTACGCGTAGAATTATTTCTGTCGGTAGCGTTGGTATTGTTTGTTCATAATATATAGGGTACCTTTGGATGAGATAAATGTCTCGATGAAGATAATTTACGTATTCATCGTGACCTTTTCTCGACTGTTCCTTTCTTCATTTAACGCGATATTTTACATTTCTTTTTTTCACACATAGTCTATCTCTTTTTCTAAATTTAAAGTAAATTATAAATATGTCTTATATAAATTTATACACAAATTTCTAAATCTTCTTCACTCTCTAATGAAGAGAATATTATTATTCTCTTTTCTCTTACCACATACTGTTGCTAGTTACTGTACTAATTACCAAGCGGAAAGAGATGAGGGTAGAAAATAAAGGGGAGGAATATACTATGTGTATGTTTTACTAGACGGAAACTTTGTAAGCTTACATTTTGCGTTTCGTAATTAAGTTGTAATTCCTTGCTGTGTATATACGCATAAGTGCTGCAAGCGATACGCATGCATAAAACAGCCGCGGTATTTTTTTAGTAAAAATATCTTTACTTCGCATTGTTGAGCGTTTCGTCGCTCGCGAAAGAAAGGAAGAAATTGAAGAAAATGAAACAAGACGTAACATTTACAATATGATTTTTTTTATCTTACCGTTCTTAGTAGTAGCAATAGCTAATTTAAATATATTAATTCTAGATTAATACAATGTTTTGTCTGGTTAAAAGGTCAGTATAAAGTACAGGAATCTGTCTAATATCCTTCATAATCCTTACAATTGAATTGACATGTGAATTAATTTTACAAAAATTAAATTAAATTAATCGATTTCTTTTTTAAATAAATAATAATTTATATCGTTTTTCTAACTAAAATAATAAGAGAATACTTATGAAAAATTTCAAATTTAATGTTGTTTCATAAATAAGTATTAGCTGTAATAGAAATGTATCATCACGTGGTGTCACGCAGTAATTTGTACAGACGGTATAAAATATATTAATTCCCTTCCACACACAAAATTCAAATTTTAAATGAATGCAACAAAACATTTGTCACAAGTGTGACAGCGACTATAAATTATTGTGAAAGCAAAAAACCAAGTGTAATAATATTTTTCAAAAAAGTAAAAGCATTCTATTTTAATAATTTGCCTTCCTAATTCAATTCTCCTTAATTCAATAATACCTGTGTATAGCTCTTGAGACGATCGATAATATTCCGCACTATTGATAGTATAATACAATTATGGTATGCAATAATATTGATCGTGTAAGGACATCCTTTAATAGATAAGCGATCCTGAGTGCATGCGCGAAATAACCAGGGCAGCGTCACGTCGCGACGAGACCAGGCGTAGACAGAGTGGTGTGGTGTCCGAGAGTAAATGCATGTATATTGCTTCATGAATGCGCGTGGCGATGAGCTTGTAGTTAGCCGACGTTGTGCCGTCATTATTAGCGCGACGGCTGGCTTATGCGCGCCGCGCATCCAGAATCCACGCGGTGACAAATGGCCCGCTCCGACAGACGAAACGCGCCGGAAGCAATTTGCGCGCCTGGAAATTCGCGGGGATTCCGCGTACCGCGCCGTCTAAAAATAACGAGCAACGAGGAAGCGCGCCCCGTGACTCGTTCTAATTATGTGGTTCCGCCCGCGCTTCGTCGCTTTGCTTTATGATCGAAGAGAGGAAGAGAAAGAGAGAGAGAGAGAGAGAGAGAACACATTTAAGCCCAGAAATTTCAGTCTTTCAGAGAAGCAAGATATGTGTTATCCCAGAGAGCGAAATTTAAATCAAATTAAATTTTCAGCCAGTGTAAAAATTATTATTTTACTGCAAATGTATATCATTGTTTTCTCTCTTCCAATATATATCATAATTAATAAATACACTTTTCTACACTGACTATATTTATCTGCTTCTTGTTATAGAAATCTTTAAATCAAAATTATACAAATGTAGAATGATAATTAAATATACTAATACATTACTTTTTGAAAAATATTGAAAAATCACAATATTTAGTGCAATTTGCTTAAAAATGTATTTATTATATATTTAACAATGAAAGATGAGATATTTAAAAGTTAGGCTTTTAAATTCTCTTTTCTAATCATTATTATTACTCGCTATAATAATACGTGCACATTCAAGTCAATGTTTGGATCTGCTAAAGGCAAATCCTTACCCCCTTATTTCTGGTTTAATTACGCTGTAGCTCGAGGCAAGAGGGTGAAAGATAACTGCAGGCTTTGGCTCTTGGATCGATAGAGCGAAACAAGACGTGAGGAAGAATGCATCGAGCCGATTCCTGTCTTTCTCGCGCGGCAAAGGAAATACAAGAAGCTTTGTGCAAGTAGCAAATTAAAAAGGAAGAAAAAAGAAAGGAATGAAAGAAGCTAAGAGTACCGAAGAGATACAGAGAGAAGCGACGATGTTGCACCCGATGTAGCCACGTAAACATCCTCGGGCCATTCACTTCTCCGCGAGAAGTACACAGCGTACTATTAATGTCATCAAAGCTGAAGGATGTTAATTTCTCGCTGAAGGCATCAAATTATAATCTTAGTACACGTTAAACGCCATGACGATCACCGATGACCGGCACGTCGAGATTAAGTTTTCGCAAAGTTAGTCGAGAGATTCGCGTCCAGGGCATCAGTCTCGATAAGAAAGCGACGTTGTCTGAGAAAATGTCGTTTGAGAAAAAAGACTGTAAGTTAAAAGAAAGGAAAAGTTTGGGAGGCTGTTGTCACGGCCGGGAAATATTACCCTTTATCGCATCTCGCTCCCATCATTGTCGGGCCGATACGTGGAAAGGGCTTTATTCCCGATCCCTTTTCAATCTCCTGATGGGACAATTTCCTTCGGAACGACGAATGATCAGGCCAATATCTATTTCTGTACCTTTTTCAGAGCGTCCCCGCCCCAGTGGCCCTACAACTCATCGACCTCTATTTCTATTAGCCATTTATGGTCGATGAGTTACTTTATGTAGTTTCATCGATCCCTTTTGGCTGTCTCTCGATCGTACCGCGATATCGCTGAGAGAATAAATCGCCAGGCTATTGTGTATCGATGACTGTTGTGTGTTAGAACAATTCGGATGGAGTATCGAGCGTAACAGAATCTAATCTATAAAGAAGATATAAATTTCGACTAGCAATATTACGTAACGAGATGAAGACAGGCGTGATGATTAAATGACAAAAATAAATATCTTTTTCTGGGAATTTTTTGTCAATTTTTTCTTGAGATCAAAGGAGATTCTTATCTATCTTTATCCTTATCTGGAAATGAGAAAGGTCGACCGTCAAAATTGCTAGCAATTCGATAACGAGTCGACGAGAATTTTATTTAAGAAAGCAATGTAAAATTATCTATCGATTCTTCAACATGTTATGCTTTAAATTATACTTTAAATTATCGTAATATTATTATATCACTGCATATTTCACATTACGCTTTTTTTTCTATAATAACCAATTTTCTTGCTTTTTTTTTAAATTTCTCTTTTAATTTTAAATGTAAAAAAATATTCGAGTACATTAGAATTCACAAGTTGATAATTATAGTAACTTTATCTTCAATCTGTATATAAAAACTTTCAGCTCTCTTTAAACTTTCCTTTGTGTAGATTTTGGAAATCTGATTAAAATTAACGTATGCGAACGCGCTCTAGAAAAACTTGATAATAGAATCAATCTACGTGGAACGAAAGGGTGAAGATAGTCGGACGCGAATACAGACAGACTTTTATTTCCCAGCTAATTAGGGAAGCGGTCGCGCAATCAGAGATTTTTCGCAGCGAGTAGATATAATTACCAGCGCTCGCGAAGAGACACGAATCCGACTCCGCGGTCACGTCCAGACGTAGATATTACTCGGCTGCAATTTGCGAGGTCGGGGCCGCACGCATTACAATGCGCGATGCGTCCACGGTCGGCACGATCGCTCGCAAAGTAAAATAATGCGGCACGCGCCCGTTATTTTTATACGCGAAATTCGCGTGAGCCCGACCTCTTTCTCTTCCGTGCGACAAAGCTGCGTACGACGTGGGAAACGAGGCGCAGATAATTCGCTCTCTGTGCTCGGCGGTCGAGAAAAGAAAGGCACGTCGCCCACCTTGTTTCGCAGTCTCCCGCCGGAGCTGTTGCACCAAAGTGCCGAATTGCATCGCGGCTGGATAGAAAACGTGGAAAAGAAAACGCGGTTCACGCAATCAACCCCGCGTATTGTGCGATACACAGCGTTTCTTAAGAATAAAAAAAAAAGAAAAGAAAAAATGGTAACGTTATTAATTTTGAGTTAAAATAATTATAATTATTTTCGACTGATTTCTCGGTTAAAAAAATGGAAACTCTGTAATATCTACTCACTTACACGAAATTATCAAACAATTGAATTTTTATATCTTAGGTGGTTGTCGTTGACAGAGAATATATCGATCGTCAGGCTTGTTCAGGTATCTGTAATAATGCGATCATTAATTATCCTAATTGGGGACTCGTCCTGGCATGGCACCCAATGGCAGCTATATCGGAGACCACGCGCACAACAAGGTTGTTGCAACAACCGGAATTTGTGTGATGGCTTGCCATCAATCCATCATCCGTCTATTCATCGACTCGTGCAAAAGCCACGATAACGATAATTTGGAATTTCTGATTAATAAACGTAAGCCAAGATTAATAAGTGAAGCCAAGAAAAATATTATTACACGTCGAGATTTTTACCAAAGTCTGGATTCAGTGTTTAAAAAAAAATGCATACATCCACGCCCAGGACTCTTAGTTTAATGACTGCTTCTGGTTAATAAATTGTAAGAGATTCCTTAGAGAGGTGCATTAATAAAGCTCAACCTTATTGTAAAAATATAATTTCCGTGTTGTTAAACATCAACGAGACAGCGAAAAGCACGATGTTAACGAGTCGTTTGCAAATTTATAAAGAGTAGAAAGCACACACGCTTTCGTTGCGGAATAATTTTGCGGCGGTTAGCGCAGCGTTGTATGCAAATCCTCGGAAGTACTACTCTCGCGGACCGGAAACGAATGACCATTCTCGTCCTGGGCCACAAGCAGCGGCACGTCGCCGTCGCAGCATCTTCATACCAATTTTACGAGCGCGCTCGCCGAACAACGCGCTTCTATTTTCCTCGCTTTCGTGACATCGTGTGTCTGCGCGTCCCATGCGCACACACACACACACACACACACACACACACACACACACACACACACACACACAGACACACAAATGCGTTCCATTTATGCATGCATCCCGGGTGGATCTCGAGCGTTTTATGCCCTGCGCGGGATGCAACAAGACTTCAAGTTTGCCGCTGTTTCCTGTCAAAACAACGACACGCAAGATAATATCGGACGTGTTAGCATCAATTCCGATTCTGCAATACGACTTGATTTTATTCTTTTAAATATAAAAGAAGAGAAATTCTAATCGAATTGTGCATTCGTATGACAAAATAAGATGTTATTATAATAACATGTACGGAATTTTTACCAGAGAAAATCAATAATGACGTCTGGTTTTATATACATATAATTATGCTCATTTCTATAATTGACGAAAAAAAATATAATTTACCGCATGCTAAAGCATCGCCGTACATATATCGCGATTTATAAAGTATTCCGGTCTCGATTACTTTTATTATTAATATCAATGACGTCGAAGTATGAAAGCTTTTCTCGGTGCATTCACTCGCGCAAATCGAGTAACCTGAATTAAAACGGAAGTGAACGAAGTAATAAGACCAAAAATTGCGGAAAAGGGATTCTCGTATGCGGACTTTTGACTTGCTTTAAGCGACAAGATAGAGTTTCTGATTGCTTCGCTTGCTTCATCAGAACTCTGCTAATTAATTCCGGAGTGCATAGATTAGACCCTTTCTCATGAATGTTGGAGTTTTGTTCGACAGGATATCGAAGTTGATAATGCTCAAGCGTTCTGAAATTTTTTACTTGGCGATAAAAGAGTTTATGTGATATTTCATTTCATTTCTTTCGCAGAAGAAAAAGAGAAACAGAGAGAATTTTAGAATCTTTGATTTTACCTTATATTATATAAGTGAAGAATCCATATAAACTACAAAAATGTATATATGTATAAAAGAAACTATTTTTATATATTTTTACATAAAAGTTTTGTTATTTCTATCTTCTATTTTTTATGTTATTTAAAAATACCCAAAACATTTAAAAATTATTTAATAGAATCTTACGACAAATTTCTTTAATTTAATGTTTGTATTTTTTAATTATTTTAAACCGTAATGTTAATAGTTACGGTAATTGCCAGGCGACTGATGATACGATAATATTAATAATTAAGGATAGTTACCAGAAATTTTCGCAAACTAATCCATTGCATCCCTTCAAGTTCGATTATTCGTCTATTCAACTTTCCTAGAGTTGCTTTTCAATGCATCCAGCGCACTCCTCGGGCGTTTTATTGTGTGGCGAAGAGGTATTACGAAAATTATACTCGAATATAGCGTGTTCGCCTATTATCCTTTAACGCAGACTTGTGCATAGGACGGTGTAATTTTCAGGAATTAAAATTCCTGAGTAGCAGATACGTGCGAGTAAACTAACTACAAACGGCTAAACTTTCTTACACACGTGCAACACGTGCAACTCACAGAAACTGAATAGAATACCATGGAACAAATATAATACAATGATTCGTAGTCTCACATAATTTTAGAATTGTAATGCATTCACGTATAACATATACAAAAAATAGTTAATATGATTATCGCTTTGAAAAGAAGTTCTAATTGTATTTTATGCTCTTTATTTTCTCATTTAAAACTTATAAGATATGTGAGAAAAACTTACTACTTTGAATCTGGAGAAGTTTCATCTTATATTAGTGTATAATGAGAAAAATACGAGATATCCTGCCAAAGAAACTTTCCAAAAATCAATTAAAATATAATATATAATTTAAAATTTCATTTAAGCAAAAAAGAAATATTATTATTTTAAATTTTCAATTTTGTTTTCTGTCTCTCTCTCTCTCTCTCTCTCTCTCTCTCTCTCTCTCTCTCTCTCTTGAATTTCTGTAATTCGTGACATAAACTTGAAAACTAATTTGCTTTCAATTTCTCTACCCAAGCATGTATGTGAAACAATTTGTTTAAAATTTTTTTTATCATTTATTATTTATCGCGATGTGTTATCACGAGGGAACAAATAAAAATATTATACAATCGTATCGTCTATATGTATATGTTGCTTTAGTTGCTACTCTCGTAAACTTGGTAGCCTTCCTGCGAGCGTATCCATCCGTCCAGTAAACTTTCCACGAGTTTTATCAAGCGGCAGTTGGCGCTGCAGGCATTTTATGATGTCAGGACGCTTATTATGTCTTAACGTTTGGCTACATCCAGGATTCTGCGTGAACCAGTAGCTATATTATATCAAGATATACAATTTCCCAGAGCGAACATCCTAAACCATTTCCCGTGCTCTCGTGCCTGCGAAGTTTTTTCTATCCATTCCGACCAGCGCATACGTTTCGCACTGCGAGACCATATTTACTCCTTGTAAAATTATAAATCTCTTTTTCTACCGCAGCGTGTATACGAAATGTATTTTAGTTTAACACTCCGCGTTTACTTTAGAATATATATCTCCTTTTTGAAAATTTACTGCGTCAAGATATACATATAAAATTAAATATATACACGCGCGCGCGCGCACGCTTACATAAAAATAGCTTACAGTGCTCTCCATCAAATTTTTTTATATATTTAGTTATCTTGTAGAAAAGGAGTAAAAGCAGATTGAAAAGAGAAGAGTTATATTTGTGACTAAAAATTACTTTCACGTATAAATATACGTTTGAAAACAGTCTAGCCTGTTTCCTTCGAAAAGCGGATTTGATATTCTACGACATTTCGCTACCTGCGAAGTACATATATGCTAGATGTGCCGACATAAACTGTTCACTTGGTGTCCTCCCGTATAGGATCCTGTCGTATATATATGTATACAATCAGGGATATTTACGTGTAACTGTGCAAGGGAAATATTCGCGGTAATACGGTTTTTGATGCTGAATGTCGCAATTAGACACGCGTGACGACGAACTTGGCGAATGCATCGTAGGGAGAGTACCGACGTAGAATCATACCACAAACGTTACGCGAAAGTCCGTGCAACACAACACGGTGTCGTATGCCTGGGACGTGTGTGGGCATACACGGCATATGTTATATTCGTGTCGGACGTTATGCGACCGCGGGCTCTTTGTGACGCGGTCTGGCTGAGGTTACACGCAGCGATTGAATAAATATTCATTAGCGTAATTAGCATGCGTGCGTGACGCGCTATCCGGTAGAATGCTTTTACGCCTTTAATTGCCGCCCGCGTGTCCGCGCGTGCGACTCTTTCTCGCGGCTGCTCTGTAATCTGTAATGACAGGCCGTATACGCCTACGTACATTATTGTGTAGCGGTGAAAAGCGCATTGAAAGATAAAAGCGTGATATAAGAGTAATAAAACAATGCGCTTATTTCGCGGTAAACATTCTATTTTTCAGCTAAAATTCAATTTTTGTCCGGCACAATAAAAAGTAATAAAAATTATCCCGCCTTGAATACTACACATTCTGTGCGACTGTAAATTGTCGTGGCAATTTTCATCTACGAATTTTGTTAATTTTATTATTTTATATATACCGCAAATTAATGGAATTTTAATGTTTACTGCATTTATATTATATAAAATATGTTATTTGAAATTCTTGATTGTCACAACGATTGCATTGCGTTTGAGAAACGAGGAAATTTAGATTCTTGCGACAAATGTGTGCAACTAATTATAAAGATATTTAATATACCTTTTACACATATATTGAAATTTTTTTTATAACATAACTTTAAAATTATATATATTCCATTCTTAAAATATAAAAAATACTATGTACAAAGATAGTTTGTTAACCATTTTTTATGTTCAGTTAGATATCGATTTCTTTTTGTTCAGTATTCTGTTTCCTATTAGCGCAATATCGAAACACAAATACAGAAAATGTAGTGAACTAATCTTCGGAAAGGTCGAATATCACGTTTCCATAGTGTAGACCTCCAAAATTCCTGTGTATTTAATGATTGCTATTCCGGCGCGCACAATTAAATATTAACACATCGACTATTAGCATCCGCTGACAGCGCCTAACTTAAAGCGACATTATCGATATGATCGGGATGCGTCTCGCTCGTGTTGGCTTTTTGATCGGTTCAAAACGCAATGCGAGTCAAATAAGGTCGGTGGCGGTACGCACCGCGTGGATGATCGGTAATCGATATGCCTGCAACTGCAGTGACGCGCATCTGTGGAATATGCAGCCTCGAGCTGCATACATATAATGCAGATCTCCATCGCCAATCGATCCAGACTTGATTTATTCCAAGTTTTCTCTGGAAGCGCACGGCAACCGGCTTTATAAAAAGAATGGCTTGCAACACGTTTCATTTTCCGCGTATTTTTGGTGTCGCTTCTCTCTTTCTCTCTATTTCTTTTTACGTTTCAATATCTGTTATTTTAGAGAGTGTTTCCGGTACAAAAAAGAAACTGAAGTGAATTTTACAAAAATGCGTTTGAACTTGTAACGTAATAATTTCTTGTAGTTCATTAAAAATTTGTAATTTTATCACATTAAAGAACTCTTACATTAAATAATATATATAATCCAAAATATGGTTTAAGCCTTAATATTTTTTAATTGAATAAATATTACTGTAAAAAGATTCTTACAAGAGAGAGAAGAGAGAGAAAAAAAGTGTATATGTTGTATAAAATATATTTTTTTAGTGTACAAAAACAATGTACGTGTGCGTCAAGCACTATCGAATGTTTTAAGCAATATTGATTTACATTGCTCTTCCTGGTTCATGCAATAAACTAACATTAATAACGCAATGCACTACGAGTATCTCAAGTATGTATCGTTTGTATCGATCCATACTTGTCAAACCTTTTTGAAGCGGCGCCTCAACCTTTGTAACAATACCTTTGTGAAAAGATGTTATTTATTTTTCATTTTTCACGCTCTCTTGCCGTCAGATTTTTCCGGTCCGCTAGATACCTCTGTTGCTGTTTATATTTTTATCTTCCAAGAGAGAGAGAGAGAGAGAGAGAGAGAGAGAGAGAGAGAGAGAGAGAGAGAGAGAGAGAGAGAGAGAGAAAGAGATTAGGGCAGGAAGGGCGAAACATATAATCGATAGAAATATATGGACAGCGGAACGAGCTATACGTTGTTCCAGGTATATATTCACCAGTTTGGTATTTCCCATAAAACAATAAAGTGAAAGATAATAATACAAACCAAATAGCATTATCGAAAAATAATAATAATTACAAATAATTATTAAATTGTATATTATTTATCGAAAGAGATATTTATTTATTTAACACTTTGAGAAAAAGAAAAACATTTTCTTTATTAGAAAATAAACTTTGTGGAAAACAACGTGCAGAAAATATCAGAAAATACGAATTTGTAAATTGTGATTAATTTACAAATGTTAATCAAGCATTTCACTTCGATGTATCAGACGTTTGATAATTAACAGTTTCTACCTTCGGCAAACACGCTTCAAAATTCAACAAGCATCGATATAATTACATAATCCCGTCACATGCTCTTGCGGGCCATAAATCATAAACTAGAAAACTTGGAATAATAGAGAGATGAGATAAGAGGGTAGCAGGAGGACAATACTGCAAACGAGAAAGATGTTCCGACAGGGAGGAATTTCATAACTTCTTAATTGCACATACCACGAAAGCACCACTCATTTACATTTATATATCGCGTGCCAATGGCACGGTTGTGCCCAGGATAGTTGAGCTTTATTTTTCTTGCCGCATTTTTGCGAAAGAATTTGCGATGCTCCGCGGTTTTTCCTTCGTCGCGAAATTATCCGCTGAGAGTATTAAGCGTCCCCCGACGCGACGTCGGATGCGCAGGCGAAGCACGTGGTCCCCTGTACCTGCACGTGAAATTCGCGATTGCATTTCGTGGCACACGATGGAGGTCAATGGCTCGAATGCGAACGTTCGTGTCGGGCGGCCTGAGAATTCGCGGTTCATAATCGCCGGCGAGAACGCGGCGGAAATGAAGTTTCGCGACTCGTCGAGCTTTTCAATTGCTGGATATGGCAATTTGATCCTGGGTTTTATATGTAGGACGTAAAAAAAGCTATCGAGTTTCCCATTTATATACAAATTCCTCGTAAACTATCAACTTTTTTGCGGAAGAATATGATTAAGCATGATATCACAAAAACTTTAATTTTTTATTTTATATTTGTCTTGATCAATAAATTTTTAAGATAAAAATCTCATATATATTCATTCAGAATAGAGTTCTCTTGACGTCAACAAATTAAAAATTAAGCATTCCTTGGGCCGAAATCGAAATTACATATGCATATCTTTCAAATCTGATGACAATTTTTTTGATGAATTATTTTCTAAACCATCTGCGAGGTGAACAACCTTAATTTATATCAATAGTTAAATGATTCTTGCAAACAAAAATATGATTAGGAAAATAATAAAACTGCTACGGACGATAATTAATATCAGTTGCATGACGGAAATCAATTTAAATTAACACGACTTCTTGCCAGTTGCAATAAATTCATGAGCAAAAAAAGTCGTTCTAAGGTGTCGATAAGTCTTCTCTCGAAAATTGAAAAATAGTATCTCATGTTGACACAAAAATTTGTTGCATAGAAGTAATAAATTCAGCATAGAAATTCACTCGTCTATTTATTACATTTTCTTTTTTTTTATTTTCCCATTAAATCGCGCGAATTAATTTAAAGTATAAGCATAATAAATTTGTTTAAGAACAATATATTTACCACTATCAGTCTTTATTTAATTAATGTTTTATTCTTATTTCTATACATAACGTTTGTCTAAAATCATATATAACATTTGTACAGCTTTAATTTCATTACTAACAAAATCTGTAAATTATCAGTTAAAAATATTTCTTTTAATTCTATTACGTATATTTCTCAAATCACAGTCAAGTATTTTCGCTCGTTTAATTTTTCGAATATATGCTCCGAATAGCGTTGTTCTCTTCCGTAGGAGAAGTCATTCAACCCGAAGTTCAACCGACAATTATCCAAACGACTCGTTTCGTTTGTCATTGTATCCACACACGCATAATGTGGAGAAGCCGCGACAAAAACGAGTTTCATCCGCGGTCGCATGCAGAAGCGAAAAAAAGAGAAAGGTCGACATATGCGGACCGACCATATAAGCAGAAATAATCACTCTACCGAATTGTATAAACACGCAATTTACTCCTGCGCTGGAATCCTTTGAAAGTTGGCGCGCGTTCCTTTTTATCTTATATTTACTATATGCATACGATAACTCATTTGCGTTTCGTACTGATGCGGAAATGCTGCATTTATAAAGCTATGTCTGTACTAATAATAGAAAAAATCAAAATATTTAGAATATCATGTTTTTGGAATATGTTTATTACAAATTCATGATTAAAATTGACTATATATTTATTCTATGCCTTAGTAAAAAATATTGTAACAACCGCGAGATTTTTAATTTATAATTATAATTACAAATGCGGGTAGAAATTTTAAATAATTTTATATGCAGTATTTTTAATGCTCATTATTCTAATAATGCTCATTATTATTATAATAAGTTATTATTGTAATATTCTTAAAAATACCGCAGTATAAATTTAATTAATTAATTTGCATCACTTTAAACATTTTATATTAACTCACACAATTGGATTTTGCTTGTTAATTAATTGTTATATTTGTTTAATAGAATTTCAGAAATTTAAGTCGAAATTTAATGTTACCCTACAGGCATCTGGTTGCAAACAAACAAAATGGACTTTGAACGGAACATCGAAGATCGGTACCTTCGCGTGTATATTTCTGATTGATGCCTGGTGCACATAAATGCGTTCGTTGACTGCGCCGCCGGCGCAACGTACAGGCCACGCAAACATACGTGGCAAAGATGGCAACGGTTAAATGTCCACTAACGGCCACCTATTTATTCACACTGAGATTCTGTGTACAATAAAAGTAGCCATTTATTTATATGCGCTTTTATTTATGATTAATATATGTTATTAATATCTATATTTACATTTTTAAAGCTTTCCAATTCCTGTCAAATGTTTGAATTTTTAATCGCTAAAATGCCAATATAGATAAGTATATCTGTATAATATAATATTAATATAATATAGAGATTTGTATATTTTTATCAAATTTACGAGCAAAAAATAGGCAAGTATAAAATATACTCCCAATTTAAAAAATAAATGAATTAAATAAAAATTTCAGAAATAATTGTTAAAAACGGTTTTCTTTTTTTTATAAAACAGTTTACAAAAAATAAATATATTTTCATCTAATTAAATCTCAATATAAATTGTGTCGGCGCACATTTTTTACCAGGAATACACTCTCAGAGATTTTCACAGGAATTGCACGTGCACGTATGCGCATTTCAAGCGGATATACTACACATCACACTCATATACACAACTATATAAATACACACACACACACACACACACACACACACATGCGCACACATGTCCCGAAATGTCAAAATTCAAAATGTACCCGCGGGCTCGTAATATAAATTTAATGCATGTTTAGAGGCAAGCCTACCGCCGCGCGTGGTTATTGCAAATTCAAGGTGCATGGTTATACATGATGTACGACGCATCGGCACCATCGGATATTTCCCGATTGGTAGGATACGTCCGGATGACTCTCCAACTACGCGGACACAGGTTATACGTTATACCGGAGAAGATGAGAAACGACGTCATTTTCGCGGCGGGCTTTTATGCGATTAACTTTACGGACAGCGAATACATGATGTGTCGTGGAACACGCACATTGCTGTGGCCAATGAAAAAAGCTCCTTTCGCAAAAGTGTCTTTTTCAAGAAAGCCGTATTACCGTTCGTTGAATTGTCAGAGGACTCAGTCTGGTTCTTCACTCAAAGAAAACTTCAATGCAAAAGAGAGAGAAAGAGAGAAATAGCGATCCTAATAATTTAGATATATTACTATACACTTTGATTTGTTTTAAAATAAATGTGAAAATATAGTATTTTATTTGAACAAGATTCAAAGTAGAAAGCATAACATTACATCATCATTATGGTTTGAATAATTTTCAAATTAAATATTGAAAAACACACGACTTTTCAAATTAAAATATACCATTAACAGTATAGTATAATATCTTATTTATATAAATTAAATCTGAGTTTTATTGTACCATTCATCTTTATTTTATAACGCAAGATTTTTTTGCGAAATATATTGAAATTAAAAAATCAGAAAAAGTAGCGCACACCCAAAAAACATCATGATATAATATAATAACATGAAGTAATAGTACGGATAAATTATATGGATAGACTTCCATCATACAGGCATATATAAATATATATATTATTTAGCACGTTTATTCTCCAAACACATTATATCACGAAACATCTGTTATGTCGCATTGATTCACGTGGCAGTAACGCGAATCATGTACGCTATTGTTGATCCAATGATAAGTATGTATGAGTAAGTGTGTATGTATGTCAGATACTATCGATTTGACTTCTATTTGTAATAGTTTTCGGCGATTGCATTTTATGTCAAAAGCAAAATTCGGAAAATGTGTCACGAGTTTAATGACACACTTTGCATATAAGTACAGATAATCCAAAGTGTTATTTAAGCATTAATTTCTGCAATCAAATTCAAAAATATTAAATATTAAATCATTTATTTTATATATTAAATATTTATTTATTTTGAAAAGAGGTTAAAGTTTAAATTTTAAAATATTTCGAATTTTGTGATAAAAATATATGCAAAAAAAAAAAATGTAATCAATATATAAATTTTAACAAAACATTCAAGAGTGAATCATTTATACATATATTTATCTGTTCAAAGTAAATGGTTTAAAGATTATTTCCTCCACTTCCACAGTTTTCACATAAAGAGTAAACTTCGTAAGTAAAAAGTAGATTATATTAGTTTTCATATTTTCCTTACCATCTACTATTATATCAACAAAAAAAATCTATAATTCAAAAGTTAATTTTTTTAAATTCGTGAGACATAATATCGAGAAAATAATGTAATTTCTCTATTGAAAATTTTATATGTATCTATGATGATGTATTAATACTAAACAATTAATATACACTATTTTGAGCGAATGTTGAATACCAGACATCAGTTGAAATAGTAAATACATGAGCGCGAATATATCGAGAATTTCTGTTGAGCTTCAAACCGCGACATTTCTCGTAATAACCGTGACACAAATGCAGCTGTGTCGGAAGTCGCTTCAGTTGTAAATGTCACTCGTACATTCTACTATCCAAAACTATCGGCGAACGGCTGCGGAATTGATTAGCCGCGTCCAGCACCAGTAGAACCAGTGACCTTAATGGCAATTTCCGTTGTACGAGCTTGCTGTTGCCTCTTACCATTCTCCTCCTTCCGGTCGCCAACCTCTTGCCCATGTTGACCCTTCACTAGTTGTACCGCTATAGAAAAGTACGGAGCTAAGCTCCTGAGAACAGCTTAAGTTTCTAAGCAGGGATATTGTCGAACAGCTTAAGCCGCGAAATTTGCTAAGTTATTGTCGCAAAGCAAACAAAGTTTGTTTTACGATTTCTTACAAGCTTCTGACTTATATTTATTTTTCACATATATATGTAACTTGTAAATGTATTTTATTATAATATGTAAATAGTAAACATTTTGATTATTTATAGTGAATATTTTTATGCAAAGCATCGATTAAATAAATATACTGTTATTTATTTATTTGAATAACTTGGAACAGTTAAATTATTATTAGAGCTATATTTATTTAATATTTGGGTTATATTTTCTTACTGCATACATATGCAGTTCGTGAAAACACATAATATAAATTTATTCAAAATAGAAGCAAAAACTGTCAAAGTAAGAGTTAAAATAAATATATTTTATAAAGAATATTCTAGTTGTCTTATAAAGTATAGAAGAAAATGTAAAGTGTGCTCCGACATGCATGATAATCGCGAAGAGAGCCCGGTAATATCGACTTTGTGTCGAAGTATTGAAAGTATTGAAAATATTTGTATTGAAAGACATACTGCACACATTTTGATCACAGTCTGAATAAATGTCAAAATTCTAATAGAAATGATAATAGCATAGCTATTAGTGATTTTGAAAACTTTCGTATTACCAAAACAGCTAAAGTTAAAGTTTATTTAAGAGAAGAGATATCTCAAGTCATAATTTTTAATTCGATCCCTATACGATTTTCAATCAATTATGTTGAATATATAATATACCACTGTTTTTCAAGACAAAAATAGGCAGCATGAAATTAAGTGTCTCAGCAATTATTTGTAAATTAGATTATTAAAGCCTGTAACATTTGAGTGTTTTGAAAGATATCGAAAGAGATGCGCCGCGAGAAGAGGCCGATGTAAATTTACCGTTGCAACTTGCAACTTGGCGAAGCGGACGCACTGTTCTCTCTCCGCAAACCGCCAGGGTCTCTTCATACAGAATTCATGCACACCTCTTCGCATTCGAAAGGAACTCCAAGTAACAAACTGTCCGCATCTTGCGCCACGAGCATGACTCTTACAAGCACGCGGCGGTATAATAAAAAAGTATGGACAACGTGTGTTCCGCCTCATACCGTCGCACTTAATGCATCATGCAAGCATTTGCTCTCGATGTTTTCACATCGTGCGCTGAGAGACGGAAATTTTCATAGCCATTACGTTGCATATGCTAAGATAATCATGAACATTATCAAAATATTCTTCCTTATAAGCAATAATTGTACTTCAGTAGCATATTTCGTTGAATATTGCATTCGTTGAATGTCGTAATGTATTTTTATCATAACCGTTTCGAGATTGGATTCTACTTATTGTTAGTAGACCTACTTATAGTAGATTGACACATATGCCAGAATTATGTATTTGAATAGTACCTTTAGGATTTTAGAAAATAGAATGGATTTAACTAATATTTTTTTTTCAAAATTTTTTTAGACAAAATGTGTTAAATTTTTACTTCTCTTTCAAAAAGGCTACCAATTGATATTGATTTTATTTTTTTTATACGTTATACAAATAAACTGTTGTTTCTAATTTTCTAAGAAATATTTTAAAATAATTTATAAATTCAAAAATATTCTAAGAAATATTTTTAAAGTTCTTTTTAAAATTCTTTTTAATCTCTTATAATTATTTATTGTATTTTTGAAAGGCAATGAAGCGTTATTTTCATGTATTGAATCATTCTTCATATAGTATAAGTATGTATTGGTAATACTTCTTTTAAGTATTTCTTCAAGCATATACCTGCCAATATTTCGCACGAGGTGCAGCCATTCAGTCTTTTCGATCGGAAGGAAGGAGAGGAAGTAAGGGAGGTATTAATTTTTCTCGCAAATTGATACCTGGCCCCTTGTACAATCGATCGCTATAAAATATATTTCGAGATGCGTCTCGAAAAATATTGCGTAGCTACGTGCAAAGTAGTCTGTCTGTACCGAGACGTGAGATTCTTTACGAATGCATTTTATATGCAGAACGAACTTGGTGTGCGCTTGATTTATTTCGGGAAGAGATTCGCGGCTGATTGAGCTACGGAACAAAGTATCGCCATACTATTTCTTCATAAAAATATCTATGCACACCAACGCGGCGTATACATTTTTGTGTTAATTCAGATATTGATTAAACGTGCCTATGCAACTTGCGAGAATGAACGTAACGAAATTACGTTTTCTATTACGATGTTTTCTAAATTTTATTTTGTAGAATACAGTTCCTAATTAATCAATAAATAAATTACGAGATTTTCGTAAATGTTGATGTAATATAAAACTATAAACAGAAATAAAGTAACTATCTTTGTTATACTCCATAATATGCATGTTAATGAATATAATCTTATTCTGTAATAAAATCATATTCTATTTTTTTTTTTATTATATCTTATTAGTTAGTAATATCTGTTTCGCTGTAAAATTTTGAAAAAGGAAAATATAATTTTATTTCTACTTTCGTAAAAACATGTGCATTACAACTCTGCAGCATTTGCATTAGTGTATAAAACATTCTCTCTCTTAACATTTCAGCGCACGACTCAGTAACAAACAACTCCAATTCTGAAATATTCTGATCCCAAAGTAACGTGTCGCCTCCGCGTATTCATTGAATATATTTGTACGAATATTACGCAAGCTTCGTTCACGCGTGTATTATGCACATCCCGACGTAATATACATAGCGTGAAGCTCTCACAATCATAAATTATAAGTCCGAAATTCCACGAGGGGCAAATCGACGAGAGAGTTTTCCGCTCGCGTCTGCTCCGCGTCGGCAAAACCATCATTTCGCCGTTATCGATGGAAGAGGCAGAGGTCGGTGGAGAGGGGCGACGATATTATTGTCGGTTTATTGCGGACGGTTCGTTTAAAAACTCACAACGCATCGCGGAAGAAGTGTAAGTGAGACAGCTGTAATAGGGAAAACTGTACGTGGAGAATAATAGAGAAGTTACGTGCGCGGATCCGTGCACCTTCAAACGTGCGCGAACATTACTTTAAATGCTCGCGTGTGTGCATGTTAAATGTGCACTTGCACGCAAGTAGCTCAGTGTAAGGCCAGAACGAAACGGAAGAGAGACACCAAATATGAGAAAATTATTAAATCAATACAATATTTTAAACGAAAGTATGAAACTATATGTTACTAAAATTAAAAGATTTTTCCATAAAAAATCGGAAAAAACTTTACATTTAATTAATTTTTTAATTAAAAATTTGAATAATTCTCATAGTTGGGAGATAATTGTATAAAGAAATAAATGGTTACTGTTCACGTAAATTATATAATTATAAATTATATGAAAATTATTAATAATTATTCTTTCTTATTTATTTAATATAATATATGTATAATTGTAATAATAATAATTAATATAATATATGTATAATTGTAATATTTAGCATTATAGGAAAAGAAGAACTTATGATCAATCTCTATTCTTGTTGTCGAAATATATACTACAACATTCTTTTCTTTAGAGAAATCTTTAGGAGTCTATTTTTCATTTTTTTGACATACAATCATTTGATTCGTTTTACTCATTCAGGATAACCAATTCATCTTTTATATACTTTTATGTTATTGGAAAAATAGAAGCTATATCAAAAATGATGACCTATAATAAAATAGTGCATCAATGTTCAAAGTTGTTTGAGAAATGGACAGCAATATAAAAAAACCTACACAGACAAGTTATAAATCTTCGAAATATATAATTTCACGAACTTCTCTCTCTTCTCTACATCTCATGCAATATCTCGTACAATAATGATATAAGTAATATGGACAGATACTTTTAGCAAAGTAATATTAACTTTATAAAAACAATTTCACACAAAAGCTTCATCAGTCTATTTAGAATTTCTCTGTGAAAATAGAGAAAAAAAATTGATTATACTCAAGTATAATTAATAAATTTGCGTTTGTAAAAGCCTCGATAGAGAAAAGTTCGTCCTTTTTAAAACCATTCATTATCCCTTCTTGCACGAATTTTGCACCCGGCTACGCAAACTGCAGAACCAGCACTGACCAGGCGGCTTTTACACGCGCTGTTCTTAATTCATTGTGAAAATTTTACGGAGATACCTCATTGTCTCGGAAAATGAGAGTCCGCTTTTACAACCCGCTTCAAACTACAGCCGGAGTCTAATTAGGAAGTTAACTGTGTTTCGACAAACCGGCGGAGGTAGAAGTTGGCGTATTCTCATATACTTTCCACACACTCGCGCACACTTATATTCGCAACCGACCGGTAGATTTCACATATACCCAAGGCTAGCAAATTCGTAGGTGAAATGGACGTTGTTATAATATCACCTTTTTATTGATGTCGAGTAAATGCGCACGTTCCTTGTTATACAATTGTTTTTGGAAACGATGGCGCGCGATTTCTCTCTACCGGTTTTTTTCTATTTCATGTTATAAAGGGCATTATTGTTCTCCTTGTTGGCAAATTTTTAAAAAATGCGACTCTTTATTACATCGAGTTTGTTCTACACGAATGCGGCCCACATCAAAGAGTGACAATATTGACATCGTGTATGTCGATCTACCGCGCCAGAATAATGTAAACTCACATGGCATCAAGGACTAATCCAGCACGTTTTTCTCTAGTCCGGTAACGATGCAAAATATTTCCCGCATTTTCTACAACACCCGCGAGAAAACATGTTCTCCGAAAAGTCTCGTTTTTTTTCCAAATTTAAAATTCTCTCATGTATCATGTCCCAGGACCGTAATACGGAATGAATATAAATAAATAATACGTGTAACCCGTCAAAGAAGGTGAACGCGAACAAGAAGATTCTTTCTCTTACCAACGTCTATCTACGTCACTCTTATCCGATGCAGGGCAAGCACTCCTCCTTCGCAGCTACAAAAGCATTTTGCTCGTATCATCCTGTAAAGCCGGAAAATATGAAAACGTTACTCCTCTCTGTAAACGGATAATAGGATTTCCACGTTTATCCGAACACGTTGATCGGATTAAAATATGACATACGTCTTATGCACAAATATATAATTATCTAATCTAAAATTTAAAAAAAAAAAAAAGATATTTTAGTTTCTAAATAACATATCTCTGATAGAAACTTAAAGTTTAGTTTTAAATAAAATATCTCAAAATAGCAACAATTTATATTTTATAACTGTATCAGATTGTTTCGATTATTATTAGCTTATCATTCTTTTTTTTTTTTTTTTTATATTCTCCTCCTGCCATTATTTTTTATTGTATTAATCAAAAAGATCAAAGAAGAATTCTGTTGGACTTTTAACAAATATTTTTGTATTTTTGAATCTCTTAAGTCAACTTAGGAGAGCGTTAATCTATTGTCGTACATTCGATCATCTCTCAACGCCCGGATGAGACATGAATATTGCGTGACTCAATCATTCGCAAGCGCTTCAATCTGAATGTCCCAATTTCCTCCACGTGATTACCTTAATACGTTGCCTATATCTCCGGTACGATGGAACCGGTCTGCTGAAGTGATAGCCAGGCATATACACGGAAGTTCGATAATATATACACTGGCTAAACCAGCTAACCAGCGGCATCAAATTGCATTTACATGTGTACTTGCAACTCGATTATATCTCTATTTAATTACTGAATTAATTTTGTATAAAGTATTTTTTATATTAGTTACTACATAAATGCTATTATTTTTTCAATAAATATGCAATATTTAATAAATATGAAATATTAACTAAAAAAGCATAGTAAATTTTATTTCGAAATTGTTATTTTTTTATTTTTATATTTTGTTACCGCCTATTCTCTTCCCTTATTTCACTGATTGTGAGTATTATAACTTTATTTTTATTTTTTATTATTATTCTTCATATTTTTCATATCTGTATATTTTATATGCTCATTCTATGTCTTACAATTATGATTTGTAAAGTATTATTATTTAACTATTGTATTTTTTATGTAAATTTTATTAGTGCACAATCTTGTCGCTGAATAAAAATTAATGCAGCGCATATATCATAATATATACATATATGCATAATCTGTCTTATCTATTCTGAATCTAAGAAATATTTAAAATTTCTACCAATATCATAAATATATCAGATAATTGTTAATCATTCGCATACGGCTTATTCGAAATAGACCAAATTCGCTCACGTTATTACCTTAATACATTAGCTGCATTTCCGGTAAACTATGCCATTGCGGTTAGCGCGATGGGACTGGTCTGCTGATCTAATACCATTTCCGCGCTATAGTAAACAGCATGTAGCATCGAGAATTCACTGTGGAGTATATATTTAGAGACTGCTAATATATTCCGGATATTTCGTAAATTTAGATTCTCATTTTATTATAAACCAAGAGAAAATATCATGAAAGAATTTATATAACTAAATTATATGATCATATTTTATAAATACATATATGGAAATGCAGTTTACTATATATGAGATTAATAATCGTAGCGAAAAGGATATTCTCATGCTACCGCATGTGGATCACGCGCAGCGAAAAGTACATTGACCAAAATGAACTTGGATGCAGGCCGACCCACGTTGCGAACGACGTAGCGTTTATATCGATTCTGTGCGAAGTCGCCGATAAGAGTTGGCGGGTGAACGGCACTTTATAACAGAGCAGAGGAACGAGACGGAAGGCAGCAGGATGGAGACAAAGTAGTAAAGGCAGAGCAAAGAAGTCTGCTTGCGAAATCGTTCGACACTGATCGAATAGTTCACCTACGCATCGAATGAAGGCTACATCTTTCTTATTTTTAATTTATCTAAAGATTTATTTTATTTAGAATATTCTTATAATCTCATTTCCGTCCTTCTGTGTCATTTGTTATTACATTTATAGTCGGTAATGTATGTTATTATATTCTCAAATAGATAATATTATATCCAATAATATAATACATTGTATCATAAAAATAATTATTATATGACAGACGTGATAAATGATAATAAAACTGAGAATAATCTGGAAAAATATGCTGTTATCATGTCGCACTTATCAATACTCGTGTGAGAACGATCGTTAATAGATTAAACACGGAAAAACGAACTTTAACAGAGAATAACCATAAATGTTGGCAGACTGTTACGCTGATGATATATCTCTTCCTATAAACAGAGTAAATGGCTCGGTGTCGATTGCGGATATGAATATTAAGGATTAGAATAGATCATTAAACAAACGCGAAAATATGCGACGCAACGAGGCGTATCATTGACAAACTGATAACGATGACGCATGTTCCTTAACTCTCGTTCTAAACAGATTTATTATTATTGCATTATTTACATATTTTATGCAGAAAAATACGTACGCAAAAATTTTGGATATTACATTCTCTCTATATTGCATAAATTTTATTTAATAATTTACACGTTCGCTCATGTAAAATATAAATAAATATAATTATTAAAGTCCTATATAACTAAGAGTTATTCAGAGAGTAATATGAGTTATTCTAAGAGTAATAAGTATTAAGTATTTAAATTTAATATATGTATAGTTGCAAAAAATATAATGTATAAATCTCAATGCACACTTTAATAACTAAAATTTTACATCTAATTTTATATTTCAGAATTTTTCAATATAACAATGCCAATTTAATATTTTAACAAAAAACAAGAATTTATATATATATATATTTCGTTAATATAAAAAAAAGATTTCTTTTAATCTCATATTATATCTAAGAATAATGTAATTGTAGAAATTTCAATAAATTATTTTCCCCAAACAAAAATATCATTCATATTTTTTATTTTAATTATCATCATCAACGCAATCAAAGTATATTACACTTGTCGTATATATTACACTAGCGATCACGATAACGAAGAATGCTACCCGCAATAATTCATGTGATTTTTTTATATCAGATTTTATCCCAAAAATAATTGCCTGAATAATTCGCGGTTTCCGGTGAGGATTAAAAAAATTGATCCGCGTCACGCGTTGGCGGAGTAAATCCGGCACGACTAATTCGAGCCGAGGATATGGTGATCCTCGCTTGTCCCGGGGCTTAAGAATCTCTTTCTCTTTCTTTTCCTTTCTCAGCTTTCTCATTGCAAGCTCACCGCGCCAGCCATTTTCGCCCGACTTTTCATGTCATTCGCGAGTTCGTTCTTTCGCTCCGCCGCGTCCTTATTTATAGCGCCTCTGTTCGTTTCAGCTTTCACCCTTGGTAGTTTGTCAAAGTTGTCGTAAGTTAATTCAATATCATAAATTAATTGTTGCCTTCAATTAATCCTTTGCTTCTGAGTCTCGAATTAGAGACAGCTCGTTCTTTCCCCCCCCGATGAGTGCGCGAATAAACACCATGATTACTAAAGGCTTTTCATTATCGCTATTCTTCGGCACGAAAAATATGCGGGTGCAGGAGTGTGTACAGAACGGCTATTGTCATCTTAATGGCTATATGTTCGTCTTTCTTTATCAGAAAATTGAATAGAATTGTGCAATGAATTAGTAACGTAAATGAGATGTTTGCAGTTTTATCGTATTAATGTTCTTTAAAAGTTTTAATTTGTATTCTTTTTTAAATCTGAATAAAACATATAAAAATCCGCTTAGTTCCTTATAGAAAGTAAATTAAGAAAGATTATAGGATTTTATATTCTGCACAGTATACATATTTATACGCTTTTATGAATACTCATCTATTGAAGGTTTTTAATATTTTATAAACGGAAATGCAAGTCCGAGAAGTGTTTTATCCCGGAGATTGCTTTACCGAATTCATTTAAACCTGGGTTCGTTTTATGGAATTTTTAATAAGCCTTTTTCAAAAGGTTTTATGTATATAAATTCAAAAGTATCTATAAAGAATATACTAAGCTTCGTATAAAATTCGCTTTCTTATTAAACAAATTGTAAAAAAACTTTGTTAAAAATTGTTTTACTAAAATAATAGCGAGAATTATTGTTGCTTCTATTCTTGCTTTACAAATAAAAGCTCTCTCTACAAATTAATGAAAAATAAATTATTATAAAAATATAAATTCCTAATCGCAAGTTTTTTGTTAAGTATATACTCGCGTTAGATACAATTAAATAAAATACAATTTTTATTAATTATATAAAAAATATATCTATATAACATTTTTTAGATAATATCAATTTATATGTATTTCAAGCCTTTTTGTATTATAAATAATATAAAATATAAATTTCTTTCAACGTTATACTTTACGTGCCTCGTATGGTCATATGTGCTCTTCTCGCGTCAAATGAACTAATTTCAATCAAGACAGAAAATGTATCCGACAGGTAGCTAATAGGTACATGTAACGTGATAATTAGAACGCTGAATGCACACGACGTTCGCGTTTCCAACGAAACTCAATAATTTATGAGCACCTAAAACTCAATCTTCTCGCAGATCGTTCTATAAATCTCGCGACAGTGAAATCCTGAGTTAGCCAAAATTAGTTTCAGAACGTGCCTGTCTAGACCATACAAGTCTACCGTCCAATTTTCCTCGACTCAAATCATCACTTTCTGCAAGTTAGTGATAATTCATGCTTTCAATCTTTGTCCGTTCTTCAAAGCGAATATCTCATTAGAGAATTCCTTAAATTTAGCCTAAAAATTTATATGAAAATTTATATAATAATAAATAAACATTATGTATTTTTATCTTACTATTAGTGACATTGTTTTTTTTTTTTTTTTTTTTTGCATCACTGTTTTATTAATCAATCAATGATTTATTACATTAATTCATTTAAAGAAAAATTAAGAAAAAAGAAAGAAAGAAAATCTCGATGATTAAAAGCAGAATGTATATAAAGAGTAAGAGTTCAACTCATTAAAATGAAACTATGTAAAACGGACTCCGAATCAGATTAACAATAAGTCAGAAGATTAAAATCTAAGTCGGCAATTATCGGCTTTGATGTACGGCCGCTGCGTGCACGCGTGCGTAAAACCGGGTATCGATAAACGCGTTCTGGTATCTCGACGATAGAGGGTGGTTATCAGCGTACTGCACGGTGTCGGCCGCGAGAAAGATCGGCCGAATGACAGAGCTCAGGAGCTAAGCGAGTCACGCACGAGCAATCTCCATACATCACCGTCGGAGCGTGTAAACTTTTCAACTCCCCTGCGTATCTCCCGTGCGCTCGCAGGAGAGCCTTTTCTCTCTCACCGATTTTCCATTCCCGCTTGTCGTTTCGCGCGGACCCAGACGTGGTTCCACAAATTATTGAAGCCCAATTGGAGCGAGGGAAGAAGACCGCGATCAGGCTAAACGCATCCGTGTCCTCGGCGCCTTTTTGTCTTCCCTCGTCTTTCAATATCCTTTCCACCTCCTTTTCGTCCATCATATACCGAGTCTACCCACGATTCTCCGTCCGTTACCCTCGTTCCTGTTCCGCGCCTTCATCTTCTTTCAATCCCTTCTTCGTAGAGCTTTACCGGTTCCTGGATTATGCCGAGGCTTAGGAGGTAAAAGGGTGGGCTTAGCGATTATCCCGGCGGAAAACCGGGAACCCTTCACATCGAGCAATTATTTGAAATTTCCGTTCGATATCTCTCGGGGTACAGAAAACTTTATTTGATCGTGATTAGCCCTCTCTCCACAACGATGCCTGTTCTTGTTGTATGGGGACGAATGGCATATCGGCTGATCGCAAAAGATATCTATTCTCGTTTTCTGAAAACTTTTGATCACAAGCCTAACAATTCATACTCGAAATTATATAGATTATTTAGATTATTATATATTATATAGGTAAACTATTTACATAGATCCTCGCACATATTTTTTTTATTTCATACATATAATTTGTAAGAAAATTAAGAATAAGTAGAATAAGTAGAATAATTTTTAATCCCTTCTAAATTTTATATTGTAAATTTTAAAATGTTGACAAACCGATATTCAAATAGCTAATTTTCTAATTTGCACACAATAACTATTAGCTGACAAAGTAATGATTTGCTCCACTTGACGGAAATGATTATAATTACAAAATATGACACAGATATTTTATACCCGTCAGACTGATTTGCAAAATGCAATAACTTGTATTTTTTTTTCGTAAATGGATTATGCACATCCACTTACAAATTCCGCGAATATTTATCGAAAAACATTTTATGTAAACAAGTGACATTTTGCATTGTTTCCTGTCATATTTACCAACATTTTTTTAACGCTGAAACAAGTTATTTTATTTATCCACTTTGCGAATATATGTTATTATATTTGACTGAGTATGTGTGTGAACATTTATAAGAAATAAATGTCGCATCCAATTAAGTCCGTCAATCAAACGGATCTGTACGGTATCGATTGCCTAACTATTAAAGTAGGGTTATAATCCAGAACATATGTGAGTGAAAAAGTCATTACGAAAAACGATAAATAAGCTCGAGAAGATTAATCATTCTCATATTTTTTCTGTCAACTCCAGATAAGTCTTTATGTCAGAAAAATAAAAAAGTAAAAAAAGAGCAATCACATCTAAGCAATAAGCAATAAGCAAAAAGAATGTCAAGTCAAGTATATGAATTATTTTCTTAAACATCTTATAATCTAAAAATTATATTTTATTATAGAGTAAAGTTTATTATAAAGTACTCTTATATACAATAACTTTATAGCATCAATCTTATCATATTTCAAAAATGTAAATTGCAAAAGTTGCTTCGTCTCGCGAAGTTACACGAAGAATGTATAGATACACTTATTTTTGCAAAAAACATATATTTACAAGTTATTCTCGCCGTTTGAAGCGAGCAGAGTACATAAACGTCGAGGTATACCCATGGGAACTAATAACCTGTCATGGCTCCACGAAAACGCGTTCTTTTTAGGCGAGAAAAAATGTGGTGCAGAAAGGCGGCAAGATAAAAACTACGCCAAACAAGGGTAGCGGTCACTGAATCTGTAATATTCGTTAAGAAGAAAAGGAAAGCATGCGTACTGCGGTTACACCAAATTTTGATAAATTGTGCCACGATGCGTGAATATTGGGGAGTGATTGATTGAATAAACACAGTGCTGAGCAATGTATACAGAATGCAATATTAAAAAGTATAGATTCTTTGATGAATTTGCGAGAATTTGACAGAAATGTTACAGAAGAACTTTTCGTTTTTAATAACAAAATTAATTCATATTAAATTAAATCTATAAATAAATCACATAAATTTTAAGTGTAAAACTATATTTTTAATTAATTTCAAGCAAATCTATATTTAAGAATTTTAATAAAAATATAATTATCAAAAAAAGTTTATAAGAAATAAAAACTGTAATTAATAATAATTAAATCAATTAAATACTTAAAATTTAAAATTTGTTGAGAAAAATTAACTCTGAATTCTTCAAGAAAATCTAGATTTTCTAGATGAATATATATATAATAAAAGGAAGCAAAAACGTTAAACATTTTCATCAATATTACTAAAATAATATTATTTGTCTTTCATTGTAATTTTTTTTATAAGAACAACTGTAAAGAGAGAATTTTTCGTTTTTGTTTCTTTGATGTAAAGATCGTTCAAGTAATCCGTATATGTGCGTATGTGAATAAAACTATGAAAGACGACTATGTACCTACTTATTGCATAGTTAAAAGTGTACTAGATACCTATCTCTCGTGCGTATTGTCGTTGTTTTTACGTGCGGAAAGTTTGCGACCGCGATGCGGAATCGTAAGAGCGGAATGGTTTTCAGGTCCATGAACCGTCCAGCTGCTGGGGAGCTTAAGGCGTCGCGGTGCGGTCTCGCCGCATCCTCCGTTCCGAGATATACCCCAGACCAACATTGCTGTATACCGTATACCGTATACCGTATACCGGGATTATGGCGTAATGTGTGAACCGACACCTTGACTACTCCGATCTCCTTTAACCTCTGCGTCCGACCGCGGGGAGACAATCCTTCGTCATTTCTACGACTGCGCGTCTCGAATCTCTCTCTCTCTCTCTCTCTCTCTCTCTCTCTCTCTCTCTCTCTCTCTCTCTCTCTCTCTCGAGTACAACGAGAGAAAACCCTTTTCCCAATCTAAAGGTATTCGCCCGTAGTAACTCATTTCCTCTTGTTAGCTGAGTCGCTTAAGCTCAGTTTCCGCCGGAAAGTGTTATCGATCTATGCCCGCAAGCCTCCGGAAGTCTGGTCGTGGCGCGCCGTTGTTTGTATATGCATACGCATTGTCTGAATACATAAACTTGGGGTAATTAGTACTGGTAATCGTTTTAAAGCTCTATAAACGGCTAATAAATTTGAATCGCGAATACTAAAGCAGAGGAAAATTATTGGTAACAAATGGATTTAAACTCATATCAACGCTCTTAATTATTCCATTTGTTTCACGAAAAAGCCGCGTATTTTAGTTATAATAGTATTTTACATTAATTCAAATAAAATCTGTTGTATTGTAAATACAATTAATAGATAATTAAAACAAAATATCAATCGCATATACATATATATGTATATGATGCAATTAAACATAAACTGTATTAAATGCACATGCACAATATGTGTCAAATATTATAAAAAATATGCTTGTTATATATCCCGTTTAATGTACATTAAACTATTAAATTATAATTAAACATGTTTTTAAGTAATTTTAACAAACACTTATAAATCCATAAATTTTAATCGCATTTTTTAAATCGGAGTACAATAGGCAGTCAGTGAACATGCAATTGGAGCGTACGTAAAATCGAACAATTGAATAGTGAATTTCGAGTAGAATGGGAGAGAAATCCTTGTTTTACGCATCGACGTCCATGTTTTGTTGACTACAAAAGCGTTTCTCGCAGGTGGATATCGAGAGTGGGTAAGTATGAACAGCGTTTAGAAAACAATGTCGCGATCGATTATATGGATCGCGCAGCACACCGGAAGTATTAACAATAACGCGCACGCAAAATCCGGAAGGCCCTTGTCAAAATATTAAATCTTCTTTTCACGGATCGAATTTCGAATAGTTTCGCTGTCATAACGAATGCGAGCCTCTTCACGCTGGTAGATTGCAAGAAAGCAGACAGAGGAGAATACAGCGAGAGGGTTAAACCAACCGATATCACTTTACAATGGCTTTCCACAACGTGAAATAGACCGTATTTCCATTTATTTTTGTTCCATCTTTGAAATCATACACTCTTTATTATGCTGTCGCGGTGCCACCAGCGCAACGCGTATAACTATCTCACAAAAATTTAACTTGCAAATTTAAAGAAATATTTAAATATAATAATAACAAATAGACATTTTTTTAAGACAAGATGCTAGAATTATAACAAAGTTAATTTTTAAAAAATACTGTGTATGTCTTTACTATATTTGTTGCCGCGAAAAACTATAAACGCGTGCAATATAATTATCTTACTTTATTATTATTCATAAAAATGTTCCAAGTGAAAATAAATAATAAAATTTAAAAAACATTAATAATGTAAAACTTGACGCAAACATCAAGATAGAGAAAAATATGTGCTACATTTTTTCATTACACTAGAAAGTAATATATTTTGGAGAAAAATTATAAAAACTTCCAAGTTTCTTTTAAGAAAACAGATATTTCATGCGTGTAAAATAATGATATAATAATTATTTTAGTAGATATAAATAGCATTAATAATTAAAATTTTATCTAAAAAAAAAGTAGACAAATTAATATATCGTCATCGATACCGTACAATATAAGTTACGATATTTAATTCAATTATTATCTGCGAATGTTATCTATCAAAGCTAACAATAAGTAATAGCATGTTACAACTCCAATTAATACCAATTATACATATTATAAACTTTAGTATTATTATAATAATATTAATAATTATAGCTACTAATGGACTGCATCGAAGTCATAGCATATGTAATGTAGAATAGCATATTGCACTATTTATCAAACATACTCGACTAATCGTTAATGTCCATCAGTCGTCATTAATTATCACTGTAATAGCTAATTAAAATTTCATAATTAATTAAAAATAGATGACATATCTAATGTAAAAGCATAAACAATAATCAATTGTTTTTAGTTATTTAGTTATTTACTGCCTTTAAATAATTAAATTTATTATATATACTCTCGTGCTATATCAATTCATATAAGTTAAAATATAATTATTTTTAATAAAATTAGCATAACTTTTTTATATAATAACAAGTGTTAAATACATAATTATTTAATTAAACATTGTTAATATAAAATTAATGAAATCAACTTGTTGCAAAAATAGAAATATATAGGGATATACATAAATTCCAAAGTCGAATATAGGCAAATTTTTATAAAATTTTCTTAAATATAATTTTTTTTAATATAAATAAGGAAAAATAATAATAAATAAGTAAAATAAAATAAAAATTGTGTTAAAAGTAAAAGCCAGTAAAAGAATTAATAACCGGTTTAGTTTTTTTCGGTTTTTCATTTTACACTATTTTTTTTATTCCGTTCCTTTTCACAATTGTGCTCTTTTAATTACATATATTTAAAATATGTATGTATGTGTGTGTGTTTTTATGTGACTGATTGTAATTACGCACACACATTTGTACGGAAAGCATCCCCTGTGTAATGCGATAGGTACCGCAAAATAAGACTTCTACCTCCTTTGTCAAACTTGTCCCAATATTTTGGTTTCATTTATCTTCTGTTGCGCGGCTAAACGCTTCCGGCAGAATAATGGGATTTCCGTTTCCTCCCATATGCCAGTAATTCAAGAGGATACTACTATTTTCGTATACTCACGAACCACTTACAATGACAGTTAAAAAGATAGATAAGATTTTATGTTAAAAGCGGTAAAAGCGATTATTCAAACTTATAAGTACAAAGTTTGCATAACTTTTTAAATAACCGAAGTTTAAGAAACTACAAAGTTTAAGAAGTTATATTATAACTAACAAAAAGTAAATAGAATTATAATAATTGTTATTAATTATTAAATTGTAACTTTATGTACATGTGTGCGTAGGTGTGAGTATATGCATATGCATGTGCACGTGTATGCATGTCAACATGTTAGTTCAAATAATGCATAGCAATAGTTAAAACAGTTAAACTAAATTTGAAATATGTTCAATTAATTTTTTTTTCAAAACCATATTTAATATAAATGCGCGTTATTGATTTATTTCATCCAAATATTTCAGATATTTCGATATGACCAAGATTCGATTACTATACAATCAATTTCAACGTATTCACAATGTTACAATCGTACAATATTTGTGAATAATAAATGCTCGCGATATTCATGAAAAAGTAATTAATTTTCGTGCAAATATACGATTTCCCGAAATGTCGCGCGAACAAATATCTGCACTAACAAATTCTAGTCGTTATTCCTCGATGTTCGTATATGCATGCTATTTTTTTTTTATTTATTCTTGTTTATTTATTTATTTTTGCGGGCAGTAAAACGCACCATCGGCGCGAACTAATCATCTTCACGAACCTGGGTAGCACAATGTCAGTTTTGTATTTTATTCCATGATTATCATCTCGCTATTTTAGTCTCCGACATTATTTTTTGCATGTCAAAGCTTAAAATTTGCAATTTCTCTCCAATGTTATATGTTCATATAACAGGAAATAGAAAAATAACGAATAAAACGCACACACAGTCAAGAAACAATTTTATGCAATCGCTGTTACTTGTATTTTCAAATTCTTATTTTTATATTAAACACACAAAATCATTCTTGGAAATATTGACGTATATACATAACGTGATATATCAGATAATGCTATCAAACAATGTTGACAAAAAACATAATATTATTTAATTATTTAATTAAATTATTATTAAATATATTCTTGACTTTTATATGATTTTTCTTTAATAAATTCTGTTCATCTACAAACTTTGACGTTAATATACTCTATCTGAATTTGATTATAATACGATATCGTTACAAAAGTAGTTCGATAAAGCGAACTTTCCGTAAAATCCGGACGGTAGCGTTTAAGTTTTGCAGCTGCGAGTTTGTGCTCGCTTCAAGTTAGAACTGCGGGTTATAGAAACCGAACAATTAACCGTTGCATTCGACTAGTACCCGTCGCATTCTCTGCAGTCTGAACAAAACAAGGTGACCACACTCGTAGGTTTGCCTGGGTTCATCTAGACCGCACGGTTACCCCGCCTGCTCGCACAGTCCGAATCGCTACATGGGACACTCTAATTCGTTGCAATCAGGAGAACCTTCGCTACTGTTTGCTCACCTTGTTGTACCTCTATTAGTTCCGCGTCAGAAAGCATGCTCACGTGATTTGTATCCATGATTTGCGGGTCTATGTCTAATTCAGAAACGCGTGATAAGTTCTACATTTCAAGAAGGAAAACCGTTTCATTGTCCTTAAGAAATTCTTCGTGGTCTGTAAAATTTACTCGTACTTGTTGTAAAATAAAACAGCAGAAAATATAAAAAGCTTTTTACAAATATGTCCAAACTTTTTTAACTTCGTATAAATATTTTTAAATAGATTTTTAATAGACTGCAAATTTATTATTAAATTAAATTAATTTCATGTAATAATAAATCAAATTAAATAAACTTCTTTAAATAAAATTAAACAATTTATAAAACTTTAAATTGAATAAAAGCTCTCTCTATCCTTTTCATAGTTACTAAAAGATTTTAATTAAATTTTATTTAATTTTGTTATTTCCATATATTAAATAAAATTTGATATTTTAATAAAATTCTTCTTATAAGTACAAACATAAAAAAATATAATAAATTTTTTATTTTTAAATTCCTTTATATTTTTTTATCAATAAATAAAAATATGTATAGAGCGTAAAAATGCAAATTATTTAAAAAAATTTATTTATAATTTATATTATATATATATATATATATTTTATTATTAACTTAACTTAATACTATTTCACAAACTTCCATAACGAACTTCTATTTCAGCATTATTCACTTGCTCGTCGAAGCTTAATGAGTCATTATTACTTTCGATACTCGGTAACAGCGAGTGATATCAAAGAAGCTAAATCGCAAGTCTCACGCCGGAAGACCGTCAAGAAAAGCGAGATCGACGGAAACTTTAGTCGTTACGCAAGCTTGTCGAACAAAAGAAAGGAACAGTTCCGTGAAAATGCTCAGCCTAAACGAGCACTCGAAAGGCGCAATTGCGCTTGTCAGAACTTATCGAGCATCATGATCTCGTTACTCGTCTCACCTTACTTCTACTATTAGTTTTTTCTAGAAGAGGCTCTAGAGCACCGATTAGCGATATTCCACTTACAGCATATATCTCTTTTTCTTATATTCGCACTCGGTTTTTTTCTTGAGAGAATTAAATTCGTAATCAATTTCACAACAAATTTATTAATGTTCTCGTGAAAAAAATAGATTAAAAAACTGTAATGTGCACAAGATACTAAATATTCTGCGTCAATATTGTAAAATTATTATCTAAACAATTAAGCAAATAATTATTTCAACATTTTATTCTACTCTCTTAACTCTTTGTATTTATAATTCTTAAGCGTGAAATTAATCTTTTTTAATATATTTTATTTAAAATATAAAATAATAAAAATAAAATTTGAAGTTATGCAATTCCATGCAATATTTGATGTTGAAAAATGATTTGATTCTTTGTAGGTTAATAGCAAGTTAACGAGGTATAATCTATTATTGCCTTATTGAAGTCATTGGATTTTCATTGGACTTAACAATAATGGTAAAGGAAGAGCATTGTTGGGTCGTCCAAGAAGCATAGCAAGTATTTTATTCGGATACAAATGAGCACGTCGAGGTCTTCGAGAGTACTACGCTGCGGATTGCATTCAACGAAATTGGAATTTAAATTTATTACCGTACGTATATAAGTTTATACTGCCACACTTTGCCATCAAGTAGCTTGTTTTACGACAATAATTTCGAGATTTGGTTAAGATTATAGCTCGCGCGGTAATAACAATGTAATCGGCGAAGACAAGTAAGACATCATCGTAAACAGAATGCGCGTAGCACGAGAAGTTACATAATTACCATTAAATAAGTAGTGAAATAAGGACATTTCACGAAAATAGAATGCTATGTCTCTTGTGTTATCAATTAAGACGCTTCAATGTGCTCTTATTATACCGTAGAATAAAATCGATAAAATGTTTTATCCGCAAAAACCATTTACTTTTAAGAAACTCAAACAGTTAGAAGACAAATATTAATAGAAACTAAAATGAGACAAAATAAAAAATTATACGCTACCTAACAGGATAAAATATATTTAATTGCAAAATAATAGTTTTGTATGTCCTATCTGTGACTCTCAAACGTATTTTATATTTTATTATACAATATTTTTGACAAGGTTCTCTATTTCATTTTTAAAATATATTCTTTTGAAAGTATTTTGTTATTTAGATGCACATATATTTACATTTTATGCGTAAATTGTCTACTAACCATCGTCATAAGATAATATATAAATAAATAAAATTATAGAAATAAAAAAAACAAGAAAAATAAAAATAATGGACTATTTTGCAGTAACAGCTTCATATATAGAGAATATTTTTCTCAAGACATTCGGTGATAGATGGATAAAAGGAAAACGACTTGAGGAAAAAGCAGTGAACTTTCTTCGAGATCTGTGCAATTGAGCATTGGCCCGGAAAATCGACAGTTTCTTCTATTTGTCGACACGAGCTTTTGAGATCAAAGAATGAGACTTTAATTAGTAAAAGAACTGCAAGCTCGTTGCGCAAACATCTCAGGTATTATATATACATATAGGGTGTCATAGACTAACCACTTTAACTTATTTTCGACAATGTTGAACAAAAATAATTATACATATGTTAAGATAAAATGAGTAATGCAAAAAAATTGTTTTAAAAATAAATTTCATTAATTAATTAATTTTAAAATAAATGTTATTAATTAATTTTAATTTTAAAATAAATGTTATTAATTAATTTTATTATTAAATTTTATTAATTAATTTAAATATATATATATATATATATTTATATATAAAATAATGTAAAATATTTATAAGCAAACAAAACATCTTTGTGTAAATAAACAAACTTTATTTTATTTTTGATTAATTTTATGAATCAAATAAAACAGTAGTACAATAAAATAGTAATAAAAGGATCTATCTAACATTTTGCTTAAGGATCAAAAAATTATTATTCAAACAAAAAGCATTCATATATTCTTTTAAGAATAGGATGTATTATTGAATTTATAATATTCATTTTAATTATATCACACAGTAAAATATTATTTCACTTGCACATGTTTGAAATTTATTCGTGTAACTTTCTTCCTTATATATCTGAGAAGCGAGCGTGATTATTAATTAGAGACACCCTATATGTACGTGTAAAACAGTAGTGCTTTCCGTTGAGGGATTTTTAGATTTTAGCGAGAGAAAAAAGGGCACCCGTATAATATATTCTTCCTATAATTCTTGTTCTTTTTAAAATTTTAGCTACCTAGCACTATACTATTACAAGGCAACGTTTTGTATTCATGACGGATTAACAATCGGAGGTTAAATAATGTTTCGGCTACGTGTATGCAAACGATACTTTATCCCAAATGTAATAAAGATATTAAATTTGCAAGAAGAAAGCCATCAATTTTCACGATAATTGCCTCTTTTCTAATATAATTTTCTTAAATTTTTTAACGAAAATTATATAAAATAACTATCATTTACCTGTCTGTATTTCTCTCTCTGTTTCTCTTTGTCTCTTTCTGTTTCTCTTTTTGCTTTCCTTTTCTACTATATTTATGTATTTATTAATTGCTGTACATTATCATAATATGAGATCATTGGAAATAAATAATGAATTATAGTCACTCAAGCATAATAAATATAATAAACTCACCACATACAGTATCATTCGTATCATTTCCAACTGCTCTATCCAAGCCAATTTCCGTTTAATAATTACAACGCACTAACTATATACACACTCCCGAAACACGTATAAGTCACATTTACTTATTAATCAATTATTCATTGTACTCTTAAAATGACACGTTGCGACATTCTGATTAAATATAATTACACTTAAAAAAGTTCTGATAATCGGAGCGGAGGAGCAGGGGGGAGGAACATTGACGGTCCAACGATGATAATAATTATCCTCCTGCTAATCACGATTTGAATCGAAAAAATGTACTCGATTTCTGTCAAAAACATTTTATCGCCCGAAATCAATACGACACTCCCGATATTTATTGACACTCGCACTCGAGAGAAGAGAATGACTTATTGTTAATAGATTTTTACGCGTGTCCGTTGTGTCCTTGCGCGCGCAACATCACGAGCGGGCAATAATCGACAGGATTGCAATCGACGCGACATTCAAAACAATCGACCCGATACGCAAAAATATAATGCATATATCAAATATTACACAAGTGATAGCCTCACAAAAGCGGTATCAGGTGTTTCACTATAGATTAGAGAGCGAAACTATCACGCGCGAATCGTCGGGCAAAGCGTAATGTCAACTGGTTATGCGTTATAAAAATGTCAACAATTTTGATCGCGGTCGATGCTTGATCGTTCGACGCGCCTCCCTACTTCGTACGTTTTCGGGTCAATTCGAGCGCCTTCGGTCTTCAGTTCCAAATACGCGCGTAAATATGGCGTCAGGCCGGGTGTTTGTCGCTCGAAGTGTAAATAAACGCGGTGGTGATGAGTATGTTTCGAAGCAAGTGCGTTTATTCGAGGCGCGGAATAATGTACGTGTTATTATTTCGCATACGAGACGTAGCTAGTGATCGCGGATGTTGTATTATTTCGTGCTAATTCACGATAATCGTGATCAGTCGTGACGTCACAAGTAAACGCTGGCACCGGCGTCTCCGCTACATTGCTTTGTCAAGATCGAGTCGCGTGTAGATATACATTAGAAACAGCCGGATAAGTATCGCGTGTTATTATATTTTAGATCGCATGTAAAATATCTTGTATTTAATATAAATTGTCGGGCGATCGCTTGATTACCTGTTCGTTTTCGAGCGTGTTCGTGATTCGTAAAGATATCGTTGAAGATAGCGTTGTCTTAAAAATATATTATTAAAATCGTGTAAAATTCGAATAAATATCGGGAGTGATTTCTGTGATAATATTCAACAGACAGGTGTGAAAAAATAATCAACTCGAAATGCATTCAAAGTTATACAAAAAAGATCATGACGAATCAGTAATGGGTGAGCAAATATATGTTGTAAAAAAATATATGATATAGATATAAAAATGTACAAGGATATTTCTTGTTGACTAGAAAATTTTTGGAAATTTTTATAATTATATTTTTGAAAGTAGCACGACAAAAAATTATATGTGTATGTATCTTTTTCAGTTGAATATTTGGATACTTGAATGTTTAAACAATTGGACAGTGGCAGTTGGAAAAGGATATCGGAGAAGTAATATTGAAGAAGAATGTAAGTAAATTTATAAACAGTGGTTATACTATATCAAAATAAAGTAAGTACGCTCTTTAACGGAGTCAGTATATTATCAGTTAGTATAATGATTACTTCAATGTGATATTTTAAAATGCACATCTTATACATATATATGATAATTTTATATATAAAATAAATTTATAGCAGTATTTTTTATAGAAAATAATTTATATTTTGTTAAATATTTGAGTTTGTGATCAAAAGTGTTGTTTTTTATTTATCTTAAAAGTAAAAAAGTATAATATGTATAAATTCTATATTTTTAAATACTAGTTATACATGTTTTATAAATTTTAGATATTTTGTGTGAGGGTTTTTTAATAAATAACAATGTAAAATAAAGGGCTAGCAAAGCTTTTAAAAGCTACATGTTGCAAATATGTACTATTACAGATTTTTTAATGAAATCTTATTACTATAATGGGTAATGAGCTAGAGGAATAAAAGATAAGTGTTTTTATCAAAAGATCAGAGTGAAATACTTACTCATTTTTGGTAAAATCTTCTATCACTACTTTAACATTTTCACTGATTCAGTTAAAGAGAGTATTGCATAATACATTTTTATAATTGACTAAATAATAAAATATCACATATCTTATTGCACAATATATCATTTCTTGCTTAGAGACTTATAATGTAAATAGAACTAATTTTATTAAAAATTCTGCTGCATTAAAAATTCATTTGAGGAAGTATTATATTGTTTTTTTGTTAATTAGATAATAAAAATGTATTATATATGTTATTAAAAATATTATGTTCATTTACATTTATAATACAAAATATATGCCATGTTAAAATTTTCCATTATAATTATAAAAAAATGAAATATTTTTTAAACAATTATAAATTATATGAAAATATGTAAAAAAAAAACACTAACAATAAGTTTACGAGATCAGATTTGAAAGGGTTAAAGAATTCAGTTTGCATAGCGATACATTTTCTCGCTTTTCTCGGAACGTTGGGATTCTACTCTATTTTATGTGCATAATAAACAGAATGCGAGGCGTGCGAACATATACATGCACATATGAAGAGTTTGCTTCTTTATACAGGGTGTCTTTGTATAGATCGGTCAAATATAGATTCTATTTTTGTATGGCTCCCGATATAATAGTGGGTCAAGACGAGTTGCACAGATAGAAGAAGATTCTTTCTATTGTACGAATGAGGGGGATGGGGTAAGTAGAGTGCGGACGAAGGAAATAGAGAAGAGAAGACGACAGGTCAGAACTCTAATATTCGGGATTTACAACCCGTCATAACTCAGTTGGTTTCTGCAACCGCTTTTAACGTGTCCACTACTCCGGTACTAGTTTCTTTAATCAGCTTCTCAAAATCATTTCACTGTCACGTTATTCTATTATTGTCATCCCTCCTCGCTTTTGTACATGGTAATTATAAACGAACAAATAATAAACCAAAACTTTACTTGTTCTTAAACTTTATGAGCGCAATTCCGCGCGCGAATACATTTCTTGAATATATATTTTGTTAACAATATTATTCAACTTAATCAGATTCATAAAATAAGCAGTGTTAGAGGAATAAATTTGTGAATATAAATTATACTTTTATTTACTTAATTTTCTTCGTGTTCTCTTTCTCTCTCCCTTTTTCTTTCTGATCTTTGGTTGAATAATTTATGAATAATGTTTACTACTAATAATTTTATTGCTTCTTTCTTATATCTTCTAGATGATATTAATTTTGTAATAATATTATATTATGTACTAATTAATATATTCTATATAAAAATATTCTACTATATATTTTTTATTGATGATTTGACGAAACAACTGTTTGCAGATTGGCTTTGTTTATTGGAATATTCCGCGGAAAAATGCAGTAGCAAAAGTGTATTGATTTTGAATTTGTGTATAAGCAGCGAATATCGATTCTTCTTCCTTTTTCGCAACCTGCGAGGTATTATACACCAATAAATTCGCGTAATCGCATATCTCAGAGCAATCGCGCTACGTAGTCGGAGGAGTGTTCTTGCAGAAAAATATAACTCCGCCGAGGATTCCCTGAGGCTCTATACATTCGCCTTCGTCTATGCTTCCGCCTTCGAGGCCGAAGCTTTGGCTTCCGTTCTTTTCCTCACTCCCTATTATCTTTCTCTGCTATATTTTAATGAGTCAGTCATAAAGTTCAGTAAAATTAAAAATTCATAGCCAGAATTTAGTCGACTGCGCCTTTTACTGCCTTTGCTTTGCTGCGTATGCATTTGCAACATAAACATAAAAATACGGATAAAATTATAGACGATAAATTAATAGAATAGTCTATGTAATCTGGAGGGTTGATGTTTAATACTGGTGATAACTAGACATTCAATTATTTAAACATCATTTAAAATATCAATGATAAACTGTGCACTGATCAAAAATCCTTGCATTTATATTATAATATTCAGCTGTTAAGTAATAATTTCCATTAGCAATACACAGTGATATATAGATATATTATTAAATTTGCAGTAATAATCATGATAATTTCAATTGATTTCTATATATGTGAATCATTTTCCCAAATCGAAGAGAAATATTGTAAATTTATGAATTAATCAACAAATCACAGATTTAATAATTACAACTTGAATATAGAAATTAATATAGTAATTAAATAATGCCACATTTAACTAATTCACAGAGAGAGATAGAGAGAGAGAGAAATTTCTAATAATAGTTTTTTATGCATTAAATTTAATAATAAAATTTATATTTTTATTTTTTATTACAATATTTTTTTTTAATAAAATTAAAATTTAAAATTAATGTGAAATTATTTCTCATAACAGTTTTATTGGTTGATTTAATTTAACTTAATATGGAACTAAGAAGACTCATGATATGTAATTAACGCAAATTAACAGAATTATATTTTCTTTTTTTATGTATTTGTATGTTATCTGTTTTTTTTTTCCGCACTATAATCGTTATCGCGCGAACCGGAAATGCTATACCGGAAGGCTAAGCCGGCGCAAGGAGAAATTGTACGCAAAGTCTGGGCATAGCCGCGGAGATATTTCTCGCGGTCCACTTTCATGCTTTTGACTTTTGTCGTGGCCTTCCTGTGCTATCCACCTCACTTTTCCTTCCGTGCTTTTAAACCTTCAGCTTCGTTATTTTGTGCCGGATGATATTCTTTATACACGGTACACGCCAGAGTTTGTTAACGAAATTAAACTGGCAAATACCTACAAAATACATAAATACGAAAATATGTACATACAAACTAAATATGCGAGCATAGGCGTAAATTAGGAATAGTTGTAAAGAGTTGCGTTGATCACTTTCGAGAAAAAGTTATGAAAAATGCATAATTAAAACTCCGTAGAATCGTACGTAATTATCACATAATTATGACTAATAAAAGTTAATTTGTTATTTTAACTTTCGTGTCAGTTTTTGTGTTATTTATGAAATATATAGTTAATATACTGGATATAAAATTATAAGTTATTAAAGTCGCTAGTATTTGATTATAAACAACGGGTTAATTAAAAACGACCTGACTAGCCAAAATTATTCAATTTATTTACACGACGTTTCGACCATATGGTTGTGGTCCTTTTCAAGTGTAAACGTAAATTAAGAAAGAGATGAAAAAATCCAATGGGGCATGTTTAAAGGTAGAACATAATGATGGAATAATTAAATATGTCACTTAGTTAAAAACAATGGTTATAAATTTTGAGATGAACACAAACAAGGAGACACGTCATGTCAGCATGAGTTTTTTGAACAAAACTGGTTTGCAGTTTTGTTCAAAAAACTCATGCTGACATGACGTGTCTCCTTGTTTGTGTTCATCTCAAAATTTATAACCATTGTTTTTAACTAAGTGACATATTTAATTATTCCATCATTATGTTCTACCTTTAAACATGCCCCATTGGATTTTTTCATCTCTTTCTTAATTTACGTTTACACTTGAAAAGGACCACAACCATATGGTCGAAACGTCGTGTAAATAAATTGAATAATTTTGGCTAGTCAGGTCGTTTTTAATTAACCCGTTGTTTATACTGGATATACCTAAGGTTTCTTGCAACGAGGATGATTTGAATATTTAAATAATTTAATATTAGTTTAGAATTCTCTCCTTTCTAATTGTTATATATGCAGATATATAGGTACATATGTGTATCTCTGTTAAAATGTATAGATAAGTATAAAATATCAATTACGTGAATATTTTTAATAATTAAGAAATTAAAATTCTGAAACATACACATTATAATATATGATGCATGCAAAGTCTTCATATTTTTCCAAAGTATATTCCGAATTCTATGGTTCGAAACTTTGGTCAGAGAGTTTGTTATCGTTTGTACTTAATTATCAGCGGAGACTAAATCGACTTTATTCCCGACAAATCTCCACATCCCCACCGTAGAAGCCGGGATTTTGTGCGTCCATGCCGTAGCAATAACAATAATATTCCTTTGGTCGTTATGCGAAATCCCTTGCGAATGTGACGTATCTAGCAAACGTCAGCCTTGTATGCTGTTATTGTTGGTACTTAAGACTTATCACAAACGGGTGTATGGAGGAGGATCATCCTCTGTTTCCCCATCACCAGACGGAGGAATAATCGACCGTCGAATATATTGCCCTGTTTGATAATCTAGACGTAAAAGCTGCGTTAATTTAAATATTAACGTTTAATCAGTTATTAATAATTAAAAAATTATATGTGGATATATAATAATATCATCAGAGATATTTTAATTTATGCAAAGAATGCGACATATTAGAAAAAAAAAATAACGGTTATAATGCCTATAATGTTTTTACTTTTTATAATATAGAATTTTTTTTATACAGTGAATTTTTTATATACGCACTCTATGCGGTGATTTTGTTATCATTCGTGTGGCGATACACAAGCAAGAAGGTTCCGATTTGACGTAGATTTCGTGTATCTATAAACGTCGTAATATGTAATCAAAATCGAGAGTATCGTATAAAATGTCACGCGAAAATACCTCAACGAAGAACTAGGAAAATTAACGGGCCTGGGTTGGCATCGGGTTTATTTTGGAAGCAATCAGATAAGGTACTTTATTACGTATCATTCGCAGAATTAATTTTTCTCTGTCGCGATTATTGCACAACATATTTCGTGCAATTTTATTTTAGTATGTGTGACGCTGGCGTCTGACTTTGTAGAAACTCATTAATTGTTAAGAGTTTTTGGCTTTATTTTTAATAGTTCTAAAATTCTTGATAAATTAAATAAATAGTATATAGCCGGCCATTAAAAGAATGAGAAAAGTAGAAACGTCAGGTCCACAGTACGTCTCACTTTATCCTTCGATGATTTTTTTAGCATTCTTTCCAGATTTTAAGCTCTTTAGAATGCTGCAATAATTCTATGCGTAAAAATTATTAGACTGTTAATTATATAAATTAGATGGCCCTAGACGCTGGGTGTAAAGTTCATAGAACTATCGAAACACAACCAGTGCTCATCTAGATAGTTATACGCTTGGCATTTCGGGCGATCTAATTCGTTTAATATTTTAATAATGTTTATGCATAGAATTCTTTCTCTGAAAAGTAAAAGTGATTGCAGAATAACACGAAATCTCATTAATCGATAGAATAATCGAAATATGATCAGTGTTTAATTTGGCAATTCAATTTGTTTAATTAATATTCTAATTTTTACGCATAAAACTTTTTGTAGAACTATTATGAAATTCTCAAGCGCTTAAAATCTGGCAAGAAATTCTTAAAAAACTGTAGGCAAACAAAGCGCAGCGTAAACTTTGTGTCTCAGTTAATCCTGAGAAATTTTTTTTATTTAATGATCAGACTATTTGTTTAATTTGTGAAGAACTTTTAAAAATCTCTAGAAGTATTAAAAAGTTTAAGTTAGTATAAGGTTCCACGAAAGGAGGTGCCAGCATGTTAAAAAATCTTGAAAATATACTCTTTACTTTACTTACCTGAATTTTGAATAAAAATGCTTGAAAAATCAGGGAATTTTTTACAAGATTTGAGTAGACACCCTATATAACAATGAGCATGACAGTTATTTTTTATCACAAGTAAATTGTTCTATTATTTTTCCAAAGAATTTATAACATTATCTTTTTATATTATTTTAATTATTAAATGCAAGTTTAATTATTATTCTCGTAGATCTTTTGACATTTTTCAATATTTGTCAGTTGTTATTTAAGAATTTTAATAAAAATAACATATGTAAAGAAATATATGTACCTATACGTGTATGGTGAGTGCATATACTTTTGCAATTTTTTTTAATTGGTGAATTATTTTACTTAATAGGATATATTTCTAAAATTTTTTTATATTGTCTTTTATATTATTAATATACTAATATAATATACATACATATAGTTTTTGATGTTTTTAAATTTTTACATGCATAAATTTTAAAGAAGAAAATTTACTAAATATATATTTAAAAAATTTTGAAAATTTACTTGAAATTTTGAACAAAAATATCTGGACAATCAGGGAATTTTGTTACAAGATTTGAATAGACACCCTTATTGTCGATCAATAGTTTGATTATAGAGAGAAGTTTTCATTAGAAAGTAAAGTTTTAAATATTATAAAATGTATAAAAAAAGAATTTTGCAAAATATTTTTTTATATAATTTTATATATACGAATTTTTTAAATTATACCAAAAATAATAATAAAACAAAAATCAGATATTAAAAGTTAATTAAAAAATTAGTATGTAAATTATAATTTTGATTATGATTGGAATTGCCGGAATGATCATTGACTTTTATATGCGTAAATTAGTCGCGTGCGCTTTTCATAGACGACAACCGGCAAGTGTATGATGTCAATATAGATACAACAGTAACCAGCAATTTTTAAGCCATCAGAGCGTTTTCTCGTTTCGCGGTTATTTTATGGCTCATGTATCTTGACACACGTGCGCATATACCTACTAAAAATACATGGTGTCAGTGGTCCGTTTAATACGTACAGCTTGTCTCTATTACGAAACCATCCCTAATTTAGTTCTCACATCAATGGAACAGAGTAAATTCCCATGTTCATTTGTACATTTGTACATCGTCCTAAACCAGTATTTCTCAATATAAACAAGCAAATAAGGAACTCATTGAATTTGATACAAAATTATAAAGCCAGAGTTATTTTACCGTTTTGTTTATAATGATAATAATTAGCAAAGTCCATATTTAAATTTATAAAATTTCAAGTTCTGAGAAATTATTTAAAGAATATAGGAAAACAGTAAAATTACTAGAATAGATTTTGACGTAGAAAATAAATTTAAAATTTAGATACCTGTCTTGCATAAATAAACATATTAAATATTCCATTGTTCTATACATATATATAAAATGCAGAGAATTCTGAAATTTAAATATGAATATTTATACGTAATATTTAAAAGTGCACGTTATACTACTGTCAAACTAGATAGTATTTATAATTTGTAGGTTTAGTAAGCCCTGACTTTTTTTTTCTTTGCATGCTTTACATTTCATCAGGAAACACTGCTCTAAATGAAAGGTCTCTCGAGAAACGCTTAGGAAGCCGTATTTATTTTGAGGAGGCGTTTGAGAAGAATTGCTTCAAGGTTAATTTTATCTAATAAGATGTTTAGACAGAGGGACAGGATCAAGTTTTGAGAGAAAAGACTGAGTTTGGGCACGCGCGAGTCAAGCACTTTCCATAAAACTGGTCGTGAAGATCGACGTTGGGGTTTCTGTTTTTCTAGAAAAGGGGAGCATCTTCTTTTCTCGAGGGGAATTGTTTCAGATAAAGACTCATTTCGTTGTCATCCGCGGAAACTCAATAATCAGAATCAAAAATCTGTAATTAGAACGTTACGCTTTAAAAGAAAAATGATAATTTGAATAAAATCTTTTAAATTAAATCAGTATATTATCATTGATAAGTAGTGGTTTTAATTATGGCATTGTAAACAGTGAAATTTTATTACCACATAATCAATGAAATAGAAGACAGAGTAGAATTTTCATTGAAGTTCAATGAAATATTCACTGATCTTTGATGAAATCTGTTATTATATCAGTGATATTTTTATTGATTTATTATAAAACAGTATAAATACAATATTTATATTCCATCGTTTGAAAATATTAAAATTTTATTTTTTTTATTCAGACTAAATCTATTTTTATTGTTATTTAGATAAAATATGTTATAGTCAATAATTTAAAGAAAAAGAATATTTAGATGAATGTTAAGATTTTCATATTTTTTTATAGCATATCTTCTACATAAAAATTAAGCGATTCAAATCTCGTTTGATACTCATTGAATATACAGAATATTTTATTTATTAAAACATTTATATAAATATATATCTCGGCTTGTAGAGGTATGAAAAAATACATCGTGATAAAGTTATATTGTTTGAAAAAGAAATATGATAACGGAAAAGTTATTTATTTGACAATCAACTTTTTGAAATATCAAGATTTTTTTAAAATGTTTTTTTATATGTACAGTATAGAAAGAACTGCATATTATTTTTTTTGCAGTATTCTTCAACATTGCAATACACTCAGTTACAATATCACTTTTGCGACTAACTACGTTAGCTATGATGAAGTTGTCGACTATAATTACAATCTTTATCACCGTCTTTTCCAGCAGTATTCGTTATTTCGTTTAACGAGAGACATGATATTTTCCGGCGCACGCTGACACTAAATGAGTTCGCGATAAAGAACGGCTCTTGTTCGACGGAGAAAATGTTTTTTAAATAGTATTTTCATTCCGTTGGCCGATACATCAGCAGAGATATAAGTGCATTTTGTATTGAAACTCACGCACAGAGAGATAAAAAGAGAGAGAGAAAGAGAAAAAGAGAGAGAAGGAGTATCTTCCACGATTACACGATTTGCATGCGAGCTACGTGTCGGCGATACGTCCGATAGATAGCTCACGTACTTCTCCGAGAGACAGTCGATTAACTTGAAAATTACGAAAAAATGCAAAGAGTGCAAAAAAAGGAGACAGTCTTGTCGCCGTTGTCGTTTCGTCCGAAATCACCTGGAGGATCCGAAAACAGGGAGAGGAGAGATAGAAAGATATGCACGTGGTGCGTAAGCTGTCATTATAAAGCCATTTAGCGTGCACCGGTCGGCCTAAAAATGCCCGCGTCAAATGGTATCTCCAGTATTCATGAGATCTCGGTTAATTTATTCGCATTATTTGAATAAGACGAGATGCGGCAGCTTTGTATTACAGTACTCAAAACCGTCAGTTAAAAGGCGGTTGGGTCTTGAAAGAAAGGATATGATTTACCTTAATGTTGAGTATATTATGAATACAATATTTTTCTAAATAAATCTTTAGCATCAGATTGTTTTATGATAAAAAAATATATTTTTCAAAAGATAATACAACAACTATCCTCACAAATAATTGCTATTAATTATATATTGCCATTACATATTTATTTGCATTATCTATTATATTATTGTCACCATAATTGTCAATCATTGGATATTTTAAAATGAAAAGAAATATTAAATTTTATAATTGTTTTTAGTATTTAGATTATTTAAATAAAATGTGTATGTGATTATAATAGAGCGCTATGTCGAGTCTGGCAATAACGTGAAAGGGTTAAAGACCTCGCTTTATTTTTCTCTTTTTAAAGTGACTATTAGAAGAATGCTTGTCCCGCGGCATCGCAAGCGTTGAGCCCCGTGTTTCCCTTGACTCTATATTTAACCGTGCGTTTTAATTTCGCATCTAGGACCGCTGGCTAACTGTAATTATAAACTTTATGCCGCTGTTGAGTCCTCGACCGTAGCCTTTCGCCGTGAACTAGACCCTATCTTTGAACCATAGTACTAATAAGTATCTAAGCATATTTTAGTATTACATTGCATGCGCGCCCATGAAATAATTACAATTTAACAGGTTCAATTTGTGGATAATATTTTATAAAAAATATGAATATATTTAATAGAGATTATTTTTATTATTTATATTTTCTTTGCATTTACATTTTTTCCAATAAAAAAAGAATGATTCCTCTTACTTTTATTTATATTCAAGAATTTGATAGAAGAGATAAAGTTATTGAAAAGTAGAAAATTTTTTAAATTATTTCTGATCTATTTGCTATCCAATTTTTGATATCACTATTTATTTTTCAATTAAGTGAATGATTGAAGTATTGAATGCCACGAATTTTTTTGTGGCGTTTCATACCATTCTAAAATCACAAAGAAAATATTTTTTAAATCAAATTTTCCAGTTATACGGCAATTATTTGCCGTTTTACTAAATTTCCACTAAATCATCGATTCACTAAATCTCTCTGAAATAACCTAATTTATTATGATATAAAAATTGAAAATTTTTAAATAAAAAAAATACACATAGTTTTTTCAAAAATAAATTATTTTTCTCGATATATTTACCGATTAATTAGGAGACACATTTTGTAAATATATTGCATATAAATTCCAAGCTCTCCAAATGTATGTAATGTTTTTTCATATTGTTATATCATATATATCAAATATATCAACTTAATATTTCCTAACGGCGGTTACAAAGCTGAATACGAGTAGTACTCTCGTCAGTGATATGCATCTTGTGTTTCCAGCAGGATTGCGTCATACATTATACTTAGACCAACACATTTACGTGACTTGTTACGCATTGTCAACATGTGATGTGTACATACATGGACTTCTTCTCACGTAAAGTACGAAGATCACGTAAGCTACGTGGATACTATAAAAAAGAATACAAATCTTTTCTTATTTTACTATTTTATTGAAGCACAATTCACATCGATCTTATTCATCATATCAATTCGCTGTTATTTTTATTTGTCAGTTTTATCTTATACTGCCCACTCTCATCCTTAATTCGTCTTCTTTACTTAAATAGAAACTATTTACGATTCGCTAGAGGAACGCCAAACGTCAAAGATTTAAAATGCGATCGGCGCTTGATCGTAAATTTCCCAACGGAACGGAAGCGGGAGGAGTGGACAGAGTAAAGTGGACAGAGCACTCCGCGAGCATCGATAGTCCGTTACCTCGAATATCGATGCACTCTTCAAGTTGGCCGGATACTTGGCGATACCGGTCGGTAGAAATAATGATTTATGGAACGGTATGTTTATTTTAAACTGGCCGTCGTGCCTATCGGTATGCAGTAGTCGAACAATATTCAATGTCGATCGAACAAGACACGACGCGTCCGCACAGAGTGAAACGGATGAATCGCTCTCGGCAAAAGCGATTTGTCAACGTCTTGGCTAAACTGCTACATAATACGAACTACACGAAGGCTTTATCTCGCATTTCCTCTCGCGTCCGTCGACTTTGCGTTTTTTCGCGCTTCGTGATCCTACAACATCTCGAGAACTAAGTGTCTCTGTCCGCTTAGGAAGTAATTAATGGACGACAGCTCGCAGTTTTGCGCCGTAGGAGAGCTCGCGTTTTCCATCGTCTTCTATTACATCAGCCTGTATTTATTATACGCTTCTGCAACTGCAATTGCTAATGCGAATTCTTGGCAGTATCAATCTTGATGGGGTACTAGTATTAATTTTCCTGCCTTAATTGTTCTCTTTTAAAGTAGCACGAATGATTGATTAGTCGAAGTGGAATTATTATAATAATATAATAATACATATATCTCTCTTTTTCTCTTTCTTTATTAAATATGTATAGATATATTTATTAAAATATAGAAAACTATATGGCTAAAAATAAAGTCTCGAAAGCTTTATTATTATGTTTAAATATTTGATTGCAGTGATATGATTTTACGCCTAAAATATGTCACGAATTGCCGTAAAAAAAAAAAAAAAAAAAAAAAAAAAAGAAAAGTCTAACATATCCTGTCCCTTGAACGCGCTGGTGGTCGTTTGCGCAACAAACTTTATGTTTAACCGCACATATTAATAATTAACGCGGTACTTGGAATAAACGTCCCAGTCTGCGGCGCGCAAGTTACAGGCGAGAGAACGTAGAAGCTATACAATTATTATCAAAGTTGGTAACGAGTTCGTGCGCGGTGACAAAACACGCATTGTCAGAAACATCGTCGCGACCCGCGCGCGTTTTTCGTCGAAACGAACTTTATTTAATTACGAGTAAAGTAGTTTTTGTTATGTAAAATGAAAGGAAATGGGACAGAGAAACAGAGAAAGGGAGAAACACGCTGTTTAGCGCGCGCGCACGCGTGCTCCTGAGAAATTGGATGATTTTGCCGTTTAATTATCCTGAATCCTAGCGCGAATCCCGCTTCGAAGAGCGCATTTTCCTTCGTCGTCGTCGTCGTATCGTCGTCCTGAATTGTGGGGCACGTTTAGTCGCTGGTAGACCACACCGACGCTAAATTTATCGTTTGATTTGAAATGCACCCCCCCCCGCACCCGCACGTTTCGCACGTTCATTCATTCGTGTCTCGGTATGCGCCTGCAACAGCGAATATTACACGCACGGACCCGAGCGCGATACGTTAGGCCAAATGAATTCCTAACGTTGCTGCGGGCTTGAATTCATTCGATGTGGGCACACAGTCGTGCACAGTTTAGTTAGCCCGGCATGGAAATGGTCACTTACGACATAGAAATTCGTTGGACCATAGTGTAAAGGGACCCGACCCGTACATGCCCGTTTTACGCTCGTACAAGGTACCAGTTTTCGATTGCGCGCGAATTCACAAACCTACATGAGAGAAATACGAATATCTTTCATGAATTTCATGCTTTTAGGATTTTTTTGAGAAATTATTGGATGTAAAATTAAAAAAATTTTCCACTACTCGAATGTAGATAATACGTATATTAAAAATGTTATAAGAGACGTTATTTCTCTTAATGTAATTACGAAATAAAAATGTTGAACATATTTTTGGTAGATAAAATTAACGATTAGTTTTTCTCTATAAATATAATTTTTTTCTAAATATTTTAGAGTACCATTATTGTACCAGTTTGTGTGTGATAATTAATTTGATTTCAATATAAGTCAGTTTTCTTCTTTGACACATGAATTAAATACATATACACATATAGGTACATTTTCGATTTCATTCGCGAATTTATGATGCGCCAGTACTGATGTTTCGAGTAACTGCAGTCGTTAGCATCCTTTGTCTGGTGAGGCCTGTACTCAAAGTTTCTCGGCCATTTGCGTGTGTAATCCCAAATGTTGTTTACGTAACGATTATTTCGGCGCGCAAAACTTGCAACAGTCCAGCTCTGAACTTTGTTACATTGAATTAGACGGCAGCGTTCAAATTCGCGATTAGTGCAGATGGCAGCGGCAAGCGTGAAACTTCACATAGCCAGGATCCTCGTATTGTAACCATGTTCCGTTACGATGCGGCTTTTCGGGTTTCGACAGCTTATAAATTGGAATAATAGTATACTGTATATGCGGTTATGTCTGTGATAACCTTTCCACAAACGTGTTAAGTTTTATGCTTCTATCTATCCGAATAATCTACTGAAAATTTGATTCTATAATACAATAAACAGTAACAGTTGTTTGATAACGTTCGAGAAAACTGATATCTCTTTTTCTTTCTTAAAAAATGAAGGTACGCGTAAAGATTGTTGCCTTAACAATATAAAAGTTTAAAGAGTTTCTTGAAAAATGGAAAATACTTTTATAGATATATCTAAGTCTTACTGCACTGTTTTACAATTAAATTTGTCTAGAGTCATGACGTAGAGAAAGGTTCAACAACATTAAATAGTTTATCTAATTACAGGTCTGAAGATTGATAATCTTGGAAGAGATATTTATAAATATCTCCTCAAACAGTTTGCGTAGAAAATAGACACATAAATACATAATTGATAGATGAAGTTTCGACTCACGAGACATATGAATGCAAGTATAATTGGCGTAGATAGAAAATAGCCACGTGTTCCAGACACGCGATAGTTCACATTATGATCTATAATTCCCTTTGTCAAAGTTTTATTATTTTTCATTCGCAGAAGGATCGTTTTTAAGTCTGAAGAAGAAAGTCATTTATTATTTCCGCGGAGTGGGTGAGGCGATACTTATTCATATCCTATTGAATCGAAGGCAGTAAGTCTCGTTCCGAGCCGAAAGAAACTTTTCGGAGCATTGCGGAAAGCTTTTAACGCAGATAAACGTTAAACGAAAATCCGTGTATCAAAAAGGATGCTCGATTCTCAAAAGCCTACCATTTGAAGCTGCACGCTAAGAACATAAGAGTGAAGTAGTATATTTGAAAGAAGCAATGAAATTTACCTAGTTTTATATACCTAGTAATACAATTTTCTTTTCTTGTAAAAATTTATAACATTCTGATATTTATAATATTCTGCGAGTGAACATAATTTTTATTTTTGCATATTAAAAAAAAGGAATAGATGTAACATTGATTATACCTGTTTCAACAACCTAATATATATTAGTCACATGAAAAACGTGCATCAGATGTGTGACATTAAGTGATATCATACGACCGTGTAACAATTTAGTAAATCCTTAATTGGATCAAAATTATACCGGAGTATTATAATCACCGTTGTTCTCTCTCTCTCTGCCTCTCTCTCTCTCTCTCTCTCTCTCTCTCTCTCGCACACATACACACACAAACACATACACACTCTCTCTTTCAAAAGGACGACATCTCGGTATATGCCGGTTGTTATCTGGGTAGAAACAACAAGCCACACATTTCGGTCTCCGAGTAATCAGACTAACATGAGATGCGGACCCAGCCGCTAACTAAACTCTAAACTCTAAAGTCTGCCGCAAGTTAGCTCGGTGTGGTGTCAGCGAGAGCATAGGAGGCAAGTCCCCGGTAGCAAGTGCATACCTAAGGCCCGGGTTGTATACCTGCCAATTGTGAGTGTGTGGGTTGAGCCGAAATGCCGTTGGATCTCATGAGGTTAACCGCGACGCTAAGATAGCATTCAGGGCGCAAACTCCCGGGCTTTTATTTTAATTACCCCGCTCTTCTCTCTGTTACGTGAAGGCTACGTCACCGAGGAGACAGAGCGCAGGTAATATGTTTCCTTGCGTGGATCAAGCGCGGTATCTTCACACGCGGTCGTGCAAACTTTGTTTGGAAGTCGAAGTTCGATTATCGATAAGATGAGACTTTTCCACGAGAATTTTCGATTGATTTTCAAATAAGAATTCTCTATCTTAAATCTTAGAATCATAGATTCTGGGATACAATCTCTCACAAAAAAATAGTGATCAGTATAATATATGGAGATATTGGATATAAATAATATAGATCTTTTTTTATACATGTAAGATATTTAAGATAAATTTTAATAATATTTTTATAATAAGTTTTCAGATAACTATATAGTAGTATTCTTAATTATGATTTCTCTATTCTAATGATAATGGCATTTAATGTGAAAGATTTGTAAAAAAATGCATTTTTAATTAATAAGTTTTCAAATAGAATAGGTTTTATTATTATCTTGAATATAGTTTTTATCAGTGCCTTAAAATTTGATATTAAGTACGATTTATAGATACGATTTATACCTGCAGCTAATTAGTGTTCAAAGCATCGATGAGATGCAGCGATGAGATCGCTCCTGGCTATTAATTAACTGTGAGGACGAAAACTCTGTTGGAGATTAATTTATCGGGTAACTCGTCGCGTTAAGAAATCCCTGGTCACCAATGAATCGCAGATAATCACTGCGGGATTTAGAGACCTCGCGCTTCACTTCTGAAGCTACCGGACGATCCTTATTGACACATTCGTGGTAATCCCTCTAATGACCTGCGCGCAATCCTCTTTCATCCGTGGGATATCGACTTTGAAGTTTAAAATTATTTATCTTGTGATAGTTTTTATCCAAAGATATTTTAAAGTTGATTTAATTTCTTTTTTTTTTTTTTTTTTTTTTTTTTTTTTGTGTTACTATGTAATTAATATGTTTCACGTGAAAATAAAAAAATAGTTAAATTTAATAATTTTTGTGAAAAAATAATAGAAAAAATATGTATCTTATATATTTTCTATTTTGTTGATTCCTTCTCCGTTTGCTAAATTTTAATTATAGCTATATATAATTTTACAAAGTAACAAAATTTTTATTACAAAAATTATAATTTTAATTGCATATAAAAAATTATATAACAAATATAAATATTTTATTGCATTGGAGTCTATTTGAGTCGAAATATATTACGCAATAAAATAACCAATATCTACGTTCCGTGGCTATGATAAATCCTATACTAACATTATACGATTAATTTATTTACTATACGGCTCACTAGAATGATAGGTTAAGGCTGACTGCGTACAATGTAACAGGTAACAGATACTCCAAACCGCAGTGCACGTCGCGCTAATATGACTGTCATTTGAGGGATATGCGTGAACGCTGCTCTCGACAATCCCGCAAAGCGTCCCGCTGACATGACGCGTTCGTCGCCGTTCATTATTTATGCATACCGTGTAACGGCCGTATAAATATTTCCATTTCGGCAAGGATCGTCGAACGTCAGCATTTTTCATAATTTAACGGACGCGTGAGGAATAAATACATCATTGCATCGCCAAAAAAGTGAGGCAATCATATTTTGGCAATTATTGGCGATGTATAAAATCTGGTTTTAATAGAAAATTTAAGAGACTCATGTGTGGTCATTCTTTTTTTTATATAAATTGCATCAGTTTTTATTCTGAAGCTTGTCGAAAGAAAATTAAAAGCAGCTAAAAAATTTCTTTTTCTAATATTAATCTTTTAATTGCGACATGTTAAACTGTTTTCTGAGATAAGAAAAAACTTGTCGATTAAAGTCATAAAAATATAATAACTATGCGATGTAATTTTTTTTAGATTTATTATTCTAATATAAAAATTCAATATAAATTAATAATGGAATAATTAATTCTTATTTGACATTTTATTCGCAAGCATTGCAAGTGCTCCTAAATCCTATTAAACATGTGTATATATATATATGTATATATATTATGTTGTTGCACGAAATGTACACATAACAATTTAAGACTCGCAGTCATTTGCCGATTCGAAAATGATTGGTAATCCATTCTTCTTGTGCTTGCTCTCTTAACAACACCTCTTATTATTGCAGTGAAGTGATCCCCGGCACCAAGTGAGAATCGATAGGCTGATCGTGACGCGTGCCGTCAATATAAAGGGCGTCACGGCACGGCGATTAATTATCTCGCCGCTTTCATCCGTAAATTCTTTTCTACGCGGCGTATTATCATCGTTCGAACAAAACTGGCCGTACATATCCCTGTAATTGCGCTTCTCTTTCCGAGCGTTCTTTCTCATCGGCAATTCCTCCATTCCATCGTTCGATGGTCTCTAAAACGAGGCGAGCTACGTCAGATAATGTCCGTTTTCTTGTGCAAAATGGAAAAGGAGAGGAATGGGAAGTCTCGCGAATAAGAGGCGCAAGATTGAGATGACTAACGGTTTGCTGGCGTATAAAAGGTACGCCGGTCGATTAATTCGACGTTTTAATTTGGACAGTGCGGCAGGAGTTTGTTCTGCACTACGCCGTGCTAATCTTCGGCGCGACTCGAAGGGGAAATTAAAGAACGTCCGTGCGCCAAAGTGGTCAATTCGGGGAAAATAAATCGGTTTAAATCGCGCGAGAGGACGATTTAAAGGATAAGAGGATTTTCCGATCTCGAATTGTGTCATTGCGCGAACTAATATTCTCAGCTAACTTTTCGATCTCGATTTGCCAATAGATGAAACAATTAAAAAGAAATCGAGTTTGTGAAAAAATGGAGATGCGTCATACACGTGAATATGCCAATTAATTATTATTAGTTACATGTTCTCTCAAATCTTTTTTTTTTTTTTTTTTTTTTTTACATTTTGAAATTGTTTTTTTTTACGTCTCTCTCTCTTTCTCTCTCTCTCTCTCTCTTTCCATCATTTTCTCTTTATTTCTATTTTCGATGCACAAATGTATTATTCATAGCGCAAAGCTTCGTCGGCTTATACGACGACGTTTAGGATAGCGCAAACAATGCTTACTCTCGAGAGGGCACGCTTCGATCAGAGATCGAGAAAAGCCCCGATACACTATCGGCGCATAGAGCATGCGGTGCAGGATTTGCACAATGGATACAGGGCGGTATCTTTGTTGGACCATTCTGATTGGACTGCTAGAGTCCCATGCTTATGTTAGTTATGCCGGCGCATTCAGCCAGCGGACAGAACCGCTTTGTTGGCACTGGCGTATCACGCTGTAACGAGACCCCGTATCGACGGTTCCATTCTCCGGATCTCCCTGTCTCTCCCTTCCCTTCTCTCACTTCTGTGATCGCGAATCCGTCGTTCTCGCGACTACCTCTTACCTACCGACTGTCTACCTTTGTGTCTGCGAATCTCGCGGTGTTGTACACCGAGAAGTTTTCCCGATCCCTTGAGGAAGTTTATGGATAATAGAGTTAAAGCCGCGGTATATATCGTGCCCAAGAGAGAGAGAGAGAGAGAGAGAGAGAGAGAGAGAGAGAGAGAGAGAGGGATGGCTTAATGTCATCTTCCTTTAGTTTATTATAGATACAGGCACTCAGTTTTATTTATGATAAAAAAACCGATATATCGCGAAATCTGATTGTGTTGTGATCGCGCAAATTTTGTGAGACTACTTATAAATTATTAAGTGCAATACAACTTGTAAGTAGTTCTCTCAAGTGCATTATAAAAATGTGTGATACAATATTGTAAAAATATTTTTATTTCTTATTGCTAAATATAAACAGACTTGTTTTAAACAAGTATATGATTTATTTGTTATTTTTAAATAGCTCGTATGTACGTACTGTGTTATTTTACGAGAGTTGTACATTGTTGAATTACGAGATAATGTGTCTAGATCGATTGTTATTATTCGAGAAATATGTAACATATTTTTATTGATAATGATTTTGTTTGATCTCTTAATTTGCGTGCCAAACTTTATTTGATATATTGCCTGTGATACTAAATTGCAAATTTAGTATCTTGAATTCTCTGTACGTGTCATAAACAAGATCAATCATAGTATCCCTTTTAGCATAAAGTCATTACTTGAGTCATTATCGTGCGACTCCAAAGTCGGTACCAAGAATTCGAGCAACCGCATTCATCTTATGACGACGGTAGGAAACGCGAGATCAATTTTATTGTATCGTTGTATTTGCTTACTCACGTCGCGTATGAATGCAAATTTGCTTCATTAAAGTATCGAGGCTGCAACGTGAATCGAATAAGTTCACGTCTGTGACACAACGGAATGCGCCAATTAAGACGGAGCCCACCACACGCGAAAAATGTAAAAAGAAAACGCCGAAGGAACGTTGGCGTCTTCGTTTTCGCCCGATCAGATTGATAACGTTGAAACACGAACGTACACAAATTTTCGTCTGGACATGCCACTTCGATTCGTGCAATTAGACAGGCAGAAATTTATGATGTGGAATTTTAATAAAAGGTAAAAAAAATAAGATGTAATGCGGGTGGATAAAATTTTTTTATTTGAATTATAAAATATCTTGAATTTCCGATCGAATTTTTTTTATCAAATATTTTACATGAACAAGGTTTATTTGGAGATTTAACTTTAGCATGCTATGCTTTATGAATGTTTATAACAAAAAATTGTCAAATATTTTTTAATCTTTTTGAGTAAATATTTAAAAATGCTGTTTAATGAAGTTTAATATTTATAAATAATTGAACTATTTGGAAATGAAAATTATGTTGAAATTAGTAATGATTTTCAACAAAATTGTTATAAAAGGAAAGATTTATCGTTAGAAATTTACTGTAAATAATATATTCTGTTTCTTGTTCTCTCTTTCTTATTATGTTTATATATAATTTTACTTTTTTAACGTTTCCATTTTAAAAAATTTTTATTTTTTAACGTAAATTTGTTTCATACATTTTCGAATAATTTTTTTCATTATGTAAACTGAAACGTCCTTTATGAACCAAAAATGCAAAGAAAACTAGATCACCTGACAGCTCGGATGACAGTGAAGAATACAATTGTTGGCAGGGATGTCGAGACTTTTCACGAGAAAAGCGGCTGTTGTCAAGGAAGCGTGGCTCGCAAACCTTTCGCAGTGTTTCATGCGCTGAAATAGTGAATGAATGTTGGTGGGAACTTACTTTGTGAGAGCCGGCGTGTAAATAGTTCCGCGCGCTTTCTCGCGTATGCAACAAATACGCAAAACTCATTTACGGTGCATGCAAAGCGAATGTCTGGTTTCCGGCTAATGTAGATCCCGGGTACTCTGGCTGTTTCATTCGTGAAAGGGAAAAACAGACGTATCTGCGTACCTATGTGTTAGGATAGCAACACGATGTTGGAAAAAGAGTAGCAGTCTAAATACCCTCCGGATACTAACTAACACGCTCGACACGTTACGAGCAAGTATTATTTCTACATTGTAAAAGACCAAGTACGAAAAGATAAGATCAAATTTTATTAAGGTTACGATTGGAACCGTATTTATCTATGTATAATATATCAACGAAACATATATAATTTGTATGATCAAATCATTTTGTAATTATTATTCGCTTCCGTGAAATTCGGATTTTTTGTATACAAAATTTTCCTTCATACTTATTATAACGTTTTATTAAAGTTGATATCACTGGAAAATATATATACAAAATTTTATTAGAGATACTGTTTCACTGTCATAATATAAACTTTGTTACGACGTAATAATATTATCGATTTTCGTATACGACGCCATCACAACTAATGAAATTTTTAACGCCAATGTAACACAAAGGACATTTCCTCATCAATTAAAATTATAAACTATGTCGTAGCAGAGAACATTGGCTTAGCCCGGCAATAGCCTTAGCTTGCCAAGCAGCTTGCATCGATGAACGGCATTAACTTCATTGAAGTGTAACAAGAGCGCTATATTGTACCAAACTGCAACAGCAACTAGACATGCACTTTAGCAAACATGTACCTACAATCTAGATAATCGTGCATAATTTAGTGCCATGCTAAGATAGTAATTATAGAATCTCCATTAAACTTACCATCAACTATCTGGAAATGCGTACGGGCGTCTTAGTTTAGATAGCGCGCCCTCGAAGTAAACAAACTTTCCAGTTTGATAGGGACTTCGTGAACTTTCTTGAAAAAAAGATGCAGCGTGATGTATTGAACTTTTCTTGTATAATGTTCTTGTACAATGAAACGACGCCCATATTGCAAACATATACATACACTATATAATAATTCGTAAGACTCGCGACATGTCTCTTGGAATTTTCTTGATAAGTTTTACAAATCTTTATTGTGCAATAACTTATAATAATATTATTAATAATTATTAATATTATTACTAATAATATAATATTAATAATTATTAATATTATTACTAATAATATGTTATTAATTGTCGACTAATATTATTTCTACTAGTATTATTAATTATCAATTTGATTATTTTAATTATACATATACACATATTATGTACAGAAGAGAAGAAAATTTAATTACATATCTAGAAAAAGAAATAATTTTAAATTTGATGTAAATATATATATTAAAGCAATAAATTATTATATATAATTAAAATCAAATATATATATATTTTTTGTTTTAATTATATATAATGTGTTTTTACATTTATCTTGAGTATAAAATTGTTTCTTTGCATATAAACTTTCTTTTTTTTTATTTAGAAGTGAATAACTCAGTGTAATACTTATTTTTAAATTATAAATGTTACATAAATCTTTGCAAATATATACGTGTCACGGTTGAGTTCTTTTTGATTACATTAATTCATTTCGCGTCATGGATCACAAAGATGGAAACCACAATGTCGTAGAATGCGATGTTCCGTGGATTGAGCTGTCTCGTAGAAATCGGATGGCGCGGGTTACGAGTAAACCGACATAAACCTGCAAGCAAATACAAACAGGCTGATTGCCCTCGAAACTCCCCATCCATCCCTAACCAGTAATTAAACAGGGCAATCTGCACTTCCTATCCACGACAGTGCCATGAGCGGTGAGAATGAGCCAGGTCCTTCGGGTGAAAGCGCCTATCTACAGGACGATACAGAGAGAAAGAGAGACAGAGAGAGAGAGAGAGAGGGAGAAAGAGAAAGAGAGCTAGTGAGAATGAGAGGGAGAGAACCATCTGTGTACACTAAGATTATATTTGGTTTGGTCTCCATGCAAATTCATGAGTTACCCGACATCCTGACATTCGACTAGTTTGGTCCGGATAGATGCAAAGCCGTTGTTGGCAACAACTTGGATGGTTTAGACTGTCGCCGATTGAAAGATTATAAACGACGAATTATAAGCGGGAAGAAGGTATCGTATTTTTATATAGAGATATTGAAAAAAGGCAAGCACAACCCTTCATTTATGATTATTGTATATCTTTCAGTTTAAGTTTTTTCACAATAACATAATCTTTCCACTTTTAAATAAACTTATTACTATTTAAATGTAATTAAACTTATTATTGTTTAATTTAATTTAATTTATTATTTTCAATTTACTTAAAATTCCATTATTATTCGGTAATTATTTACCGTTTGGATGACGTTCATTTTAACTGCAACATTGACTTCCATGAATATCAATAACCTTGAATGGCAATCATGTGTTTTTGAGAAATTATGATGTCACAATAATATATCAAATAATGTTTTATTTGTTATCATAAACATACGACACATATCATTTTGCAATAATACTAAAGTATTTATACGCTTTATGTAATGAGATTTAAACAAGAACTCAGTATGTATATATATATATATATATGAATTTACAACTTTTAATGCAAAATGAGGTTTATATGTAAACCAAAGTAAATCTATAATATAGGCAGAAAATTACAAAACAGCTAACAATTTCGTTTTGAATCTCGTATTACATGAAAAGTTGTAAATTTATATAATTATATAATTATTTTGTCACACATTGAAATCATTGGGATGGGATAAATTTTACTTTATGCAATGTATAAAAATTCTAATAGAAAATAATTTTAATATTTTATTAAATTGTATGACATAATTCTTAAGGATATGGGACTATCGCTTAAAACCGAAGGACATTGATCTTTATAGCAGATCAAAATTAATTGTAAGATTGAAGTGAAGATGAGCTAGCTGTTAAAACAAATAATTATTAAAATTAACTTTTATAAAGTGTTTTGTTCTTGAAATGTATTTTCTGATTTTTTAAATTTATTTTTTGCAGAAAGAAAAATATATTTCTAATATGCTCAAATATATATTACGAAATTTATGTATTTTTAAATTATAGTTATAGATTAATTATATTTTGTGAAATTATATGTACTGTATTACTCGATTTTAATCAATTAAAAATATAAAAAATTACAGTGCATTTTATGCTGCACTTCTTCTGCGTATGCTAGATTCAATAATTATTTTATAATATATCCGAATTATATCTGTCTACTAGTAGCTTAACATACCTTGTAAAGTTAAGTTAAGTGGCGCGCGGTTAGACGTGTGTATATTTATTTTGATAGATACAATCTTTACGATGCAAAAATATCGTATCGAGACATATATATTACAAGAAATCTATACATGATATGCCGAGAGACGATTTCTCTTATGCAAATCTGAATCCACTAAGGAGGAAAAGAAAACTCAAACAAGGAGCATCGGTAAACAGAAGGAATATCAAGTTCGCGCGTACGCAGAGATGCGTCGTTTAAATTATTGCGCCTGTAAGACGATAATTATAACGCGGAGCAAGTTGAAGCGGCACGATAATGCTATAACACAGTAGACTGCATACCGAATTTGCGTCTTTGCTTTTCGCTGAGGGGAAGAGAGAGAGAGAGAGAGAGAGAGAGAGAGAGAGAGAGAGAGAGAGAGAGAGAGAGAGAGAAAGAGAGAGTGCATTATGCGCGTTTGCAATACTGAGTTAACGCGTGAGTCTTGGAAGGCAAGATATTATGTGGTAATAAGGTTGTTGAATCATTCCCGTTGAAGTCTCATTTCGTATTTAACGTTGCTGGCTTGCAGAGCGTGAGACGCGGAAATTATTTTGCTGAGAAGTAATTCTATTCTGTTTGCAGGTGAAACTAAATCGAAATTTAGTTTAAAATTCTGAAAATGTAAATAAAATTTGAAAAACATAATAAAAAATATTACACTAATCATATTTTTTTATTTCAAAGGTTTTGAGTATAAATATAGATATCCAATTATTTTCATAAATTATAATGTGATTTATAACATGTAATTAATTTTTTTTCATTACTATTTTTTATCCGAACAATTGTACTAAATCCTTATCCATCGTTAATAAGATTTTTTTAGAGAATCTGTATAGGAGCATTGAATAATAATTGAACGTCACATTGTTGTGTCTCGAAGTATAATCCCCAGATGCAGTTTAGAATAATGTTTCATCAGCGCCGTCGGATGTCTAGGTAGATATCGATTCTCTGCTTGATACCGATACTGTTTACTCCAAGAGGCTTTAACGGAAGCCTTCCATTAGCAACGCGTAACGTCATGACGTTCGCAATTAGAATCAGATCTGCCATTTTCCGGGCGTAGAACTTTAACCCTTATCGAGAATCTCGAGTATTCATTTTGAGAAAGTGGATAAAAAGATAGCACCGCCATGCTCCGATATGTTTCCGGCTTGCCGAGATGTCCGTTGCCGCAAACAATTGACGCAGAACAGGACGTGCGAAGGCTAAGTCTCTCGCGTCGAGTATTTACATTATAATGGTGCACGCAACCGTGATTCATTGAGTTCGTACCGTTCGTTATTAATGGCCGGCGGACTCGAGCCGCTATCGTCGAGCATTGTGTGTCAGTCCTTCTCGTTCTACACGGTATGCCCCTCGCATTAACATAAGCGCCGTATCTCGTGTGGTGTCACGCGGAGACAGGAGACACCACGGCAACTACTCTCGTCGCACTCCTTCTGTTTCCGATATACCAAACCCCATAAAGCTACTCTCACATCAAAGTTCGTAAACATCCGTGTGCTATCGTTGCCGGAAGCTGTTTGAAAACTCATCAACGAATTCGCGAAGATACTTCTTTGTAGATTCATGTTTGTGAATTATCAGGTTTTATAAACAATTTATAAAAATTAATAATTAAAAAAAAATATTTCTTTGCAATATATAGATACACCATATATATCATAATTAAGAGAAATTTTAGAATTTTAAGTAAAAGTAAATATATTATTGCCTATTAAAAGGTAACATATAAGCTGTAAACTCACATTTTTAACTTCACGCTGATAATGTGAAGTTAACTTAATGAATATCGAAAGAAACAGCCGTTCGTTCTCCTCTAATGATGACGTCGCCGGAACCCGTTCGATGTATTCTAAGTGCCGACACGCCTTTAAATTAGTGTCTTCGCTCTGTAGTCTCGCGGTACTATACAACGAGGTTGCTTGACATGTAAAAAGTGCCGCTGCTCGACCCGCCTCGACTAAATATAGAAGTTCGGTGGAAATCTTGCCGTCACGTGGTACACGTCTTCAAGAGCTGTCCGCGTCATCTGCGCTAGCTTCAACGACGAGAAGAAACATGAAGCCGTGACGGCGAGGAGAAGACGGTCGCGTTCATTGAGAAACGGGAGAAACCGGCGGCTGCCTGTGTGCTTAATGTCGTTCGCTTTCGTTCCTTTTGACGCAATTAGTCGAGCAGACACGGCACTCATGTTAAGAGCAACGCTGCATTTGTGTCACTTACGAAATTCGAGTCCGAAGTATATTTAGATAGCTTTTCTGTAAAAGAAACTACGCACAAAGTAGTCTTAATTACTTTGAAGATAATTCAAAAAATTAAATTTTATTTCTTTAGATGTAATTATTTATCTGTATCTCGTCAGTATCCAATACTGGTCTGACGTATAAAATTCCTACATGAGTGTGAGAAATTGATAATTTTTGTTATTCGATGTTATTAATTAAGATTTAATCGATAGAACTATGCCAACAGTCGTCATGTATTATCGAGTGAATGCCATTGAATGATAAAGTTTATAGCCTGCGAGTGACATGAAACCATTCTCGGCTCGATTATCGCCAAGTGAAATGACACGTCCCGATATCTCCGTGCTTCCTGCTTTAGCAATGAAACTTTGTGTAGAGTGAATTGTGAATTTTAATTTGCGATTGCAGTGAAAACTGAATTATTAAAATGTAGAATGGGTAAAATATAAGTATGGAATGAGTATAAAACTGCTGTATACATATATAACAATATAAGATTATTAAGAGCGCGTTAATATAAGAAAGGAAAGAAAAAAAGAGAGAGACATACAGAGTATATATGTATATTAAAAATAATTAAAATAATTTATTTTAATTATTCAACATTTTTGCATTAATAATAAAACATGCCATTAATACGAAAAATGAAAGAAAATAGTAACGATATTGTGTCATTATATAACTATATATTAAAAAAAAAGTTAATATACATAGCATAATCTTATTAGTATAAGTGGAATTTGCACGAAAAAGAAAAAGTTATGTATGTGTACTACTTCTCTGTGATTCAAATTATTTTTTTCATTATTAAACTTGTTATAGCGCATTGTGTTGTAAATATGATATAATGTATTCACGAAATTGAAAAATGCGCGCAAGTTTGGCGTATAAAATTTTTTTCAAATTTATATAGATTTCATTTTGCATGAAACGATTAAGAAAACTAGATTTTAGCACAATCGTATTTCTAGACGTGTGAACGTTATACTTGTAACAGGCTCGCTCATAAATATTCCTACTCCTTTCGTCATGAAATTACCGCGCATAAACGAATGCCCGAGTATGTGTCAGAGTCAGGCTAATAATAAGTGAAATATCAAGTGATATGTACTTTAAAATAGAAATTGTATTTTATATCAACTTTTTTATATTTTTAATACATATCGCAGTCACTATAAATACTGCCTGCATTGTGTTATTTTTTTTGCCTTGTACAAATATTGTCGTGGTTGCAAAGTAAATATTTTATATTCAAAATAGAAAATGGAAAAAAATTGGAAATTTCCAAACATTGATTAGTTGTATCGATGTTTTAAGGAAAAAAATAATGCTAAAATATTAAGATATTTGTATTTAAAGATTGAATAGAAATGTGTGATACTTTATACAATATTTATATTAAAAACATTTTTTATTAGTACATATTTTAATAATCTTCAATGAATGAATAGGATGCACGAAATTAAATTATATAACGTTTATAAGAGAAAATATCGAATTAAGGTTTTATTCGGTTTTTACGAAAAAAGTCTCATGCAGATCTCTTGAAATATCACCCGTGTGTGAGCATCTTGGTACGTAAATTGTGCCCTACGTTGCACCGCGATCTCATTTGAATGGGACTGTGCACGACGAATGCGGATTGCACAGACGGTAGCGCGAAATGAGTTAAAACCGTCCATACGTGCGTCTCTCGAGAGTGGAAGATGCACTTCTTTTCTCGGCGCATCCGGTCTTTGCGCCATTCCAGACCGCGGCGTCTCCAGGCTGCCTTTGTGCGTTCCATTTGCGTAAAGACGCGAATAAAATGCCGCGTAATTTATTCACCGACAAGCGAGCAGCCGAATCGCGCGAATGCGTATCTGCGGCTTGTCGGCCTAAGGAAACGCACGGTTTTCTTTCAATACGTTGTATCTCTTTCAGAATAATCGCACGCATGTGGCATCCGTTTCTTAAAAGAGAAAGAATTCTTTATTCGAATTTTTCTTTCGTCAAACGTTTCAGTTCCGTGGGAATGTATTTAAGAGCTCTATTACAGAAAATAAAAAAGTACATTTTTAGCCTCATCGATGGAAAACTCGACAATTTATTGAAGGAAGATCGCGTTGCATAACAAAATCAATTTATTTGGTCTCTACTCGTAAATTGAGTTACCACACAGATATCGAATATGCAGTCTTTAGAATAAATGTCTTATTAATCTCTCTGATTTTTTCTTTTTTCTTTCAGAGGGATCGCGAATTCTACGATTGACATTTCGCTTTGTAATTGTGACTCGTTCTTTCTGTTACAGGTCGTTATGTTCGCGGCAATCTCCTCGGCAGGTAAGTAAGTAGGAAGTAAGATCGTCCCAACCTTCTCTTTGATCCGTAGTAATAAAAGGAGGGTAATCCTGTACGGAACTCGGCGATATAAAAAAACGTAGCCTCTCTTAGATATACTTTTCGCGGGCGCACCCGGAGCAAATAGTTTCGGATGAGTTTTCCCCCGCGGAGAACTTTGCAATCCCGACGAAGGAACTGACGCGTGATGCACACGTGACTTATACTTTCGTCTTCTTGGCGGGTCCGGTTTTCTCTCCTCTCTCTCTCTCTCTCCTTTCCCTTTCTTGCATCATACAAAATGATGTCGCGATCCTACGCCCCTCGCGTCGTATTCTTTTATCTTCCGGTCGGTGGCACTTTGAGTTTGTGCGGTTTCGCACCCTCTTTTACCCTTCCTTCACCTCTCCTTCATCCAACGCCGCGGGAATTGTTGAGGAAGTTTGCTTTGACCGGATAAAATGTAATTTTCGGGTACCACCGACCGCTTTTAGTTTGGAGCGCTTGTCAGCGAAACCAATTTCGTGTTGCAAACTCTGAATGGAATTGATGCGAAGCAGAAGGAAGAAGAGATTTTTACATTCCAGTAACGACATTGCGAGCTTTATTTAATTGTGCTCGCGTGCGTCTTGCGTCAGAAATCATGATGAAGACTACTTTATTAAAATCAAATTTTACTGTTTTGCTTATTATATATATTATATATATTTTAGACACATATATTCTTTTATTTTCGAAAATTATATATTACATGATTAATTATTTTTTTAGTTACTTCTGTTTCGAAACTTGGACAAACATATTTTTTTATGATTATTATAATTGATTTTTAATAATCACGTGGATGATGTATGATAATAACGCCGTGTTCCGAACAGATAATATAATTCGCCTAAAATTTTATTAATAAATGATTGCCAAATTTTATTGCCAAAAGTTTGAATTTTGAGATTAATATAACGAATATTTCTATAGTAAGCATACCAATCTTAAAACTTGATGTTGCTTAGCCGTTACATTATATTATTATTACACCATTATTATTACATTATATTATTATTATTATTATTATTATTGGAGTACAGATAGCTTTCGTTATTTGCTAACTCGAAGCTGGTGCAGTGTAAAAGCTCGTTTCAGCGATCATCAACAAGCGGACACGGCGTCGCGAAAAATGAAATTTCCCTCCCACGTTTCGTTAATGAACACAAGGAAACACCGCACGATCGTGTTATACTCAACGGGCATTATCAAGCACGTAGCAAGCGTTTGGAGAATATTTTACTCTGTATAGATATATACAATACATATATCTATACAGAAAAAGTTTGTTATATATAACATAGATAACATAGATAAGTACCGTAAGCTGCCCAGCACCGAAAGACAGTAAGCTCATTAAGGGAGGAGAGAGGAAGGAAGGATTCTAAAACTTTTAACGAAATGTAATTTTACTCTCGTGTTACAATGTTGGATTATGCGAGATGCACGAGTGAAATTATAAAACACATTTTTTTCGCGGCTGTTTATTTAGGTGCATTTGAATTGCTTAGATCTTCGCAATTTTTATATATATATTTTTTATATATATTTGCTTCTTTTTTTATAAATTTTTATAATTATACTGTACTTTATTTTTATAAACCGATATTGTTAAATAAGATTGGTCTAAATATCAAAGTTTTATTTAATAAGATTTTTGTTTTGAAAATAATATTGCAAAGTAAAAAAAAGAAACTACACATATGCATATAATATATATATATATATATATATATATATATTATTTTATATTTATCCTCCCAATCAATTGTTGATGTGCAAAATAATATTAACATATGAAAATGAATTGACATATAATATATATATACATATATGCTTATAATAAGGTGATATTTAATGTACATATTTTTAATTTCTATTTTTCTTCTTGACAATAGAATTTGGCCATTTTGACTAATTTTGCAATATTGACCATCGCTTTTTAAAATTTATTAAATACATTATTTTTGTCACTAATTTTAATCTCTTATTATTAATAATAATATATCTCTTATTCAGTAATATCTTAATATCTAAATATAATAAATCATAATTATGCACGATTACGCAACATGCTGAATATAATTCATGCCATATATTCACTCAATATTTATTCAATATATATATATTTACTAGATATGCCATTTTAAAATTGAACATTCCGCTTTTATTTTGAATCTCTCATTGATACGAATATAAATAAATTAATCTTCTTCTGGTATTCTAATGATATTCTAATCATATTGATATAATATTTCAAATATTGATACGAATAAATATAACAATCTGCGTTTATTGAAAGGCTGTGCTGGCCGCAATTACGGCCGATATTACGAAAGCGATACGTGTGCAATGAGAATTTGCATTATGACAGGACTATAGCGTGTGGCAACCGTCAAGGTAAGATATAATCCAGAATGGCAGGTGTGCGACTGCATTTTGGAGACAAGCCGAGTGTCCGAATTTCTTGGAGAAGAGGACCATTAATTCAACGCTCTCGGCGAGTAAAGGTAGGCATTACGAATTGATGTAAGACTGTGGGCCTGATGCATTGCTATAGGAAATCGACTAAAGTGCTCGATCAAGTTTGATGATACGGTTAAGTAGAATTTTAGGGATGGCTCTCATGTAGACATCATTTTTTGAATAATTATGTCGATGATGTATCAGAATAAGAGATTGTATCCGCAAAAAATTACCATGAGTTTAATCCATAATAATTGGACATTTATTAGCGTTAAATATAACATACTATTTTTTATATTTTTTAAAAGATACTTTATTTTAATTTATTTATTTTTAAAAGATATGAAAGCAAAAACACTTGTCTTTGATAATAACAAAAGTGTTTTACATTTGTTGGCAAAGAATTTCGAAATTATTTTCATAAAATATTTAGTTTCTAAAATTTGCATTATATACAAATGTATATATGTATATTAAGTATACAACAATATTCTTTGCTTTAATTATATGTTTATTAGAATTTATAAATATTATTTTATAAATTTTATATAATACCCGAAAATTTTACTTTTTTTTTACCAAACATATATTTAAAAAGTATTTATTTGTAACAAAATTTTGTTGATACAATTATACACTAATATTAAATACACTAATATTGACTATATCAAGTTTAGAGAAAAATGCAATATAGTAATAAATTACATATTATGACGAGTATGTTTATTGGTAAATAATAGTTATATTCACGTAAAGAAGGGACATATTTTTTTTTCTTATTCAACAGGAAAAAAATTTGAACGATTGAGAGCTTTTTCACTTGGACATCTATCATCTTCTTGTTATTTGAAGTAACTCCTTTCAATAACGGCAAAACATCGGTAATCCCGCTTCGTAAGATGAAAAAAAAACTCAACGATGCGCATTAGGTTTCTTTTTATTTGACATAAGACTGCTTTTTCGCATTTCTTTATTCGGTACCATACCGATATATCAATGTTAATACCGCTCGCTAAAAAAAAAATGCTTGTTTATAAATTAAAAACGTGATGATTACATAATTCCACACAAACACATATTTGAATGTACGATATAACATACTGACGGATTTTTTACTCTATATATCTATTTATTTTTCTTTTTATAGAATATATTTTCTCTAAAAATTTTACATAGATATATATAAGAATATAAGGAACAATTCTTGTGGGAATATTTTATAAAAAATATATAATAAGCTGAAGATTTATAAATAAATTACAAATTTAGAAATATATTATAATAATTTTATTATAATAATAAATTTTAATAATTTACTTTGACAAATACTATTTAATGAGAAAAATGTTTTTACGATTGCTATATTATAATATTTAAGAAAATTCGTTGTAGTAGAATGACAATCTACATTCGAATATGTCATCAATTTCAACATGTACATTGAGTTCAAATGACCTATTGCATCGGTTAATTAACAAATGGAAAGTGACAACATCGGAAATGTCTGAAAGTTTCATTTCATACATGAACTGGTGCATGGTTTATAGCATTAATTTGAATGCAGCTTCTCATATGCGTCATGTGCAGCATTTAGTCTATTGAATATTTTATTGAACCACAATATTATTAATTTTTGCTATCAATATCTACATCTGAGATCGCATAATCATAACAATTGTATTATTTATTATATGTATTATTTAGAATATTATAGCTGTAAGAAAATGTTATTAAATAATTTGATATGTTTATTCAACTATAATATATCAATCTAATTTTCTGTCAAAAAATAAATTCAATAAAGTTTGATCTAAACATATTTTTTCACCATTCATCAAATTGTTACTGGGCACCGGTTGCAAAAAGTTGAAAGCTAAATTCGGATCGAAAATTTTACATTTTAAACGCACAACATTACGGATCCGGAGCGGTAATTGAATGCATCCTCTTGTTATCGTCATTCTGAAAATTTCAAATGCACCGTTGTATAAGACAGATCACAATAAAGCATTTACGTCCATTTTAACTTATAAATTTCAATTTTTAAAAAATCCTTTTCTGTATATACTTGTTAAAAATCAGTTTAAAAATTAACTGTGAAAAGAAAAATTTTTATTGAAGAGAGAAAAACTAACAATAAGTATATGCATTTGGATTAATGAAACAATTCTTAACATGTGCAGCAACAATGAGCGATTTCAGCAGTTTCGCTTGTATGACAATTAGTATTCGCGAAGCAAAATTGGAGGGGGTACTTGTCACTTGACTGTTGTCATGTACGGGAACAGGAACGGACTCTGGCATTGTCACTCCGCCATTGTGCAGAAGTTAGTCGCTCTGCTGTTACATAATAGTTGGACGACTGTGTTATTCAATTGTATAATTCCCAGTCGGTGGGCCATGTAACGTGCACATAATTCGTCTATATATCCTGTTGATATCAATTGATTGCCGACGGGTACTGGGTCGGTCATGTTTCCACATCGTTTCTGACTTGTATCAACACTCGTGCGGTTTTCATGAGATTTGTACATCGCTATTTACGATTCACGAGCGCGTATGCATGAGTAATTCGATGTATTCACAGAAGTGATCATAATTTTACTATTACACCGTTTCAAATGTTCGATATTTTAATTATATTGTAGATACCTACATTAACTCTCACGTGTTTCGCTTTTCTTGAATATGCAGAGTAACTTTATATAACCACGCAATTTGAGGTACTTATACAATTAATAGAAGCTAGAAAATCTGTTGCTTTCAGATTAATATTTACAATATCTCGCGCGAAAATTGCAACTAAATGCATTTTTATTTTTTGGATTTCCGAGAAAAGAAGAAAGGAAAGAAGTTTGTGCTTAAAAAATAATACTGTTTTATCAATTACAAGTTGTAATACACTTTTTTTTTCTTTAAAATTTATAACATATATTCTTTGAAAATAAGAACGATAAAATTATCACAAAAAAACTTAGGATTTTATAAAGCTTTTAGAAGAAATCTCGAAGCGACGTCCACGGCATTAAACATTCCTTCATTATGATTTTATGCGAGAAATTTTCTTATATCAACTGACGTCGTATTTTAGAAGTGCAAAGTACTCCCGTACATTTTTCACAAGTAGAAGAATCAGTTCCAGCTGTGATTTATATTTCATACCGTGTAGCAGTTGAGTCAATATATTAGCTTGGTCCTTCCTTTTTGTAGAATTTTCAAAAACTAGTTCAGCAAACTCGATCGGACGCATGACTCATATACGGGTCTGCACTTTTCCATTATCTTTGCATCAGTATTCCTGCCGTCGCCTAGCGTTGCATTAAAATGTAGATCACCATCCCTTCTGAACCAAAATTTTCTACGAAAAATGCGTTCAATTCTCTTCATTTTTGTGTCATATTACTCGAGTTCTAGATGTAGTAAAATTGGAATTGTCGGAATGAGTTGTTTACGGAAATTTTAAAAACTGAAAATAATTATTTTAATAAAAATATTATTTTTACACAAAAATTAAAAAGATGCACATTTACTTGGCTCAAAATTAATGATTAAACAACAATAATCTTACAATTATTAATCGCATAATTATCTTTCAAGAAATGTAACAGTATGGTAAAACACACCAAGTGTTATCAAGTGTGTTGCTATAATTTATGACACAAAGAACGGAGATTAATGTGTCTGCATTCTAATGTATATTAATCCATCCTCATATATAATGAATGTGCATTTTCGTTGCGATGTAGAAATTCAACGAAATACTGAAGAATTGCAAGTGGGAAGATTGCCAATTTCTTATACATTGCAGAAAAATAACAGACTACTGAGCAATATGAGAACGACATGATAACATTTTATTTATAGATAAATTATGTGATCTAGTTCTCTCTTTTATTTATTTATTTATTTTTTAATATTTAACTTAAATTTTATCACTAATTTTTAAATATTATTATTTAACATTTTGGCAATAAAACATCTCCGATTAAATTGACGTTGATAATAAAATCGAAACTGTCCGAAGAATAAAAAATAAGAGAAAAGGAGTCGCAAGTAGAAGCTAGATATGAATATTACATTCGATATCTTCGATCCAAAACGGACATATAGTTCTCAAACAGTTACATAATTCGTGAAATTTCGAATTGCCAAGAATGATACCCGGGCTCACTGTGAAAAGGAGTGAGAGATTAATGTCCCGAGTTCGAAATCTCCGGCGGAACTTTTACGTTACATCGTGTACGCGCCATGAAGAGGAAAACACGAGTAGCCCGGCTCTTAAATCAGGGGCGACAGTACGACCTGAAATCCTCGTTATCCTCCGCTCACAGAGTTGTGCGACAAGAAATGTCTCGCGTCCTACTCCGATTCCGCGATAGGATTCTTGGGTCCGGATTTGGCGGCACCGAAGATGCACTGTGTCGGCTACTATAATAGGGTGGCAAGAAGCGTGGTGGAAGCCATAGAGGGAAAGAGCGGGCACGGGAGGGTTGCGAAGGTATATTACCGATGCAGAGGATGTCGCCGAGATGCGCGCGCGCATCCCGAGCTCATTTCCATAACGGGTTAGGTACATATTACCATCGTACGTATGTACGTATCTATATATATGCACGCTCGAGTTACGAATAGATGCATCTTGCGAAGGTTACCTGCCATTCGGCACGGTTTGGCCTCGACGGAAGCCTCTCGAAATCTAATGATACGTTGCGCATTAATCTTGCGGGAATCACCGGTCATTGTGAGGCAGCTCGGCGAGATATGACGATGCCGAGGCGTATAAAGGCAATATTGCAGGTCTCGAGGGTTGACAAAAGCCGCAGAGCAACGGCAGGATTTCGATATATATTAATAATCCTTCGCGAATTTTCGTTATAGCTTCTGATATTATACAAATTGTTTATCTCGCCGTATAAAATCGATTTTTCAATTTAATTCTTTATATAGAAGGATTGGTTAATATACGCGAAATTATATCCATTATTAGAAAGAATTTTACTTTTTTGACAGGAAAACGATATACATACATTTACATACTTTAATTGCTCTCTTATGTAATATAGATGTCGGAAAAAAACTTTATCGGATATTTTAACGGGACATTATGAATTATTGTATAGTATGCCCAGCATGGTGTGATGTTATTAAAAACAGTCTGATAGAAGTTTTAATAGGATTACGTTAAATGGGCGTATCTCACGAATGGCTAAATTGCCGAATTGTCCGTTTGTCAAGTGGATAAATCGTTCAGTTAGATAATATCGCCGAACGGAGACAAATTGGCAAACACGTTACGTCGAACAAAAAAACGAGTTCCAAAATGTCGAGAATATTGCCGCGGGAACTGAGAGAAATCAACAAAAATTGGCAATACGAAACGCTGGGAAAAGTCGAGAGAAAAATCGAGGGCCTATACGAGTGGCGTTATGTAAAACACGATGGCGAGTAACGTCAAACTTTGCTCGTACTAATAAAATGTAAAACGTCCCGCCGCGCTGCGCCGCGCCAGAACGCTCGCAGACCGGGGAAAAAAATATGTTTATCAACATTTAATAAAACAACCGTATTGCATAATTCACGTATTAATTTATGCGCCGACCGTACCCTCGTACGTATTAGAGGAAAGTAACCTTCCCTTCGCTGTGTTGTTCCGCATCAGCGAACATCGCCTGTTCAATCGTCCGACGCGTAATCGCGGGTTGGGAGTACTTTCCAATTCGACGATTATTTGGACGGGTCCCCGGGTCAAAGGTTTCGTTGTTTGCTTGCCCATTTAGCCCGCCGGAGCCTTCGTAATCGCGTGTTTGCCGAGGGAGCCGGCGGACATGTAACCCTGGACACCTCTTGATTGGCAAACATGCATATTTTATCCGCGGCGACGCGACGCTCGCGCTCAGATAACGCGCGCTGCCCGTATCAATTATTCGTTCCCCTCCCTTCTCTCCTTCCTTCATCTGTCTCTTTCTCCACCTCTTCTCTCTTCCTTTTCGAAATATGATGCGGCTTTCTCTCTCTCTCTAATGGGAACGAGGTTTTAATTGAAATGTAATCCCAATTAAAACGAATCCACAATCCTCGACGCACGAGTGCGTGTAATCACGTTAACGAAATGAAATGTCCACTCGAGTACGAGTACGTGGCTGTTGCCGAGAGAGCGAGCAGTTTGGTAAAACGGTAATCGGACCGCCCTATTTCCTTTTTTTCTTTTTTTTTTTTTTTTTTTTTTTTTTTTGAGAGTGTGAGCAAGTATTTTTTTCACGGATATAATATATCATTATTGCATTTATGATACGCTCTTCGGGTTCTGCAATAAAATAACCGACTTTTGATACACTCCTCGTTTTATATGCTACGTATTTAAATAAAAGTGCATAAAAAATCGATATAAAAATTTAAAAAAAAATTTGTAAAGTATTAATTGCGAAATTATAAATATGCCTGTTAATCAAAATATCCTAAAAATGTGAAATATTAAAATATTTTTGAATTAACCAAGTATTAAAATAATTTCAATATAAAAATAGATTAAAAAAAAAAAATTGGTTTTATTATCGAGATATTGTTTGATGGAATAAATAATTTTTTAATATATTTTATAAATGTAATTATACTGAAATCGAAGTCATATAGAGACCTCTGTTGAATGATAATTTACGCGCATTTTATTCACTTTCTCAATATATTTATTTAGTTTCTTTATCGATAACGACTTATCACTCTATGCAATTCAAATATACAGTCTTATATCTGGCATGTGACTCGCACTGTGTATATACAATAATTTTCTCAAAACATCACATAACAATATTACACACGCGCTCTTAATTTTTAAATATATTCCTTCTTTTGTTCTTAAATGAGACTTACGTAAGATTTGCATTCTATCGACAATCGCTACGCGATACCTTCATCCACGTTACGCGTATTCATCTGCCACAAGTTATAATCGATCTCGGTATCTTGATCCAGTAGAAAAACGCTACTCGTCCCTATATGTTGCATCGTATGTTTCGGTAAATATCGAAAAACACTTTACATCGAGAAGCTTAAATAACATTATGAACTGAATTAAGAATACATATTGTCGAGCAGTTTTATTTCCGTTTAAACTTTTAACAAAGTGAACCTAATTTCTCCGGCTGAGAGTGCAGAATATTGACGCTGACAGTTCATAACATTAACAGTAGTGTTAACGGTGCGGTTTTATCCACTAATTTATTTACTCGGTAGTATTATTAACTATTCTCTTATTTAAGCTATCTTTATATTTATACGTGCCGTCGCTTTTCTTTTCCAGCACTTTTACGAATACTTTCCATATTTCACAGGCATCTGAAACTACTTTCGGATTTTGTGAATTTAATCGTACAACGTGATAACCGAATGGTAACAACCGAAGCGAAGTTAATACAATAATTTTTATGTTACTTAAGTTTAGGTGTATAACGTATTTTGTTAATACGTATATTGACCATTGAGAAGAGATATTTAAGTACTTTACATAATTTATATGATACGCGTTAATATAAATCAAATAAAATATTACACATAGGATATAAAAATTAAAAATAAAACTTCCATAATTTTTTTTTTTTTTTTTTTTTTTTTTGCTGGAAGTTCTTTTTATCAACAATTTCATACATTTTTTTTCTTTACCAATAATTTTCTTATATCGCAATTGACAAGCATTAGTGGGCGAAGTGGACGTGAAAAATGTATGAGCTTTCGTACAAGATAGTACATCTTTGGGAAATCGATAACGAGTGAGTTTTTATATCATATGTGTGATTTTTTAGGTAATTTCTGATTAATGATGTATGCATATATAATATATATAACCGCCATTAAATTTAACTGAGATTTTAGCATTATTGTTTTTTAATGTAATATATATATATATAAAATAATTTAAAATATATATAAATTTTTTGTTAAATTACTAGAAAGAGAGAGAAAGTTAATTAAAATAATATATATTTAATTTAACAATTGAATCATATAATTTTTATGTTAACATGTTAATATTATGTATATTATCGTTCTCTAAACTATCACAGATGATTGAAATATTCTAGTAGGCTAACCATAAGCTGTGGTGAATACCAGGTTGGTGTGTAAATTGTAAAGGGATGAATTACAACGATCTCTCTTTGCATACTGTAAATTACAAAAGCATTTTCCCTATGTTCAAGTAGGCTGTTAACCAAGTAATTAAATATCTCGATAAAAAACGTTCAAATCGTTGCGGTAAAATAGAAAACTGTCTCGTGCGAGTTCCTTAATGCAATTAACTTTGTCATATATATATATATATATATATATATATATATATATATATATATATATATAGAATTCAAGCCATTTTTGTGAGCAAGGATTTAAATTCGTAGCAACAGGTTCACGTTTAAATCGCAGCCCGTTTAAGCAATCTGATTTTCAATATTACACGCGATAATATGAATATTTCTTATTATAGAAACATCTAAAAATACTAAGTACTTTTTATATCTTTTTTTAATAAAAGATTCTGAGAAGAAAAGAGAAAGAGAGAGAAGGAGAGAGAGAACCTTGTCAAGTCATTTGTGTGTAACGCATAGTCAGTAGGTGAAATTATATATATGTATATATAATACATAATTTCTTCATCTTCATTACATTTAATTTATAGTGCATAATTTGCTTATAGAACTATATGAAATTTATCATATGAATCATATGATATGGATCCATATGATAAATTTGCCCAAACATACGAACAAATTAAGCTTTATATTGATAACTTATAAATTTATATCGTATATCGCTTTTTCAAAACAAAAAAAATTATATATGTATGTATATCTATAGATACTTATTCGTTTGTCTAGCAATAAAAATTAGCAGTGGTATAAGAGCATGTGAGAAAGACATTTCGTAAAATTCTCTGAATTAAGCATATTAACTTAAGCTGTGAGAATTTTGCGATTGGTTTGGAAGGCATCTCTCGTAGGAAATTTTGACAGTTCAAAACTGGAGGGAATCGAAGGCATTTAATTATATATTTCACGATTGCATTATGTGAGCCTTGCTGTAGCATTTCTTTAGAACTTTTTTTTTAACAACAGTCTGAATAAATACCATTATTCGAATATCTGTGAAGCGCACATCAATGATAGTATGAAGGACCAAAAGAGCGAGAGATACATGCGGCTGAATATGGAGATTGAATTTATCATTAATCTGCTTTATCCGAATTTGCTATTTCGTAATCGCGTCAATAACGCACGACGTATTATTTCAGCAATATTCCCAATTTTAATTGCATTCATGGAGATATTATTTCGCACTTGTCGCGATTATGATACAACGCGCGCGCAATATCTGCGTATTAATTTTTATATTATTAACGATTATTGATTTTTGCCACGTCTGATTTTCCTCAAAAGAAATTTGTGTGCCACTTAAAAAAAAAATTATTTGTAATTCGGAATTATACATCTGATCTCGAGCACTGAAAAACTTCTTACACTACTTTACTTTATTTAATCATCATCTTATAATTACGTTACAACTAATCAAGCTTACATCATTTAATTTGTTTAACGGTGGTGTCGGGCATTATGATTTAGGAATGCTTAGGCGACAATTTTTTTTAGGCCCACTTTGTTAAATTCGGAAAATCGATACGCGACTCACTGAAACGCATCAGGTATGCTTCGTTTTGCGTAAAGTATATAAGAATGTGTCGACACACGATTGACTAGCGAACATAAATATCTTTTTTCGTAATAGCGTACCAGCTCACGTGTGAACTTTCGCGTCGGTCGAAAGCTCTGTTGCTTCGACAAATCACTGAGCACTACGATTTTTTCAGTTGATCGAAGTCGGAGCTCTTTGGCGAATATAGACCCAACTTCAGCGTCAATTCTTTAGGTTTTCTCGTATTATTTCTAACGGGAAATGGACTGAAATGTGTCTTCGGACTCGGAGTGGTATCAATGTTCTCGTCGTTTTTATTCACATTTTCCCCTATGTTACCGAGGCTTAACGTCGACTTCTTGTAACAATTCGATCCTTGACTCGTTAAATCTTCATACTTGCTGACGTTTATTTTGCTCGGGGATTCCGGATGCGACACAGGCCTTTTCGCTTCATTTGACAGACTTGGTGATAATTGCGGTGTATAATGATTTGGACTAGAAGAGAAATATTGATCTCTGTATTGGCGACTAGGGGATAATACATTATAGTCGCAGTGTCTTGTTGACAAATATGAACCAATGTCCGGCTCCGTCTCTACCGTAACGTATGGTAACGTGCCTAATGGTTTGTCGTGGTCTGTGTTTCTGACGTGAGAATATTCCTTCGGCGATAAGCTACTGTACTTATGACGTAAAAAGTCCGACTTATTGCTAGAATAGTCGATATTCTCGATATCCAAGCATTTTTCTTCTTTATTGATACATTTAGTCGGCGTTTTATTATTACCTGTATCGTAATAAGAACTTGCTGCGTTTAAAGAAAACGTTGGTTTGTCATCCTGAACGGTCGCATATTCACCACCAGTCGGCTTCGGCGACTCATCATCGTATCTCACACGAAACTCCAAAGATTCTTTAGATAATATCGGACTCTTTAGAGGCAGATCATAGGTATTGATGGAAGTGATTCTTGGCTTGAGATCCATGTACTCGAACGTATCATCTGGTTTGTCGTACGCGATGTAAGGATTATCCCGCGGCGACGACCTGCTTGGAAAGTCAAAGCTCTTGTAAGGCTCGTAAGTTTTCTTGAGCGATGTAATATCGAACGGGCTTGTTTTTGACACGTATCTCGCGGGCGATACTTCCGGATAAGGCAAGGTGTCGGAAATGTACGTAATGGGAGACAATCGTTTCGGCGATATTTTCAGAGGCGTTTCCGACAGAATTTGCGTGGTCGAGATCTTGTTGAGTTTCTCTAGCTCTCTGTAGATATCTATATCGCTTTTGGGCGACATGCTCTTCTCATATTTCAATGTCGCGAACGGGAACTTTTCGGACTGTATTAAAGCTTCGTGCGCTGATTCTAAGTCGCTTCTGGTCTCGATGGAATCGTTAGAGGATTTGTAAGAGAATACGTTCGTCGAAATGCTAGTGAGATCGAGGCTCTCCATTTCGCTTATGTTTTGGCTAGAGGAGGCTTTCTCCAAATTAATCAAGCTTGGTGGAGATTCCTCCTCGTAGTTCGCAAGCAGTTTAGAGAGTTCTTCGTTTATCTTATGATCTATGAATGCCTCTCGTGTGTTTAAATATTCATTCGATATGATCTCGTCTACGGCAAAATGATCGACTTGTTCCGTTTCATCGATGAGAGAAAGTTTTGATAATTCTTCATTGATTTTTGCGTCGAATTCCGATACACTGGTAGCACTCATATTGTCAAAGTCTTTGAAATTTATCCGAGCTAATTCCTCGTTTATTTCATGCTCGTTTAATCCCATTTTTTCGAGAATCGGACTGAATATCTTGGAAATTTCCTCATTTATTGGACTGATAGTGATCTCTTTGGATATCTCTTCCAAATCTGGTAGACGTTTCTTTGCTTGACAAGCTAATATCTTGTGCAATATTGCCGAGTTTTCTTGAATAATTTTTAACGCCCTGTCACTACTTCTGCGTCCGTTGTCGCCCTTCTTACGCGGCTTTACCTTCGTCCACACACCGACTTTCGATTCTCTGCCGTCGTCCGTATCATTGTTATTCTTGTTGCATGCTATACTCTTCAGTATACTATCGCTGTTCTCGTCAATGTTGATTTTAGGATACACTATGTAAGATTTCCTACTCTCGCTTGTTATACTTATATCCGGGATTTCTAGTCGCCGTTTTGAAAAGCCGCTCGCTGAATTGCTGAAAGTATCTTGCCGTCTTGCCTCTAAACTTTTCATATCCTCCCAGATATCACTTGACTTCTTTGTTAGCAGATTAGTATCGGAGCCATCGTTAAGAGCCTTTGCTTCCAGATGCTTCATATCTTCCAGGATATCGCTAGATCTTTTCTTCGCCATAGTTGTGCTGAATTCATCGGTCGAGATCGAAGACTTCAAATCGGTATATCTCCTCTCCAGGCTGCTAGAGCTCCTCTCAGTTAGTCGTGATCGGTCTCTACGTCTGTAATTGTAATTCAGATAATGCTTGTCAAACTTCTCATACGGTAATTGAGGCACTATATCCTTTTCAGAGAGCGGATCGTCCGCATTGTCATCAGTGAAATCTCCGCACTTGCGATGCGACTCGTCGTCGATCGATTCGTAAGAGCTCAAATCAGCTTTACTCTTTTCTCTCGATGTGTAACTCGCATCCATCTCTGTGTTCAAGTCAAATTGCGGTCTAACGAACAGATCGTTTCTCTCAGAGACTCTCTCGGATATTTCGCTTCCTTTAATTTCGATTGATTTTGTCGAGATATCTAGTTTTGCTTGATATCCAGAGAACTTGTTCGAATCCTTCGAGTTGATTGACTTTTGATCGGGTGACGTTTCGGCACTGTCTTCACTTCTTCGTTTGTATGGCGACGGCGTTTTCTGATTAGGATTCGCGATAGGATAAAACGGCGAGGTAGCGGTGCTCAAATCGAGTGGCGAATCCGTCACGTTATCCTGACCTCGTTTATTATAGTTTGAGGTATACTTTATGGAATTGGCACTTATAGGCGATTGCAGATCGGAACTGAATGACCTCTCGGAAGACTTAATTTTACTCGGGCTATACGAATCGCTAGAGCTGCTGATCACCAATTTCGGACTCGCCTCGGATTTATTTCTCAAAGAATCCGTACTGATTGGAGTTGAAGGACTTGATTTTTCGTACGACATTTTCTTCGTGATTGCTCTTGAATTATCGTGCACGATATCCGAGCCTACAGAATGAAGTACGAGAGTCTTTGAATCTGAGCTGATAGACGAACAAGCCGATTTGTCTATTGTGAAGTCACGAGAGTCCGATCTGATTGGTGTTCTTGGACTTACTGTCAAACTCGAAGGCTTCGAATCGGGACCCATTGTCTCTCCAGAGCTAAATGACTTCGTACTCTCGGGAGATTTCGGGCTTTTCTTCAAATCGGAATACGATTTAATTTGCTGCTTGTCGCTAAAAGCATCTTTCTTTAAACTCGCTTCAGAACTTGTCAGATTTTCCGAGTTTACTGTAACGTTATATATTTCAGGTGATAATTTCGTTAATTTGTCATCCATCGTTATCGGAGAAATTGGAAGATGACCTACAACGTATCTCTTGGAATAAAAAGCTCGTGACTCTGTCGCGACATCCAAAATTTTGTTACTCGCAACATCCGTATCATTTGAATCGTTATTGCTTTCAGTATCCAGATAAACTCTACTGGAAAATCTCAAAGTAGATTCGAAAGGTTTGTCGTTCGTGTCTAAAGGCGCGATAAATTTATCGTAATTTCTATCTAAAGGGATACTTGTTGTTTGTTCTTTGGAATTATCTCGCAATATATTCGCAGTGAATTCCATAATGTCCGTCTTAAGGTCTGTATCACTGCTAGTCTGAACAATTTCTTCTTTTTCTTCTACATCTTTCAGTCGATCTGTTTTGTGCATTAGAATATCATCCATCTTCTCCTCGACGATATTAGATTTGAGATCTAAATAATCGTAATTCACAGTCTTCAATGACGAACTCGTCACATCCTCGCTCGGCGTATAATCGACAAAATCCTGCGGCTTGGATTCCGTTTTACTCGCTTCCGATCTCTTGATCGAAATTGAATAATCCCTCGTCAACAATAGTTCGTTGTCGTCGTTGTCGCGCACGTTAAATGTCTGAGGAACTGTCGTGTTATTGTCATCCTCCGCTGAGAGTCTTCGTATTTGATCGGTGATCTTGGCGATTGAAATTTGAGTCAAGGACGGGGATTTATCGCTGCGTTCGATTTCGATAATCGGATCTGTCTGTGGTTCCTCGACTATCATCGACTCGCTCTTAATATACGAACGCGCAGGTGTGCTCGCCGAGGTCGATGAACCTTCGACGCAAGCATGCTTTTCGTCATCCGTAGGCATGACGTAAGAATCGGATGCTGACGTAAGCTCCTCACTATCGACGTCGCTCAGACGATCCGGTTCATCGCACAACTCCGTTGACGTGCTGTCACTATCGCTGTCAGCGGTACACCGACTGGGCGATGTCACAGATGACGTTTCTGGAGGCGATTGTAAAAATGCTGTACCAATAGCATCGGCATCTGTAACATAAAATATACAATATTAATAAATTGTTTACAATAATATGAAAATAACAGTTAATCTCAAAAATGAAGATAGCAATTAACGTTATAAATGATAATTATTAATCAAAGACATAATATATTCTAGAAATATTATATTTGTTATAATTCTTATATATTAATCTTGACTCGTGTTCAGAAGAAAATAATTCGCAGAACGACGACTAGGCAAGAGTGAGCACAGAACTGGATGTTGACCTCATCTGCCACACCTGCGTCAATACTAATACTTGCTAATATTGAGCGTGAAATAACGGGTTGATTATATAGAGAATTGAAGATTCGACGGTTGATAAACGGTGCTGTATGACCAATCTTACTACAGGTAGATAATAGTTCTACCTTACTTTCTGCTGGTCACACTTGCCGTGAGTAGGTATAGTAAATGCTATCGTAGATTTAATACAAATGTAATTATTCTCATAATATTGTGATATTTATAATATATAGTTGAGCTGTGCTTATTTTCATAAATTAAAATCAGTTTAAATTAAAATAATATATGCACAAACTGTTTATTCAATTATTAAAGACGCGTTTTTGCAATTATTGATTTATTACATTTTTAAATAATATTAATCGCATGTTTTTTGAAAAATTAATTTGTTAATTAGTATTTATACTTTTATAATTATTTATCCATTTATATCACGTTATACGTTAACCATTAAATGCTTTCTATGCATATTTACAAGAAGTAAAACTCACACTACTTTTTACAAACATCTCATGTGTTTTTACGCTAAAAATATTTTTAAAATATTTTTAAATCTTGCTCTCTTTCGTTTTTCAAAAATTGTTTTTTATCTCAATGATTTTTTGACGATCAATTACATGCACTTACCACCAGCGTCGCCGGCTCTTTGTTTCGGCCTTTTTGCATCTTTCCAATGAAGCGTAACACCTTGTCTCTCTCTGCGACTTTTTGGGCTATGAAGAGCCGTCGGCCGTAACTTCGATGTGGCAGTGGCAGACGGCAGGCTCAATGGTCGATTTTTTCCACTTACGAGGGCATTTTTGCCCACTAATAGATGATTCATGGCTGTAGAAGTGGGTGTAGGTACCATGGTCTGTCTTGCGCACGCGGCTGTGGCAGAATATAAGGAATTAGTTAGATATCAGTAGTACTTATTTTTCTATCAGATAACATTAATTGAGATTAAAATCCTAATAAAATATTTTTAAACTATAAATACATTGTATCTCTTCTTCGTTGCATAAAATGACATTTTTTCATGGCATTGCATTTCGATATTACGTTTTCTCTTAACTGTTACATCTGTTTTGAAAAAAAGAAGATATTATATAACAGAGCAGAAAACTTATAGAATGTATGTTACTGTTTTCATACTTTTATTTTACACATTTATTATAAAATATAATTTCATAATATTTTAATTAGTTACATCTTTTTTCTATAATAAAGTGTTAGGATTAATTAGAGCGTTATAAAAATATTGTTATTTTTTATAAATTTTATTACATTAATTTTATTATTATATTATTATATTTTTTAAAATATATTTCCAATGGATCTATTTTCAAATTTTACTTTGAAAAACATTTTGTGTACTTTGAAAACTTCGATTTTGCTTCAAAGTTTATCAATGCCAATTAAACATTATTTATCATATAAATTTTATTGGCTCGTCAAAAAGCTACACGAAGTGGCTACTTCAAGTTGAAGTGGCTCAAGCAGGATTGCAAACCACGCTTTCTTCGTGATAGGTCACAATATTTCGAAAGGTCAAGATGTTGTTATCATATATTCTCATCCGGATGGAAATATGATGATAGTATCCAACCGTAAACGCGCGTGAACATGAATTCGGTTTCATTCATGAATATGGAATGACTAAGCTACGGTGACAAGCAGAACGGTGGTAAGCACCATAGTTTATTGTATATATCGTGCTGTTTATAAAGCTTTTGTAATATGCAACGTCAAATGTGGTTGTTTCGATCGAAAGGTACAACGCGAGAAATGCATAATTCAATTTTCGCCAACGCTATATTCTGATAATTTCGAGTAATATTGACGTTGTAGTTAAATTAAATTAAATTAAGTTGCAATTTATTATTAATATTATATGCACGCATATTATGCATAGGTCATTGCGATTAGTTCAATATTAATAATACGTTCATACTTTTACGTTTGATCAAACAAAAACTTGTGCAATGCATAATTTTTACTACAAATTAATAAATATTACAAATTTCAAAACTATTTGTTATTCTTAGGAAATATTATAATTGAATCTCTTTTAGTTTTTATGTAACATCTATCTCATTACCAGAGAGTATTATGTGTGCTTGCCGCTGTCGTTCTCGCAGTTTTGCGTATTGCTGCTTCAACGTACTAATATCGAGAGCAAGACGGTCTCGATCACTGCTGGGTGCAATCGCTTGTAATGCTCCTATTGTCGAAGGTATACGATCTGGAATTGATCATTTCTTTTAATGAGAAGTAGATGTTTTAGAATGTAATATTTTAATTTTTCGTACTTTTTCTTGTGCATAATATGCTTGCTTGCAATTTAAAACAATAACTGTATTAATATATTCAAAATAATATTAACTCTAGAATTTAATTGGCATGTTATTCCTTAATTTTGAAAAATATTAATTATTAATATATATTAAAATAAAATAAAAATTAAAAATTAAGAGAAAAAAATTTTTATTTTTTTCAAATAGATTCGACATAAAAAAATCTATCATTTTTAATTATATGTACGAAAAAATTATATTTTAAAATATATGCGGAGATTTGTGAAAACTGATTTCAATGTATGTAACTATAGTACTGTGATGATTTTAGATGGAATAACTAGCACATTAGCTGTAAAAGCGATAAACATTGACGCTGTCGTGTTTTTGATTTTAACATCGTTAAGCTATCTACGGGATTTATTAACGATAAACACCTTTTTTTATACGTTGAGCCATGTTGAACATGGCAGCCGTTACAGCCACTCTCTCATCCTCTTCCGCTTCGCTGTCATCGTCATCGCTTAGCCTGCGCGCCCACGGGGTGATGTTGTATCGATGTTTGTCTCTCAAACTTGCCACACCTTGCAAGGGTCCCATGCTAACGATGTTCTGTCGAAACAATTTCAAAACAAATTATATTATTTACAACATGTCAGATATAACATACAACGTAATTGATAATCGATAATATAATCGCAAAAGTAGAAAAAGCTTACAATATTCCGTACTAGATTATATTATCATTATTAAAAATTATGCAATTACACTGCACCTTTATGAGGTTGTTTGTATCGGTGAATTCTAGCATCTCTCTCGTAAGTACTCCCATTATACTGTAGAACTCATCCGCTGATGTTACGGTCATTATGCGACTGCAGGAACAATTGATTATTTTATATATGTATCTCGTATAATTATTCCAGAATAGATTCGTCATTTTTATCACGTATATAATTTTGATCTAATTGGAATTTCAAACTTACTTTGAAAGGCCTTCCCAGATAGCGAGTGCCGTTCTAAGAAGTACTTCGTTACCTTCGAGAAATATCAGATCCCAAACACGAAGCACTGCTTCCTGCGGTAAGCAATGGCAGAAAAGTGTAAGGAACCATTGCATAGTGAACACATTCGTGAGCGGCGGTTCATAGCTATTTCCTGAAAAGCAAGATTATCTACTATTTATAACAATTAAGCAAAGTAAGATAACAGCAATAAAGTCAAATTAAATTAAATTATTTGGAGATTCTTGTCATTGCAATAAATTATAACTTTTATGATGTAACGGATTTTTGTTCAATTTATCTTTCACACAAAAACTATTTGCAAAACAAGCATCAATTAATTATTTTAAGTTAAAAATATTTTAAAAATCCCTTTATGAATATCTTGGAAATATTTTATATAAAGATAAAAAATCAATTTAAATTTAAATTAAATTACAACGTCTTATTCACAGATTAAATTTATTATTACAATATCACCCACAAACATTGTATAAACTTTTTATCAAGAGAGAGAAAGCATTTCACACGTCAGATATTCGTTCAATAGAGCTACGTATACTTCAACCTTTTCGACAATATTAGTATAATATGTAAGTATATCTCGCAGCGGGGCACTTTGTATTTTTTGTATTTTTTGCGCTTATTTGCATAGAAAATTTTGTCTCTGCTTGTTTTATCAGCCCGACTCACCCGTCGCCTTATCCTTCGCGTCGTTCTGAAGTGCCTCGAGATGCTTGGACAATTTTGGTAGCCTCGATCGTAGGAGATCCCGAAATACCGCCATGTCGATAGATAAGCCGCGCAAATTATCGGCGAAATAGCCCTCCGGTAGTACGCCTTCTATCAGATATATCATCACCTTTACGGACGAGGATTCCGCGCGGTCCATCACTTGCAGGACGAGAGCGGCCAAAACGTTTAGACCTTGGCAATAACCCACGGATTTGTTCCAACGAGCGAAACCGAGCAAAACTCGACGAAGCACCGCTTGATTATCCCGGCCGGCGGCGCCGCAGAACAGGCTGCAGCCTGTCCTGTGCAGATCCTGCGAATCGTAATGTCTTTAACGCCGATGAATTTAACTGAAGATGATTGCTTTCGAGCCTTGTCAAATGAGCAGCAGAAACTAATGTAATTTTTCAGCGAGGTCAATTTTCTATAATTTATCTCTCAGACTTTTGATTGAATTTTTTCGTAATGAGAATTCGTAAATGGATAAATAATTAATCTCACATCGTTAGTCTGATAACGGGTGAAGAAGGTTCGAAAAGCGAGTGAAATTGAAAATCTTAAGCTAAAATTAACATAGATAAACATTAATTACAAAAGCAACCGGTGATATTTACTCATTTTAGTGACAAACAATCCCTAGCAAATGGGCTTAATTTGATGTAATTAATAATAGCTAAAGCGCCGATTATTCTATAAATGTAGCATGAAGTTGATATAACCCGACGTGATCAAATAGATATCAGATTGCACAAGTATTTTTAGAATAGCGACTCACTTTAATTATGCACAATGTTCATTACTTGATTCTAATTGCGTAATGCAGCAATCAATTTGTAGCTCTTTTTATATTTCTTTCAATTTATTAAAACTTTTTGCGCTTCAGAGTTATGTTGGTAACCCGATGTCACATGCTAAGAATTGGAAAATGCATCAAAGTTAATGTACCGCTATTCTGGTAAATGAGGGAGAGATGCGTTCAGAGATAATTCACAGAATTAATCGGGTCGCCATCATTCATTCGAAGATAGCATGACAAACTGAGCGTGTCTGTCAGACAATATCATTAAGAGACAAAATACCGTTTTTATTGAAACTCACGGTATTTGCATAATCGAGTTTCATTAATTTGAATAATCTTTGGAAAATCTTATAAACGAAAGATGCGAAAAAATGTTATATTGGATGATTCAATAATACTAACGTTAACATTTGTCAAGATAGTGCAAAAGTAGAGAACTTTCGCATTCTAATAGAGATAATCATTTACGTCCAAGTTTTTACACGGATACGTCAACACGTCTGGCGAACTTGGCAATATCTTGTCGACTACCTACCTTCACGATTTGTATGCCGAGCTCTTCGTCGTCAGGATTACTCCACTCATTGAAACAGATCTTCTCAGCCTGCTTCCAATCTACGCCGTGTTTTTCCAGATGACGTTCCGCCAACGTTAACCATAACTAAAGAGATATCAATTTATTTTTTTCTTATCTATTTGTAGCAGCAGGTACTTTAAATTTTTTTTTTTTTTTACGTACTTTTCATGCTTTTAAAACGATATTTCATATATATGTACAATAGAAACAAATTGCTCACCCTTTTCCGAAACTCTGGTGGTATTCCTCCCTGTAGCTTGGCAACCATCTTCATGGCATCTAGCCATTGTGTAATTTCTCCCGGTTGCGGACTCAAACTGAATCTCATTTTCGTATCTTCAACTGAAATTAGAGATAAATTTCTAATACATTTTTTCCCTGGTATTATATAATAGTTTATTATTAAAATTTAAACACACAGTGTTCTTGAATTACTTTTTTCCACTAACAATAAGCCATCCGCATATTTTGTAGAGAAAATATTATTACATCTTACATCATACAACGCAAGCAAAAAAATTTATTTAAATCAAAAGTAAAAAAGCTTTATTCACAAAATGTAAATTCTCTTCTTGTATTTGATTCAGATAATTTAAGGATTTTACTGCCACAGTTATAATGATCATTACCGTCTTGTTCGATTGAATATGAACGACTGACGAAGTGGCGAAGTGAAGCTCGATCGCCTTTAACATTTAATGGAAGGGTCATCGCATAATCGTTCCCATGACAACCACGGTTGAAGGATTGCCGAGATAGTTTGAGTAGAAATAATCCTGTAGAAATTCGCAGGATACTAAACAGTTATTCATGCGTTCATACACCGGCAAAACTTCACGTGTGGCGGAACGTATATCGAGAAAGTATTCAATTTCCATGCGGACGGATCGGTGCAATATTACTTATTGTCATCTCGCAGCGTTTACGAACGAATGAGCGCGGCTTGATCACGATGGAATTCTATTAATGACTGAATAAACCACGTCAGATATACGCGCTGAAGTGTGAAATCAATATAATTTCTTCTATTGTAACAATTTGTATTTTATATTGTTTTTTTTTTTCTGCAATATCAATAGTATATCTAAATATCGCAGAAATATTTCGAGAATTTTTAAATTGCTACATACATTACTTTATATTTTTTACTCTATTTATCGTTAACCGCAAATTTTTGTACTCCTGGAAATCAAAATAAGAGTAAAAATATATTTGCTATGCGTTACTATATAGGTATAAAAAAAAAAACTAAATAAACTTTTTCTACTTTTTGCTCAAAATTTTTGCTGCAACATCGAGTCAAATGTATGTTCTAGCAATTCATGGTTGAAGTGGCTTGCAAAATTATAGGTAAAGATGGTTACATCGCTATAAATTTTACTACCACTATGAAGTAACATTAGAATACAAAGCGTGTCGAGTTGGTCACAAATTAAATTGTGCCATGCACTAAATTTTATGAATACTCTAACGTTGACAAACATAAAACGTTTTAACTTGAAATACGAATTGTGCTCCGTATGGAAATTGCGACAAATATGTACATATGTGTCTTGCTGTAGTTTATGTTGATGCTCTTATACAAATAAGTAGATTTGCTCCAAAATAATTTCATATGTAATAATTAATTAATATTCATAATAAAGATATGATTTTATCTTGTATTTCAACTAAACACTTTTTAATTAAGAACTTTTTAAAATAAAATTTTTCGTTTACGTAATACACTTCTTTATCCTTTTGAATTTTCACATAAAGTTATCATGCTTTTAGATTTACTTAACGACATGAAAAAAGCTTTTTTAATTACTTTATACTTTATGTTACATACTTAAAATAAATAAAAAGTCTTCAATATTTATGGGTGAAAGCAAAGCAGGTTAAGCTACATGATACTCTCTGTAGTATATTAAGTTAATATGTGTATATTAAGTTAATGTTATAGCACTCGGATGTGATATAGTGTACGCTCTTGCAGCAATACTTGACAGAATTTAATCTATCAACATTTAGCTTACAGACTAATGTGTATGTATATGATTTACAAAGCTAATTACATCCTATATACACGTGCAATATGAGGAGACATTAACATGCAAGATGGATTTACAGAAACTGAAACTGCCGTTTCACCTTCCAGCTCTTCGTATCTCGAGGCAGAGCCGGTAGCATACGCGGCACCGGACGCGAGGTTTTTGAGGGAGTTGAAAAATCCGTTCATTCTCCAATTAGAAGCGCCACTCTCTCTTCTTCATCTTTTCACTTTCATCTCTCCTGTCTTTTATTATACCGCGCCCACGATGCTCTCAACCGTTCTCGTGATTCATGATCGGTCTTCCGTCGGTTTATTCTAGCGATATTCTTTTTATTCGTAACGTATCGCGATACTCCTTTCGAACGTATGATATTTTTACTATAATTCTGAAAAGCCGATCGATCCGCTGACTTAATCGCGTGTAAAAATATCTACAATATATGAAATATTTAATATATGAAATATATGAAATATATGAAATATATACAATATCTAATATAAATATATAATGACTGTATTTAGCTAAAACGAATTTTAATTTTCGTGACATTAAATTAACGTGGCTATATGTGAGTTTATATTATTTTTAATATATTATTAAATTAAATTATGAAAGAGAAAGAGAGAGGGAGAGAAAAAGAGAGGCATACATAGTACTAGTTGCAATAATAATATCAATAATGAACAATAATAATTGCTGCCTAATTTAAACGTGATTTGATTATAATATAATTGGTAACAATGTTATTAAAGACTATATAATTAAGATAATATTAATATATAATATATTATTTAAACTTTAATATATTATACACAATATTACATATAACATAAAAATATATATTTTAATTATTATTTTTATCTAGCTTTATGTCGAATGAAATTCGTCTCTCTGGAAAATAGATAAATATGAAAATATTTCTTTTCACGTTGTTTCTATGCCGTATGTATACATCTGTACCACCTGTTACAAGCATCACAATATACTGCATTACATATTCATTTAATATATATGTCTGTATAGATGGTGGGAGTTTCCTTCATATAATCTTATTTCGAAAATATTTGCTTATTATACTGCATTAATTTTAAAATATATTTAATATATGTATTTATCATTTATATATAATATACTTAAAAGCTTTGTGCTAGTTTATTCGGGAAGTCGAGATAACCATGATAAGGGCGACAAAAGCCGATAACAAAATTGATTTTTACTTCACCCGCGATTGATGAAACCGATAAAATGCGAGTAATTAATCCGATCGCGACCGATCAATTACAATGCAATTAAGAAAATATATGCAATACTTAACTTAAATTTATATTCAGCCATTTAGCTTACATTCCTTTACTATGTAAAATTGTCAGACACATTTTAACTCATGATCAAATATTGAAAAATTATAATTAATTTACGAAAATCTGTAAGATTAATGAAAAAAGAAATGTTGAGTTTTTTAAGTTAAATCGCGATTTCTACGTTAATGTAAATGAGCCGCTTGTGCGTGCAACATAAGCGAAAGAGTGAGAAGCGTGCATGCTTCGAATCAGTCACAGTTGGCGTAACTGTGATATTTAACATTGAGTGACTTCCGTTTTGATGTGGCCTAAAAATGGATATTAAACCGAAATTCAGCAATTAGAATTTTTCATCATTGTACAATGCCATATTTATCAATTTGAAGCAAAACAAAGCACAAATTTTGGAAAACTTAATTTTATATGCCTACGGTTCCGGAAAAGATTGAGTGACTGCTGTTTTTTTTAACAGATTTAGTACTTTCTTGATGAAATTCCAGGAACTCGTGCCAATCAGTTTATATCTCACGAATATTTGATATCAGTCACACCAAATACAATCTGATCTTTATATACAAATATACATATATATAGCAAATAGGAAATTGAAGAAGAAAAAATACAAACAGAATATTGCTTTTTAAATGAAACAAATTATTTGTTCTAATTTTTATTGGACAACATTTAAAAAAAAAGAAACAATCTATGTACATAAACATAAAAAAGTAAAGCAATTTATAGTTAATTTCTGTACTTATTTTATGCTTTGTAATATAGCATAAAAATTTTAGAGATCAGAGTATATTTTCCTGCCAAACAATTTAATTTTGATTGTTCTATACGTTTTATTTTTTAGTTATTCTCTCTTTCTCTTTCTCTCTTTCTCTCTCTTTATATATATATATATATATATATATATATCTTTTTATTATTTCTCTTTTTTGGTTCCTTCGAAACGTAAATACAGATTGTTCTAGAAATCGAAATGAGCAATCTTATCGTTCGCACGAGATTGAGTAAATATACGACATACAAATTTTCCCATTAAATGCACGTATTTATGAAACGAGCGTGATTTAAACGTGCACTCTCTGATCGTTGTTTAAGTTGTATCAATCGCGGTCCATCGGTTGATCAAGAGAGTTGATTCACATACTTACTCGCGGCAGAGGACATTAAATAAACGCGGTTTTTTGACAGTTTGACCTAGCAAAAATACTACGCCGTTGAATCGTACCATCTTTATCACGAGAATCGACAGCGCGCTATCGGACGATTGTCGTCGTCGATTATGCAGCACAACACTATCTCGATATACATTGATACGCACACACTATGAAGCCACGAATGCACCACGAGCGAACGACCCCGACGTGCATGTCTGTTTCTCGCGCGACACGATTTTACGAAAGCACCGGAAACACGAAGGGGCACTTCGTGCACGCGTCTCTTAGCCGGTTGGCCGCGCACTCGACAATACACTCGATGGATCCGCAAAATTCGCGACGTCGGCGTCGCGACGACGCTCCGACAGCTGTCCCAAGTATCTGGAGGAGCGTCTTTGTACGACGAATGCGTCGAGTCAGCTGAACAGCAGTGGATAGATAGAGCGACATGCGCGCGCGCACAAACGACCCGCGGTATAACGACGAGACGAGGGGACGTTTGCTACGAGGGGTGGCTGCCTCCTCGTGGAATCCTGCAGTAGACACTACCGCTGTTATTCCACGAATCGCCGTTCCAACCCCGTGGCGAGAGTGGTGCCACTCCCGTCACCACGCACGCGCTTCGCACAGTTTCTCAACGTCGTGCATTCTTTCACCCCCATGCGTTTGATCGTTTCCAGAAGAATATGCTGTCTCTCTTTTTGATTCGGATACACTGAACATATTTCAAAAACTTTGAGAAAAATCTGAGTTTTTTTTAAATATATGTATATTGTGCGCAGGATAATTCACTTCCTTTTAAAAAAAGTCTACTCTCTCTTATAGAAGGGGCTCATTGAATTTTTAAAAGACAAAAAATTTGACTTATATAATCTCTATGTGCTTATGTGTATATTAAAAAAAAACAGTGTGTTATTTATAACTAATTTATTAGTTTTTTTATTCATTATAGTTTATCGATAATTAAAAATTGATAATATTAAACGATAAGCATTAAATGACATTTAAGAAATACGAATAAAGATTTTTGTTAAAAACAGAATGATTAATTTGGCTGACAGTTTGAATGAAATATCTAAAGCATTAAAATTCATCAAACACGTGCGCGCTCAGTTGTCATTTTAACAAGTAGAAAAGATTGATGTAACATACTCGCAGTAATTAATATATATTCACAGTTACACTCCGTTATAAATATCGACATACGATGTAGTGGGCGATGCATGGTTAATTAAATTTTTATTACGCTGAATAGTTCATCCGTAAAAAAAGATTAATGGCTACAAGCTTCGATTAAATGAAGCGTAACGCCAGTTTATCTAATATGTAGGCCCTCACGAAGAAGGATTATTAGATCAAGCGAGCATGAAGATTATATTTCAAGATTTCATATTATTATAGAAGCTTTATTATATATTCACGTTCATATGCAAAAGTACACATTTTTGCGGTCGATACAATATTATATTACATTTCTTAAAATGTAATATAATATTACATATGTTACTTAAAATTTTGAAGTAAACGGGGAAATGTAACGATTTTGTATGATAAAATTAATCATAATTGTAAATAAAAAATTCTTGACATAAAATCAACCATAAAAAAAGAGTTTGTACAGTTTTTATTTGAAAATCATTACTAACTTGTATTTTATATTTATCAATTTCTGAAAGAATAGAGTTCATTGTTAGACACGAGATAGTTTATTGATAAGAACATTTCGCAGGTTAAAGATTGACGTCTTCATTGATTTCACCTCTTTATAGGTCACTCAAAATAGTTAGCATTGTTACGAGAAATCGAAGGAGGTATGTATATCTGTTGAGTCAAGTATCTCTTTGATTGATATTTATGTAAATGTGAATGTAATTTTTACGCTTTTAAATAAAATAAACATTATATTTACATTTGTTTTTTTATCACTAATATAATATTTTTATTTTGTCAATGATATCGAAATACTTATAATGTGAATTCTGAATCGATAAATCGTCACAACGAAATGGTATGTTCGTGACATTGATTCAACCTAATTCGATCCGTGTATCGAGCTTCTGTTTATTAATAACATGCAGCTGCTAACCAGTAATCAACAGAATATAGATTTCAATAGACACTGATTATAGATAGAAGCCATAATTCTGCGCTTGAGATTACAATTCTTCGCTAAAACAATATAGTAGAGTGATACAAGAAATTTTAATATATATATTTTTTTATAATTATATTTTTAAGAAAAATTTGCAAACGTGTAATTAAATTGACGTAAGTAATAAAAAAGTTATGTCTCTTTACATTCTAAAATATACAATATATATATATACAAAAATATATTTTAGAATGTAAAGAGACATGATTTTTATATTACTTACGTCAATATTATGTTTTTGCAAATTTTTCTTAAAAATATAATTAAACGTAAATAATCTGAAAACTCTTAAAGGACTCATATTTACTTTTTTATTATATTATTTCAAATTTACTTTTTTGATTTTGCTACATATTTAAAAATTTTTATTATATAATATATAAAACTTGTTATTTAAATACTTATATCTAGCGTTATATTATGGAAAATGATTCAAGTAATCCGTAATAATCGTTTCAAACATCAGGAAGTTTCCGTATCGTGTAGTTCATTACATGCTCATTTGGTAGGAGGACGGAGGTGCTTCCGGCGTTACTGGGTTAATGGCACGGAAAGAAAGTTCGTAGATAATATTTGCGCGTTGGACCGAGGTATCGAATCTATCTTATTCGGTATAAAAATGGTAGGTTCAAAAATACGTGAGATCAATAAATCACGGATGAAAGCAGAGTGGCAGTAGAACGATCTAAAGAAACTGTAGTGAAGGTATCATTCGTTATAAATGATTCATCGATGTATAGATTCATTAAATATGATAAGGCTTTAAATGAGGTACGACTTGGATGTTTTTATTTCTTCTTTCTATCTCAAATATCAATAATAAAATTATTAAAAATTTCAAAAATATATATAATTTTTTACGTGATCAACTTAATTAAAAAAAAAATTATCAAACTATAATGACTATATATTTGCAATTTTGTTGATTATTATATAATATTGAACGTTTATTTTCGTTTACAAAATTGCAGTGCAATTCCAAAAAGCTTCTTTTTTGTCAAGTAGAATTGTAGACAAACACAGAATACAGTTAGGTATTTGTGCGAAGAGGGACGTGAAAATTCTCGCGAAAAGTTTACGACAATAATTGTTCCTTTACGACAAAATAAATGCGTCGTCTTGCGCGCCTTCTTCATCTCGAAAGTTCATCTTTGAAGTTCATCGCGCCGGCTGATTGCCGGTAACTCGCGCGGAGGACCGACACGAGAAAAGTTCCGCATATATCCTCCGCCGGCGGGAGCGCAACAGCACCGAAACTTTATCAATGACGCCACGTCGGAACTTGGTACGCGGAGCATGCGTGCCACGCTCCGACGGAGAGACGCGGCAAAGTCTAATTATTGATCACCGCATCGTCGCATATGAAAGCTCGTTTCTTCGCGACAACGGCAACTTGACGCCACGATTTCTTCGCGACGCCCAGACGGATCCGCGAGAAGAGTCTCGACAGCTGAGCCCCGGTATATATTACACCGGATTTTTCTAGCTTACATTTTTTGCACACTCGTCGTTAACAATGGTATGAATGTAATATGATGATGATGAGAGCAACACGCTGAAGAATTTCTGCGGCGTGTATTATGTCGCAAGGGAAAAATAGAGTTCAAATGAGAGGATAAAATGCTGCTTTAAAAATTAAATATCGATAATATTCTTAATCATATCTCTTAAGATTAAATTGAGACTTGATGAGAATCGCATATAAAAGATTCTGTGTTTTAAGTATACTCCGAATTCGCACTTATTCTAAGGAGTAAAGTTAAATACTGAAGTCTCTTTAATCTTCTAAACCTGAGATTACGTTTGTGTACTCTGGCCATATTTTTGTATTTTTTAACAGTTGTTAGGATATTTCCGATCCGAAACAGAATAAGTTTCTTTCCTTAGAACTACTATTTACGCTTCATAAATTTTTAATAGCAGACATCTTTGAGGGAACATCAAGGATCTTTCAACAATCTCAGAGAATATGTTGCGCCGAAAATTTTCAGACAGAATTATACTAACAATAAAGTTATGAGCAGACGGTTTCTTCTCTGCGTAATTAAAATATCTTGCGAAACAAGAAGCGAATAATTATATAAAGAAAGATATTTTATATCTCCTTTCGTTTACAAATGTTGATGATTTTTAAGACACATTAATAGAATAATGATAGAATCAGGTAAGTTAAAGATTAATATTGATAATAAATTGCTTAAATTATTTTTTAGAGTTTTTTTATATACTTTAAGAAATAAGTTTTTTATATATTTTATAAACGGGACGAGAAATTTTATGTTGTGAAATTTGTTAATTGTTGTTAAGTGCTCGCGATAAGCATTGCACATTAAAGGCTAAATGGTTTTCATGCATTAACGCAAAAAGAAATATTTACTTACATCGCTTAGAGCTGTGTGCTTGTAAATAAGCTGTAATTATATCGTACTGTTTATCACGTTTAACAGTAAGATAATCCTTTCGGCGCAGCTGACGGATAAGTAACCCGCCTGTGTGAATGATGTGGTCGTGTAGAGTTACCAGCAGGATCTGCAATTCATCCTTTCCTGTACATAAAATTATTCTCTTTAGTGTATAACATTATATTTATTTATTTTTAATATAAAATATTATTTTTATATATTTTTTCTTTTTCACGGATTAAAATTTTTAGCATTGCTGAACAAGCGCTAACGATTTAAAGGGTAACGAATTTAATAATTCGTGTTATTTTTGTTTTTATTTTTTTCTCGCAATCGTAAAAATCGTATAATGAGTTTTCATTTTCCTCGTCATTGTGTCGTCTAGCTGGAACGCAGTTAATTCGAAAATGCTGAAAGCGTGAGAAATACAAAAGCATGCATATTGTGAACGCATCAAACGACCGTACACGTTATATCGCGGCAACCGTTTGCATTATTCATAAAACCAAAGGTTGCACGGTATCTCGAAAAATCTTTGAAAGAAATTTGCAAGACCGACGATAATACCGTGAATAATAACGACATTACTAAAAAAAAAGAAAGAAGGAAGAAATGTGTAAGACATATCTCCTTTTTTCTCCTTCGTCATTATTATAATGTACGTGATCTATTCATCCTATAAAATATAATTTTATCGTAAAGTAAAAGCTTACATTGTAACTATTCGAGAGAAAGTCATTGTATCTGACTTAATTAAGAGAAACCATAAATGTTTGTTATATTATTTTATAGTAAATATATAATATTGACTTTTGATATATTATAATATCAAATAAACGAGGAAATCCTTCAATCGCGAATAAAAGATCAAAGAGCGTTACACATTTTTATTGTTCTAGAGTACATAATAAGGAGAGGTTTCTCGAGAAGCTTCTAATTTTGAGAAAATTCAATGCCTTTATCAAACTCGCATTTATAGACAGTATAATAGAAATCCATCAGATTTTTGATATTATTTACAAAAGACGTATTGTAAGTAATAAGATTTGTTCTACATTTCAGAAAAATCCAAATGCTACTTGTATTTTTTATATAAAACAATTTAATATATATATATATATATATATATATATATATATATATATTTATTTATTTAACGTATTACATAATGTAGTAACATTTAATTTTCTAGTAAGAAAACATTTTTATTCTATTACTGTGATATTTAATAAGATTTAGCTGGCAATAACGTTGCATTATCGAGTGTTTCAATCATCAAGATGCAAGCTTTCATGCGTGGCTATTTTTCTGCGACGCCCATTTATCCCGCTTATATTGAATTGTCTTACTTTTCAATAGCAGACGAGCTTTCTGCAGATATTGATGTTGCGGACGTGGTTTCAAGGATGATGCCGTTGATTCGCTTTCTGAACGTCCCCTGTCGCTCATCGGAATGCCATAAATGTCCAATAATAGTTGATCCACTAGTGAGGTAATCGCGATTTGTTTCTGTGGCGGCGAACAGCGCAAGGGTGACGGGTATACCTAAAATGTAACCATCTGATGTATTGGAAATGTTTCTTTTCGGGAAACAATAACGGAGAAGAAATTAATATAAAGTAGTACTGATAATGATATACATCAAAATTGAGAGGAACGAAAAGAAAAGTGACTTGTTCATTTTACAGTAATACTGTGACTATATTTACGACTTCCTAATGAAGCTATTATACCAAGTTTCATGTTATAAGTATATATATTTTAGCTTATACACATCTGGCTTATATTATCCTTCATATCTGTACGAGATAGAATTTTAAAGAGCGATAAAGAAAATATTAAAAAAAATTTAAGATATAGATATTTTACTATAAAATTCACGTGACAAATTCCATGTATTTAATAACATAAATAAATTTAGAAAACTTCTCCAGGAAGTCCAATCAATCTAAAGTAGATACACTTTCCACCTCCTACGACTTCGCATGCTACTACCTAAGTCAACATTCTGAAACTAGAACGAGTGGGTATATCTATTCTAAACTAAACCTATCTATATCGTTGACTTGCAGTCTCCCTGATGAGGATCAATTGATCTCGAGTCGCATTTTGCGAACCATTTACCTTGGGTCGTTTGGCAACTGTGTCGCGATTGTCAGCGTTCTCATAATTAAACGCGATCACGCTCGGCTCGTCTCCCATAGACTTGCTGCGCTTTTGCCAATACGATTTTGCGACAACGGCGTTTCCGGTCGACCGTTTGCTATTCAACTTCATGAAATCCGGTCCGTCCAGAGTCTGTTGTATCAGATTGCGTCTTCGTGCTCTTCTTTCCTCCGACGGAAAAGCGTAATCGTCTGGCTGGCAAACCGGATTCCGCGTCTGTTGAGTGACGTAGACCCGCTCGCCGAACACCCGCTCGTTCTCCACCGAGACGCATTTTACGCGATAACTGATTTCTGCGTATTTTCTTAGCGGTGTCACGTTGTAGCTCGTGATCATCGTTAAATTCTGGCGCGTTTCGTATATCGAAATGTGTATACGTATATCGATTCCACTGATCGCCACCGTCGTTCGAATCTCAAGTTTCCTGCATCGCCATCGTCACATTGGTCGAACTTTGCTGCACGTAAAGCGCATTCGATCAATCTGTCCGGTTGTACATTTGTTTCCCGCAAGTTTAACTCTCATGTAACAGAAAAGCAACTTGCAACGGCATGCTTAATGTCCTCGATCATCGATTTGTTATCCTATGGTATCTTGTATTAATTTATATTTACGATAACAAATCAGGTTATTGTTTAAATGTGACTTTTTATTTACTGAGAATTTATATTTTTAAGATTCTGTCATTATTTCAGCCATAGACTCAAGATTCTTCTGTTTGAAGTAATTTGCCATTATTTGATGATAAACATCATCAATCCATTTTTTTTGTAAATCTTTGTAAATGACAGTTATTACGCAATGCATTTGCATATCGAAAGATTCATATGAAGTGTGAACCTATTACATATTTGACAAAAATTCGTGAATACAGGAGTAATTGAATGTTGTTACATATATTACACACAATTGTGCAACCGCATATACTATTAGATAACCTTGGGAATGCCAGGATATGAGACAATATGAGAACAATGATAAATGATAATTTTCTTTATGCTATTTATTATTATTATATAATATTTATCATTGTTTTTTCCATATATATATATGTCGCCAAATTTGTTAGAAATTATTTAAGTAGCAAAAAAATATACCATATATATATTTTTGTAAATTAAAAAGATTAATCTCGATAACACTTACATTGTCAAATTGTGACAAATTTCTTCAAACATAATCTCGAGTCTGTGCATATGATAAAAATAAGATTTTCAAAGTACATTGCTTATATTTGTATGATACAAATATTATAGCATATGCGATAAAATATAACAAGAAGTCAAATACTATTGTAAGATTTATAATTTCCATTAAAGAGCCGTTATATTATATAATTTTAATGAACAGAGTAACTTTTTGCATTATTAAGAATAATTTATGATATATCATTTGTTTATTCTAGTTTTGACATAATTTACTTTTATTTTGATATGATGCTTAAAATATAGATACTACAGTTATAAAACACAGCACTAATTCGCACTTCACTATACGCAAAAGTTTTATTCACAATAAATTTTATTTTCTAAAAAATGTTTACAACTAATTTTTTTTTTTGCATAGATATTGTATTTTAAAAATAATAGACAGACATACTATAATATTGCAATTTGAAAACCTATATACATAGATGTGACTTTTTTTAGCAACTTCTTGTGCGTACAATATATTTCTTATCACAAGCTAATAATTCCCTTCTGGTAGCCAGACCACAACTGGAAGTGCTGGTAATGATAATCGTTCATTAAGTCTATACCTACACGCATGTTGTCGTCCGACTTAGTTAATGGAGGTGGAACTGAAAAAAACGGAGCGTATATCTTTATATATGTTTATTTGCATTGCACACATAACATGTATTGATAAATTAAACATCGTAATTTTTTTGACAGTTTTTTTAACGCTTTTATCTACCGTATAAAACTTTTAAAATGTTTATTCAGCAAATATAACATTGACTAGTTATTGTTTATTATTTTACCTGAAAGCATCAGAGTAAACAAATGTATTGTTACATAATCATAATCGTGATTTATCTTTTATTTTGCAAAAACAGTAGAATTTTCTGTTAAATTTAATTCTTTATAAATAGTGAAATTATTCTATATTTTGTGTTAATAATTATTTATATTAAAATTTTGGTCAATATTAAACCTAGTCGTTAATATTAACTTATAATGAAAGTTGGCTTAGATCAACTAGCTAAAAGATATCCTATACAAGAGACAATTCAGTAATATAGTTTAAGCGAGTAAAATATAGATCGAGGATGTTTGTTTCACACGAAGAAAAAATAAATGATTCACATATTATCACACTTTGCCTTAACGATAATTCACTGAATTTCACCGCTGATGTCCTCGAAGTGGTTAGAAAGATTTCCATTATCGGTGCGATAATATAACTGGCGCAGTGTATGTAACGTAAACTTTGCTTGAATTCAAAACATTGTCCGGTCACCTCATAGTCATTCACCTGGTAAGTCTGTTGACCCTAATCTGACAACTGTTAGAGGGGGCCCGTATCTATCGTTTTTACATAAATTTCCATTTTCGTGCTTGAAATTTAACTGCAAAAGTTTGAAAATATTTACCGCAATATATTGTATATGTAATCAATTTATTATATAATTAGAAAATGCGTAAAATATTACGACATATAATTTTATATACATTTAACAGAACCGTAATAATCTTTACGGATTAATTATATTTTATTGATTATTATAGATAAAAAGAATCTATTTTTATGCAAGAATACGAAATGTGATCATTTAAATTAATATTATATTAAAGTGTGAAAAGACATGTAATACTATATAGGACGTACAAATGTAAAACATACAATTATTTTTTAACAATACATGTAAAAATTTTACTTATTTTAAAATATTTAAAATACATAATACATGTAAAAAATTTAATATAATAATTTAATAATAATTTTTTAATTTTACGCAGATAATAAATTGCTATAAATTGCAAAATATTAATTTATCGAGAGAACATAAATGCACCACAGTTACTCGCACGTGCGTTTATGTTTGTACAATGTTGAAGGCTGTTAGTTACATAATAGCATTAGTAAGTATGTATACATCGTGTGTATGTATTGTTTAGCTTTAATTTATTAGGTGCAACGCATACATAGGTAATAATTATTATTATTATATGACTTGTTAGTAATTTATCACCAAACATCAATAATGCAATTTATGTTGTCGTCTAATCATGCAAATTTAAATAAAACAAAATTATCCAAATTTGGTTAATTGATAATTAAATTTTTTTACTTTGTGTATATACATGTTATTATATATGTATACAGACTTATACATTTTTGTTTAATCGATTATTCGCATAATATCGTTTCTATAACAACCAAGTAATCATGGCGGACTTTTACGCGAGTGAATTTAAGCGTGCAGCGTAATTACTTATTATTGAAGCGTATCTAACAAAATTTTAATATATTGTATTATGTTAATGTAATAGAGAAATGGTTGAAGTACCGTGTTCTTGTAGTGACGAAAAATTTCCGGATAATCAAAGTAAAAAATTGTATGTGTCCGCGCTTGGTCCACGCACTGATGAGGTTTATCGAACCTACAATCTTCCATCAAAATTCGTATATCCAAGTAAGTTCGAAAAAAAAAAAAAAAAAAAAAAAAAGGAATTGAAATGCATATTAATTTTTTAGATATTTTATTTCAAGTTTAATTCTTGTAAAAAGTTCTTGGAAAGTGAAAAATGTTCAACATGTACATGATAACAAGTGGATCTTGTTTTTCTCGGACGTAATTTTATGAGATTTTAAATATTACCGTTCTCAAACTCAATATTGCAAACACAATTACGTAACACGAAGCTTTGGTCTTTTTTAAAATTGAATTTTTATGGAAATCCAATATTCCTTCTACGCGCTTTTCGTTTAAATACAAATATTCTAACCTAATGCATTTTCAAACTTTCATATGTCATTTATACAAAACTTATAAAAAAAAAAAATTTTTTTAAATAGTATAATCATTATTAACTGTGTGTAATGAATGTAGCTCGGTGTATATTAAAATCGTAATTTTTTAATATAAATGCAAAAACAATGAATTGCTCTATTAAATAAAAATAACACGTAGTTTTATTTATGGCAGAATTATTTTCTGAATGCGTCAGCGAATATATTAGTTGATAGATATCCTCTCGTACAAGAATATATCATTTCGCTGGGTAGATATTTTCGTCTAGAGAAGTCACAAGTAGCTGGTATGATAATGTTCAGCTATTAATAAGCCGACGCCAGAGTCGATCACTGCACCCGTCGAATCTTATCTGCCTACGAGCATTTTTATATGTGTCCCAATGAATCTTTTGCAAGTAACTCGTCTGCAACCGTACACAAAGTTAATATATGCGGACCGAGCGGCGCCTGAATTTTTTATCGCCGCACGTTGTAAAGTGTGAAATTCTGATATGGTCTTATTATTCATCATTGATAATTTCTTGTCGTTTTCCGGTATGCAGCTATATCGTCTGTTTATTGCAGAGTGTAGAAGATGTTTTTATCCAAAAATGTTAATTTATATTCGTATCGAAAATTATCTGAAAAATAATTCTGTCGAAAATTTTGTTCAAGATAATTTTTATTTTAGTATATTTGGTATATTATATCTTTAACTACTATGTATGTGTGTGTGTGTGTGTGTGTGTGTGTGTGTGTGTGTGTGTGTGTGTGTGTGTGTGTGTGTGTGTGTTTGTGATGATTTATATTAAACAATTGAAAATATTAAATCTATCATTATCAAACGGCAAATGTATGTATTTTGCCATTCATTAAAAGTGTCATTATCTCGTTATTACGTATTTTGTGTATATATAAATATATATTCTTTACATGTAATCATACGAAATATATGATTTTATATGATGAATTGAAAATACTCTTTTGTTTGTTTAAATTAAATTATAAAGACATTCGTATTATAATTAATGAGATAAATATTTATTTATTAATATTGTTATGAATATTAATTTTAACTATATTTATAGTTTTGAGAAACTATACTTCTAAAATTTTGCTCATTTAGTTAGTGAATTTAGCTACTGAATTGATTTCCAATAAACAATTTTCACATAATTAACTAACTAATAATTAACTATTCAAGGAAAAGTTACATATTAGAAGATAACACATTATATCCGTTGTTATGTAGTCTCAATAGTTTATAAATTAATTATTAAATCTAAGATAATACGAAATGTGTGTTATGCCGCAGTTTGCATGTGTGTATGTGTGTATGCATCATGTAGCTTGTAGCTTATCGTTGATATATATTCACCTAATAATATCTCGAGCTACGCTGTGTACGCGAAGAAATCCTCAAGGCACACGAGGTCAGTGTACACTAAGCCTCCGAGTGCACCATGCGCTTCCTTCTTCTCATTTATCTTTTCTTATCGGGCAACGTCGCGATCGTTTTCACGGAGGACGCTGACTGTCAGGTTTACAATCACCTGTATGTCTGTTTGGAGAACGGTGACGTTCTTCACGGCGTCGCGTTCGAGGACGTCAACGCCGTTCAGACGATCGAGGACATCGAGCTACATCTGGAGAACCTCGGAATCGTTGACGTCGCTAGGAATGCCTTCATCGAGGTCAGCAACTCGTCCGCTCTCTATGTCCGCGACAATCGATTGTCGAGTATCAACCGACATTACTTTGGCGCTCTCGATGAACTCACCTATTTAGACTTGAGAAATAACACGATTGTCAACGTGGAGGAGGGTGCTTTCGCGAGGCTGAGCAGTCTGGAGACTCTGTTGCTAGATCACAATAATATCTCAACCTTCCGATCCGGCGCGTGGAAGGGTCTCTCGGAGTTGCACGAGCTCTACATCACCAACAACCGGCTCGCGTTGCGGAGAAACATGTTCAAGGGGCTCAGACAGCTGGAAACGCTGGTGTTGGACTCGAACGAGATATCGGAAATACCGATCGGCGCGTTCAACGGGCTATCGCACATAGATCTCCTCTATCTGTCGCGTAACAAGATCTCGTCCCTGCATCCCGACGTGTTTCGCGGTCTTAACGAGATAAACGAACTCGACTTGGGTAGAAATCGATTGAGAGCGATTCCCGCTGGTATCTTTCGACACATGAAGTCGCTAAGCTCGCTCTGGCTGAACGGTAATCAATTGACCGTGTTAAAGTCCGATAGCTTTCAAGGCCTGGACGATTTACTTTTTCTCTTTCTAAACAACAACGATCTCCGTTACGTGGATATGGCGGCGTTCGCGAGAATGAAGAATTTGACTGTGGATCCTGGTTTCAAGATACGCGGTTCTTTAGTGGACGATCTCGGAACAATCCACGGTCAATATCAGTGCAATAGTTTGGCGTATCAAATACCGTACGATTGTACGGAGATTGATTCATAGGCTCGAGAAAAATCGGCTAGAGCTCGTAAGCGAGATATTTCTATATTAACAAGCATACATCCGCGAGGAAACCGAGAAATGTTTTACATAATATATATATATTATAATTTTACAGCAGTTACTTGAGCAATTAATGCAACTAATACTGAGTTTAATTTTTGCATGAAATGAAGATAATGATGCGTATATTTAGTTTTATAAATATTATATGATTATATGTATAAAATTAATTGCTAAAAACTTACGACAAATTTATCTTTAAAAAAAAAACTTATAAACATAGTGCATAAAATAATATTTGCACAAAAAAATAACATTTATTTTAATATTGCGTGTATCAATATCATAAAAGTGAAGTGTTTGAAAAATGTAAAGAGATTTAATAAATTCGAAAAGATATATATGAATGCGATTATAAATCTTAACAAGTCGCAAAAAGAAATAAAATATGTTTTATTTGATATATAAAGCTATATTGAAATATCATAGAGAATGATGCACTACTATGCATGCAAGGCGTATTATTTAATTATTTTATTAATTGTTAATAACTTCCGCAGGAGTGTTTAAAGGTTACGGTCAGGATAATCCTCCTCCTCATCCTTGCTACTGGAAAACTTCTATGGATTATGGCTGGTACGCACCGACAATTCATACAGTGCCGACGTCATATTATCCTCGAAATGAATCTTTCAGCGCCAAACTTAGCTGCGGGGGAATGTACAAAAATTGTTCTCTCAACACAGAACTCGACAAATCGTTATTTTAAATTTTACACTTTTTGTAATTTGTTTGATATACTCTTAATGTGAGACGATAATAATGGATGCATATATATAATGTGCGATTTAAATGTTGATAAATTTCTTATCACTTCTACGCGTGCACTACTTTTTCATCTTTGTAGAAATGATTGATTCTAAACAAATATACATTCCTGATTGCTTTTTAAATATACATTTTAGAATAAAAATTAAAGACGCTGATAACTTTAGTTTTTACGAATAAATTATCAATTATTTAAGTTTGTTTAGCTTAGATATTATAAACATGTGGCACTGTGAGAATGTCGCGATATGCCAGGATATTAAAAAGAATAACGACATGCATGTGATATATATTTTATGCTTATATATTTTTATTATTACAGTTCAGCTTACGTATATCGCATTAAACATAATAATGTAACAGGTTCTACATCGGGACGTCTTCAAAGTACACACGACGTCCCGTATCTAATGCGTATTATGGATATCTCATTTGTTATCATTGCTGCAATTATTATTGATGATTAATATCATTTCGGTTTTTTTCTTTCATTATATCGATGCGATTCATCTATATACGATTATAATCGCCTAATCGTTAATTGGAAAAAACATTGCGCGTACACAGTGTCGTTGACGATTACACATTAATATTTATAACACCTCGACATTCGCATTAATTGCCATATTTCACATTAATGTGGTAATACATTGGTAACTCCAATCACAACGTAACGTATATATATATATATTTTATGTATATATGTAACGTAATGGACATTTATAGAATGGCGATCTATTGTTTTAACACATTCAAGAGTAAGATTTATCATAACAACCATAATGACTAGGAAACATTGGAAATGTTTTATAATCTATTATGGCAACAAGTAATGAGGGATGAGTAATGGTCGATACACATTCATATTTCTTTTCTTTTTTTTTTTTTGTTATTCTGAAGCTTCTGCGTCGCATTAATTACTATATTGTTCTACTCTATTGTTCTGATGATATCTTTGTTCGATTAATTATGAGCCACGCCAAAAATTTGGCGTTGAGCGCTCTAAGAAATCATTATTGTAGAGTATCTATTAATTTATTAATCATTTAAGGCTGAAATCTCGAAAAATCACGCAAAAAATTATGAAAAATCTTTATATTAACTTGTTATTCTTGAAAGAATTTGTGTCACATATGAAAGCTAAATAAAAATACGTGTCGATTATATAATAATAATCGAGAAATCTTACTCGACGATATTACGTTTTACTTTGACTTTACACAAATTTCTTTATCGTAATATATAAAATACCGATACTAAAACTTTCGAAGAAAGCAATGCCACGAGTTCAATGCCCTTCAAAATTCACAAAAGTAAAGTCGATAATCTCTAATTCTTCGTTATTTATCATATATTTCGAATTGTACGCTTATATGAATAGCACACGTTAGGCAAAAAACAGCATGCTTCGACCTTATTATCTGGCTCTAAAAATGATCTACTCTACTTCTACATCTCATCTTAGACTATCTCGAAAAAGATCTTGATGATCAACGTATATACATCGATCACGATGCTCGTTGCCAATTACGCTTCTTGTTTTCCGCTTCTTGTTTTCAGAAGCAGTTTAAATTGCTTCACAAACTCGCGTTTCATTCTCGTAATCTTCTCAAAATGTTTTAAAGTGATATTTCGGGTCACGCAATGTTTAATCAAATGACAAAGCTCAATCGCAACGAGCACTTCGATGTACATCCAACGATTAACGCTACTTATCGTAGGAATAATTACATATTTTTGTATTTATATATATATGCGTCTGCATTTAATATATATATATATATAATATTTGTCTTTATATATATTATTTATACTCTTCATATATATTTATACACGTTCTTGTTAATATTGTACTACACTCCTTCGCGTACATCTCTTCGCTACAGATTATAAACTTATACTCTTATGCTTGATTCCGGTTTAACTTTAGAGCTTCTCCAAACTCTGATAATCCTTAGTAATTAACGATGACAGATAGAACTCGCATTTTATGTGTGTGATTTAATCCTCCTCGCTTATCGCGCTTACTCCGGTACTTACTTATACAGATTTTCATTCATTACGATATATGTGATAACTTAGCGCACGCGCTAATCTACGCGCGCACGACATACTACTCGGACATTGTTTCATATATAGTCGTCCTTTGATTTCCTTCTTTCATTTCATTCGCTCTCCCATTCGTTTCCAACGTTCAGGACTCGTTCTGTTGATTCGTTGTCCTTTCAATGACCACTAAAAATACGCTTGTGACCTTAAGTACCGTTAAAAGTTTATCGTTAAAAAGAAACGCGTCGACTTTCGCTATGCCGTTCGCTGTTTATCTTGATTGCGGAGGAAAATCTTACCGATTTGCGTTTTCATCGAGCTTGCTCATGAGATCAGAGAGAATCGATCGACATGCATCGAACTTTTGCAGTTTTCTTTTTTTTAAATTATATAATATATTGAATAAAATCTAATTATTTTATATCAAAGAAATTCTGTGATCCCAACTTTAGTAAAAATCATGTAAGATATTCATCTTTAATTTTAATTTTTTTCTTTTTATGGAAACTGATTGATTTATAATTGACGGTTCTAATCAGCGACCCGATAGAAAATATACAAGCTGTAATAAATCTCGTCGTACGAAAATGACGATATAATCGAATGTATTTTAAAATACGATATGAATTTATTGAATTTCTGTAATCAGGACAGAAAAAGGTGACTATACATTCAGACTATTCTAGAACACTTGGTACATCTTGCATTATTTTTCTATCGTACTCGAAATCATCACGAACAAATAATCCTTTCGCCGATCGTCGCCTATTACAATTCTATTTCTTATTTTTTTTTTTTTTTTTTTTTTTTATTACGATGATTGAATCGCATGCACTTCGCGTGCGGTAACGTCAGAGGTCATCATTGCCGGTTATTCAACCTCAATTCAAGGTTCGCCGCGTGAATGTTAACCGATTCACGAGAGTCACAAAGGTTTTCGAGCATGTGACAGCCAATGGATCTCGATTCAACCCTTTCTCCCGCGTGGGTGGTCCGTTCGTGATCATCGAGACGTCGCCTTCAATTCTCTCCTTTTTTTTTTTTTTTTCTTTTGGAAGCATGATCAACGCGCTCGCGCTCAGTAAATATCAGTAATTCCGCTCGAAAAAGGGCGACAATCACGGCCTTTAACTTTTCGTCGACGCGGTCTTCTACTAATCTACGAATCTGTATTCTGTGTAGATTATACGTATATCATATATCTTGCATAAATTCAACGCTCCGATCGATTATGTTAATTTTTACGATCCCTAACGAATCTACGTAAATTAGTTAGACCTGTGTCTTCCTGAAATCTTAACGCGATAAATATATCTCGGTATCTTGCTTTCCTCGGCACGATAGGCTGACTTTAATGTAATAACGGGGATTAAATAACATTGACACCATATTATACAGTAATATTACTTATACAGCGTTACGATACGATTCAATTTTTGTTTGAACGTATATATATGTGTATCTGTGTGTATGTATGTGTGTGTGTGTGTGTGTGTGTGTGTGCGTTCATGTAGATATGTGTGTGTCATATATATGTATTATACATGTGGCTAGCACGCATTGAAATCAAGGAGGTAACGCGATGACATTAGACTGCAACGTATATACTCGTCGCGCCTATACATGTCTACTGTTATCATCGTTATTTTCTTCGCAAGTTTACCGTCCGAGTTTAACATTAAGTTCGTACACACAGAGATACGTATTGACATGAGTATTATCAAGAAACAAGCCGTCCTGTAATCGGGGATAAATCGATGATGCGTACTCTATTCTCTATTGGCCTGCCACAGCTCGGAAATAAAAAGTTGATCGCTGTTGAAACGCGTCTGAATTCGCGTTTTCGTTGTAAATCACTTATACAATTACAGACTTTGGTGTTTTGTCGCGTTGATCGAGCACTTAAATTCTTAAAATAGTTGTCCGAACACAAGAAATGCGAAATGACAACGCATTCATTTCTCTGTTTTTCTGAAATATCGAGACTTCAACGTTTCCAAAAGCGTAACGATATAATCCGATTATTCATTGTTAACTTGGCAGTAGTCGCATAGAATCTTGTCATGAATCATTCTTATAAACGTTAGTTAAAGTGTGAACTGAAGTTACTGCAAATAACTCCCAAAGAAACTTTAACTAATGTTATAAGAATGATCTCAGTAATCCGATTTTATCTCGAACGAGATAATTTGCTTCTCGTTTATAATCAGATATTTTTATTAATATTAAGACGCGTATGTCACAGGTTACAATAACACGCATGGATTTAATATATATGTATGGATTTAATACATCTTGCTACTCCACTGTATATATATATATATATATATATATATATATATATATATATATATATTTGTCGGAGGGAAGAAGATTAGGGGAAAATATAATACCAGGGTTATAACGGATTCCATGCCACTACTGCTCGGCTAAAGCAAACGGAAGAGAAGGAAATGAGGCACCGAAGTTCAGCGATCGCGCCCCAAGATGATGTGTACGTAAGAGATTTCTCCTCGAGTACAGTGACGAATGCTTAGAAAGCACAGTGAAGGATATATGTATATAAGAGCGTTATGTAAAATCTACCGAGAGGCGCGAAACACGCGCGAATCATAACTTATTGCACGATCCTCTCGCGATAACCGGAGGATCGTCGAGATTGTGGGGATAGGAATGAAGGGAGAAGGGAGGCCGGAGACTTATGGCTCGTCAGTAAACTCGTGTTTCCCTGCACGAAGGAAGAAAACGCGACTCTACTGTATATGCACAACGATCGATATTACGAAGATCACTAATTTACTACTGGAAATGGCGTATTGATGAGTTTCCGGGGAACGCTGTTACACGGTTTACCGTCACCGTACATAATTCAGAACTCTCTCTTCTCGTAACCGCATTATCATAAATGTATCGCACGAACGATTTTGCGTTACTTAAGGGATGCTTGCACAGTTATAACAGTTTTAAAACTGCGATTCTGTAAGGATAACATTCGCAAAACGCGCGAAGATAAGTGCTATTCCGACCGGAAAAGTTCCGGAGGTCATCAGAAATGAAATTGCGGTGAATTCTCTTATTAATGCGATTTTATATGAAATATAGTATGTGTGTGCTGTATATATACGCACGTATACATATATATATATTATACGAGATCGCGCTGAGACCGAACTTGTGCAGCAAGGAAAAAACGGTATCTATCATTTGTTTATTCCTCATGAGTACTACAGACTTAAAGGACGGAGCATTATTTCAAAATGCTAAAGCACGTTTAATCATATTTATATAGGCTATTAGTGCTGTTACCTGTTAGTTTTATTTAATTAATAAACATAATTTACTGTTCTATCATACAAACAGATTAAGTAATATTCAAGTAATATTGTCTAGAAAAAATTAATAAATAAAAAATAAATGGAAATGAAAAAGTACGTTAGATATAAAAAAAAAAAAAAAACTAATACTCGGATATGTGCGTGAGAAAAGTGGAGATGCACAATATTTATAGCCCATATAAATATGGCTAAAGATTTTTTTAGAAATCAAAATCCCTCGCACCAGGGTTTTATCCACCATTATGATATATCTTAATGCTTCGTCTTTCAAGTCGTGGGCACAATCATGTATACACAGCAATACGATCACATATGTATATTCTAGAAAATTGAAGAGATCGCGATATATGGTTACTGTGTTAATCTACAGATATTGCTGGTGCATTATTACTTGGTAGCTACGGTGCAAGTGGTGCGTACGAAACGAAAATTAGAAATACTGCCGCTCACGACACTACACAGTTATCATAACTAAACGTGCCACTGGATAACGCTTCGATAAGTTATGATCCAAGCAACGAAATGTCCGATGCTGCATCACTATTTAGTCAAGATCGGCGTGCAATCGTTCGAACGATCACTTCGCGACAGTTCTATACTTCGTATGTCATATTGAAGTCAAATATCAAAAATTAATTTTAAAAAGTGCATGATAAAAGATAAGAAAATTATATTTTTAATATATATGTATATAATCAAGTTATATCACAGTATTTTGAAAAATTAAATAATACTTTATTACACAATTAATTTTTATGAAAGAAAATTATAATGTTTTTTTTAACTTTTATACAAAACTTGATAATGACTGCCGTTTCAACCTTGTAATATAGTACCCGATAAAAATTTTTCTTACGCACTGTAGTTGAATATAAAGAATCGAAAAAGCTGATTAACATGTTAAAAGGAAAGGAATACGATTAACATTTATTGATTATGTTAAAGTTTATCGAGAAAAGCGATCGATCGAACAAAATGCGCGCGAAAAGTGTTCTTTCATACAGACAATCCCGAGGATCACAGTTACAAGGATTTTTCCGTACAAGCGAATCCTAACTCTATTCGCTCTATCACTTGAAATCGACGTCGATGATTTGACTAGGCTATGCGTGGACGCACGCGTTGCCGTTTCTAGTTCCTATGTTATCTAGTGCCTAGACTCGCACCCCTGAGATATTCTTCATTCGTAACCGCGTCTACGCATCCAGTGTTGATCGATTGACCTCCGCGTAGTGACGTGATTATGATTGTTTGATTGCTCTTCTCAAGTACCGTGGCGTCAGCTCTGAAAAACGGAACCAGAGATCTGTGCGTCGAATGTTAAACTGTACAGTCTTTGCTTCCCTGTTTTTTAATTACGCAAATTTCTGCTCTTATCGCGAAACTTGCTAAAATTTCAAATAATTTTTTCAATGTGAAAAAAGACGATGAAAAGGAATATTCTAATATGTGAATTAGACAGTTTAATATTTTTAGAAACACGTATACAGAAATATAATTATGTCGAACTATTTGATGCGAAAGATTACTTATTAAGGGCTAAGACATTTGTTTCGCTTATGAGATCTGCTGCTTGTAATATTCAGTTCGCAACGCACGGAAGACATTTTATCATTACGTATTGCAGAATCAAAAACACTGTGTTAGAATTATAATTTTATATTCCCGAAAATTTATATATACAACCACTTACTTACATAACGCATTCTTGATCTCGAAAGTGCATAGATGTTGTAACGAATGTAAGCTTGGACGGCGCGCGCGCTTTTCCGCTGCGGTGAAGATCAATGAAGAAACAGTGTGTCTCAGCGAATATACAAATGGAATGAGATTGAGATTTGTAAAAAAGTACGAACAATAGATCACCCGGTAAAGTGCAATGCCTGCCTCAAAATGCCGTTATGTATATCTACGTCATCCGGTTCGTTGCATTGACCAGCATTGTCGCCGTAATTCATGCCTTCCAAAAATCAATTTCATCCGTTTTAACCCTTGTCAACCGTCTCGCGAACAACGTGATACGAAGGACACTTTAGTGTCAAGGCACATGAAAATCAAACCGTCAATTATTTATTACTTACACAGTTAGAAAATCGCGAAAACGTATATAATATAAGATTTCCATTACATATATAGTTTTCCAAAAATGAGATTACTTTCAAATAAATTCGCATTCTCTCTTCGCTCTCTTTTCGTCAATAGCTTAAAAACTTTTTCTCTCATTTATATCAATTGATGATATATATATTAATTGATATAATATTCTCGAATGTTTTAGTACATTTAGCGATTATGTATTTCCTTCAGCGAAGTTTAAGTTTTCCACATTGCAAATGTTGAACCTTCCTTTTTCCAGAGCTGAAACCACGGTCGATTATCTCCCGGTTTTCCTTCGTTAGTCTTATATAAGTTAACCGATTACCTCGCTGAAAATTGCCTTCCTCCATGCTGTACTCCGCATAGTTACATTTAATAGATACACTTCGCCGGTATATTATATTCATCCTGTTTACTTGTGTATATATATATTGTGTATGCGTATATGTATATATTTGCAGATCTATGTATCGGAATTTTTGTTTCCGCATTGCATGCAATCGGATGCCCGTTTGAATTATTTTTCGATCATTCTTTCCGTTTCTCGCGCCAAGATCTAATATATATGCAAATTCGCACGACTCCTTAATGCTAAAAGAAAATAGCGACCAAATTTTCGTGAATTTTCCATCGACGCGACAGCGCATTGTTATGCAATTTTAACGTGCGACTCGCGAGGTGCGAAAATTTAGGAAAAGAAAGTGTCGCCATTCTTTCTCTTTCTCTCTCTCTCGGAATGCGCGACATGAACTTTTATCGTCAACGTGAATTCTACAAATGTTCTCGTTAGAGAATTTATTTAGCGAAATTAATTCATCGATATATTTTCGACGAGCGAATATATATATCTTGGTCGATCAATCGCGCTACGAGAGAAAGAACTCGCGGATATGCATTTCGAAAATTCGACCTTCTGTCCGCGATATCGAGAAACTTTATCCATCCCTGATTTACCTTAAAAACTACTTGTGCGCTTAAAAGTAGAGACAACTACACATTCGTCCTTCCGACCTATAGTCCTCGATGAAACCAAACGACCGCTTGCAGTCTCGGTTAGCCAAATGTTCAGAATAATGCCCGAATCTCCTCTTTTTTTGTCGTCTTCGATCATCTCGAATGACGTAGGCGTACAAATATTTTTACAAACATTGCGAGATCACCCGAAAGACGCCCATTGCCTGCCTTAATTTCTATCTCGCAATGCATTTTCCCTTAAATGACAATATGACACACGACGATCCAAACGTTAAGCCTAAAAGTGGGTGCTCGAAGTAAAACTGGTTGAGGAGACGCCAGGGGCCTACGGAATGGTTGCCTTGCCTTTATGGTGAGAAAGCGTGTTTATATATGGTTTACGCGATGCAAATGTTTCACTGAATATCGCGGTAGCAATTCAACAAACATTAAAGCAGACTATTAAATAAATCGCCATTTTTTTCGACTGAACTCGTCTAACTTTTTTATTTAATTCGTATACACGGATTATATATAGAGCTTACTATTTTATTTTCCAATGTATATGCATACATACACACACAACCACGATTCTCTCAATATATAGGACCTACCTTGCTATACATCGCGTTAGATTAATAAATCGTTGAACGCGGGAAATTCTCATCTCTCGATGTTTCCGTGAAGCATGCAATTATCGTTGCAAACCTCATTTCCCGCTTGGTCTTCAATTTTCTAACAATTTTATTCCATTAAATTCGAATGCTTACTCGTGCATTAATAGTACACTTTGCGCGGCGTGCAATTTTGCGCGAGAGTTTTCTATTACAATCTGCAAATATATAGATATCTACATGCTCCGAGTCATGTACGTTTCCACGATTGAAGCGTCGAAATTCAATCGTCGAACATGCTTAGGGATCTCCGAAGTAATTCGTGAGTTCGTGTTAGGGTTGCCGACTTGTTATCATTAGCTACCTCAGCGCGAGAGCGTTCGACGTCTACGCTCTCGCTACGTCGGCCATATCTTGTGGTCTACATGTCCCCAAAAATACCGGCGAAGGTCTTTCGCAGATTCTTCATCGTGTCCTCGGTGTCCTCGCCTTGGGTCTGTGACTGGCTACCTTGCCGATGGAATGGAATTCTGGACGTCGGCGGTTCCTCGGGACGTCGACCAACGGACGGCGCGCTGCTCACTGTGCTCGATTGGGAAGCTGCAAAAATTGAAAATAGAAATTATTAAATATAATCGGCTTCTCGAAATGTATAAAATGTCATCTGACGAAAATTAGCAAATCAATATTTGAGAAATATATATATATATATTCAATTTTATTCTCCATTATTGATATAAGAGTACAATTTTTAATACGCCACATTTTCATTTAATGTCAAAATTAGAAACGTTTAAAATTTTTAATATAATTTAAAAATAACGAATATTTGATCAAATCTTGTCATATAATTAATATTTTTTGCTATTATATATTAATGCTATTATAACTTTTTAAAAACGGATGATGATAGAGGATTTAGATATTATTTTTAATTAATTAAATTTCACTGACATTAATCACGATTGTAACTAATCTATTAGTTAATTAAATTCGCTGTATCTATTTTCGAGTTTATCATGTTTGAACATTATTTTTACGTTTTATTTTTGGAGAGTAATTGTTACGGGAAAAAAAATATATATACCTTGGGAATCTCGCCGTTGTAACTGACTGTGATGACTGTCCGAGGTAGTGACGTCAGCCGATATTGGTGCGGTGGAACCTACAGACCCTAAGCTTCCTATACTAGCCATAGAACCCATACTTCCGTGGGATCCCAAGGGTGCCGTTGGCGGTGCAGTTCGATCTTCTACTGGACTGCTCACCTGGCTAGAACCTGACATCGAGCCTCGCGAGGCGGTCTTGGTCAACACGCTCGGTGGTCGACAGTAAACCTGCACAGATCGTAAATTATAATTTTATACGTAATGAGAGATCGCGATCGCAATCACGTAATCGCTTGCAATTTCGCACGCACCTGCATCTTCGCGGTGACCAGGTCCGCGATGTGACGTCGATCCTCTTCCTGAGAATCTCCCATTAAAGACAGTGCACTGTCGTTGACCTCGATTATATGTTCCCGACCATCCTTGCCTACTAGTAGTTCGATCGCACAGATATCTAATCCTCCGAATAATTGTGCCACGTGGTCGACCCATGTGCGATGTCGTTCGCTCACGGAAAGCTGCTCTAGCATAGCCGAGCCGGTATTCGATTTCCAATTACCACTTATACTTTTTCGCCTAAGGATTCAAATGGCAAAAGTGTATAATTATAATTATTTATTCTACAGACGTTGCTAACAATAAGTTATTCTGAAATATTCTATGTTGACTATGAAACATTCTCATAAAGCTTGACTTTGAAAATATTGAACTTTCTGAATTAATTGATTTTATCACGGACTTTGGCACTTACATGAAAGCTTTGTAATTATTTCCGATTTTCTGCACGTGCACGTCGTATTTGGTATCGATGTAAGGTTCTGCCGTGCAATAAGTGTTTGCCATAGCCGCCAGCGAAGCGAGATCTAGAAATTCTTGATTTGTTTCCGCACGAGCTTTGCCGGTTCCACCATGAGCATGACCCAGTTTCACTACGACGGGATATCGAGATGCGCTAACCTGCAATCCGAATAGGTAATTGCTTGACAAATTGCAAGGGAATAATTAACGTGCGAACGTCTGTCAACCGAGTCTCTCTCCCTTTCTTTCTCTCATTGTTTTTCGTAGTTACGCTACCGTTTGATTAACAATGTAATCTCTTAATATACGATGTTCTTGCGAATCATTACATACGTGTTAAAATATAAACGAAATTTCAAATATTTATTGAACATGTTATATGTGTTTTATCTTCGTTTTATATGTAAAACGCATGTAGAGAATTTGAAATGACATCACGTTTTATTATACGATATTTTCTTTGGCATATATTTAACATAATTACGCAAGAAAAATTTAAATTCGATTCCAATTCCTTCATTATAATATATTGATTACAAACTTTATTTCATTTAATCGTATTAGTAAAAAACAACATAAATGTAATGCTTCTCATATCCCGTTACCATAGATAGCTATGGAATCTCTTGGTGATAAAAAAAGAACATAAGCGAGTGCTTAAGTGTATATGTCACTTGTTGAATCGGATTTATACGATGTTTATTAGATTCCTTATTTCTCTCTTCATATTTTTTTTACTTATCTAGATATTTTCCACATTTATGTATCGAATTAATTATCATCTTTTATTGCTCGTTAGATTACTTAGGTATATCTTTATACGACGTATTTCACTGTAAACTAAAGATATCAAGTATAAAGATATGCCTTTGAATTTTATTATGTATTACATTTAGTAAGTGACGCTTTTACATTATTATATTTATCATATATTTAATACTAAAATCTCAAAAATATAATATTATAAATTATATTGTGTATGATATATAATAATATAAATTATAAATTATATTAATATTATAAATCTAAATATATTTCCGCTAAAACAAATCTAAATGTTGTTCAGATATTATGTTTGGAAAAAAATAACTATTGCAGAGAAATGATTATATTTAGATAGGTATATATAAAATCACGTATTATAGATTGCTGCAGTTGAGTATTAAATCGTCAACGTCATTGTATATTCCGATGTGTATCAAGTGATTCATTTTTCGGTTCATTTTGAGAAATTAGTCACCGCGCGAGGAATGATTTTTTTAGCGGAAACGGAATCACCATTAATACGACGCATGCTTTACCGTTAACAATCTGTTTACAAACGGTAGGGATGTAAAAGAGGAAGCGGCTGTTTAGTATCTTGCCCCTATGCCAGTTGAGCGGTTGTATCCGGGCCCAATCTCCGATGATACCCGCGATTATTGTACGCCGCGAAAGAGCGCTCAATCTGCTCGTGCGAACGCGCGTATATTCGCGCTGCCGGCACATGGGTGTGGAGAAGTGCTTTTTAAGCATCGCTGAAAATGCGTATCTGGCACTCGCGTTTGCAAAGAAACGATGAACAGCTGCGCGATTGTGAAAAATAAATCGGAAAAAATTTATTATAATAAAAATAACAATTTGGAAAATATTATAAAAGTACTAATATTATTATTTAAACATGTTATCTTAATCGCGATGTATCGAGATTAGAGAGTGTCGTTAGGAAATTTATATATATCAAATTTGTATCGATAAAAAAAGATCTTTCTTTTTAGTTGTGATAATTTGCATAGAAAAATAAGATTCAATCGCAATGGCGAGGAATATGCGAATGTCTCGATCTCGGAAATAATAATAAATGAAGAAAAAGAACAAGAAGGGAAGAATAAACGCAACGAGATGGCGAGGCAAAACGGGAAGATGTTTGATCGAGGGTGGCGACTGTTACGGCGAAGAGATAGCGAAGAGATCTCGAAGTCGTCAGACATGACTCTAGGCAACGGATGTAGAGTGCGGTAGGTAAAGTTCTCACTATGTGATGACGGAGAACGAGAGGGCGAAAGCCGGAGAGGGAGAGAGAGAGAGAGAGAGAGAGAGAGAGAGAGAGAGAGAGAGAGAGAGAGAGAGAGAGAGAAACAGCAATAGAAGAGTGGAGAGTATAGATGGTATCTATAGTCGAGACTCGGAGCAAGCTTAGATATAAAGTAGTCTTGAAACGGGCTGATAATTGTAGTGGAATTTCAAGGTGGCCTTCAAGGTATCATCTCTTAAACTTTTTTTTTCAATTCTTAAAATGAGGCAGATAGATTGCTTCATAATGACATCCTTTAAGAATAACAGATTTTAAGCGCCAAAGGCTTGATTAAGCAAGAGTTCGTTCATGAAATTGGAAATGATTTAAGACCATCTTTAAAAGTAAGACGACCTTCATTAATTATATTGTTGAGCTCGTCTTTGAAAGAAAGACAGAGAGACATGTATGAATATGTATGAATATGTTATGAATACAGCCATGTAAAAGAGGCGGTCAAGTCTTTATCAAGTTATAACACACCTGTAAAACACGTATATTCAAGAGAATGAAGTTAAGTATCATGAATTGAAACAACTTACAGAAAAAGGAGAACATTCGCTAAACCATACATGTATAATTAAAAGAAAGTATATTGAAATCCCTCTAAAAATATTATTTCTAATAAACCAATTTCCAGGAAAAACATCGAATCATGCCACATATTCTTTTGTATACTATTTAAATAAGAGCTAAACGAATTAAATTGAATTGGAGCGAACATCGATTGGAAGACGAGGACGACTCGAAAGAGATGGTGAACATTTCAGAAAGACGGGGAGCAAGAAGGTCGGAAGATTTGTAACCGGGAAGAGGGATGGAGTGAATGCGAACGAGGAGATGATCGAAAAGAATATTGAACGAGGATAGTTGTATATCGTTGATGTAACCGAGAGAAGAAATGACAAGGATAGAGAATATACAAGCATCAGAGATCAAGAGAGAAGAAGAGAGGCGGTGAGAAAGAGAATGAACGATGGTGAACGAGAGTGGTGAGTACACTCAGTGGAGAGGGAAAGAGAGCGAAAGAGCGACTACGAGGTGGACGGACAGAGAAAGCAACGGGGAGGGAGGGACAGGCAGAGAGCACGAGCCGGGAACGACGTGTGCGAGTAAAGAACGTAGGAAGGAACGAGAGCCCGGCGTGTCGCTCGCGCTTGCATTGCTTTTCGAAGCTCGCGCGCGATCGGTCGGTCGTTCGTGCGTGCGAACGGACGTGCGTGCGTGCGTACGTGTGAGTGTGCGTGCTGGCGGCTCGCGAGGCAGTATAACGCGTAAGAGAAGAAGAATAAAGAGAATCTCTTTTCGCGCTCTCTCTCTCTTTCTCTCTCTCTCTCTCTCTCTCTCTCTCTCTCTCTCTCTCTCCCTATGGCGCGTCTTCTTTTTCTATCTTTTTGACAAATGTCATCTCTCGTGATCAGGATAACTTCTTATCGTGCGGGTGAGAAAACGACCGACTCCTCGGGATCGATTCTCCGCGGAAAAACGCGAGTGCATCTCGTTTTCTAATATCGATCGATTTCGCGACTTATTCGATTCGGAATTATTACGCTCGTTGAACTGTGAGAGATCTTGAAAGCGGAGAGGAGACTGTGGGGAAAGGCGGAAGAGGTAAAACGGAAAGTCAGTACGGGCGAAAGGATCAAGAAGAGGTCAACCGGGGAGAAAGGTAAACTGTGCACTGCATTGTCAGATTTCCATCGCAAATACGTTTGCGATGCAGTTTCCGTTATAACTTCCGGATGAATTCATTGTGAATAAAAGCAAGGCTCTCTATTCGCTTTGACTTCAATTTGTGCAAAATGAAATCCGTATAATCAGGTTATAGAATTGAGAGATATGAGCTTGAAATTTATGTGTCTTTCTTTAAATGAATATTCGTGAAAATTCAAATATCTGATGAAAAACAAAACTATTAAAAAGTCAAAAATGTTGCTTTAAAAATACGTGTGACTTTATTTCAATATATTTTAAAGAAAAAATATACATGTATAGATAAAAGAAAAGTATAATTAGAGCGCGATCCTTTTATTTAAAGAAATATATTTTTTCGCGGCTAATTATTTCAACGGTGACATTGGCATTAAAAATGTTTTCAACAAATAATAGTATTTTTTGATATAAATAAAAGTTTTCGGAAATACTTTAACAAAATTTTTTAAAAATATTAATTTTGTCCAAAATTTAATTAACGCGAGATGAAATGTAAATCGTACAAATTATAAAATCAAACAGGCTGTACGGATTAAATGATTATCGGAGGTAAAACACGGCACTCGACCAGGTTGAATAAATAGAACTTCTGAATGTGCATGGCCAAACAAGTCGAATTTATAAATGTCGATCTATAAAGGATTAAACCGAGATTTTCGTACAAAATAATACTTTGAATTCCACATATAAAATATAAAATATAGCGATTTTTCAATTTCCATGAGAACGGATATTCAAAAAAATATTTTTAGCACAAAAGATATTGAAAGAATTTTAAAACTGTAATCGACAAATATATTGTATTCACTTGTATTTGTGAAATGTTAATGTCGATAAAGTCGAAAAATAACTTTGAAAATGTTAAATGCAGTTATCTAATTTTAATTTTGGTGCATGTATGTACGCGTATATGTGTCTAAAGGAACGTAGTGTAGGAGAAAAATATTTCAGGCAGCATGGAACGATGCTTTTCCAAAATAAAATCTTCGTTGTTTAATTTAAGATTAACCCGCGATCCGCGATCTCCGCCGTATCTCTACGCGAGATCCATAAATAATGACGTCATCAGCAATCACAATTTGCAACATATATCCATCGTGTGAGTGATGATACAACGTTTTATAAACGTGCACTTATGATTCTCTCGATGCTAATGAATATCGTGAGGATTGTTTTCTAGCAATTTATATTATTAGAAAATATTTAAATATTCATCAATCAGCATGTAAAATGATAAAAGACATTAAAGAGAACATGTGCACGATGCATCATTATAAAATTTTCCTTTCGCGTGAAATAAAACAACCTCTTACATTGATGAATGATCATCAATGATTATCACGGACATTATGTACATTAAATCTTTCATCTATAGATTTAAATCATCATGCATGTAATAATCACGCGTTTTGAGTCGCAGAAATTACTGTGTCTTACTCCATGCAATTATTCCGCTTAACCTATGTGATAAGCTGAAATGAAATTGTGCTGTTGATGACGCTGTCGATTTGTGCCTAAGTTTAGTCCTCTTCTGGGAAAGCAATTTCAATAAACGGGACATAGGAAAATATGAGAGCGCACGTTCTCGAGACCGCCTCGAGTTAGTCCTACTCCTAAGTACATATGTACTTCTCTGCTCACAACGAGTTAACGATCGATTCTCTCACGTGAGTCGTAGATGACTATTTTCCTGGCAACGGTTCTAGCCGGTACAGCATCCAAAATAACGTGTCGAGCATTTCGTATCGCACGAAGTGCAATAAAAGAGATAAAACACGAACACGTTTTATGTAAAATCTCTTCAAAGACAATTTCAGTTTTATCAGTCTCAAAGAGATATATATTCTTTTTCAATTGTTAGAAATAAAATATATTTATATCTTTTAAATATATATATTTTAAAAATATTTGTATCTCTCATAATTTTAACAAATAAACTTTCTTACAACATAATATTATTTTTTTATTACTAAACTTTATCGAAAAACATTATTTCTTTTCACGACTGAATTATTTTCGAGACAATTTTCTTGCGTAGCAACGCGATGAGATAAATTCTCAGATGCTCAGCACGACACACTGACATATCGACCTTCGCATATTTCGTGTAACGAGGCAATAAGTACATCGTGCGTAAATACTCCGGAGGTTGTTCGATCAACGAAGAAGAGTGGTACCCTGCGATATGCGGATTAAATAATTGCTGTATTCCATTCACGAGATCGCGTCGAATCACGAGCGTCGATTTTCGCGATCGGCTCATTGTGCGATTACACGAGAAGGATATAATTCATCTCGTTGTATAGCGAGCGTTAGAACCAGGCGTAATCAGGCGCGAGCCGTATCGCCGTGTATAATATCACGTTTATTACGCGTTACTCCGATATAAATCGGCTCGTGTGGCGCCAACCAGCCGACCACCACACACACATTCCGCACGCATATTCGGCGTGTTCGCATCCGTAGGTACCATAGCATTTTGCGTGTCTTATTCACAGAGGAATACAAGGTGATCGGTTTCTCTCGTGATCCGCCCAGATTAGAGCCGTGAATCGAGTATTTATAACCGTGATACGCTTTGCGATTGCGCAGGTATACGAGAACATCGCGAGGAATGCACTTCGGCAATCATTTCAGAACTGCGGTCATCAAAATCGCGAATGACGGCGAAATATATCTCGAGGTAAATTTCACCGTCGACACGGTATAATTTTTATCCTCTAGTTTTTTTAACGACTCCCGTTATCGATTTTCAATAGCCTTTGATATTTATATTCATGTCTCTTGATATCTCGGAGACTTTTATTATTCTGTTTCTTATTATTTTATGTTACATAAAAGAAAATTCTATTCACACGTGTTGGTTAGGTTGCTTTTGTTATTTATTCCGCTAATTTCCCTTAATTTCTTTCTTTCTTTAAAATCATCAAATAACATTCTATTATGAATAATATCTATTTATATACTATTTTTTCTCATTTATTGAATCTACCGCAAGCGGCGCAAAGTGTCTTCTTGTTATAATAGAACTCTTTTTAACGCGAACATGCATATGAAGGTTGACAAATTACACTTGTCGGAAGCTGGCTTACATCCAATATCTGATAATAGATGCAACGAGATTGAAATGCAGCATCTCGTTGAAATACAGTATAATGATAGTCTTAATTTAATATCTATTTGGAATTTCAATACGGTTTACTTCATCAGCGTAATAAATTATCGCTAATGTAAAGTGACATTGTGTACAGACGGTACTAATTACTGATATTTGCAATCTGGAGTTCCTTATCACGTGAGATAATTTTCATTGTTCCATTCATAACATTTACATTTTGAGATTGTAGATTGCACTTTGCCGGCGAGCGATATCCTACCGAGATAAAAGCGCCGATCATTATGCCGAAGATATTGATCGCACGAAGAAGAATCCCACGCGCCGTGTAATAAAACAACCATAATGGTTCGCGCCCATAACGATCAGTTGACGTGTCTCTCCGGGCATAGAATTAATATCTCTTCTCCGATAACGAAGTGAGAATAAACGATGTCGCGTAAAGTTGCGTGACCTCCGTGCTTTTTTACCCGGAAACATTGCCGAGAACTATAGTTCCCACAACAATTAAAACCACAGTTCAAGAACCTTCGTGTAATGTGCGTTCGCTAATGAGTAGACAGAGGAGTCAGTGACGAAGAAAATCGTCGAAATCGAAGGTCAAAAGCGAGTTCGAAACTAGGAACTGAATATTTAAAGCCGTCTAAAAATTAGACAACACTAGCATTTTGGATTAGCGTACTAACATGTAATAATAATAATGATAACAGTAAATAACAACGAGTTTCGTGATCATAATATCGTTATAATATCATTATAATACCATTATAATACCATTATAATATTATTATAACGTTATAAAAAATATTTATGTAAAGTAATTAAACTTATTCCGCTGTTGTCACGACGGTGAAGAAATTAGAAAATGTTTAGATTTGCAATAATAAAGCTCTTTATAATCGACCTAGAAATGGAACAAATTATTTCTATCAAGATTTTTTTATATTATAATTTTATATTTAAAAATGAAATTTTTTAAACTTTATAATGGTTGCTTAACTTGATAGCAAGACACGAAAGCGAGCACTCTTTAATATGATTTCACAGATATTATTAGAATTTATAAAAACTGAATGTATGTCTGATTATGACAATTAATCTTTCTCTATTCAAGCTATATTGAACCAAGTAAACAAGTTCTGTTTGCTACAAAAACAATTTCTTCACCTATCGACCTATCACGACTTCCTATTTAAACACCGGTCATATTAATAAGTATGCGAAGTGAAAAAAGCGAATTTCCAGTGAACATATTACTACGAAACGATAAAATATGCCGGAATCACGTGTAATTCTCGTAAACACGAAGTGATCGTGTCGTAAGGTGTGAGGAAATCTTAAAAATGATTACAAGATGTTAAATAGCTATTAACATGAGCCTCATAAATGTGTTGAGATCGCGTTGAATTAATTCGCCGCATCGTTCATTAAACCTCCAAGAAAACACACAGTAGTATGTCCTGATTAAATAATAAATATATGATATTCACACATATATACACAAACAATCCGGCAATAAATTACGCGCGTTCATGAATTTTTATTATAGTATTATTATTATTATTATTGTTGGCATGTACGTGATTATACGCACGTGTAATTCTTTTACAGCCGTGAGTTATGGAGCCAAGTCTTGTTGCTTACAGTACCGTTAATATTCCCGAAGGTGCGGACAGTTTCCATGTGTACGTAAGATGAATCTTCGTGCAGTTCAATGTGCGATCTCGTAAAATATTAATAAATATCTACCGGGCATCTCGCTCGAGCATTATCAAACATCAACTATGAGAGTAATAGGAGAAGATTCTCTTGTAATCGAGTCCCTCATTATATAGTTAACGGGTCGAATGTAACTAAACTGCACGCAGCTGAATCTAATAAATTCTAATTCCGTATATAAGTGCGATACAATCTCGTTACAACTTCGTGTGACTACAAATTGAGTTTGTGTATTCACTGAACTGTTGCGGGTATCGGTCCGGAATTAACTTAATCCTTGTGGAACTTGGTAACGACAATGTGCGCCAGACACGTTCCGTTAGGAATTAAGGCTGTCCGTATATATGTATTTCTGGACACAGCTATCGGCTAACAATAGACATCTCATAATATTTTCAAGCTCAGTTCCTAGTTTGTAAATCACGTATTTTACATATTGGAAATCAAGTTAAAACATTTACGATTTACTCTACAGAGATATTGTAATTTAATTAATTTCAGATATATGCTTTTATATACATTTCGAAGATTAAAAATTATCCAGCAACAATACAATCTGGAAAATTAAAATTTAACATTTTAAAATAATATAATACATACAAACAATAATATTTTACGATCTTTTTAAATTATATAATACAAAATTTAATTAATCAAGCATATGTATGTATTTTTATATACATTTTGGAGAGATAATTATTTTGTATGAATTCAATTCTATTGGAACACCGAGAGGGATGTCTGTGTAATACCGTGATATATATTCTACACATACCATATACTATGGTGTGTGTGGTACGTGTCGCGAAAATTCATGGAACACCCCGAGGACACATCGTAATTCTCTTCGTAGTGGCCTTGCCTAAAAGTCGTTGTGGCTTACGAAACACGTGGCATCGTACATCGGGGTGTGGTCTCTCTCTTCGCGTTTTCTCTCGTTACATCATCGCGAATATACACGGCTGGTCTAGTTACGCTCTCCGTATTAGTTGACATTCCTAAATCCTGCTCATCTGCATCGCGAGCGCGATTTCATCCTTACACGCGAACGCGAGAAATCATCTTTCCGTGAATTACGTGTTATCTCACGGCGGAATTTAATTGGCATTTTCACTTATTACTCGGTAGCTTCAAGATGACTGAAAGACAAGGATTGATTGCGTTGCGTGATGCCGATATCTCTTGAATGTCACAACCTTCTCATTTATCAATGGCTTATTAAACGAATAAAAGTTTTATTAAATTAGTATAAAGAATCGGTGTAACTACTGATTCAATAATTATAGAAATAATTTTCTGTAGAAATAAAAGGGGATTGAGGTTTGACAAGCAAAATAGCACTTAAGCTTTCTTCTCTCTTTGAAATACCCGTGTATACTTGCAATGACATTGGCTTGTCTTCTGTATGAAATAAAACGCCGGCTTCTTAATATATTTCCATTTACCGTACGTTAAATATGCGTAATTAATGATTGCGCATTTCGTTTCTATAAATACTTGGATATAGATTCAAGGCCCGATATTAGGCGTAATACTGAAGCGTATGTCATACGCTACAAAACATGATGTAGTAATCCATTAAATAATGCGTTATGTAAAGCAAATAATTACTTGTATTATCGTATTAAGATTCTTATCTTTTATTAGCTGTGACATGATTAAAATATATCATAAATCTTCTATTATAAAGATACCAAGACAAATTGCACGATTACACAATTGTACAATTTTGTATAATTTCTGAACCTACGTTTAATCTATACATGTGTTAAACTTATGAAGATGCGTCTGTTTTATAAATTATAAATAGAATACAAAAATAAGAATTAACCGTGATCCTTTTAATTTAATATCTTGTATTATATTATTTCATTACAGAAATTGCATAAAATTATAATTGCACTCTTTTAAAGATTAAAAATTAAAAGACTGATTAAATTATATTTAAAGCCGCATTATATTCTTTAAGTAAAGAAAAAATAATTTTTATAATCCAAGTGTGTATGTACGCTTTTAAGGAAGATAGAGAGAATTTACAACCACACGTACATTATCTCGTTATGTACACAGATGAACGAGCCACTATTCCGTATGATAATTTCGAGTACGCGGAAGACCTTCGCTCGTTTCTTGCGATTTTAGGGTGTCTTTTTGCGACGCGTGTCAAATGATACCGCGCGTCGGCGGTTCTTGAAAGCCGGCAATGACGTCTGCCGCGTTCTTTCGTGACCTAACTAATGCGTAGCTTTACTACGCATGACTCAGCGGCCAACAATCTCATTCACCGAAGAACGAGAATCGCGATAAGCGCGCATAAAACACTTTAGTAACATCGCTTCAGAGAAGAGGAAAATTTCTAAGATGCGGGAAAGCGTTTTGCTAATTGGAGCCATTCGTTAATCGTGAGATATCTCGTTTACTTCCTTTCCTCTCCGCGTTGATATGAAGACTTTTACTGTGCGTAATAGAAAGCATGTGATACAACCAGTAGATCCACAAGAATCGAGAAAGTTGAGGCTCGGAATTGATTGAGAGTTTAAGATGAGAAATTAAGAATTAAACCTTGAAAGTTAAAAATTCAAGATAAAAACTTGCAGTTTACAGCTTTAAAGTTTGAAAACAAGGTTTTAATAGTTGAAAATTAAGAGGTAACATCGGAGAGAGAAGTGCGCATTCGAAAGATAAAAGTAACCTGAGCGTTGCATCGAGCTAAAAGCTCAGAAATTCGAGAATGTATACAGGACAGAAGCTCGTGCTTGAAATTATTGTGTGTTTAGGTTTCCTTGGTGAAATCAGTCACGCAAATAGTATACGTGCGTCAATGGTGTTTTGGATTGCTTTCCATCGCCCACTCGTTCTTGTACTTAGAAATGGTCGCAACGTAAAATGCATGGCGCGTCGTGTGCGCGAGAATGATCTCATCTGCTATTGCCACGGATTTATGGAGTCTCAGTGGGTGGCTGATAGTTCTGTTTCGAAAAACACTCGATGGAATTTATCCCGATACGGCATTTGATCGGATCGTATCAATATCAATTATACGACGAAGCCGTCATCGCTCATTGAATCTCCTCGTTCGTTCCGTTGTCGGTTATACTCGCGCTATTTCCGCGAAGCGAAACCGTAAAATTATATTAGAATTGATGCATGATGCTGATTTGCGCGATTTATGAATTACCGATGTGTGTGGGTCGGTTTTAGAAGCAACCATTGATCAACCCGCGTGATGACGTTGTGATTTATGTCCCATCACAAGCATCATTTGAATGAAGAAGAAACCATCTGGGAGTTCTTCGCACAATTACTTCGCATGCGTGTCGCTCTTTGACCCTAACTGACATAATAAAAGGGACGTTTATTTCCAGCGAATGCTGATTCACATCTTTAATTAAACCTTTTAATAAATTTCTGTATTTACAAAATTGTTATTATCTTGTTAAAAGAGTGAAAAGAAAATTTTAAATTGTACATTTATGCTAAATGATACTGTCGGCTGGTTCGCTTTGATCTTAACCGGGTTTCTAAAATATAGGGTATATATAATATAATATGAAAGGGGAGATTGTTAATTATCTACCGTTACATTCCACAAGACACCGATAGAACAGATGACTGTTCTATTTTCTCTTCTTGACGATATAAATAGATACTTCGACACTCTCTTCGTGACTCGAGACTTGACTGTTGTGTTTCGACAAGCTCCTTATTTTTATTTTTCTTATAGTGCCTGAAAAATATCTAGCCGTCTATTCTAGTGCTGTCAACTACTTTATATATTTCCGCGTATATTTCACGACATTCGAATATCACTAGGAACTTTGCGCGTGTCAACGCGAGGTATCGGGATACCAAATTTCTAGGAATTTACATTACATTTACATTTTAAATTATTTACTGCATGGAAGTAAAATATCAACGTTTTGTAATACTTTCTATCGAGATCACTCATTAACAAAATAATTCAGTTTATCTATCCAATAAAAGTATTAATAAGACACTTTTTGATTTAAATAATTGTTAATATTTAATTTTTCGTATTCTGTTAAATTTAAAAATCCTTTGATAATTCCTTTAACAATATTATTAAAATATAAATATATTATTACAAAATAAATCTTGAAGATAAAATTATTAGAATACTTTAGAGAAACGTAAACGTTGATATTTTGATGGTTTTGTGATACGATTAATATCTCAGCGCACTACGCCGACTTTGTATTTGTCTTATCAAATCGCGACACGCTCCAGATTTACTTCACAAGAATGCCGACATTCTCGGAACGAAAGGAGGATGGCGAATTTCTACGGGCATCCGATGCAGTTGTAGCGGCTGACTCTGACGTCTTGGTGGCTGACCACAATTTAAATGTTGAGAAAAAATAAACTCGCACACACGGGTTGCGGTCGCGTAACCTTTCGCACGGGTGAAAATTACAATTTCACGTAATTTATTGACGCGGACGTTTAATTGTTCCCCCGCTAACAAATGCGCATAAAAAATGAATGAAAATAAAAGTGATTAACGTCCCAGAACCGATGCTCTTTGCGTATTGTTCCTTGTGTCACGCGGGCAACTTTGAAAGTACTTAAACACTGTCCTCATTAGCAATTGGGACAGATAGTAGCGTTGGTCGACCGCAATCCGATTAGTGTCTATTGTTTTGCTCCATCCGAATTCTACAGGAAGACTTATAGAATAAATAGTTTGAGACAAGTCATAAGTCGAGTTTTCTTGATTTATAATGATGCATATAAATACAAAATTAAAAAAAAAAATCTTAATAATATAAGTTCTTCGCGCGATATAAACTATACATTTATGAATTCAAAATTGAAAAAATATATTTCGACTATAATAAATTTTAAAAATCAATTATATAAAAATTGTTTGGATTTATAATAACATGTTCGAGATATTATCTGAATATGTTTCATTCTGTGTGAATCATTGTGTACATAAATTTCTTTATACATTTGCCGTTCAACTTTTTATTTGTAAAGGATGATTAACGATAAAAATATTTGAAGGCGATAAAAACGGCAGATATGATAATTTATTAAGAGCTCAACAAGGCTCTTATTTTCTTCTCACTTATCGTTAAAATGCGGTAAGATTTTCTTCGTAAGTGATCGATATCCAAAGCGAGATAATTTCCGCGAAGTCGCATAAGTCGCATAAGCTTAGATACTACTGCTACTGCGAGCGAAAACGATATGAAGTCGTCGATAAAAATAAGTTTTGTTGACATTAAACGTAAATCGACCGGCGAAACGATGCGGCCGCCCACGTCTGACATAGATCGGTACTGCTCGAGAAGGTGCAATGAAATCTCGAATGTACGTGTGTTTAAAAGAGTCAATTTACATAAACATATTTTTATAATAATGTAACAAGATTACTAGCAAGTTTTTGTACGCATAGATATATCTCGTAGAATGCATTGCCAAGTTTAAGGTTGATAGATGGAGAGTATCTGCGTTATATGTGTTAAGTTCACGTCAATTTATATTGCACTTTCACTTTAGCCAATGTAGTGTAGAACGAAGATTGACATATTACAATGATATAAGCGGTATATCTTAATAATATTAATAATCATCGAGCACAATTTGCATCATATTTATCGGTATTAGCATAACAGCGTGATGATTCATATCATAATGCAAATAGTGAAATATATTCGCAGATATACAGATCATCTGCACGATTAATTAAATTAATTTCTTTATTTGAATATGTATTTCAATTTTGATAAATATAAATGTTTCAACGCGTATTTTAATCTGTACGAGTAATAAATAATTGAATTCATCAATTCAAAATGTTTTATATGACATTAATGTAACACATAGTATTAATTATGATCATATTTTATTTTTAATTGAAACTAAAAGTATTTTATTGTCAAAATGTATTAATTTATATGCGTATTCTATATCTTTTAGTTTCTCTCTTCAGCTACTTTAAATCGTATCGTGATCTTTCCTCGCGAGATATCAAAATTGTATTGTTATAAAATTTTTTCTGTATTGATATTGGGTGTGTAATTGTGTATACATAATTAGATATATAAAATATTTCTCGGTGTGCCGATTTAATCTCTCTCACACACACGCAACGCATACAACGCGTAACGTAACCGCTAGCTTATCTGATGCGCTTCCGAGCATGACGATGAATTGCATGACGTAATGTCCAAATTTATGATTAATCGAGCCATCCGCATAGTCTGCATTTGCGACTTGTTTCGTGCAAATTTATCTCGAGAAAAGACAAATATAATTTCAAACCAACAATAACCGTTATTAATGCACTGTCTTAATATAAATTATATCTAAATTATGTATATTTTTTTTAAACAGAAAGAATAAGATATTTAAAACATTAAACTGTAATTTAATGTTTTATATATATATATATTGTAACGCGAATAGTATTTATACTTTTTTCATTTAATTAAAGCTTATGTTAAGATTTTAAAGAACTTGTCCTATTTTAAAATTCTTTTTAATCTTTGTCTTTAAATTAGCAACCCAATTTAAATCCTCAAATAAAATTTACATACAATTAATTAAAAAAAAACAAGCTGTGCAGCAAATAAAAAAAGTATAGCAATTTCAGAACATTATTTACTTATCATTTAAGTTGTATATACTTCTCCACAAACATTGAAGAAGAGAGACTCAATTATACGGTACATATAATAATATAAGAAGAATAAAGTTGCAGAAACGTGCCCGTTGAGGATTTCTTTTATTCTCGGAAGTTAATTTGTTTTTCATGAGAGTCACATTTTCTTTAGGTAGATTTTCCCTAATAATTTTTATTTGCATTTTATATTTTTGGGCAAACACACACACACACACACACATACACATATACACACACATCCACTCGTATATTATTTTTATAGCATGATTGTTGACTGATCGTCCAAGCGCTAACTGACCCGTTTCGACCTGTGAAATGCGAGATAACCATTTATCTGATACATTTGGAATGCGATAATTGATTTCATCAGGCGATAAATTATCCAAAAATTGTAATTCCGTCCATTTATATTTTTTTATAGATACGAAGATACATCAGATTAATTCGCACGCAATATCATGTACATTTTATCGCGTATCAATCATTTCAACACTAAATCGGATAAGACATTTTAAATTATGGACCATCATCTCATCAAAATACGCGTAAGATTATTTGAGTCCTCGTAATCATCACATGTTCTTTCAATACGCTCGAGATCAATTTCTCGGCAAGCTACTTTTATATAAAAAAAAAAATAATAATAATAATAAAAAAATTAAAAAATGCGGTCGTTGTTTCCTCGCGATTCATTTCGGACCATAACGGACGAGATGCATGACGCAACGTCCGAAAGTCACATGATTAATCGAGAACCGGGATGCGTCTTGCGTCTACGGCTTGCTCCGATCCGCCAGTCTTCCTGTTCCTTTTTCGGAGCATACGCGCCGTGCCGAGAATCGCCAATGCACCGGCATCACGCTGCACGCAAATGGCATATGAGCTCAGAGGCTCTGTTCACGCGTGCACGCATGTACGGATGCTGGGCGACCGCGGAATATAATAGCGGTATTACGTTGGAACTGGGGCAGTCTTGCTTTGACGCGCGTCTTAGGAACTTCCACCTGCGTAGAGTGCGTTTCGCCGGGCGAAAATTAACCGCGAGCACGTCGCACCGTGTGCGTGTTACTTCACGTCCTGGGCATTTCTCGAGGTTAGTGTCTCGACTCTCGACGTTAAATGACAAATGAAAGTATGCGGTATGTCTCATACGCCGTCGTAAGTAGGTCTCGGAGAAAAGTTCTCTCGTATCTAAAGCGTTGTCCAAGTGTATGATCGGCAGTGCGTTTCGAATCGTGTTGTGCGAAATAAAGTGGCATTTTACAAATATCTGTTAAATGTTTACGTAATATTTGTACATTTTTATATTTTGTCTGCTTTTTGAATTAATTATAATTTTTTGCAATTAAAAAAATATATCATTACTTACTTTGTCCGTCATGATTATTTTGTTCTAAATCTATTGAATTATGTGTGTGTGTGTCGAGCAAATCTCCTTTCTTTATCTTTTTACCTATTTATCTATTTAAAGTAATAGTTGATACTAGATATTAAAGAACGAATAACGCTAATTTCGCGTGTGACTTCATCCATTTTAATTTCGAGTTATCCGATCCGTTAGCGAGAGTGATTTTAATTAACGCTACCGCGTACCTATCCTGATTAATCCCCAGCTGTAATGGACTATAAAGTGTATAAGCGAATGTATCGGATTGCATTCAACTACATTCAACGTGCGTGACATTACTGTGATGAGTCTGGATACGATGGTCCATTAAGGAGTAAAAGATACTTTTCCGCTACTTTATACGCCATCCACTTATTCAATGAAGATAATCTGAAGTTAGATGTATTTTCTCTTAAACTTGCTAAAGCAGCTTCTACGATCGATCGGTTATATTAATTTTATGTATATTTATATCGTAACGACATTCTGCATAAAAAATAAGACATAGATAAATACCTATTAAATTTACATTCCAGACGCGTACACATTTTTTGAGGTGCCATCTGGTTAAGGAAAAGCGAATATACACTTATATCTTCATTTTATATGATATATATTTTAATATTCTAATTAATTTTCTGAATATAACACTAACCATTACTTATAATGATATAGGAACTCGATGCATTTGATTAATCAAATATATAATTAATACGCATCTGCTTATTACATTGGCGTCGATACCTTTTTTACATACATCTATATCGAACAGAGTTCCACATGTTCTCATAATATCAAAATTTTTAAGCGTTTCAAATTTTTCGTTAAACTTATAACAATAATAATCTCGAATTTTTGTCATAGCTTTTATAAAAATTAAAAAGCAATAAAAATGTGATCTTTATATACACAATTATTTTATAAATATATTTCAATATATTGGTATTCAGTCGCATTAAATGTATTGTAATATTCCTAATCAGTTACTATAAAAATTATCCTGTGTCTTTTAATGAGCGTTAAATTGAGATTTTAAATTCATAAAAACTGTAATTTATAAAAAGTGCTCAATGCTTTTCATTGCAATTTTTATGCATTGCATCACACACACACACACACACACATATATAAATTGTTTATTTACGTAATAAGACTTTATTTTGGAAGTAATCGTGACTATAAATTATCAAATAGAAAGATTGATTTTGCAAAATTGATTATCTGTGTCGAATTGCAAATTATCTCGAACAATTACTGACGGCAATATGCGATAACGATAACATCTTGGAGTCGATATATTCTCGCCTGTCTATAGCTACATTCAATGTATTTTCCGTTACGTAACAATGCGGCACCGCTCTCACAATTCGCGACTTGCACGTCTTATCGTCTGATGTCATAGTTACAATTTCACAATGATCGTTCAAGTCTGAGGTCTGGTGCGGCGCGTTGTCTAGTGTGATTTCACGTCTTTTGCAGTTTCATTCAAGAAATATGATATCATTGATACTGAAGACTCTATATCGATTTATCTCTTCACTTCAATTATTGCCTTTTTTATCAGATTCTATTCTCCAATCGATTCATTCCTAATATATTAGTTTCAATAAAAATGTATTTTGTTAAAGCAGTTTCAATTTCTTACTTTTTTAAATGTCATTGGGTGCTAAAAGCAATATGCTTGGCATTTAAGGGAGACTTGTTAAATATTTTAATTAGAAGTAGAAAAGATTGACGGTAATAAAAAGTCTTAAAATTGCTGCGAGAAAAAGTTTAACATCTGTTTATATTCATATATACATATATACATATATCATTATATACGTGTTCGAAGAAATGTTTTTGAGAACCATTCGGGCCATGTGCAATGATACTGGCACTTTGATTAACTATGTAACGATGGCTCATTTGAATGGTGATACAGCAACATAGACAAAGATTACACTTGAGAGCCTCTGTGCGGTATTTAGTCTGCAGGATGATAATTACCGACAACATAATTGCCATGATTCGCGTGCTCTCGTTAGGTGCACGATGGGATTATTGTGTTTCATGAATCTCTGCCGAGCGTATATCGCGACGCGGATTGCACTTCGGCTCTAGTCACATGTATGAATAATTCAATGTGGTCGAGGAATACCAATATTAACGCAACGTATAACCATATTATTATCTATTAATAATAGTAGTAGATAGGGAGAAACAGAAAAGTCGTCGCGCATTCTCTCTTTAATTACATCTACTACTATATCATTTTGTAATCAAGATTATTGCTATTTAAATATCTTTTTTTTTTCTTTTGTATATATAATCTCGTGTATCTTTAATTTCAACGAATAAATACCTTCTACTTTCCTCATTACCTCATTCTCCTTCTCGATTATAATCTTGTGATAACACGTGCATCAAACTAAACCGTACTATCTCAAATTGATTATTGGACACGATTATTAAAATCTTATTACACGCTTTATTTATAATCTATATTGCAAGTCCGATATAAGATATTCTTGACCATTCGGACAACGGGTTTATTTCAGCCGATCCAGGGAGGCTGCTTACGACACATCGCTGAAAGTTCGAAAGTTGGTCAGGTCGATTTCCATGCATATAAATAAATACACGCGCTCGCGCGACCAGTAATGAAAACCGGCAGCGGCGAACGATGCGCCGAAAGGAATAATCGATGTCGGGCCGATTGACGCGGTCGGCCGCTAATTCACTACGAAAGATTTAACCGTGGCGAGTACATACAGAGGCACGTTAATGCGATACAAGAGCGCGGAGATTAATGAGTATGTAAATGCGTACGGGAAAGGTCCGTCGAATAAAGTATATGGCACGGTGATGCCGTGATCGCCATCGTAGAATAGGTTTCACGCAAAACACGAGATCGCGTTTGAGACGCGATTCTCAAAAACATCAATATTCTCCGTAAGAAGTATGCTAAATATTTCTTATCTTTCCAATCTTCGCTCTTCATCGATTTCGCGTGTTCTAGATTTGCATATCAGAATGATAATCTGATCGTTAGCATAATTAAGCAAAAATAATAGAAGATTAAAATATTGCTTTTGTTTATTTATTTATTGGATATTCGTATATTTCTAGGTCATTATATGTATTTGCTTCAACTTTTTAATATTACATGCTTTGTATACAAATATATAAAAAGCTTTTAAATAAATAAATAAATTTCTGAAAAATTGAATGGAAAAATTTGCATGGATTGAAATAAATCTTTTATTATTTGATTACATTCTGGAAACTTTGTTGACTTTTTATTCTTAATTGTTTACAAATAAATATTAATTAAAAAATAATATTAAAATAGTCAACAAATTTACAAGTAAAATTAAAAGCAAAATTGTTGAACATCCTATATTTGAAAGACAAAGTAGTTTGTATAATTTAATTAAGTATATGCTGCAATACGAAATACAATGACATTTCTGGGAGAGTAATCTCCGCATCTTGTAATTACGACAACTACAATCCCAGACGTTTATTACAAGTCGGGCTTATCCGAGTTGGAAAAAAGAAAAAACCCTGAATGCGCGCAAAGTACGTCATGTAAATGCAAACCGCGTCGACGATGTAGTAATTTAGGTTTACAGAGCAAGCGAATTTAATCGAGGGCCCGCCCACGCGTCGACAATGAGGCTCGTAACTTTCGGCGGTGAAGGGCGCTATTCTTTTCGATTTGATGGGATTACCGGTCGACGGGGTCGACCCCGTGTCTGTTCCATGTCACAATGGCGAGCCGTGGCCGTCATGGACGGCTCTCCCAAAACGCGAGAGGGACGGGATCAAGAAGGAAACGATCATACATTGTTCGCGCACGATCCAAAGCCGTAGACATACGGCTACCGTGGAAAAGTGGGATATTTTCATCCGTATGTTTAATTCCACAAACGTGCTCGGTTGAATTCCTTCGACGATTCATTCAGCAACTGAATTCCACGCCCGACGTTTGACTCAACGACGAACTTGGTTCAAGATTGTCCATAAATCTCGCCGAAACGTGCGGGAATTTATACACGCGAACGAGGGAACGATGCCGAAAGAACGTCTCGCCACGCAATTTTATATACTACTCTCGCGGGGGGATGGGCTCCCATAATTTGGACAAGTAATAAAAATCATGCGTGTCTGATGATTTTAGTGCGCGCGCGCAATCAGCATTAAAGCCGTCTTTCGTGATTTCTTAATAATGAAATCGCCTCGGCGATCACTCGATCGTAAATATTTCGGCATTAACATGACGTCGTTACTCACGCGTTTACGATTTCTGCCAAAACACGCGTAAATCATCGCCGAGTCGAAAAGGACGGACAAAGGATGTAATTTTATTTTAATAACTCGTGATCTATAATTATGTTTACACAAAGAATCGTGTGAGAAGGGCTGCTGTGGAATACATATTGTTACTTCGTTGAAAGAAGTAACAAACGTGTTTTACTTAATCATGAGCTTAGCGACTATAATTTCGGGATCGCATGATGATAAATAACTCTCGCGTTGTGAAAGAACACACTTGTCATCATACGTCTTTGGTATATTTTTATTTTTTTTTTTTTTTTTTTTTTTTTTTTTACGAGGAAAATGTTAATTGAACAGGTTTCGTTATACATCTATACATCTTGTCTGGGTAAACATATCCCTGTGTTAATTAGCGATTTCATGCGTCGGTTGAAATCGGAGATTTTGTATGTGAATTTTTTTATACTAATTCTGAATAAGTTTTTCTATGTTTATAAAATATTTTTTAAAGTGAAATAAATCTTCCAAATTTATTTTCTTCTTCTCAGAATTATATGATTTAATAAAACATAGAATGACGCGAAAGAAGCTACTTGAGAAATACATACTTACGTCGTGACTGATTTTGTAGCTGCTTATATCGCTTACGACGCGCGAATATGCATATCACGTTACAAATTTCTGCTGAGGAAAGGTGTAAAGTACAATGCTTTTCGTGCTGCAAGGTGCTGAATCTAGACATACCTATGTATATTCGATGCGATAATGATGTAACGATAAGATTATAAGGCTAAGTTGGCAAATACAAAAGCAGTTTTAAGTTATTTTTTTTTTAAGACAATGCACTGCTTAAAAGACTTATTTGTTAAAAAAAAAAAGGTTTTATTGACCAAGTATATCTACTTCACTTGTTATTTTATTTTAACAAATAAATCGACAACGCAAATTAATGCTTTCCATGAATCATTTACTATAATAATTTAAATTTACTATAAAAGCAAAGAGTAGATCATCGTAAATTATATTTATCTATCGAAAAGTACTTTATTTGAAATCCTGAGATCCGATGTGTTAAAAGTTTATAGCGGTTCATAACTCCTTTTGCACGTAGCCACACTTAGATTACCATAAATATGAGTTGTATACATTGCTCGACACTCGTTTACATTTAACAATCTTTCGCTTTAATCAGAGTTTAAAGTTAATTGGTGCGGCTTGCTTACTTATTTATAGTCTGAAGATTTTTTGCATCGAACAGGAATTATGGAACATAATTTACATTGTAAAATCTGTCTCAGTTTTTAACATTATATACACTTATATATTATATTTTAACTTATATACATTTCAACCTACTATATGTTTGAAAAACAATAATTATTGTATTATGAAATACATAATATGATTGATTTAAATGAATCGTCTGAATAGAAAAATATCGAAAGTGCAAAATTTACACTTCGAGTGGTTATTGTATATAATTTTTATGGGAGAGTGCAAAATTATTTTTCGTTCCTCATTAGATTCATATTTGACAATTTTTAAACAAAGAAGGATGTCAATTTTTCTTTAATCAAATTACAACTTTTTAAATAAGACAACCCTAATTGTGTGTGTGTGTGTGTGTGTGTGTGTGTGTGTGTGTGTACGTGTGTGAGCAGAAATTAATTAACTACTGGAAAACTCTCTTTCTCCGATTTATATGTTAACATCCAATTCTCCGTGTCTGTAACCGTGAAGAGAAAACACGTCGCGCTCAGCATCCATTTGCTGCATAGGATTTTAGCCGCGGATAAACGCACAGCCGTGTAATCACGCGTACGATTACGATGTTCACCGCCACCAGCATCGCGGTTTCGCTTACGGGGTCGTGAGGAGAATCCTGAGTCGCGTGACGAATCTCGCGGCACCGTGTCATCGTCATCGCGATGCGTCACGAGGCGTGGAACACCGGCAGACGTATACGCACCGTGGTATTTATTGTCGCAGACGGAAATAAAAGTAATGCGAGAATATATACGTATATGGCAGGCGTCTCGACTGCCTGTGTGACATCAGCCCCTCAATCAATCCGTTTTGCATGATGATGCATGAAGCGCATTCGGCGAAGTCGCGCGAGAACATTTATTTGGGTGTGGACGCGACAAACGTGTCTCATATCGGTATAAATCGGTTCGTCAACACATCGTGAAATTTCGATTATCTGAACAGTTTAACGATACATTTCGATTGATTTAACATTTGATGCTGACATTGCCTTGTAAAAGAAATATATACATATATATAAAAAAAATAAAAAATTTGTTTCATGATTCTTTTATTTTATTACTATCATATGATATAAATAATTATTATCCGCGTATTAAAATATAATGTGGAAAGAGTTGATTATTGCAATGTTATGATTTTGTCATTGATGTCATTGATTTTCACTAATACGTTTGATTAGAGAAAAACTATAATAGATTTTATGGTACTAGTATGTGTTCTCGTATATATTTTTTCTTAGAAGTAGCATTGAATAAATGAATGAGCATCTTTCAAATGAGATCGTCCTAAATCGCAACCGATTTATAAGGCTATTGATAATTTTATGCAAATGTTGCAATACAAAGGTCACGTTTCGTTTTCCTCCTTGCAACTAGTTTGGTCAGAATCACGATTGGATGACACATGTTTGTGAGCTCGAATTTCAGCTGATTAACTGAGATGACATTATTAATTAATTCAAAATAAAATAGTGAAAATAATACGAAAAATATTTGTTACATTGTTTTTAATTTAAACAAATATTGTACATATTATTAAAATCAGTGTAAAAAGAAACCTATATAATCACATTAGTTAGACTCTTTAAAGAAACTATCAATTGGTGTAAATTTAATTACATCATGAAACTATCAGATAAGAATTAATCTTATTAAACGATCATTCTAATACAAAATTAAATTATTACATTAATTTAATAAATTGTTAATTATATTACTGTATATATATTCATGATTTTACTATCTATTAAACAAATAATTACATAATCAGTTATATCATTTTATCAGTTTTATTAGTTTTATCATTGCGAAATATCGCGGTATCACATTTTTGTTTTACTTTTGCGCACTTATCTTACCATTGCTTTATTGCTTATAACTTATTCTTTTCTTTTAAAATGATTGGATTCGAACGCGATCAATAAACCTTGCTATAGTATGACCCCGCTGTTTAAACGCGATCGATAAATTTTCCTGAGCAAGCCACTTTGGTATCTTATTCCTTGTAATTGAAAACGAGTCAAGAAAATAAATTTACATAAACGCACACGCGTGATGCGATGATTACCGAGAGTGAAACCTGTGACATGATGACCTATGTGCACTACCTACAAAATATATCAAAGTCGTACATTTTTCTCTTGATTATAGATATTTGACAAGCTGAGAAAAATTTTTTTTCAATATGAAAATTATCGATTTATCTATCTATTTAGTTTATTTATTAAGTATTATTTTCGTATATTATTCGTATATTGTATTATTTTTATTTTTGTGCATCGGTAGATTTATTTCTATACATCTTTTTACGTAGAGAATTAAAGTTCGTGTATAATAGTTATTTTCAATAATCTTGGTAACACGGGCAAACAAAATTATCAATAAAGATGCTATTAAGTACTAAAGTTCTCAATATAATGATCGTTGTGGTCGATATTATTACCTATTGTTACGTCTATAATAACAATAACTACAGCCTTGTCTTTTGATATATCGCGACGGATTTCACGAAGAATTATTCGCAGAAAGATTCCATCCAAATCCGGTAGGCGCAAAAAACTTGGGATATCATGAACGTAACTCGCGTAGCTGAAAATATAACGTATCGGCGATAAAGCGGTATATCCAACCGATTTTCTCGTGCGTTTCGATATTCATGGTGAATCTCGGAATCAAGAAGTATCTGAAGGCAATATCGGAATATCATTACGTCTATCGAAAGTCTGACCACTGTTTTGCACCTCACATAAAAAAGTTTTAGTATACATACTTTGCGTATATCTGTCAGACAAGTATTATCATCGTCGTGTTATTCCATTTTGGAGAGTTGCTTCTCTTTGAGAATTTTTTATAACAAGAGAAATGGAAAATAAAAAAAGATATTTTTAATATTCTCTATATGTTTTTTATATTGAATTTTTTTAATATACAGAATATTGCGAATATTTTACATTTCTTGATATAAGTCGCTAATTTATTAAAATAAATCAATCTAATTAATTTGTTAATATTTTATCAAAAAATATGATATTATTAAATATAACGTAGATATCTGAAAAATGTTAAACTAATATTTAACACAAATCATTCACAATCTAAATTGATTTTTATTTTTATCAAGATAAAACGCATCAATGAGACATTTTTGACCGCGTAAAGTGTTTCTAGATCGCGTTCAACTTTGATTACTGTTTTACATCTATGTTTAGATCACGTTCAGCTGGCGACGATAAACTAGGTCGGATTAACGCGCTTCCTTGAGTGAGTTTTCCATCCTTTACTAAAGAAGACTCTCTATGTCATCTTTTCTTATACTTTGTAAATACCGTAGATTCTTTATCGGATTCTAGCAGGCACCAAGCACGATAATATTGCAACAATCGATAGTAGAGTATTTATGCAAGAATATGTAATATTCGTTACATAACATTATATTGAAATATAGACGGTATATAATATTGTTTACGACCAATCTGAAATTTAATTATAGTACGCCGCAATCTCCGATTGTGCTCACATGGATGTAAATGTAATTAGTTATTAGTTATTTTCACCGTCATTTATTTGATCAAACATTGACAATTATACGTTGAAAATGTGGGATAGAGAATCAATTATTAAATACCACACGATTGGCATGGCACTTAAATCAAATAATGATAATCAATTTTATATAATATCAATTATATAAACTATATGATAACAGTTGTGTGTTTGAAACATTATATCTTCCAACTTCTCCTTTCGAAATTCATTTCAAGGTGAATTTTACAATCTCAAATTGTCAAGCGTCAGGCGCCTCTCATCGCATATATGACAAGTAACGAGTTGCCTGAATAACTTAAATGTCTGTAACTGGATTTCGCGGATAAACGGATTTTCCGCGTACATAGCGGTTTATTGCGTCGCGTTTTATCTCACGGTGATTAAATTACGTTGCGTCACCTTGATATCAACGTCTAAATCACGTATTAGGTACGTGTTGGAATGTACTTGTCCAAATTTTACGCACAAGAAAGTACTTTGGCGATAAAAATACGATCGTCCTTGATAGATGGATATCTGGCTTGTTACGAATAATGCATCCAATTATTTTATTTTTATCAGATGTGGCGATTACTTCTATGGACGCACTTCCTGCTGCTAACCGTGCTGCTGGCACCGGTGCAGAAGGTTGCAGCGTGCAGCTGTGCGCAAGCTCATCCTCAAACCAAATTTTGTGAATCAGACTTTGGTACGATAATAAATTTATAGTCAATAATTTCAAATAACATTTTTTGATATTATAATGATTGTAATACAAAACGTATAAATTATGCTCTTATTTTACATTAAAGATATATTATCTGTAACTAATATATTAATATCTCTTTCGATATAACATTTTAATGGAAAAATTTTATATATCTAATACCACAAAGTATGATAATCGTAAGTGCTCTTCACGATAAAGATATTTTATATACCAATATCTCTAATGTGTCAATCACACACACAGTTTTTCTGTAAAATATAGGATTGTTTCGCATTAAATAACAATGAAATTCACTTTGCGGCTTTCGTAAAAATTACGATTAATGACATTCTCTTGTCACAGTCGCCGTAGTGAGGGTGAAGAAGGTACTCTCCGTAAATGGCTACGAGATCGCGTACAAGGTCAAGATAAACAGGGTCTTCAAGGTGTGTATTACGTGCCGGTAAAACGTCATGCGCGCAGAGAAACGTTCGTCACGTTTGTCTCGAAATGTAATCTAGTAGTTTAATCACAGTAGTTTACATCTCTTCTTTTTCACCCGTAGTCCAACCCAAAGGCCGACGTGGCTCTGATGCAAAATCTTTTACGAACTCCGTCCTCGGACTCGATGTGCGGCGTGACGCTAAAAGTCGGCGAAACGTACGTTCTTAACGGAAGAGTTGTCTCGGGAAAAGCACTTATATCGATGTGCGGACTCTCGATAAGATGGGCTGATACGACCAGTAGACAACGTAAGGGATTACGACAACTTTATCAACAGGGATGCGTGTGTGACGTAAGTGTTGGATTATTTTATTCATGATTTTCAATTATTTATTATCTTATATATTTATTTCTTAATATTGAAATAAATTGCGTACTTGCATAACAATTTTTGTGAAGAATATAACATGACAACATGATATTCAGTGAGGTAAAGAAAAATTTTTAAATTTGTTGCTAAAAATGATGGTTATTATAAGCTTTTGAAATTTGTTCGTTTTTTTATCATATATTGCGGAATATTTTTTATGACTATAATCAAACTCGTTTACTATGTACATACATGGATTTGGATTTGAAGGCCAATATTTTTTCAATAAATAAATTAAATTAAATTGAGAAGAGACTTATAAATCAAGTGCAATACAAAATATTTTTTCGATTGATTCCATGAAACTCAATACACGTAAAGATTAAAACAATAAACCATTTCTGCTATAAATCCCTGCCGATTTTATACAACTGAACGCTTCTCGTTCGAAAAATGGAGTGTCCTAAAAATATACCCGCGCACAACGGGCTGCTGCACGAAAGCGCATTCGTTCGATCAGCCGACTTCTGCGAGAGAATCGCGAGTTTACGTGACTGAGAATACAGGATTTCGAGAAGAAACGCGAAAAGAATGGCCTGGTTTTTGTATCGCAGATTATGTTTACACACTGGAGGCGTAAGGGAGCCGTGCTAGAATCCAGTGGCGGGAAACGTTGCCTGTGGGAGAGTACACCAGGGCCCCAGGATTGCCAAGAGAAATACGGCGTATGCATGGCAGTACCCGGCGGCTGTTCCTGGATACCCTCGGTTCCATACAAAAATTGCATCAAAGAATACCAGCGTCAACGCGACCAGCAGAGGTCACGAGAACCTTAATCGATATAGTTCGCGTGTTCTCGCAATGGGCAGCAGTGAAATCTATCAATCTATCATAAAATGACACAATGCGTGCCTGTTGATTAATTTAATTGAACACACCGAAGATAATTGAGTCGCTCAGATGTAAAAGCTAGTTTAATAAAAAATTCAACGGTATTATCGCACAGACAAATGACAAGGTAAACAAAAATTTGTTGATATTCTCTGATTTTTGTATTATTCATTAAAAGCAATAATATTTAATAATAAATTACGTCTACTTGATATTTTTATATTAGCATTTTTTAATAAAATCGCGAATTTGTTTAAAATGATAATTTTCGATTTTTCTCAAAATGACGAAGAACGGCGTGATGAACTTGTAATACTTTACTTCTAAGCGACACAATTATGTATGTCGATTATTAACGATGATATATTAATCTTCACATATTAATTTTTATAGATTTTTTAGATTTTGATGGACCTATCATTTGTTAAATTATTTATGACTTAGCAACAAAATCAGGTAACTTTTATAGTTTTATTGACTTGAGATATTTGCTATAACAAAGTAGTTGATTATTGATAGGTCTAACCGACGTTAGTATAATCGATTCTTAATTAATCGTTTATTATTAACGTGGGATAATTTGTAGCGCTTTTTTAAGTATTTACTTGTAGATAGGTCGTTGATAGTCGATATGCATTTTGTTACTGAAATATGTATAAGCGACCTACTTTCACAGTTATTTTAGAAAGTTGTATATATTATATTGTTAATGTATATTGCGCATCCTTTTAAATTATTCAACTATCGTTTCGTTGTAGAATCTTAGATATTAAAATTTCATTCGTACTTTATTACATTTTATAACATTTTTTTATGTTTGTTTTTAGATTTAAATTAGATTGTGACATTGCATATGTTTGTTATTGAAACGGATTACTTACGGATGAAATTAAAAACTTGGAATATTTGAATTCATAATTTTAAAGAAACTCATATTTTTAAACGCATAATTTTATAAAGATGTGTATGAAAATTTTGAGTTGGATTATAAGCAGCACATTTATCGGTTGATTTCAATCACTATTACATGCAATAATAATTTTTTATTAAATAAAATTATTTTAAGTGAATTAAAATTTAGAATAAAATCCAAATAAAATAGAAGAATATTAATACAAAAGTTTGATGTGTAAATTTTCGATTGAAAGATCGAGAGATTTTTGTACCTATGTTTTAATTTAGCTCTTAAATGTAATAATTTTATAAGTGTTAAATGTGACATGTAGAATAAAAATAAACGAAAACAGTTGTTCTTACAGGCATGCTTTTATAATATTGTCATTTTAGACGATTTTTTCTCGACGATGTATTCTGTCTGCCGAGTATAATATTTTTCTATACGATGATTGCATTTTGAAAGAAAAAATAATGTGGTGAACAAATATTCATCAATCGATTTTACTCACCATTTCGCGATGATGGGGGTAATAACTCTGTTCGATCAGGGGGAAGTTGTCTTTACCCAAACGACGTTGTAAACCCAGCAGGTGTGCAAATACCCATGGTTTGTCCTATTTCGTAGAACACGTAGCAATTATCGAAAGGTTGATCATACTCCGTATAAAAGGAATGTGTATAATAAAATCGATAGAATATATGTATAGCAGTACGTGTGGGATTTTTCGAACATAGAGAGCATATATTTAAACTTCTATCATTTTTATCATTATCTTCAAATAATCTCTGTATTCCAAATATAGAATTAACTTAGCACTTTTTTTATGCAAAATTAGAAATAGATGAACTCTAATATGATAATAAAAATAGATACTTACCTGGAAGTTGTAAATTGCTGTAAGATTATTAACACTGGGTACACCGCCGTACATCAGACCAAGAAGGAGATTTTTATAATCTTCTCCAGCATCCCGCAGATTTTGTCGTATCAATACGAAATCAGGCTTGAAGGATCTAACGACAAACATCAATAATTTATATTTTCTCTGCTTTCGATAATAGTGATACCTTGAACAAAAGTATTTATATTTTTTTATTTCGATTATGCGCGTTATTATATTATTATTTATCATTTTATTTGAGGAAGATGTGTTATCAATGTTAATTTTATAAATTTTAAAACTATGTTTAATATATATATTTCTCAATATTTATTTTAGTAAATTTTAAAATGTAGATTTTTTAATTCAAAATTATATTAAACGATTCAAATTATGCAGTTGGTTAATGCTAAGAAATGTTGAAATGTAAAAATGTATTTTTCTGTTTCTCTTATCTGTATCTTTGTCTTACCGAATGACTTTGGTCCCGTTACGATAGACAGCCATGGACACAACGGTGCCTGCCTCGCTGGCTGTAAGGGACAGTTCGCGAAATTCCGCCTGCTCCACACGAATCTCATAATCGCCGTGCAATCTACGACCCCGGAAATATTTGCTCCAGTCGGTGTTCTGGTCGTCGATCACCAGTAGAGTGAAGCATCGGTCTTTGCTGTATGACGGGCCTCTGGTCGCGCCAGATACCGCCGCTCCCAAAATAGAAGCACCCTACACGTCATTTTAACTGTCAAACACTGCAACACTCTGCTTTCATAACCGTGTAATATAGTGACTGACTAAACGCGGAAGATATCGTGAATATATTAAATTACTGACATGAGCAAAATATATCAGCATATATTTTGAGAACCAAAAGTTTCGATATTTATCTCTAAGACAACTCTTTGAATTTTTGGAATTAAATCACAAAAGATAGCGCGATATTTTAGAGTGCCATCATTGATGTAATCGGAATAATATTATCTCTGTTTTTTGATCGTAGTTATAATAATGTTAAGTGATAGAATTATCGCTTCTCGTTGTATTAATCAATTTCTGACAAGGTAGAAAGTGTTAGGTAATAAAAGCAGAGGCTAAAATTAACTTGCCTGGTCGCGAGCGGCGCCGGTTAAGCTCTGCACTCGTTGGAGCAAACTCTCCCGTGTCTTCGCCGGCGAGGACGGCGCGCTGGTGGTTCGCGAGCCGGGTCTCAGGTTAAGGCTGAGATCACCACCGATGGGCTGCGGCGGTCCTTGAGGTGGCGCGCCCGGGATGGGCGGCTGGGACGGCGGCGGAATCGGGCCCGGTTGGGACTGCAGGGGTCGGTCCGGCACCGCTTGATACGGCTGAGACGCGTCCTGCCGGCCCACGGAGGCCAGCCCAGGATCCGCGTTTGGCTCATCGTCGAGCTCCGAGCTTAGATCTCCTGACGAAAACCTGGAAGACAAGCTATGGTGGTCGTCGTGATAGTGACAATCGGTCGGCAAGGCCGCGCGTTCGCACTGTCGTGTTTCACTGCGCTAAATGCACATCGATCACAGCCATTTGATGCTGATGGGATGAGAAGTGTGGAGATGACATCGACGATGAGACTGGCAGTCGCTAATCGGTCGGCGTTACATGCTTAGCAGAGATGTCTATTTCTAACAATAAGTAAACAATCACCGCGCTCGAAGCGTAAGATATAATGTAAATAACATATTCGTCTATAACGTTTTCATCTATAAAAGGACTTTTTTCTCTATGATAAGAGATTCATTTCGTATAGAATAAAAACGATCACCGAGGCGCGAACGATGCAAGGTAACCATACGAAACGGCGTCGCTGCGCATTTACGTCATCATCGACTCACATTGCCAAGCGTCCGTGTGATTTCTCGTCGTAAATAAAAGCAGGAAAGATGAAAGACACGATATCGCTGATGCGGGGAGAGATAGCAGCTTTATGCTAACGTTGCCGAGTGTAAAGCAACATTAGCGCGATGACTTGATATCGTAGCGTGCGTCCAGGTTGCACTGTATTCGGGGCAATGCTGGAAGCAGTATTTTTAACGAGCCACATGCATACATTCAAACTTGTCGAAAACACGAAAGGTTTGATTTATTAATAACAATATTAAAATATTTGTATGTTTAAATAACATAAATGTTTTCGTCGCTTTACTTTCAAAAGATAGAAATTCTTTAAAAACAATGGTATAATTTTTTCTAATGGTAAAATATCTCTCTCACTTTCCTCCTAATCGATTAACAATACGTGGCAAAAATATCACAGAGTATTCAGAAATCTCAATGTTTCTTACATTAAAAAATTTTTTTCATTAATTGGTATAGATTTTTTCTAATTTATGTTGTATAGTTTTAATTTTAAATTTTCTTTTTTTCTTAAATATGTATGCTGAATGAGAATATTAGATAATCGATGAACAGAAAATAAAGATGGGACAGAAAGTGACGCAGAATTATTTCGAAAGTACACGTAAAATTTCCAGAGAATATAGAGATTATTCTCGAATTAGAGGAACAGAACTTGAGTTTACCTAAAATAACAACATTATTCTTGAACTTTATTTCAATTTCAAACTCTCGCATTTCACTTTACATTATCAATTATCACTTTGCATTCGTTGGACCGAAAACCCTCGTTTTAATGACTGTGCCCATTCTCAACACCATATGTGTAACTTCATAACATGTGTTGTTGACGCAGCGCTTGCTTAACGGCCGACTCAGGTAAACGCTTATGTCCAGCTACATGCTTGGATAGAGGAATCTATTTTTCCATCACAGACGCATTATGGGAGCCGATCAGAATTCATAGAACAATGAGATACCGCGCACAACGTTTTAACATTTAATCATTATTATACATACGTTGATACGCGTAAATAACTTGATATAAGAGCTATTGATAAAAAGCTTCAGCCATTTCACCGATATATGTGATATATGAGCTTTCAAATATACCTTTCAACAATGTGTTCGTATTCACGTACTCTCGAGCGAAATAGAACGGGCGTTTACAATCAAAATGTTTTCATACCAGATTTTAATTACACGAATTTCTACATTTTACTCGATAACAGTATATGAACGTTAACTGTAATTATATTAAAACCTTATTTTAAGGTACAGATAATATTAAAATGAAAATATAAAACACTATTCGCATATCTACAAATTATCTCTTTTATATTTATACACATAATATAACAAAGACCGAATAAGAATAAATTGTTTATTTCATTCCCTAATTTTTTCGTAGATTTATATAAAGCTTTAAATTTATTACATATGCGTAAGAAATTTTTCATACGAAAAAATCGACGAAAATTTAAATAATATAATCGCACGATTTCGGATTGTAGATTCAGGCTGACACTATTAAATTTTTCTAACGTTATATATACGTATGCATCGATAAGTTTACGTAAGGATGATTTCAACCCTTGAGATACATCAAAGGGTACTATAAATTAAAAAGCCTCGGTATTCTTTATCGGCTGAAATTTAAATGCCAGTCCTGAACCGGATCCGACGTGACGGCGGTACTTTTGAGCGACTTACCTCCGTTTCAGGTAGTTGACATTGGAGGTGAAGGACTGACGAAAACTGGAGAATGAAATGTTGCCGGGTGATGGAGCTGTACCACAGTACTTGGCGCAACCGCCGCGGCCGGTAATCTTGATGGTTACACCGGTCTCGCTGCTGCGATGAAACGGCTCACGGTTTCGTCGCTCAAACCGTTAGTTGCGATTTGTACGATAAATCGCTCTGGTTCTCTTTGCTGTCACGACGGTCTTGTGCTAAGATGATACAATGTCGCGAGGCGCGAAATAGGTCGTTCGTTTGTAGGTCAATGGATCGTGTCGATGGATCCTAGATCGATCGATGGGCGACTTTCTGCTTGATGCCTCGTGGGATAAACTTCAACGTAAGGTAACCCGAAAGGAAAGGATGAAATAAGAGGAGGTGAGGAAGAAGAAAATAAACAATCCAAGTTGAAATCTGCAACAGGTAAAAAGAAGAATTGAATTTGACAGTCGACTTTTCGCATTGTGATTTCAGAATTTTTATTAAATCAAAGATTACAAAAATATTCGAATTTATATTATTCTGATGCACATTCTGCAGAATTAAAACATGATTTTATTCTGATATAAAATATTTACGCATACAGAAAATGTTTCACTGTTTGTATTAACCTTGTGATATTTAAACACGAAGAATAAATATAATTGTATATAAATATAAATAAATAAATATAATTATATATAAAATTCTGCAGTATTACATATAATTTAATATCTGCAAAATTAAAATTAATAAAACTGCTTTTACAGTGATATTTCATTATTCAATGCATATCGATTAAGTATCTTTTTTTATTTTATTTTATATCTAAATTTGACTTATTTAATTTATTCGAATATTCAATTCTACACAACCGAATATTTAAAGTACAGGAAATACGCGTCTTGCGTTCAGATTCTTTACAGCTACTACAAAAAGCTGTTTCTTTTCGATTCGAGTGGTTTAAATGAAACGACACATTCGTTCGTGTCGCGAACATATTTCTATAGCGAGAAACATATTCTCGTAATTGGGTTCTCTAGTGTATCGAGAACGGTAAAATAATATCATAAAACTGACTCGTGTTTCTCTTACTTTTTTTACGTCATGCTTCGTGCAGACCTGTGTGATATTATTACAGTAATAAAAAACGCATCAAAAAACTCGATAAGGATTTAGTTCTTTAATGAATAATTCAGACTAATAGTCGCGCAGAAATATGCAAGAAACTCCAATAACAATTTATGAGATTAACATAAAAATAAAAGGACACCTTTCAAACAATATCCAGATATGCAATTTAAATAATGACTCTGTTTTTAAATTTATAAAAAATCTAATAGCTATATATTTCTGTTCTCTCTCTCTCTCTCTCTCTCTCTCTCTCTCTCTCTCTCTCTCTCTCTCTCTCTCCTGTTTTCCCTCTTTTAAGCTTATTGCTAGCAATGAAGAGCGTTTCGAAATCACGTATTATGCATCAGGGGAGAAAAATTATGGATGTAACCGGTGTGACCAACGACTCGTAACATAACGCTCATGAAAATCGATACTCGGAGCGCGATTTTACTTTGGAATTTCTGAAATGCTTCACGACATCGTGCAAGTAAACCGGCATTTACGTATTCCTGAAACATACGCGCGGCACGAGAATGTTACTTCTATGGCTTGCCCGTTGATCGTATCATACCGGGTAGAATGTACCTTCCTTGAAGAGCTCGCGGGATAATTCTATGCTCGCGCGGCGGGAAAAGAAGCGTCGAGGAAGCAATGATACGTTTGGACCGTTTATATTTGTTTCTTTCAGAATTCTTCGATAATAGCGACGTCCATGATTCGCGGAAATGGTGAACTTTGCATGTAGTAATCTTTAGTATTCAATTTTCTTGGGCAATAGCCCGAAAAGGGGAACCTCGCGATTTCATTTAACTATTTAAATAAAGATAAGAACGATAGGATTTTTCAAAATAAATAAATACTGCACGTCAATTAAAAAGAAGTGGCTACTTTTTGCATTTTAAAACATTTATTATTATATAATAACGAAATTGAAAAAAATTATATCAAGTGTCAAATGAACATGTAATATGTGGCATATAACATTTTTAAATTAATTTTTTTAATTAAACTTGTTTTAATTAGATTAAAAAATATTTTAGAAAAAAATATATGAGAAATAATGAAAAAATTGTCATAGAAATTGCAGTCGAATGAATATTTGAATTTGGAGAAAGGTATATTTCCGTATTTTCTTTCATTGTAAGAATGTGTTCTTTATTTTAGTCTTATTGTCTGCTTCGTAATATTACAGTGATTTCGGTTGCTTTTCAAGAGATTTAAATCACGCGAAGATATAACAGGAAATTATACGACGAAGAACTGCATGAACTAAAATAAATTAATCTGTACTCTTATACTTGATATCAAACTTGATACATATATGAAATTTCTCAGCTTGATGCAATATAAACCCCATGAATACAGCAATTATCTATTAGACTGCAAAATGGTAAACGGGTTATATATACAGCTATTACGAGTTTGATGAATTATTATGTCAACGTAGTTCATCAAGCATTTTACATTCACAATATTGTTGCAAGCATCGCATGGCTTTAATAACAATGTAATTAGGATCGAGACCTTATGTAATAATAAATGAAAAGTTATTTGACAATAAAATTGTATAAAGTCAAATGTATGAAAAAATTAAATGTTTATTATACTATGTTATATTAAAACTTTTAAAACATTTAGTTAAAGTTAAAAATAATCAATTTAATGATTAATTCATGTTTTACTTTAATAATGCTGGATGAAAATTGAAGTGAAGAGTATTTCGTGAACTAATGACTCTTCTAATGTTCTGGATCATGATTAAATATTTAATTAATATTAATAAGTAGGTCGCACAACATAGCTAGTATATTATATTTTTTAATACAGTTTAAGCAGTTGGCTTGTACGCAAATAATGATACTTCAATTTCCCATTTTGACATTTATATTTCTACTATTTAAATTATAGGTAGTGGAAATAGAAAATCTAGAAATCAATATACCCGGCACTAAAGTTTAGCCGGGCGAATGTTAAAATTTAACGAGAAATTTATCGAATACGAACACCTAGAGCAACTCTTTAGTATGAATGTAATTATATTTTATAGCAATATATTTTCTGATTATAAACTATATTACAAAAAAATATTAAGTAAGAGTTTGTCACATGTCAATAATAGCACAATTAATATGAATGTAATTGTACATAAGAGAAATTGTTAACGTTTTAATTATCTCGATATACATGTAAAATTGATTTCAATGCAAATATTTCGCGCATCATGTGCTACAAATTGCATATAACATATTCTCATAATTCAAATTGCAACGGAATGTAAGAGAATATTGTACCAGTAAATTCATGTAATTGCGGAGATTATATCTCTCCTAAAAGATCGTTTTATGCTGCGTTTTATCTGTTTTAATCTCTACATTTAAATCATTTTCAAACTGTTATACGAAACGTAATAAAATTCTTGTATGCTTCTCGATATCTATTAAACATTAAAATGTGATAAATGTTACAAGAAACTGAACAGTCATGAAAAGACAAATCTATACATATTAAAAATATCTCAACAGTATCAAAGTGTACTATCTGTGCAGCCATTATCGAATTTTTATTTAAGTACTTGTCGCGACAATGATTAAACAGTATTGATCTTGTTAAGAAATAAATGAAAGAAATGAAAGGGACAAATTTTTTATTAACTGCGTTATTATGATGTTTATTAACTTTTTGAACTGCACTTTTATTATGATGTTTCATAGACGTATTCTGGGAAAGACAAGTTGTTGCATACAAGATTAATGATTAAATCTATCAATGTCAATTAATTTTAATTTTACAATTAGCCAATGTCAATTAACAATTAATTAATGTTATTTAAATTTTAATCTTACAATTATCAAGTGATTCCTTGCCTTTTACTAAAATTAAAACATATTTGTAGGCGTATTCGTAGGCGATTTCTTTCCTCGATTTTAAATATTATTACCTTAGAGAATTATTACAAAGATAAATTTATATATGCCGATAAAACTAATTATAAAAGAATATACTATTCCGGATGGCTTGTCGCAAAAAAAAAAAAAAAATATTTCTCGACGTTTACATTGATTGTTAAGATCCCTCTTGACAATCATAACTAGAACTTTCTAAAAAAAAGCGGCTTTTATTAACGTCATAACAAGAGAAAAAATGGAGAGGATATCAGCTTGAATATAATAAAAATTCAATTGGTTAAAAAATCAATGAAAGTGTTGCTTCGTAAAACGTTTTATCAAACGCCATTTCCTTTTCCCTTTTAAAACTTATATACATAAAAAAGGATCATCCTCTCTGTTCTTCAATTATCGTTCCATTTTTCGCTTCCCGGCTATCCCGACTATTTATGACTGAACATCGATTGTACCCCGTCCAACCAAGACCGGAATCTTGCGCAATGGACGTAAATCCATAAACTGCACTTGCGTACGAAAATATACACCCTCATTCAACTAGACAATAATCCCGTTTATCATTAAACGTCCACGTTCGTCTCGATGGCTTTGCCATCAATGCGAACGACAGTATCTTACCTCAATGATCCCGTTCGCGAAGACGTTAAAATTTCAGCTTTTGTTCGATAAGTAGCTGAACACTCAGTCGCGCCGATTCAACGATCAGAAATTCGCGAATGTTGCTCCAACGACGTTATCCGCGCGGCTTATCGATAACACTATCGAGCGACTATCAAGAGCTGCGGTGAAACTACCCCGAGAGAGGCATCGAAACTACCCCTGCTTGACGAAGACTAAACGTCACGTGAAGGTGATGCGCGCCACCAGCCTGTCACTTGGCGTACTCCGCGAGACCGAACCGGCGAGGTGATTCTAAAGACGAAGTTAAAAGCGCAATTTTTAAGCGGTATCGTCGTTTCCTCGAAGACGACGCGATCGACGCGTTTTCGCGCAGTCGAAAACCCGAGCCGGCGACGAGAAAACGTGTGTGTCTCAGTCAAACTTTCGGGCACTCTTACCTGTGTCGCGTGCGTGTACTACCCACTAGTTTGCCGATGAAGCAGTGAGGCTCGGCGGAGAATCGCGAGGGTGTCGCCCGGAGGGTCACTCTGGTCGATACGTCGGCGCCTGCGCAACCCCTTATCATTCACCGACCCCCTGCGCTCTTCCGGCGCTTGTAGGGCTCGCTCGCGCACCCCATCGTGACGCGTCCGTCTTCGCGCGAGAAGAAGATAGAGGGAGAGGGGAAAGTTGAAACAAAAAATAAGGAAGCGGCTCTCACCTGTCTGTTGGTATTTGTGTAAGATTGTTCGGTGCATGTCAAACACGGTTTGCCTACTTGCCGACAGGAGATGAAACTTAGCTTACTTTCGCACCCTTCGCACCCGACAAGTGCAATGTCCTCTTTATTTAAGAGCACCGGCATCTCGTGAAAGAGGAGAGGGTTGACTTCGTGGCGAGGATTATCTTCCGAAAGCGCGCGTGGAAAAATCGATCAGCTACCAATGACTTTTCGAAGGAAGATCACATTCATAAAATACGTGAGTGAGCATAGTCGACGTTATTAGAAACCAAGTTCGACATCTTTTATGATATTCCATTCACACGCCGTTACATGAAGTTGAGAAATTTAGCAATAGTAAATTCCTCACGGTATTGACGTATTTGCCCAAGTTGAAAAGTTAGTCTTGGAAAAATCAGTATAAGGGAAAAGCTAAACTTGTCTTATTAAAAAGAAAAGTTTTTTTAAAAATATATCTTATTTCAGACGTGAGGAAAAAGTTTGGGAGAAATGTGATTTGCGAGTATTCTTTAGAATTATGTATGTCAGATAGCACACATTGTTTTACAGTTCATTATTTATCAGATTACTTCAGCCGACATTATATTAAATATAAGATTATATTCGTATATTTTATACGAAAAGATCCATCAATAATACAAGGAATTATATTTGGCAGTAAAGAATGGATGTCAAGGCGAATGGATATCAAGAATATAAAATTTTTATAAATATTTTATAAGATTTCTACACAGGTAAGAAAGAGAATTCTACAGCATGCTCGCATTCTTTGCATTCAAAGAATCGTAGCTAATGCGCCAGTTTGTTTTAAGGAAACTTCAATCAATACGCAACGCATTTCTTCTCGTGTTTCTCTTGACAAATTCACAGACGTAGGTGAAAGAACAGAAAAAGTGTTGACAGATTCCTTGTCTCGCGTTGTATTTAATTCACTCTCAAACAAAGAATATTGTACATATAAAATATTGTAATATTAAAATAATCGCCTTTCCTTCTTTACTTTATACCAGCACTGATATTATCTACTCGACGGCCAAATACTCGTATGCGATAACATATTAAAAAGATATTAAATTAATTGAAATTTTGATTAAAATGTTAAAAAACAAATATACATAAAATTATTACATTTACGTGTGGCCCACCATATTTTATAAATATAAAAAGGATTTATCTATTTCATTATTTTTTGAATAATAAAACGATCATATGAAACAATATTATAAAACATAACAAATTTATAAACTATTTCTGAAGTCTTGTTTAAAGGCTAAAACAAGATATCTTTATTATTAATGCAAAAGACAATCGATATAATAACTCAAAATTGGAACGATCAATGTTACAATGTCTGTTGATGCTAAATAGAGAAAAGGATTAATATCTTACATGTACATCTTTTTCTAAAAATTTGAAGTGAGAGAGAAACATTGATTATTCTTATTTCCAGTCATGTATATGATTGATCGCACCGGTGTCAGGTTTCAGATGCAACATTTCTCATCACTCTCATCAAGATGTACTGTACATTCGCGAGTGATTACACGCTGCTTCTATTGTCTACTTTGAAGTCTTTGTTCGCTTTATGATATCTTAAGTATTGTCTTGACAATACCTCCTGAAGAGCATCCGTAAAAGTGATACGCATGAAACCGCAAAGTATCTAGATCGAACAGAGTCGTAGTTTATCCCAGATGCCGGCGGACATTTATTTTATAAGAAAAACCGAAGCTTTTAAGCCGAGCTTTAAAACTAATAGACTCAAAGATTCGCACATTTTCTTCAGTCGCAATAGATTAAGCCAATGTTCAGCACATGTGCTCTGCAGCTAATTAAAATCTTTTATCATGATTATTTAAGTAGTTAATTAATTATCATTGTCATTTTTACAATCTCTAGATTTATGGTATCTAAGGCTTACAAAGTCTAATTAATAATACACAATGTCACAAACAAACACGATTAATATCGCCATTTAGCAGTTATAATGCACCAAGTTTAATGCACCAATTTTCATTCAATCACTAAAGTTAAATAACATTGAACATAGTAAGTACTTAGATGGATGACTGTTTGGAAACACTATATATGTTACTGACATTTTCTACTTCAAACTAGTTAGTTGGTACAATTTGCTTTTGCTTCAAGTATGTACTTATTCGTATAAGTACTATGTATAAGTCTATACTTATATATAATTATAATTTTTTATATAATTATTTAAAATTATATTTGCAAAATGATATTCTTATCTATATTATATCATGTGATTAGCAGTTTTCTCATTCGACTATTAAGTCAGGAAATTATTGAATAGTGAAATTAAATTAATATGAAACTATTAATTTAATATTATATTATATTAATTTAATGTTATATTTAATATTATATTGCTAGGAAGATCATGTCTTTATATATTTAAACTCTTATGCATATTTTTAAAAAATTATTTTAAATGTACATTTGATACAGCTGTTATAGACTATAACCAAAGAGGTCGAAATAAATATCTCTTTATTTCTCAATATTTACAACAGAATATTTATACTGCAAGATTAATAAACGAATGCAAGATTGCATGAATTTTTTGAGTAATTTAATGTTTGAATAATAACTATTAGCACTATATCTTTTTTTCCATGTGGTTCCATATTTTATATATCATATATCAGTGTTGTTGGCTGAGAATACTCTAACAGCAGCCTAAAATGCTGCAAAACCAGTACCCTGCTGGCACATCAGAAACCGCGGTTGCCAATCCCTCTTGTTTGATCTGTACCGTCCTCTTGTGATGGCACCGGCAACTAACCAGCGAATAAACAGAATCCAGAGACATGAATGCCCGCATTGCGTATACATAGCGAGTCGAATGAAGAGGGAATGGCTACTACGGCCAACTCTCCATCCCCACCAGAAAGCCGAACATCTGAGCGTCCCTGGAAGTGCTCGGCGGGCGCAGTCATTATTGCGCCAGTCTGACAGTCCGCCAGCGATCTTCCTCGTCGCGGTCGTGTCGATTTTCCCGGATCTTTCCCGAGACTTTGTCGCGGTACCAACGTGTCAGCAAGAACGTGCGTGCAACAGGAGAACGGCCTCGTGGTCACCTCGCGAGCGCGCTTACTATCTCGTCACGGTACCCCGGCGTGTGTACGATGAGACTCTTCTCGGAGAACGAGGAAAATGTGACGTGAGAGACTGACCTTCGGCGGGTCCTTCGGCGAGTGAGACACGTTCTGCGACGCAGTCAGTAACGCGCGGGCGCGGGTCATCCTGCAAAGTGACCGTCGCGATGAGGAGGTTTCTGTCGACGGCAGCGGTATGCTGCTGGCTCTTGGTGGCGCTCGGTGTCAGCCAGGTAAGTACGCGGAACTGTCCTCTTTGAGATTCCCACCTTCGATTCCGCCGTTTCAAACGCGCCAGCGAGCGCGCCGGAAGCAGCGCGTGTTTGCACGCGGATGTGTGTCGTCAAATCACTTCGCGGGAAGTCTGGCAGGAACTGAGATCAGAAAGTAAACTTGTCATAAATATTGAGATTCTGTCGGATAAAATTTTTTTTTAACTACAGAGATTACTTTATATTTTATATCGAAAAAAATTATTTTCAAATCATGCAATATTTAAGATAAATAATGAAATCACATTAAATTGCATTTTTTTATATTACATATATAGTAATAATTCAACATCTAATTTCGTTTTCCGTCTTGGTTTCTCAATTATTATTATCTCAACCGTGAGAAAAGATTTTATAGTTTAGCAGGTGTATTATAATGTAACCACAAAGTTTGATCTGTCGAAGTAATTACTGACATTTAAACATCCGGTTTTCTGAAGTTGGAATATTTTAAATATGAAATGTTTAAAGACCGTTTCAGACTTAAGGTACTTTTCTTTCTTTGCTTTATTTCCTTAGTTTCTTTAACAACACAATTCGATTTTTTTGTTTTAAAATTTTATTTGATTCTGTAAAATATGGCTATAATATATATTTTTTTTATATTTTATATTTAAATTAAAGTTTTGTTAAAATAAATATTTGAAGTTAACGAAAAACCAAAAAGTCATATGTTGATTTGATGGTTTATGATTTGAGAAAAAACCATGTCTTTTAATTAAAAATATGTCTTTTACTATATCTTTTAATATTTTTTTTTATGAAAAATTGTATATTATGTAAATATTCCTAATGAAAAAAGATGAAATAAATCTAGAATATGTATTATATAAAATAGTCCAAGAAAAATTCATTACTTTATCTTTGTAAGGCTACTACTACATCATTCATCTCGTAGTCTAATAAAGGCAATATTAATATAGGATCCAACGAGCGATGAATAAATATCACAAACATAAGTAACAAATGAAAGTTTAATAAATCAATGGGAAGCAATACCCTCGATGCATATGCATTAATTCGAGATAAAGACTGTTTGATTGCGATATATAAAGACGGCCGATACCATCAGCTGATTAAATGCCTAAAGAGAAATTTAAAAAACGACCGTTTAATGATTTGATAAGTTCGTATCATCTTGTTATTTATCTTCCTTTTGTTTGCTCGATTTGCTGATGTGTATAATGTTAAATGCTACGATAGAACGAAGGAGAAAATCATAAATGCATAAATCATTAAATAAAAAATAGCATTCTGCAACGTTATGCCATGCCGACTCAAATTACATGCAACCGCGACTTATCAGCAATGAATATGCAAAATCAATTCGTATTTTTTACGCAGATGCATATATTATTCATAACACTTTGAAGACACATTACTGTGAAGAGGTAAAAATTATATTAGCGCGCTTATATTAAACACAATATTTAAGTACTCCTTTTCATTTAAAATTATTCTTCCGGAATATATACGTAATACACGCTATATTAATACACGCTATATTTATTATTTATTTTTGCCGTAATGCTAGAGAGTAAATGAATAATTAAGATAAATATCCAAATATATTAAAATAGAGAATATTTTGTTCCTTTGTTGATTGTACTTCGTAGAAGGGAGAGAAGAAATATTCGCAACTACTTGCAGACCTCATGTTTTTCGGTGATTCTCATTATATGCAATTCTATTATTAGCAATATCAAGCTTTGTGTTTAAGGGGTTATAGGCGATCATAAATTGTAAAAAATCGATTTTTTCGAAAAATTTTTATCTAAAAGTACAGCTGGAGCTTAGGACTTATTTTATGGGCCTGAAATAGATGACTCTATGTAAGTTGAACAAAAATATTTATTTTAATTTTATTTGCATTTGAAATTTTAAACGCGTTTTTCTCAGAACTGCATTTTTTAAGTCGGTGAGCACGATATCTTAAAAACTATTGCACCGATCTTAATGAAATTTTGCATACTTATTTTAGATATAAAAAGCTAGTGCTTGAACGAAGGATTTTATTTTTCAATGACTACATCTTATTTTACAAGTAAAAAATGGTCGATTTTTTTTTAGCGAAAATCATAACTTTGACTTCAAATTACCGCCATTTTGTAAAAATTTCATTTTTTTTTAAATCCTTCATCCAAGCACTAGCTTTTTATATCTAAAATAAGTATGCACAATTTCGTTAAGATTGGTGCAATAGTTTTTGAGATATCGTGCTCATCGACTTAAAAAATGCAGTTCTGAGAAAAACGCGTTTAAAGTTTCAAATGCAAATACATTTTTTTTTTTCAACTTACATAGAGTCATCTATTTCAGGCCCATAAAGTGAGTCCTCAGCTCCAGCTGTACTTTTAGATAAAAATTTTTCGAAATAATCGATTTTTCACAATTTATGACTGCCTATAACTTCTTAATGTATATATTTACGACAATAGTACTTTCAAATTCAATATATACAGCATTAGAAAGATCATACGTAACTAATTGCTTCTTGCAATCTTTACACAAATATTATGCGACTTGACCATTATGGAAGGTTAATGGTTATACTCTACAGAGTTATTCGTTTTAGTATCTATTCATATTTCCTATTATCTATTATATTTTTTTACTTTCTTTTTTTTTTCGTAGACATTTTCTAGCGAAACATTTTATTTGTCATCAACTCACAAAACGAAAAAAATAATTCACATTACTTTTTTTTCAACTTTTATAAACCAGCAGAATTAAATGCTTCTTGAGATCAAACGATAGTAACACAAACGGATGCAAACAAGTTTCTCGATTTCATCGTCATGCAACAAAAATATCGTGCGACAAGAAAATTAACGATAACGTGAAAGTATTATCGTTCGAAAGCAAAGAAGTCCTTCAGTCGTGAGTTTAATATCGTGCGAAAATTTGTTCAACACACGCGAATCTTTAAAAGTATATATTTTTATTTTAGGATAAACGCATTATCTTTTTTTATTTTCTGTTTTATTGGAATAAATTATGGAAATACCTTGGATTAAAGAAAAGTTATGCAATATAAAGAAATAATTTTTTATATACAAGTTTTTTAAACTCATTACACTTGTATAGTTTTAAAATCATATACATATATTTTCTTACTTTTGCAAGTTTAAAATAAATTATTTTTTTTCAATCCTAACAATTTGTTATATTTTATTAAAAGGTTAACGCTCCGCGTGGCACGTAATTCTTTCGTTCACTCCGAAATGTATCGTGGGACGAAAAGATCTCTGCCTATTACGAGGAGGAATGCACTGAATCCACGAGCACGTATGTAAACGTGTGTGTAAGTGTGTGTGCATACGCACAAGGATGCAACACGTGCGAGGAGAGCGACCGTCGAGCGCAGTTCCAGCTTTATACAGTTAATCAAAAAATCTAATTAACGAGAAGCTGCTCCAGCTCCATGGGCGGTATCCGCATTGTTTATCGCGCATTCCACTGATTATCATTTGTTAACACTAACGTTGCGACCTTTAGTAGATTTTAACCCTCTCCGGACTAGCGCGCAATTATACCACAGAGATTTAATCTCGTTCAAACGGAGATGAAAGAAATGCACACTTTAATGCTATGCGTTTACCGCGCGCGTTTATTTTGCCTGCGCAGTTTGTAGCATATTTTGAGCGAAGCAACAAATTTAATATTCCACCGAGAAATCTGCAAATTAAACTCACAAGAAGTTATCTTCTTCGAAGCAAACAAATAATACAGACAAATCTGAGACTGTTAATTGGTCGATTTCACTTCTTGCAGATATATATATTTCGTATATCTTCTACGTGTATACGTACAGTTAATACTTTTAGTTGTTTCTTTTTACTCTGTATTATATGAAGAACAAGTTTCAAAATATTTTTCATAATTTTTTAATTTTAATTAGAAATTTAAATTAACAATTCAAAAAACGCGATAATTTAATTAATTTTATTTTCTTTCTCTGAATATGTACGAATAGTATATTATAAATTAATAGTTGAATTTCTAATCATTAGCAACGTGTGTAATATCCATTATATAGTTTACATTGACAAATAAGAAAAAATCGTGTGTAAGTTCGATGAAAATTTTAATTGCAAAGAATGGATCTCGAGAAATACACTCACGATTTAATTGCGAATACGTGTATACGAGTTTCTGAGCGAATTTTTCGCTCTTTCCGATGTGTCCCTCTAATAGCATCAGGTTCCGATGGTAGGCGGTCTTATTGAGTACACGGCCTTACTACGTATAGCTACTTATGTTGCCGTATTAATATTTATGAGGTACCCTATGGCACTATAGTGCGAGATAATGCGTTCTATATAAAGCGACGCGAGAAAGTGATAAATTCGGATCATTACATAACTGGCCACACACACTTTTGCGTCGACTTATATAAGTCGGATCGCTACGCGTCGTGTCGTGGAGAAAACGAGAGAAATATTCTTCCTCGGCGAGCGAGCGTTCAATGGTGCATTATACTAACTCATTATCTATGCGCGCGTAATCGCTGTCGATTGTAAATCAAGCTGTGGGTAAGAGGAATTTGTGACAAGCTCTAGGTAATTCTTAATTGCATGTAACTAATTGAATAAAAGGATATTATTTTGCATTCAGGGACAATGAAAATCATATAAATCCCAATTCGTTTATTATATGTCTTTCTGTCTTATAATACTTTTAAGATTAATAATGTAAAAATTAATAATACAAAATAATAATTTATTTTATATATATATATATATATATATATACTTATATAATATCTTTAACGATTAATAATATATTTATAAATAATCTTTAAAAGTATTATATAAGATATAGAAAGACATTTTAAGATAGAAGAGTCATACTTTCATTTATAGTATGAGCAAATAAGAACATATTACACACTGATTATCTTTGACAGCTGCATTGCCATTGTTAGCTTTGTGTTGGTAATGGAGCATCTGATCTTTGACATTGTAGAATCGCTACATTGCATTACGATAGCGACTTTAGCTTCTTTCGCGTGAGCGAGATACGACCTAGCGGTTGACGTGCAACGTCGGATGATGTAGTCATAAACGTAACGCTCCTCAATGACAACGTATCGGAACGCGAAAGGTAAAATCAACCTAGATTATTTAATTGATGCTCGTCCTTGTGCATACCTGCGGTTTCGCCATATGATATCTTACAGTGTCCCCGATCGATCGCGCGTAGAGAATTTTTTCCTGCACCTTCTTACGTACAGCACGCGAGCGCGAAAGAGTTTTAAATTAAATTAAATATCCACGCGCAATCTATCTTTAATATTTTACGAGATGATACTAAATCATCGGATGGGACGTGATTATTTTAAGAGAATCCTTCTCCTTATCTTTTTTTTTCCACTCATCTTTTCTCGTCGTTTATTTGTAAATTACTGCTACTCCAGTAGCGAATAAATCGCTATAAATGACGATACTTGTTACTTTCTTCACGAGATTATTCCTCTCGTGGATAATTTTTCTCTGTATATATATAAATGTATATAAAACTTGTACAGAGAAAAATTATCCAAGAGGGATAATCTCGCGAGGAAAGTAACATGCATCGCCATTTATAGCTGCCATTTGAAATACACGAGAACATATGGACTAATAATTTCTCACTTTTCTTTTTTCATTAGCCATTACAAGTTACACAAAATTTCTCTACCATAGAAAAGTTAATACAATTCTAATCAACGTATATATTATTACGAGCAGTCTTAGAAATTGTTCTACAAATACCGATTGACATGTGTTCGAACTTGCATGTGCATTGTGCAGCACAGTACTAAAACTACGTTGAAACAACATTAACGTATCTCGTCCCGCTTTATTTTATCGCGACGTGGAATTTATCATCGGTAGTCCACTCATTAAATCCACGATGGCGATGTGTAAATATGTCCGAGGATGGAAAAGGTACCTTAAGTTACAATCTATTCAACGCGGAACATAATGTCGTAAATCGACGCGAGCCGTAGCTGCAAAACGTAAAGTAAAGTATCTTTATCACAGGCCCAGTCTGTTAAATGTACGGTAAAATACCGTAAAGCTATGATCACAAATAGCGGCTTTCCGCATATTACTCTCGTTTCCATTCGAATCATTTCCCGTATATTAGCGCAGATTATAGTTCATTCTTATGTTTACTTAATGAAAATCTTTACAGCGTAACGAACACGTTTCTTTGACGTGTGAAGTATTAAGTGACGGGGAATTATATATTTATTTTTATTCGCAGCTTGATAAATTATTAATCTGTTTACAAATTTATTCTTACATATAGCCATTAAAATGATTAACAAGCAATCTAATAAATAACTTACAAATACAAAAAACTTTTTTGCATACTTTTCTTTATATGAATTTTATACTTAAACGTGAAATAATATATATAATATAAAAAAAATAAAACCTACGACAGAAGAATTATTACGTAAAATTATTTCGGTAGAAGCACATTTGTAATATATGTTTTGCAATCTCGAAAATTTTCAATACGAGTATATATACGCTTATACGGGCTGAAAACACAGCATCACAGGGTTTGGTCAACTTGAAAAACGATCGGAGAAACACTACGCGTGCCTGTCTTTCGATCGTGCCCATTTTCGGAGAACGAGCAGATAGTCCTGCCTACGCCTTTGCGGGTCCAACCTACGTTCGGCTCACGATAATATGTCTTTTCTTTAAGATTGCGAAAGTGCGAGCGGCTGTGTAATATCTCGGCATGGTCGTGCTCACGCGTCGCGTCACCAGGTATATCGGGAATCGATAGTAAGAGCGCCGTGCCACGAGACAGAAGCGTAAAATATTGTCTTCTCTGATTTTAGTCCCACGTCGATTCCCCCGGAATGAGGGAAGTAAACTTCTCGATTTATTGCTGTAAACACCGATGCAGTACCGATGAAAGCACGCTTATATTAGAGTCGCGTAAAACTTGCGAGTTTAATAATCGAGAAAAGTTTATGAAATTTCTACACAGCATTCATTTTATATTTATTGACATTCGGTTTTAAAACAAGTTTATAATTGCGTAAAATATTGAAAACTTTTTGACATGCAATATGTAAGGGTGTTTTAATATGTTATTTATTCAGGATTTAATAAAGTTTAATTAAATTTGACATATTTTTGGGAAAAAATTGGTTAAAATTCACAAAAAAACATGTGGTTAAAATTTGTGGCAAGCGCGTGTTTTGCGGGAAACCAAGCGATGCATGATGTATAAGTTATGAGATCAGAAAACGGCTGCCTATTCTTGCGGTTCATCAAGCACATTGTATTACGTGATTTATGTACAAAACATCCAACAGTGACGTGAGTGTCTATCTAGAAACGTGAATTGTCTCAACGCATTATGCATTCTCTGTATATGCTAATATCGATTATAATCGGCTGACTAATCGTTTAATTATATTCCAAGATCGAGACCGCACACAACATTCCAGACTTGATAGTCATCTCGATTCCGCTACTTTGATGCAATGCATGCTTTCGGAGAAATTTTTTTTACGATACTTATTTGCTATGTGTTTAATACTTTTTTAATGCATTCTGCGTGAAAGTGAAAATTTTTCTCTAATGACAGCAAAGTGAAAGGATAATTTAATTTCGCGTGGATCATGAGATTAAAAGCGGATTAATCTGTACAAAGATATATGTTTGCAAGATCTAAGATAACATTTAAATATAAGAAATTGTTAACTCTGAAAGTTGTGCAGCAAATAACAACCGGAGCAGAAATAAATTAAATATAAATCAAAGCATTTATTTCCAGAGATTTTCAAAAGTTGTTGCAAAATATTTTCTCACACGTACTGTGCGTGCTTTTCTATCGCTCAATATATCATGTGCGCGGTTTAAAATAATGTTCGATAAAAGTTTATATAAACATTCTGGTGAAACAGAGTGGAATAAAATAACGCTAAAAATTCTCCCCGTAAAAGGAAGATTGATGCGGCTGCTGCTTCTCTCGCGAGATTTCTTCTCTCGCAAGATTTCAGAGTCAACGAGGCGAGGGGCTTCTGGCGAGAGGAAAAAAAAAACGAGGAATGCGACCGTAAAAATGTTGGTCTCGCTCGGCGGACCAACGCGAGTAGCGTTATTCGATTTGCGTTGGAAAAATCCAGAACGTTACTGGGAATCACGCATCGCTTCAGCGATGTTACGAGCTCTGATGTATCAGAGTAAACGGAAACGGCGCTAATGATGACACGCGTACACTACGTGCATAGTAGTATATACGTTCATCATAATGTGCGCGCACAATTGCGTCGCGATTTCACCGCGCTTTCATTACTCTTTTTCACTTATTATCAAGATATTACTTAAACACGTCAACGAAAGCGAGAACGTGTATCAGCGAGATGCAGCGCGCTGCCCGCATCATGTAGAGAGAGGAAAAAAAAAGTATGTCGTTCGCTCTTCTCTTTTTTTTTTTCTCTCACCTGTTCAATATGTAGACCGTGATAAGTGTCCGTACACACGATTGAACGCGCGTAATTAACGCAACTTTATTCAATGCGCTGGATTCGTAGAAACGTGAATATCTAGATTAATTGCAAACGCGACATGAAAACTCGAGGATAGAACATGAAAATTGAGTGAATAGTAAAAGAATCAAAAAGCTGATTGTTCTTAGCAGAATATTTATCAAGTAACTTAATTTATTTAGAATTAATTTATCCGAGAAAAAATAAACTTGTGTAATTGTATATACACATATATAATCGTGCCAAATTCCCAATATAATTATATATAGTCAGATTATGATCTTGTATCGATTTTGTCGCGTTATATGCCATAGTTTCAATATAAAAATGGAGGGAAAAATTTAATATTGCAATGAAACGTTCACGATTTATATATATATATATATATATATATATATATATATATATATATATATATATATATATATAGAGAGAGAGAGAGAGAGAGAGAGAGAGAGAGAGACAGCACATTTATTATAGGTTTGAAACATTAAATTAAGTGTTCAATGGCGATTATCACTAATATGCACTTTGTAACTTTGTATCAATAAATTCTACTTTATTCCGGTATTCATGTAGGCGAACGGGACTGTGGCGTTAAAAATTGTGTGAATAAAAGATCGATCGCGATTAACTCTCCCACGGGGGAAGTGTGTAATTTCGAGAAGAATAGCATTGAATACAGTGATTATGAATGCATGTAGGGCGCGTGAGGTCCATCACACGTGCCGCGCAATTTACGCATTTACGCATGACGGTATCGTCCCAGCAAAAACGGGTCTACTACTGCGTGAACACGCAATTTAAAGTATATACCTGCATGCATCTCTTCGTTCTTCCATGCAGGATAAAGAACTGTTTAGAAAAAGGAACCAACGCAACGTAAATCGTGCGCGTTATCATAATCTCGGTATGCTTATTTCTTTCAGTAGCAAAAAATCTGACATTTTTAAGAAATATTATTTCTACCTTTGTGTATGTGTAACAATAAAAACTTGAAACTTTTTTTTTTACAGAATGTTTGAATAAACCAAATTTTTTAAATCAAATTTTATTGTATATAGTGGATATACACGGGAAGATTCGGTCATTATTATTATATTTTTTGAAAATATAAAATGATTTTTCTTTTTTATAAGTTTACATGCAATACTTTATAACAATTGAAATTTTTAGAATTTTCTTGCAAACGTATGTAATGTATAACATTATTTGTTATAATATCTAACATATTTTATTAAAGATTATTACGTCGCAGGATCTTAATACCGGTTTATTAAATTCTACTTTGCATAATAATATTAAAGTGACATTCTCATAATGTTTATGATGCAGTATTGATAGTAAAAGAGCCGCGATACTATAATCGAAGCGCAGGATTAGCAGAGGGGATCCGAAGGAGGCCTCTGTTCTTGGTCCGCTAACAATTCATAGCTCGCTACGGGAGGGTTAAACACTTGACATCGCATGATCTATACAGGGCTTATACCCGCGATATATATGCCCATGGCAGTCGGCAAATCAGGTATGTCAGTCGAGATCGTGATTTATGTCCGCGGTTCGGCCGCGGGCGAGACGTCGAGACGAAATCGTCGAAGCGTTATTCACGCTCCGGCTCCGCGCGCTCTCGCGAGCACGCTCGAGATAGCGTCTCGTCGTAAACCTGTGCCCGTGCCCGTGCCCGTGCCCGTGCCCGTGCCCGTGCCCGTGCGAGCGTGCGCGAAAGTTAAGGCCGAGTGGCGAGACCGCAAAAGGAAGGGCGTCAACCCTTAACGGCGCACCGTCTCACTCTTTAATGGCGAGAAAAATATCCCGCAGACAAATATCAGCGTTATATATTGCATGCTTCGTGCAATCACGCCGTCAGGAACCGATCAACCGGCGAATACTAAACAAACAGTTGTTTGTTGATTGTAGAAAAATATTTTCACTTGTTAAAAAAAATATATAATTAATAAGCAGATTAATTAGGAAATATTATAAAGTCAAAAAATTAAATTATACAAAGATGTATAAAATAATAAGTAAAAAAATAAGAATTTGAGAAAATTATGAGAAATTTATCTCGCTCAAAAGAGGAATTGATGCCGGATTATTTGAAAAATACAATTATTTTCAAATATCTAGGAAAGAGTACTGTCTCGTGACGACGTTGCACGCCTTCACATTATCCGCATAGCAAGTTTACGTACCTTCGCAGTAACGGTGAGGCCGTAAGAATTATATTGAAACGTTCTTCATGCTTCGTACGTGCGCGTGCAGACACACGAATGATACGTAAACGCACACGTGGTTGCATATAGCGTGCCTTATTCGCGCGCACGAAATGGCATTGTCGTAAAATCGCGGGCGTATATGAATCCTATCTAGAAGCCGAGGCGTTGTAGCGAGACCACAAAGGAAGAGGGACTCGTGCATCAGGAGGACCGGACGGGTTAGAGAGGCCTACCTGGAAGAACCATTGTCGCTTCTGGATACGAGAAGAATAAGAGATGCTTTTCGAACAGCGAAAGAGCTGACCTTGTCTCGCGATTTACAACGTTAATATTTATTGAAGCTCTAAGAAGAATATAGACTTTGCGCGTCTACTCGAGAAGGTTTATTCTTATTGCGTCTGCGGAAACAATGTTATAACTTCACTTGATTGAAGAAACCAACAAAGAACCTGTTTACTTTGTTATTTCACTGAAACTATCATGGGCTTTAATTATTGCAAATTGAGAGAGAAAGAAGAGAATCCGATTTTATATAAAAGAATGGTGAAACAGGCACATTGATTGCAGTAAAATCATTTCGATGAGACTGTTCTTCTCTCGGGTTTTTTATTCTTCATACTTTCACTTTTCTCCGTGAGCTGTTCTACGCAGCTGCGGCTGTAACGCGCCATGAATGGAAAGGCTCGTATGCGTACACGGCATCTTTTTTGACGTGTACGCATAAGAACGTCCTGTTAGAGAAACGATTGCACAAGAGCGAAATTCCAAGGTTACTCCTTTATTTGCGTTGACAGTTTGCTGCGATTGTGGCAAATAAGACAATTTCCATTTTTAGAAAAATATTATCAAGATTGAAATCTATGTCGAATCTTGGAGACGAGATAATTTCCCATTATTTTAAAAATTACAATAGGTTGCTATATCTTAGTCATATTTTTTTTAAGAGAGGGAAGGAGATGAGGAAGAAGAGAATAAAGGAATTGAATTTTTAATTTTTCTTAAAAATTGTTTTTTTCTGGAAAATCTTATTTCTATGATTTCTATCTTTTTTTTTTTCTTTTTAATAATGCTATTTGACTAATCAATTACATTTTCTTTCTTATATTGAGATTGATAAAAGAGGATGTTTACATAATTTTAAATAAAGTAAGAAATAAAAGTTTTCTTTTATATACTAAAACTCTTGCCCCCTATCAGATCCGAATCAAATAAATTCAAATAATACAATTTTCCGCTCGGCTTGGTGATGATACAAGAGATTTGCGGAGGAATAACTGTAAAGTTCAATCTATTCTTGCCATTATGCAAACACGGTGCTACCGGAGCATTGCGCTCTTTATCATTCCTTACGGGATTGTTAAAATCGACTGGAGAAGGAAACGATTTGTTCTTAAATTACGTTGTTCCCAAAGGAACCACGCGGTCTCATAGTGTCGGTTATTCGAGCGTATCTAATCTATCACGGGGGTCTCTCGATGCACGGGCGGCTCGCTTTCAACGTTGTTACAATGAAAATTCCAATCGCGAGAATAATAAATACTCTAAGTAGATAAGTATACACATACCGTATGGAGAGAGGACGTTTGCGCGCGCCCGCAAGATCGTAATATCCACCTGCTCGAACGCTGGGCATTATTCTATCCCCTTATCGATTTCTACGCAGGTGGTGAAGGTAATAAGTATTGCCATCTTCGATCCCGTAATCTCAATAATTTAATGCGATTCACTCTCGCCATTCAATGACACGTGCATGCAAATGGCTACAAATATATATGCATTTCGTTTTATTGGTCCATTCATATTATCATCATTTCTGTAATGATAATAAACATGTTGCCCATTAAATAAACTGCTTTCAAGAATTAGAATACAATTCTTGTTTAAAACGTTAATGTTGTATCTTTTGCTTGAATAAAATTTTATATCAGTCTCTCTTTCTCTCTCTTGCTAATAATATAAACCATATAATTATACATTATATTCTCTTTCTTCTCTATAAAGTGTATTTCGCGTGTATGCAGGCGCTAGTGACCCCTGGTCCGATGTATAATTTACGTCACATACGAAAAGCAAATATCGCGTGGAAGAGTGAGATTTATGCGCGCCTGCAAAATCTCAGCGCGCGCAAGCGCTCCTAAGAAATTATTTTCTTTCTTGGTCGTTACGTTTCGGTTAATACGTTCCCTGTTAGATTATCAAGTCGGGCAAATATACGGTCGTAAATGACGCGCGCCGGGAATGCAAGGACAAAGAAGCCGAGGCGGCATCGCCAAGTAAGATTTCCTACTCTCCGGATGCGCGCGCGTTTGGTGGCGCGCATCCTTCGAGCGTGCGAAAGATTGTCGATAAACGAAGATAACGCTCGGAATGATATCGTTCGGCCATCCTGCGATAAACTTGCGGTGGTTTAATCTTTCCCCGGTCGGGTTATTAATTGAACGGCTTTTATATAAAAGGGCTCAGACGCGCGTTCTCTCCCTCTTTCTCTCTCTCTCTCTCTCCTTATCTTATATGATAACTGAAACTTCTAAGGTTCTTCCTAGGAAGAAAATTATATTGCGGGATCTTCTACTAGAAGGAAATTATTTATAGAGTTTTAATAAGAAAATTGATCTGTTTAATTAATGATTAAAATAATAATAAGCTATATTGATAAAATTTAATGTAAATAGACATATTATAAATTTATTAGAATTTAAAGAAACTTATATAACTTATATACGAGAGATGAAAAAAATTTGTATAATACGCTATAAAAAGACGGGAAAAAACTGTGACTATAAATATTTCCAAGATACGAAAATTCTCAAAGTGCCTGCAACTCAAAACAGTTAGAACTGGAACTCTTTTCATGTAGAAGTTCTGTTCATTTCTCTGGCGATTCCCTTGCCGCAGCTATCTCCTTGTGACGTAAAATGGAAAATTATTTTCTCCGACGCGGCGAACGCGAGCTTTTCAGTGTTCTCTATCGTCCACTTTTCCTCCGGTGGATGATTTCAAAGATGAATTTAATGTGACCTGGTAAATCTCCCGCTTTCACTTGCACGCTTTCGAGTTTCGAAAGATTGCCCTCGGAAAAGAGTGAGAGGAGATAAAGCGCAGGCCCATCAGATATCGCAGAAATTTAATAATTAATTACGCACATTGTGTAACGTGTAATCTGATAATCGACTTCATCGGTTTATTAATTACTCTCATGGATTATATTTTGTACAATTAATTTCTATTACTATACATATCGAGTAATTACATTCTTTTTAATTAGTCTGTTCAAAAGCGTAATATTCTTCGTATTAATTTACAGTGCTCTCACAATTCGAAAGTAACTTTGACAACAATTAACAATGTACTTCCTACGTGTAATCAATTCTCGTAAAATATATAATTTATTATTTACATTTTGTAAAATGAAATTTATAAATTGTATGTCATGTAATTGATTATATGCACATTTTGTGTAAAATATATATTATAATTTACACAAAAATTATATGAAAATTACATATACATAAAATTTTATATACAATACTTGTAACTCGAAAACTCTTAATGTCGAAGCATCGACATTAAGAACAAGCGATAGTCTTTTCTGCCCCAGAAACGCAACGGTTTTATTCGGAGCCGAGAGAAAGCGGACGACGGTCAAGACATATCTCGTCCCATATATTTGGACGTGTAAACGTAACACGAACGTAATTATCTCATTATTATTGCGTAGACAGGTATTTTTCGAAGGACGCGACCAAGCGTAAACCTCGAAACGCGAAACTGACGATACGATATGATGCGATGCGCGATGGCGAGATGGTACGATGATCGTAAATTGCATATACTGTGAACGATGCACTTCTGGCAAAAATGCCGCAGGGTTCGGTTACAGCGGCCGCGCGTTAAAAAAAGGACGAGACGAGCGGTTAGACGAAGGAACCCGAACGAGCCCAGGGTCAATAACATACGTTTTGAGACTTTGGCTTCCTTTTTCTTCGCGAGATAATTCGAGGGCGGGCACGCAGCCTCCGGGCGAAGAATGCTCTTTCGTGCCGACGACGCGTTGCATATATCGTGCCTCGCGCATCCGCGACGAGATACAATGACATTCAGCTGCGTACCGTGACACGAGTAATTGCCCTCTCAATTATTGAAGAACGTACCTGTGTGTAGCAGTAGACGTAAAAGGAGTAACACGTTCGTTACTATAGCGCAATTATTTACGATCAGGCTTCGCAGAGAAAAGGGAGATATGAATTAAAGATATGACATTAAAGTATTGTATATACCTTTTATCTACCTCACATAAACAGACAAATCGCTATATTTTATCTCGTACTAGTGGCAGTTATCTGAAATAATAACTCGTGTAGCTTTCCGCGAATCATAAAATTAAATTTATGTAAATAATGTAAATAGATACACTACTGTATAAGAAAGGAGAGTATAATTACATCTTATATAATTATAAAATAAATGAATTTTTTTTCGCCAAACAGAATTGACAAGATAATTTTACTTTCAGTAAAATTTGAATACTTTCTCACACATGTTTAATTAAATATCAAATATTTGTATAATTATTAGCGTTTAATTTTATTGGAAATATCCATTTTGTGTTTTTAAATTTACTATATCTCCTCTCTATATTTTTAAGTCTAGTAAATCTTTCAATCGCAAGTTTTTTCATGTATGATTGTGCATATACTATATAATCCTTAATAAAGAAGACGACTCGGGACTGTAATTACACCCTGCTGCTTGTCTTCTAAGAAATGAGTATTGAACATCTTTCAGCATTAGAAAAACGAACGAATCACGTAAACAATTACTATACAAATTAATAGCCGTTGCAGAAGACTCTTGCTGAGTCAGGGAATACAATAGTAACGTCGATATTCATACACTATTTCTCGCGTTTTGCGAGAGTGACGTGGCTGCATTGTTCCTCGAGGACGTGACTTCCTCGTGCCTTTGTAACTTCACTTATGCCGCGCCTCTCTCACACGTGCGTTGCGGACTCACACGCGATACCATTCGACGCCGCTTTCATTTGCGATTCTCATTACGTCGCAAATGGTAAAGGAATTGTAGGATAAGCTCGATCGACGATGCTGAACGCGACAGTGATAACCATCTGAATTTTATATCTTGTCCTACATCTTCTCGTCCTTCGTCGAAGTTAATCGTGAGGCGAATTATTAAATCCATTACTTAGGCTGTTCAAAACAGAATCCGGACTAAGAGATGAATGTTCTCTGTATAAAATATCCTCGATACACTGTTTACGTTTAAAAAAATTCATTCCGAGCAAAATAACAAGTGCGTAATTTGTTAATTAGTAATTAAATTTTATGAAAATGTAATAACTAATTTCTACAAAATAATAATTAATTAAAAGTTAAAAAAATTTTAATAAGCTATTTAAAAAAAGGTTATTCTGCTTCACGCGTTGGTAGAAAATTTGTAAAAATACAAAAGCTACATTTTTCGCTTTGTAGCATGATTCATTGTATCTAATTACCCATCCTTTCTGATAGTAATTAACCGTAGCTCATTAAGAGATAGCGTACTTTATTGGAGTATCTTTATTAGCAGCTATACTTATCGTACGTTACATCAAAAGAGCATGCAAAAAAGAGAAAAATTTCTAAATGAACATCTGCAAAAACTATGCTTATTGTAATATTAATATTGTATGTGTGTGTGTGTGTGTGTGTGTGTGTGTGTGTGTGTGTATGTATGTATGTGTTGACATTGAGGAATTAATACTATTATTATTCTGTATGAAATTAAATGTTTGTTTTATAAAACTATTAGCTCTTATAATAATTTTATATTAACTTTTTACCAAAGTGATTTTCTATCGTCTATATTCGATGCAATAATCATTTGTTTCACCCTTCGCATTTGTTATCAAATAAAATTAAACATTCTTCTTAAAAAAAAAAAAAAAAGAAAATAATCATTTTCTTTTGATGATTCCCGAAAAGTTGACGCAAAAAATGACGCAAAGTATTTTATTTACATTTTAAATAAATTTCATAAATAAATATGTTTGTAAAGCAGAGAGAAGGCACAGGCTAACGTTGCTTGCTCGTTATATCTTATTCGGCCCTTATATCTCTCGCCGCGTATCCCAGCCCTTATTTATCGAAAGACACGTCGCCGACAACCGAAAGTCCCCGATCGACAATCCGACAGTGAGAGGAACGATCCTGTTTCTGCGGCTCGCCGGGGCCTGGACTGGGTGTGTGCGCTCGGGGAATGCGTTGAAACATCGCGGCCACGAGTGCGGCCGGGATTAAATCTTGATGCATTGCCGTTATCCACGCGTGAATTTTTACGCTCGTGCATTAAAGCCTGGGTGAAAAAATTATCAATTTATTGCGCGCGCGGCGTCGATATGCGATAGCGCTCGGGCGCAACCCTCCCGGCGAATTATTAATTGCCGGCCCGATCGCAATTGTTGTACCAAACGAGTTCCCGCGTCCGCTTAGTTGTTTGCGTTGTATAACCACACTTATCGCGATCTGGCCGTCGTGTTGTCGTTAGGTGGTGTATTTTTTTAAAAACGCGGTTACGCGGTTTCCCGACCGCTTTTGCAATTATTCACGAGTAAAATCTACATATTTTTGTGTAGATATTGTCAGCTTTAGACGTATAATCAGCTGTTTTTTTCGCAATTTTTTCAAATTCTACAAATTCCCTCGCTCTGTATCGTTCGTTTTCTGAAAAGTAGTCTCAAGATTAATACAATTGAAAAATGTCATGAGATTATTTGCATTCCTCGCGATATTGCCACATGCTGTCGACTTATGTCAGACTAGTTCTGCGCAGGATTGGTATGTACGTACTAATCCAACCGAGACTCGCTGATAAGCAACTCTAATCTATCTCCTATTGTTTGCATTGCGATTACGTGATGTCAGCCTGTATTTTTAAGCTTGTCCATTCATGCCCCGCATTTTTCTGAAAGATCGTTACGTGGATGGTAGTTGAACGACGGAAGTTGCGGTACCGCATATCCAAGTCGGGCTGTTTAGCCGTTGGACAATAATTGGTGCGCGCATGATATTTATAATGGAATATCCTTCAGATGCGGAGGATAAGAGTCCAGTTTAACAGGCGGAACTGATGTTTCCGCGTCGAACGAAGCGCGCCGTTACATCGGCTTCAGCTTTATGTAACGCGCATAATGGATATTATTGTACCGAATTATTTATTCGCCATTGAGTGTATGTTTGGTGCGTGATATGGATACTGCAGGAAGTTTGTGAGAACACGTATTCCTACGTTTTGCCAATTGTTAAATGTCATATAATAGGTCGCGAATTCCAATTGCATTGCATGTTGCTTTGTTCATTCAATGTTGCATTTTGCTATTGTTGCTCTCGAAACGCGTTAACGTATTAATATCAATGTGAATATTGATTTTAGTTTTATTTCACATACCTTTTGCTGCATCCTACGATCATTTTCGAGTGAAGTAACGAGGATATCTGCGAGAGAATCTTTAGATTATGAAATATCAATGTGTGTACATTTCATATACATTACATATAAATCCTATTTAATATTTTGATTTTAAAATTAATAACAGTTATTATTTATTCATGACACTTTTCAAACTGATAAATATAACTTAGAAATAAAGTATAGTAACAGTTTGTGATAGAAAGATAAATACTTTGCGCAATCATCTGATTAGCATTGAGCTCGATTCTTTACGACTGTATTACAGTCTTTTAAATTCGCTGATATAAGCTTAGTACGAGCTGAAAGATATTTCTTTACGTAAACGCGCGCTACGCACTTCGAGACATGGCAAACAGTCGTACAATTTCCTGCCAGACGAACGAGCATCGTTGGAGCAACAACGCGAGTGCTATTAAATTATACGCGCATAATGTCATACGTTGCCGGACCGCCACGGGATACGACTCTCGCAAGGCCTTGCCCAACGGCGACCACGATCCTCTCTCGTCCGCTATCGTATACCTGTCATCGCACACGTAGACAAAGCATCCACCGCTAATCGAGGACCGCTAAGCCGCCTTTCTTCTTCGGCGAACAGTTCGCCCGCGAAACGAGAGAGAGAGAGAGAGAGAGAGAGAGAGAGAGAGAGAGAGAGAGAGAGAGAGACTAACGACTGCTGCGAGATCCTCTTCCTCGAATAACGTCGGAGTATTTAGGACTCGTTTGCGTCCTTGCCGAACGCCTACGTGCGGATCTTTGTCTCGCAGGCTTCGGGCGAGATTGCCAGAGATAGCAAAATTGTACCACTTTTGGCACATTATGCGAGAAGTATGTTGGGAAGGATATTGATTTCGCCAAAGGCTCCTGAATCCTTTATGATGCAAATTTTGAAACCGTCTTTAGACTTGATAGGATTTGAATAGAATTTTATTTATAATTTTAAAGGTCGTATAATACAGGGTGTCCGGTCATAATCGTCTCACCTCTCTAGGGCTGATAGAACTGGTATATATATATATAATATCGCTCGCTGAGCCTTTTTAATTAATAGTTTAATAATTATTGCGCAAATCGCAAAATAGTACAGGACTTTTATGTTCAGTTTGACATGCTCTAGCTGCCCTAGAGAAGTAGGGCGGTAATTACCAGACACCCTGTATAAAGCATAATTTAAAGAATTAAAATACACACACATATACAAAGTATCAGAAATTAAAATATATGAAATTATAAAAAGATATCTGATCCGAAATTTATGCAAATTATAAATTATCTAAAAGAGGTTTTAGATAACTTTTTTTTAAAATTTTTATTAGATTCATGAATTTTTCATAATAATAAAATTTCATTAATTAATAATTAATAATATTGCAATTTTATTAATTAATAATAATTGGATAATAATAAGTCTTTATTCCTAGAGAGGTGCTGTTTTCATATTCAAATTCTATTGAATATTTTTGTAATTATCAGTGTGACATTACAAATTCTAAAAAATGTCCACTGTACGTAACAAATTGATAAATCCTTTTTAACTATAGCTGTAAAAATGACCGTGGAATTAATAGTGTCGTCGCCTACTAATCGCGTATCCACTCAGAGATGTTATATTAACCCGAGATTAATATCAAGATCATGTCATGGATACGCGTCTCATCACGCGTATTCCTGACAGTACAAACGCGCGTTATCCGCGTTACGGTGCGGTCCGGCTGCGTGAAATTGAAAGTTAGCGTGGGCCGATAGCTACTGCCCAGACCGGTCCAAGTTTGCTCGTACATTAAGTCCGTGATCCGGCCTGAGGAAATATCATTGGTCTGCGTTCGTCGAGTGCTCCTTAGCAGGATAGTGACGGGGGTGGAGATCGCTCCGAGTCTCGCACGGTCCGATATCGCGCGAGCGAAACAGGCCTGCCGTCACAAAGAATGTAGACACTCGTCTGGTTTGCGATTCGATATAATGTCACAGATAAAGAAGAACGTAACTTCATGTACTTTTGCAATTTTCGCAAAAAAAAAAAAAAAAAAAAAACCCATAGTACTGGCTCTAAATATCTCTCATTATATACAAGTGGAATTTCTCGCGGATAAAAAAAAAAAGTGACAGGTAAATTCCGATAGGCTTTACTTCCGTAGCGGGCCACTGAAGTTCGTTGGTGCAACATATTCTTACGTTCAACTTTAGATTAACACGTTATAAAAGACCTGGTCTTTTTCTCCATCGGTGTTGTACGACCGTGATCTGGAATGGAACAGAGCAATCGTCAAGCGGAGTTAACTAGTCGATGTTGTTGTGGCGCAACACTGACCCTGATTTAAATATTTATGAAAGCGTCTGGAGTTTTTCGAGACGCGTCGAGACGCGAACGTAAAATATAAATAAGGGACGCGTAAAAAAATTCGAGACCTAAGAGGACTCCTTTTGTTTTAGAACGCGATCGGCGTCGTTTGGAGTGTTCCAGAGTTTAATTACTATTTCCGTTTGATTGCAGGTCGCCGGACAATTATTGGACACGGAGTTCCAACCGACGGTGACGGCAACGTGCAAGGGCGGCTATATGACGATACGCGTCAATCTCAATCAGAGTTTTGTAGGCGCGGTCCACGCTCGGGATCATCGAACCCCGCAGTGCATGGTGTCCGGCAACGGCACCACGCACGCCACCCTGGGCATCAACCTATTCGCATCGCAGGACAGTTCCGAGTACTGCGGAGTCCTCGTGAACAACGTAAGGCTTCTATGATTATGGAAATCACTATACGCCAAGGGCGGTCGAATTATGGGACACGAAGAGCATTGACTGCTCCTTAAAATTCCTGAAAAATCAACCATACGAATCGAGCGAGAAGTAGTAACAAGAAATCATCTCGTTACATGAGTATCTCGCTGCGTGTAAACAGATATTCCGTTGCCCGAGGTGTATTTACGTTTCGTGCAGATACATTTGGATTGAAATTAATATTCGTCTTTTATTTACAAGTGTGTCAAGTTCCAGAAAATTAATTATTTTGAGAAGGTTCAATATATGCTAATTTATCTAGCTGGCCATTCTAAATGCCTTGAGAATAATATAAAAATTGACTTTATATATGGAGATGAGGATTTGCATTTGAATCCTTGGCTTTCCGCCGAGATGTTTGTTCTGCAAATGTAACGACTTTGTGGCCCGAAGACTTTTCTCAGTACGACTTACTTTTCTCATTTTGTCAGTATAATTTTCACACACACAAACATATATATATATATATATATATATATATATATATATATATATATAACAGAGATTTTATATACAAGAAATTCTCGTATATTTTGTACATGAAAATTAAAATTTACAGTATTTTGTAAATAATAATTCAGGTATTGTGACTTGTCAGAAATATTTTATTACTTATGTTGTATCATTTTATATTTAAATATGATAATATTACAGCACACAGAAGAACGTTCCATTCCTATTGCTGTTAGGATACATAAAACTTTGGAGCTAGCGGACGATAAGTTTTATGTCATTACGTGCGGAAAAGCGGGCTTCAAAAATGCCAAGTAAGTTAGAATTCAATTATGAAATAACAATAATAAATAACCAATAAAATAATTTAATACTTAGTAAAAAAATCTGTAATCAAGCATAATCAAGAGATCAATAATTTAAAAAATCTTATTTTCTCTCTTCCTAAGCTTTCTAATTTTTTTAAATTAATTAAAATATTTACAATTATTTTCTGATATGTGTTCTTTCATTATTGCGTGACATATAAAGCAAACGATAATTTTATCGCTTAGCAGACTGTTAAAATGACGGAATCTATGTTGATGCTGCATTTATAAATTTACTTTATTTATGGATTCTCTATAATACTATCGTGAGTAATCGATATGCGGTAGATTCTGCTAAACGTGCAAGAGATAGAAGTAACCAACGGTAGCTTGACACTATCACAAACATCACTATCTAAACGGGAAATACCGTTCGCATAGCTCTTAATCAGTTATTAGCAGTCGCGTGTTTTCTAATCGTTCATTGATATTTGCCATTTAATACCACTCGGTCGTATATCATCGTTTTTGCATAATTATACTTAAAGCTACTTCTAATTTATTAGAGTGTTGATATTTCACTCTGTCGATGCAATTGAATACTTTTTTGTAAAACTCTAGTATTTTTATTAATTTTGCTAATAACAAATAAGACTATTTAAAAATTGCACGTAATATTTAATATAATATCAAGATATGTGTCATTAAGAAACATTTCTTTGACTTTAAAGAATTAATAGACGTGATTTTAGTATCGCGAAATTAGTATTCATCCATCACCTTATTGCGTTTTTTTTAAGTTAAAAAATTACATAAATATATCAAGATGCATTTTTGTATTTACTTATACTCAGAAGGGCCACTCGAGCGACAATAGAATTTAATTACATCCAAGAATTCGATAAATGGGGCGATAATTAGTATGTCCGTGACGCTGTGGTTTACCGCAAGCCGTATTTTTTATTCCGTGCAAGTGTAAAATGCGGTCAATATTCAGTATACAATTGTCGTCGCGTAAGATACTCTGTAAATGATAATTATTTTGTGTCGGAATAACGTTATATATCCTCGAAATAATTTTCTTCAATCAAAACGTTTTGAAAGCTGAAATGTGATTCATTGATTTTTCATCATGCGTAATGTCAGATATAATGACTTTTCGACATACTTATTCATTCACTTTGATCGCAATTTTTGTAAAGCGTCTGCGCGTCATGATTTGAATAATAAAATATATACTATGAAACAAACGCATGTAAAGAAGTCCTCAAATGCTCAAAATAAAACTACGTCTTTTGCATAGAAATGAAACTTCGCTGGTCTCCTTGCGCCTTCTGGACGAAGGTGTCAGAGTACAAGAAGCTATATACGGTCACAACTACACTCTGCGTGCCGAGATTTCACGCCCAGACGGTTTGTATCTTATACTCATTTCATCGTTTTGCTTTTATGTTCAGTGTCGATATGGACAAGTCCGTTAGTAGTGTTTCTTCGTGAGATCTCTACTGTTCAAAGCACTGTATCGTTGAACATTCAATTTACAGGAATGTACGGGATTCGAGTCAAGAATTGCTTTGCATTTAACAAGCTCAATTCTAGTGTGCAGCTTATAGACGAGAAAGGGTAAGCGTATGATATACATTTTTTTAAAATTCATAAAGATACACTAATTATCAAGTTTTATATTTATCGCAAATATTCATGTTATAAATGTAAATATTAGGTATCTTGCATATTTGATATATGATGATAGTGTGTGTGTTAAATATCATAATTTATATTAAACGAATCTACAATGTAGTCGATATTTTCCTTTTTGTTCGAAAGTTCACGTCCAAGTGAACAACTTTTTACGACGAGTATGATAAAATAGTTCTAAGAATGATAAAATGTTCTAAGAATTAAAACCATACTTAGTAGTAATTTTATTAAAATTTCAACTACTAACAAGACCTTTATTACGTAGAACGAGAACTCTTAGGCTCCTCTCTTTAATAAGTTTTCTCTATCGAAGCAGTTTTATATTTTTTATTTACTTTGCAAATTAGTGAGACGCTCAAAAAGTAAACAACTTTAATTAATTTCAACTGTACTTTTACTGACTCATCAATGGAAAAATGTACATTTTTTTTATTAACGTAATGTCGCTTTGACGATTGAAACGATATACTAATTGTGATTTTTTTTATCGCGAAGCTGTCCCGTGAAAGTTCGAATGACGAAATTCATATACGATCGAAGCACCGGAATAGCGGATGCCACATTGTTCTCCATGTTCCGGTTTGCCGACAGTTCAGAGGTGCATTTCCAATGCGACATCGCCGTGTGCAGAGGTAAACTGATCCGTTGAATGATTTTCCATTAGCATTTCATTACGAATGTGGGTTATAAAATGGCATTCAACTTTTACGACTCGTTATGTTGTGACAAACTCCCGTTTATTTTATGAGGAAATGCTTTTTTTTTGTATTCCATATTGTAAAAGTTTCAATCTCCTTAGATTGAAAATTATCAGAAATCAAACGTCATATATTGATTTAATTTCAATATCATATTAACAAAAATATAAAAATTGCATAAAATACTTTAATACTTTAATGAAATATTTAATAAAATTTTTTTGTAAATTATTAATACTTTTGTAAACAGATTTCTGTATAATTATTCAAATTCTATATAATTATCACTCGACAGTAGATATGAACTCGAGCGTAATATTTCTCGCGTGTGACATAATGGAACAAAAATTTATGTGCTTAGGAAGCTGCGGTACCCCTGTATGTGAAGGAGACAAAGAGGAATTGATAAAGGGTGGCTCTTCCACTAACGGACAAAGTGTTAGTGGTGAAGAAGGAGTGCTACTTGCAGGAACAAGCGTTTTTGTTCTCCAACCAGGCGAAAAACGAGGTAGGTAAAATACGCTATAGCCATTCACTATTATTGTCATTTCATATATACGTTTTATCATTTTATATTATCATATCACATTATTATTATCTTATATTCTTGACATAATACATTTTCATCCTTTATCTTATGTAAAGAAAAATATTAATTTTTAATTAAAGAGCAATAATCTCTCGAGTTTTTATTTCTTTTCTTAAATTTATATTCACTAATATCGATTAAAAATTAATATAAAACGTACATCAATAAATCAATATATAAATTTAATATCATTTTTTGCCGATCGAAGTGAACAACTTTTTACGACAGTAAAGTGAAATGCTCTACAATATGTTCTGTTAATGAAAAAGAATCTAACAAGTTATAAATAATATTTAAAAAATACAAAATAATCAATTTTAGACATTCTGATATTAAAAAAAATGTTATTTTTTTTCGGCAGTAAGTTAATATATAAGAAGAGATCGAGAGGAGTTAATAAAGCGATTGATAAAAGCAACCGGATGTAATCCGATGAAGCTGCTTGCAGTCAGCTGTAGTTTTGACATGTCGTCGTGACAAGAAAAGTGTGTAATCATGTCGAGAATGCGTGCAGTCTACTTCTTTCTTAATTCCTTTATTATTCTTTTTATATATATATATATATTCATGTTTATGTCTTTATTCCCTTGCAAAAGATGGTTGCTTGTCTCTTGTCTTCGTCATCTTGACCGGCATTCGGATGTCGTCTCGCAACCTATATCCAGGGGCTGTTATCAAATTATAATGCGTCTTCAGACTCTTATAAGTGATCTTCTTCCGTTTATCACACTTTGTGCTTCGATTTGATTTTTTTTTTCGTCAGAGTTTCATTCCCGCGCTATAATTTGCCATACCGGTCATCAACGATATCTTCGCGAAATTATGTCATTAAATTAATTATACTGCATCGCTGAAATAAACAGATCATTTTCTTATCCCGTTAAATCTGAATAAAGCGATGCATAGTGCGATACATATTTTTCAATATGATAAAATAAGTGGTTATTTTAGAACCATTAAAACGGATCGACAGATAGAATATTGAAAGTGGAATTTATTGAAAAATAATTGCCTTATTAACTTATCTCATTTCTGGCCTCTATTCCATTTGATTCTCTGTACTTACTCTGTAGAACTGTATTCATATTATTTTTTTTTCTCATTAGACACATGATACTATTTGAACAAATGGAATTTTGATACCAACACCGACGGTATTTCCATTGTAGCTTGCGTTACGAATCCACATAAATACATGAACACTTATCGCAATACGAAAATTATATAGTGGTTTCTTCATTGCAGTTGTACAAACATTGTACGATGACGGCAGCGTGCACCCGCTATGGCTCCTGTGGCTGGCAGTGGCGCTCGGCATATTATTCCTTATCATGCTAATTATCAACATATTCCTATGTTCGGCAATGACCTGTAGTTGCACCCGGACCGATATTATCGAGAAGGAGCCGTCAATCATCGAGGATTACGATCCATACCGCAGCTGGCACGGCTCTCAATACGGGTCGAGGTTTGACTTAATTATCTCCTCTATTAGCTACCCTCTCGCGTGACTTGCCGACAAAGTATCTCTCTCTTTCTCTCTCTCTTAATTGCATCAATAATATGTGATTACTCGTACCTATCGTACATAACCGTATGTCATCTACAAGAACGCTTCAACACTCGAGCCCGAGTGGCTCGAATTGATCATTGATAAGCTAATGTATCCTCGTCAGATTAAAAGCGCGATGTAATTGATACATATTTTTTTATCATTGTTCGATATTCAATAATTTTTTTTTTTTTTTTTTTTTTTTTTTTTTTTTTTTTTTTTTGACACCGTGCAATTGAATAATCTTTAGTTTAAATTGCTGATCTGGCAAAATGAAAAGTATCGAACTTTCTAAGTGAAGTTAAACTTAAACGCGCAGCAAAGTCACGATGATGGCAATTAATATTACGGATTGCATATCATGACGCATGCGATTGCATGTCTGAACGAGACCCTTCTTATGTTCAGGTATTCGTTAAACGGAAAGCAGGGATATGCCTCTGGGGGATCTACCATGAATTCTACGAGGTCAATATCGACGAATAGCGATCACTACGCAATAGTACATTCCCGGCCAGGAAGCAGATACTCTGGTCCTGGACAAAAACATCATCATCATCATAGAGGACCACCGTCCAACATTGGTTCACACTATTCCGGGAAGTGACGTTTCCGTTAGCTTCATTTATCAAAAACTATAGAACTCCATTGTCTTCATTAACGTTACTTTAAATAAACACGAATTTTATGCGCCGTTAGTGGCATTATTCCAACCGTACGAATGATAGAGAATATTTTACATTTTTTTAAATGTAACATATTGATACAATTTTAATACAATCATTTTTATATTCTTAAAATATTCAATCGTATCAAATGATATATCAGCATCTTTCTTTATGATCGAAAAATTGTTGCAACATATAAATAATCGACTATTAAAAATTTGATACAATACATATTAGTTTGTCCACGATTAGTAATATAGATTTTATGGCGCATATAATACATCAAGAGAGTGTTTATATAGTTTGATATCGTGTGTGTGTGTGTGTGAGATGAATGCTAATTTTCATATCTTGCAGCAGTCTAAAATTTTCTTCCCATGAAAAATAGAATAAAATGATATGATGCCGATATATCTTTTCATTTTCCTTATAAATACAAATTTTTATTTTATATTCCTGCACTTGTTAATAATATCAACGATAATCAATAAACGCGTAATCAATTTGTATTCAAGTATATGTATTAATGAGATAAAAATGCAGTTCGAATATATTAATGAAATAAAATGTTCTATGAATAAGCACGATGTAAAACAACGTATCTACAGATCGGTATTTTTATATTTAGCTTTAGCATTCGTGAAACGATTCTCGTGTGCTAGACTACGTATATGTATCATAATATATATAATAGTCATAAGCATAGATACTAGCATTTACAACTGCGCAATATTGATCCTAATTAAGAGATATACTAGTTAAATGCTTTTTGTACATAAATTCATTAATCTAAAAACACATGTGTTTTTTATTCAAAAACATTTTCAGATATCTAAATAGGAATTCAAATATTTAATAATCCACGAATAGTTTCCTATAATATAATCGAAAAGAGAAATAGCATTAATGTTTTTACATTAAAATTGAAAAAGTTTTTTTCTAGAATAACGTTGAGCTTTTTACCTTCTAATAATACTATCACAATTTTTTTGCAAACTTTGCTTACATCTATAGTGTTACTTTCATCCAATTATCTGAAATATTTAAATTAAATTGTTTATTAATGCGGTTCTCAGTTAGCCGTAATAATGTGTATCACGCGATTAAATAATTTATTAGCAAGATTCGTGATTTCTTTTAGAAGACAGTTAACAATAGAAATTATCTTTGCATATAATTTTTGAGATGATATATCTCGACAATAATAGTGTATGCATCAACTAAGCGTATCATTAAATGTGATCACCATTACTGCTAATAATAATAATAATTTCTATTATGAAGCGCGTACACATCTTATTCTTTTCGCGTTTCCATTTTTCTAGAAATATTTTCTCCTTTTATATTTCACTCCTTTTTCTTTTTCTCTGGTAATCTTCTAATTTATCTTTTTATCTTAAGCTTATTATTATGCAGAAGTTATATTGCTTCTTCTTTACGAAACATATTCATTTTGCGTATAAAGTATAAGTTGGACGGCTTTTTTATAAAAGAAACTCGGAATTTCCTTGTATGAAAATTGAAGAATAAATTGCTCTTTCGAAAGAGAAGAATAATTTAAATACAATGGAAATATTAAACGATAGAGATTGTTATTTTTTAAAACGATTTATTATTAAAAATACATTTTTAGAATAAAATATACGAGAGAGAGAGTGGTCTGCAGAGAGCAGTAGACTTATATGCATCTATACATGAACATAACTCTCTTTCATTTTCCCTCTCTCTCTTTCTCCTTTTCTTTCTTTCATTTTTAAATACTCTAAAATACGAAAACTCTCATTTGCTTATAAATGGTAACTGTCGGTATGTATACAAGTTTAATAAATGAATAATTACACGGGGAGAAGGGACCTGATATTAGCTATAAGAATACTGTAAAAAATTTTCAGTATTATAATATTTACAACAATCTTCTTGAAGAATTAACCAGAATGTAACGGTAGACTATTTTCGCTGTAACTGCTTTTAATAAGAGTGCATTGCTTTTATAAGATGGAGGATTCTCAAATCAGGAAGCTAAACTAGAAAACAATTTATGTGGATATGCAAAAAATCCATTTCTAAATTTTATCATTACAAGTTATTCTCGATAGAAAATATTTTCGATAAAAACAGTTGAAGAGCAAATTATTTTGAAAAATGAATGGAGACTTTTATAAAATTCTTTGCAATAAAATAATATCAATTGCACAGCCTAAGCAATAAACATTTAACTAGTGTTACCATAAATTGATCCCATATATAAATTGATTGCATATATAGCTATTTAATTAGGTTTTAAAATTTGATTAGTACGTTAGGAAAGTTAGTACTTTACAAATATGATGGAACAAATATAGTGTCAATCAGGCTAATTATTGTCTTTTTGTAATCATTATTTAATAGATATTGAGATTATAAAAAGCGATAATAAATATATATTCGAAATATAGTGTCTTTTATATCATATGATACACTGCGTTTTCGAATATATTTTTATTATAACTATAATTAGTTATTATCGCTTTTTATAATAAAATCTCATAATATCTATTAAATAATGATTATTTTTTTCATAATTTTATAACAATTATTAGAGTTACCACAAAAGCGATATACAATATTGCAATTGACCTGATTATCTTTAATGTGCGATGTGTAACAATACGAATATCATGATTATTTCTGAACTGAAGTTCTGATTGTATGTATTTTGCACTCCTCATTGCCTACGAATGACGAAGCATGATTGATCGTCCATGATGAAATTATAATTCTCGTCGCTCATTGCCGAGCCATTGAATTTCAGCGTCGCTCACAAGAAAACGCGAGATCGACGTGTTCACGCTACAATTAATTAAACGGCAAGTACGTTCTCCATTATCTTTGAACTCTCTCTTACTAAGAATAACAAGGAATATTGAAAACATATGTATTGGCTATCTCACAGTCTAATATATCCTTGATGTCTCTCTTGTGACAAATTTGCATGAATTTCTAAATCGTATCTTAATCTCAGAAACGTTTTTATCGTCGAAGCGAAAAGCAAATGTCGATTCGAGAAAGTAACAGACTTAAAGACGAACGCACACTTCGCGCATATTCGATGGCTTAATGCAAGAAGATTGCAATTTAAAATAAAATGCGCTCTATATAAAAATTATATATCTTTCTCAAATTATATATCTTAAAATATGAATCTTAACTATTAACGATTTATGCTATGTTAAATATGATTATACTATTTATTTTTATAATTCTTTTATTTTTTTACGCTATATTTTTCTTTTGTAGTAAACCATCGAATCATGTTTGTTAGCAAACTGTTTTACGATTATATGCTACTAAGGTATTTCGGTGATCTCGACGAATGTCTAATAAAATGAATAGAAGTTCATCTACAGTATAAAACACGATATACGTGTCTGTGATTATTTCTACTGGTATGTGTAGTGTCTTTGTTCTATATATTAGTCTAGGTATGTATGACTGAGTGATTTAAGCGTTAATTGTGAGTTACGTATTAATGTATTTTCCATCGAAAATGGAGGCACCATGAATAAACGTACAGCTATATTGTTGCGCCGTATGCATAGCGTGGTATTTTAATCGAAGTGTCAGCCTGCATTTGAATACTTTCAATAGATTAATCTTGGAGCGAACGCTGTTCGAAAGTTAACACAAAATAGATCTGAGAAAATAAATAGCATATTAATAGTGATGTATAATTTCGCAAAAATAATCATAATCGTTTTAAGGACAGCAATTCGCTGTCATTATCTTTGTTGCTATCATTAGATCGTCTTGTAAAATTTCAATAACCGCGATATTTTTATTTTAATATTTTTATCAATTTAATGCAATTTTAGGCTAATGGAATGAAAACGAAATGCGTGAGCAGCTATTCACAAGCGTGAATTTACTCCCCTAACTAATTGTAAGAAGCTATTTCAAAAGTCTGGATCCTGGATCTGTCAAAGGAAATTCGTTGCCATTTTCAATCGCGATCACAGTCGTGTGTTACCTTTTCTCACAAGCTATTATTATATCTTCTCCCTTTTAAAAGAGACGTAAAAATAAAAAGGAAGCCTGATAAAGATGAAATCGCAAGGATGATTAAAGTGATAGATCGATTAGAAGTAGAGTCGAAAGATTCATAGTTAGTGGAAAAAATTAATTTAAATAAATATTATGTCTCTTGTATCCACGCGAAAAAATATTTTTATCTTCATAGATTACTCTTTTTGGAGCTTTTTGTAAAATCTCCAAATAATTTTGTAAATTACGAATTTCGCAATTGTACAGGTCCAGCTTGTTAGAAGGGGCCATTTCCCCTTGTGATCCATTGATAATGAATTGCCATCATTTTTGGCGATCTTTTACATTCATTACTCCCGCATTAATAAATCTTGTTAAGTGTAGTGACTATTTCTAGATTATTTACAGAGCGTTACAAATGTTAATCAGTAACATTTGTACGTTTCCAACTGTAGATGCTTCATTCGCCACATCAGGATTTGCAATTGCCGTTATATTTGCCTGTATATCATAAATATCCAGTAAATATTTCTAGGATATCAAAATGTATATTATATGATATGTATTATTTATATTTTATAATAAAACAGATTGTTGCGATTGAATTATATGTCCACGAAATGTGATTATACCTGTGATTATGCATTGTATGGCTTTTGCGGCAATGCAAAGATAGCAAGGAATATTGAGCGGCAGGAATGACAGTGTGACGGATGAAGCATCTAGAACACAATAAATTATCGACTGCCGCCAACGTAATGTCATCATCGTCTCTGAGAACGCTCGTCGTTTCGCGATGCTCAGCAGGGTATCGATCACCTTTTGTTAACCCGTTGCCTCACTAACATCGTCAATGTATCTAACTCGCCTTGCCATTTTCTTCGCTCTCAGCCGGATTACGTAAGGTAACGAGTCGACACCCATCGAATTCTTTGCTCGCGATCGTTAGCGATCGCTTCGAGTAGGATACGTTCTCGAGAGTAAACCGATGAGTAGTTGAAAAAAAGGAATATTACAGGTTCGCGCTACTTTACAGGAATATGCTACAAGTATCATATGGATTTTGAAGCGCCTCTCTCAGCATTTCTGAGTTCGTCGCTCATCAGTCAGTCGTGTATCAATGGAACACGTTGTTCAATGACAGTGGCGGCGTGATGGGTGGCAAATGGTCACCACAGGTCGGGAAATTTGGCGGTATCGGTGGTAGATCCCCGTGCGTCCCAACGTGAAGAATCAGATTCATGCCAATCAATATGTGGAACAAGAAATGGCAGTGGAACAACCAGTATCCTTTAAAGAAGAAAGTATCATTCAATATTAATATAATTTTCGCTTGTAACTTTCAATGATAAAAGTAAAAGTTAAAATAATATAATATATAATTCTCTGTTTAAGTAAATTACTTTAAAATTAATAAAAGCAGTAACTATTAATTTCATCGCGCGAGAAATGTGCAGTCAATATCAACTTGAAGACTAAGACACTTTACGTACATAATATTCTTAGACACACAACACAGTTAGGGTATGCAAACTTTTGCAATTATGCAAGCAGCTGTGAACGGACGCAGTTTGCATCTCATCAGACTAATGCGCGAGAAGTTTTCAAGTTGTCGTTGTTAACTTACCTGGATTGTCCGCGCGGAAGCGGAAGATGACGTAACCGTTGTTAGGAACAGCGATGGTATCCTTGGCAGGTGGTAAGTTGAACTGTCTGTGCAAGAGACCTCGCTTATCGAGATCGAGGGCGTGTTTCAAATTGATCTTTTTCACGTTCCTATCGGGAGAACGGCCGATGCCGACCACGTTGAACGCATATCCGTGCAAGTGGAAGGGATGTGACAGATTGGGTTGTTGTACTGTAATCAATCGTACACAAAGAAATCAAAAGGATGCTTTTAATTTAATTAATTTCATTAACGCCCAAAAAAAAATAAAATTATATTGTAATAAAAAAAATCTCACAGAAATATGAGAGAAATATAAAATTTGAAATTTTCGTATTCCTTTTAATATTTTATCTTTTTTTTTTTTTTAACTTTTTTGTATTTTTCTACTTAATACGAAAGAGCTTGCGTGACAAGAGCAAAATTACCGTAACAAACGTGGCGTGCATACCTTCATCTACGAGAACCACCTCGACGACCGCATTATGCGGAATGTCGACCTGATGTGTGCACATGCAGTTTGCGCCGCAGTCAGCTGGTCTATTATCACCGTTGCAGAACTGTTCAGGTGGGATGTCATCGATCTGCGAGAGCGGCGGTGCCGGAGGAAACGTGAATGAGATCTCGTCCACAAGAGAAATCACGTGATCCCCAGTCGGTGCAACTGCGGACACACAACCAAGATAATACAATAAGTCTTTATTGTAACTCTCGTACAAATATGTAATAATGAATAATAATGCTATTAATCCTTGAGCGAATAAAATTTACGAAATTAAATTTTCGTTAAAGAAACATCAACTCTAAGCTAAAAAAAAATCAAAGAAATACGCGACTGAAAGATGCTTCGATAATTTCAGAACACCCTGTAGGTCTCGATAATATGTATAACCGGTTTATATCTTTCCATGCGATCTACTCTAATTGTCCCGAGGTAAAAGTACCAGCACTTATAGCAAATATACCCCGCGAAGTATTCCGCGTATAATTCTTGAAGTTTCAAGAATTGTCGAAGATGTTGCATGCACAACGCGCGGCTGTATTTATAAGCCCTTTTTAAGCATAAGCTTCCTGAAAATACCTGGGAGGCCTTGTTTATGTCAAAATAAAATTAAACACAATCATCGCGTGGTGCGTTCGCTTCTTTTTGCGAATTAATCAGTTAAATCAGTTATTAGCGCGTATTTACCGAGGAAGCGATTGTAGGTCTGCGGCTGGAAGACCTCTTCGGGTCTGTAAAACAGGAAGCGGAACGGCAGGAAGATCTTCACGTCGGGACGCGCCTGAAGGATACCCTGATCGATATGCCGGGCATTCTTCAATTGATTCACGCAAACTGCATCGTCGCGTGGTCGATTACAGATGGCATCCAAGGGATTCAGAACCTGAAGAAGAGAACATTCATTCTTGACTGTGTGCCAACAAAATTGAATCTTTATTATTTTAAGAAAAACATTCTTCAATTTAACATAGTCTGTTAATCTTATGTGCATCATAAAACGCATTAATTGCTTTTTCACCTAAATAACATAAAAAATCATAAAAAAAGCATTTTTTATTTGTAGTATAAAAGCATATTATATTTGTAACATAGTTGTATTAAACTTGTTAAAAGTCTTTTGCATCATAATATTTTACAACATTTGATGTCTTTTTTTCCAATAAAAATGCTTTGATAAGAAAAAAGAATTTTCGAAAAGTTTATCATGAAAAACTTTTCTTTTGTAATTTAAATAAATTTTTTTTCTTACAGCTGACAATGATGTTATAAGAGAATCTCTATTCTATCGATTGAAGATAACATGCAAATTTTTTCTGCTGTTACATTTTGTTTATATCAATATCATAATAAAATTAATATTTTAATATTTCATTTGAATTACACAGATAGAGTAATTTAAATAAATAATTATAGTTTATTTTTTTATAACTATGTATCCATATAAATTCTTTTTGTCTCAAGCTTTCGAATAGATGGCAGTGCATATACTAAGATAAGATTTTATAAAATTCAATAAATAAAAAAAAAAATATATAAGAACCTAAATTTTAATGTTTGTTAATAAAAACTGAGTGCAAAAGATTTAATCTCGCTTTAATTTCAATCACAAAAAAATATATGACATGTATATACAACTAATAATCTTTAAGAGATAGAAATATGCTTACGATGCCCTGTGCAAGACCGAAATCATATGTAGGCGGTGCAGTAAGCGGCTGATAAGGACCACGAGCGTATCGCAGGATAGCTAGCTGTTGGGCGCGTGGAATTCCGCATTCTCCGAGCGATCGAAGTTGAATCCAATAAGCGCCAATAGGCTGATCAGCATTTATGACAAAATCATAACGTTCACCTATTGAAGGAATGTAATATAAAAATATTAGACGTAAAATCAACAGAATCAATTTTTTATTGGTTTCATGAAGGATACATTATCAAGATATTCAATATTGGTTATTGCAAATAATCTTTTTTTGGTAATAACTTTGATAACAATCTTTAAGTCAATCATTTAAGTAAATCAATCATTTGACAAATAACGATTTAATTTCTTTATTCGTAACTTATGCATCTATAATATACGCAAAATGTTTTATTAATTTTTCGTCAACTTTTTATTCTTGCAATTTTAATATCAAAGTTTTTCATTTTTTAAATTACTTTTTATTTGCCTTGCTTCGTAATTTAATTAGATAAAAAAATTGAGAATCAATATAAAATAAATCACTTTACCTGAAAATGAAATTATAGTGTTCACTTGTACTGGCTGAACTGCTTCACCATCAGTGGCAATGATGGTGAGAGTGTGACCCTCGACTGTGATTTGAGCGGGGCATACTGATCCGTATGAATTGATCAATCGGAATCGATAGCGACGGCCCGACGTTATCGTGAATACTTCGAGTGGTGTGTTTGTCATGAAACCAGTGTTTGGATCCTGCATATTAAAAGATATATATATATATATATATATATATATATAATGTTACAAAATAATAAAACGAGTAATGTAATTATTTTCTTCTACAATAAATGAAAGTTTATCGATCAAAAACTTTGTCCGCAATTTTCTTTATATTTATACATTGCTTTAAATGTTTACCTACTAATTTCTTTAATTTATACATAGAGAAATCTGAATCTATAAAAAAAATTCCTAATGTAAATTGAAGCTGGTTCTGATTTGATGACCTTAGATAATATATTATCTCTGTTGTGAAAATCAATTAATATCCGAAGTGACATACCCTAAATTGACCTTTTCCATTGATCAGCGCGCTTTCAGGTGCTTGACCGGTATTGACTGCAAGACGACCCGGGAAACGCTCATTAGCACTCTCGTGGAACCAGTCGCTAATGAGTATTACGTGCGTAGTTAAATCATAATCGTACAGATTACTATTAGAATCCTTGCTTGGCGGTTGTCGGATTACTATGCTTCCGTAGAGTCCATCTATCTTTTGCATGCCAGTGTGAGCATGCCAGAAATGTGTACCTTCATTTCCGGCTGTCCATTGATATCTTTACATACAATTTCATTTTATGAATCTCGTGAACATAAATTATTATAAATTATTATATTATAATTTGTTTGTAAAACAGTTCTAGCTTTTTTAAAATTTAAATTTTTCAAAATATCTTGAAATCAAAATATTTCTATTAATACATTTCATTACGAAGTTATAAAAAAAAATGATTTTTTTATCATGTTTCAGAGTTTCAAATAAAGTTCTCCATTTTTCGGGTTAACAAATAACAAATTTAATGAAAAACATAGATAATATAAAAAATTTGGTTAAAGTCTTTATAAAGCATATATCTAAAAATTATAATTTTCTTCTTTTATATTTTAATTACGAAAAAAGATATCTTCTTTATACATACCTAAAGGTATTACCCTCTTGAATAGGACATTGTGTCACATAAGGTACACCGTCGTAATATTGAGATCCTCTTTGCCATACTCCGTGCCAGTGAATTGTGACTTCCATTCCTTCTATATGATTTTCTACGTCAACCACAACTTTGTCACCCTGGCATACCTGAATGCTTGGGCCAGGGATCATCCTGTTCGCCGTCAAAATGCCTCTTTCTACTCCGTCCGCCAGGACACACTGACAGTCGCTCCACACTGCATTGGTCGCATTCGGTGTGCATACTTGACACGCTCTAGAAATTTATATAACTAACTTGCAACAGTACTAGTATCACTTAAGCAATTCATATATTCTAAAAGATTATTATTATGTTTTTCAAAAAAGTTACTTTTTCAATTAAAAAAAATATTTTCATAAGAAATAATCACTTTATTACTCTTTGTAAACTATAATGAAATTATAATTTCCAATATTTGTTGTATCTCTCTTTTACAATTTCCATCGTTAAAGATTTAAACCATTTCGAGATATCTCGTAGTAATATATGTATTGTACTTACGCTCCGAGTACGGTATAATACTCGAGTGTGAAGTGATAATAGCATATCCTGGGCGGCTCGCTTTCACGGCAGGCACGAGCACACTCATCTGGTGCCGAGAGTGATGGATTTCGGCGTAATTCGGCGGTAGAGCGTTCATTATAATCAAGAGGTCGCGTCCTCGGCGGCCTTATCGTTACTCCTCGACTGCCGAGGTTGTCGATCCCGCCGAAACCGCTGCGAAACGCACCACTACTAGGCGGGTGGGTTTGCACCAAGCCATGAGCAGTGGGGAAGAAAGTCGCACTATCAGTCTGAGAGAAGATGTTTTCGGTTTTGAGAGTGGGACTCCAGTATGAGGCCGACGCTGACTGATCTGTCACTGTCGATTGATCTGCAATTCCATTCATATTTTTTTTTTTTTTTAAATACGGTTTTTCATATTAAAAATACAAGTTCTGCTAGTAAAATTAAAGAGAAGGGATAGACCTTTATAAAATCAGAATTATTAATTATTAATATTTTTTAAAAATATTTCACTAATATATACAAATTAATTATTTGCGACAGAAAGAGAAAAAAGACAGGTAGTCTTAAATATTTTTATTTATTTAATTAAATTTGCAACATGCAAAGCAATTAATTATCCGCATGAATAAGTCAGTTTAATAAATAATAGAAAGGAAGTTTTCAAAAGAAGATTTTAGGCAAGAAGTAACAAAAAATAAAACTAGTATTTAGACATTTAATTTTGTTGTTATTTGATTTCCGAATTGCGAAATGGTTAATAAGTTCCTTATTACTATTGATTTTTGCAAGATTGCCGTAACGATATATACGGTATCGTTACTATAAGCTATGAGCAGTTTCGTAATCGTATCATTACGAGCGCTCTTTTTCTGCTTCTATTTTAGTATCAATTTGTCCTGTAAATACACGGAAGAATCAGTTGAAGTTTCAGCTCGTTACGTGTATAGCAATCACATTCGATACGATTTCAATTTCAATCAATGAAAAGCGTAATAATATTAGAGATCTCGAGTTGAATGTTTCCAGAATATTTCAAACGTAAGAGTCTCTTTAGCCTTGCAAATACATATAACTTGTATCGCGCAATATTTATGCATTCGCGGTCGATCAGTCGCAGCTTTGAAAATTTACTTTGGGTCACTACCGTTCGCAAAGTGAGAAGTGTTATGCAATATTTTCAAGTAGAGAGCTGAAATTTTTCCAATTGCCATACAAATGAGAGAGGCTTAATAAGCGCATTCGAATACGAAACGTGGAAAGAACTTCGATAAGATCTGTTTGTTTGTACGAATATAGTTGGTTTTCTCTTGCTTACAAAAAATTAATTAATTAATTGTAATTAATTTCAATCAGCTTTTTCTCTTGAATAGTTCGCCACTTCCAAGCGATCAGATTCGCTTTTTTTATGAGATTCCTATATCATAGAAAAGAAAGAAAAACTAAGTACTCGCGTATTGCAATCACGTTTGAAGTCAGCAATGGCATGTTGCGATAGAATGCACTATTAATAAAGATCAACCATTGTGCTGTCTACGATTTATCTTGCAATTTTTCAAGTATGACGTCTAAATATTTCATGCTTCAATCGTAACATTTATTCGAGTAAGTACGTAATGAAAAACGATATAACATTCTCTAATAGATTTAAAATTATACGTTTTTAAATATTAGAAAAATTCGTATTATATACGTTTAATGATATAAAAAGTTATATTCACGAATCGCGGATTTCACAATTTAATGATTTTTTTCGTTGATAACAAAGAAAGTAGAGATGTCTAATAATTGTAATAAAGTTTTATCATTAAAATAAAATTTTATGCCAGTGACATAGATATTTTTATATGCAAAATTATTTTGAAAGACTTTTTTGTAAATTGTTTTCTTTCATCATGACATTTCCCATTATCTTCTTGAAATTGTAAAATAATCGCAGAGAATTTTTGCGGTATCAGCAACCTGGAGTATTTGTGTACTTTATAATAATATATAATAATGTATATTCAATAAAATGCAAAAATATAAATCTCTCTTTCTCAAAGAATTAGATAATTTATTGAAATTTGAAAATAATCTTTTTCCAGTAAATTCGGAAACTATTTATGAGATTAAGTAACATTAAGACAAAATCTTAAATCTCTACATATTCAATAAATTATATAATCTTTTTTGATAGACAATAGAATATTACATATATTCCGCGCTTATCGGTTCCAATAATAAACTACTTTGAATTGTTTCATTATGATTTATCTTACGATCTTGCAGATAACTTTACGCATTCTGATTTGTAGTTGTTCGCATTTCGAATATTACGAGATTGCATCGAAACAGTTAGATAGCACTCGTCAATTTCTTTTTTCCATCGGAATCGTTACGTGTTACACACGGTGAGTGACGTAATGGACGCATACATTTTATCATGCATTCCTGCATTGTTTAATCGAGTCGAGTCAATTTAGTGTACATCGAAGCAAGTACGACTATAATGTTTTCCGACTGTAATACACCACAAGAAATACCATTTCGACTACCGAATGATTAATATCCTAATGAAAGTTGCGACACTGATTCTGTGTGACATTTTTATATCTGTCGACAACGATTTATTGTTAAGCTGCGCGCATAATGCCGATTCAAATAAAAATTTTTGAAGAGAATTAGGCGAATTGACGTGATTTATCGCATATAATCGCGAATTTATTATAATGGTTCGATACTATTTATAATTAATATTCGTACGCGATATATTTTTCATTATATGCTTAAATTTAAAAGATTTATTTTAGAATTACTATTTTGTGCTTGTCCAAAAAAATAAAGTACATACATTTAATTATCTTAATGATATTCAATATTTATTTTATTAATTCGTGATATATGAAATTTAAAATTTAATACTAAAATACCAAATTGTCTTGATTATAAATATTATGTTGAACTTTAATTAATGTAACGAAAAAAAATATCACGTTTTTTAATGTATATGGAGAATCTAAAGCCAAAAAGGTAGCGAGTCTAGAAGATCTAGCTTGTGTATCCGGTAAAGATTATCACGCGAATACTCAGAGTGACGATGACAAAGAGATGATGAGGCAACATTGTGTTAGCTCGGTCACGTTATTTAGAATGAGTGCACAACTCACGGGCGTGCAACGACTCATCCTCGCACGGCTCCTTCATCATTCCAGGCGAGATAGGTGACGACGATGTCGTAAGCGTAAAGCCTAAGCGGTTGTGCAAGAAAAAAAAAACAATGAATTAAGTAAGGCAAAATTGCGCTTTCACGGTATCTCCTTTTTCGCGCGGCAATTAACTCGTCACACTTCCATTTTCACGTCGATTGTTCGACTGATTTCCGTGGCACGAGATACGACCAATGCTTTCGCCGATTGTCCCTAATCGTTGCTGATGAAACAAGAGTCTTTTGCGTGCCAATTATATATTTTTTAATATATTCATACTTATGTAATATACTATCATGTTGGGAACACAATGTCGACTAGCTGTTTGATACATCTATTTACAAATTACAGGTTCTCCAGCAAAGTAATCGTTACGCAAAGCAGTACGAATGTCGATGTTTGAAACGTGCACTTTGAATTGCGGAATAAACAACGCACTTTTAAAGAGTTAGTTACGTCGATTCTACTACGCTCATAAATTCTTCTGAGTGTGCTGCTCATTTACTTAACTTATGACGTCAACTTGTATAATTGCATGAAACGAACACGCACTATCGCTTCGCGAAATACATGCGCATAGGAGAACATGTAATTTTCATAATTTTTCCCTGCTTTTTTAAATTCACATTAATTTTTCTTTTGTTGTTCGCGGCGAAAAAGGAATTTGCAAAAGCGATTACGAAATGAGATGCCGATCGATGAAGGCATTCGAAGAAAATTCATTGAATTTGTAACAATTGAGAATAAATATAAAAATAATAGTTGATTTTTACATTTTATTTAGTTAATTGAGAATAAAGTTTTGATGTATCACGTCTTCTCACAATATCGTCGTTTGCAACAATTTATTAAAACATATAAAATATATAAATTTTCCTCTATACATATATATTTTCATTTATTTAATTATATCTATGAACTAAAGATTGTTTTTATTCAATTTAAGTGGCGATAGATAAAAGGTAATGAAAAAAAATTTTTTATTGTTCTTCTAGATTTTTAAATAATCAGAATATCAAGTTTTCTCTTTTAGTTTTAATTTGTATTGTAATAACAGAGCATTCACTTGATTTTAGATTGCAACTTTTCATACTTTATATATCTAACTTTCAACCTTAGAATGGAAATGTTATTCGAGGCGTGAAATCCCTTTAACATTTTAGACGCTGCAGCTCGTTTCTAATCGGTTGATTTTTTAACATGTATAATCTGAACTTTCTTCAATCACATCTTTCTCTTTCACACACAAATCGATACGCTAAATAATAACGCACATTTTGCATATTTGACAGGTCTGTGATTAAGTTCACGGCTGTAAGGAGACCCTTCACAGACGTCAGTTAACCGTTTCATTAATTATCTTGAAGTCTTACTTGAGTGAACGGAAACAACTTTCAACCAATTCAGCCAACTTAATTTAAAATTTAACACTTTTAAAGACTCGAAACGATTTCTTTTTTTTTGTTCGCTTCTCACATCTGGGTAAAGCTCGATCAACACTTTTCCCTCCTCCCATATGTCAGAGATATATTTTGAGATGATACGTTTGAAGGGTTTATGAATAATTTTGTGGAAAGATTTGCAGTCATGAAGAAATGAGATAAGGTAAAAAAATCGCAAAGTTATGTAAAATGTCACAGTCATTGGTGTTGTCATTGCTTGATATTTTCTTCGCGACAATAGCATTTTATCCGCTACAAAAACGGATGTATCATCACCTACTACGAAATCAGGTGCGACGGTCGAGGCAGGCATAACTAATACTATCGGCAGTTAATGTAATTAAATGTCAAACACGTCACGTAAGTTGCGCTACGATATCGCAACAAATTGAGAAGCGCACGTATCGGGTGTCCGTGTAGTTTTTGGCAAAAGAAATTCGAATAAAATTAATATGACTTAACATATAAAGTTCTGGATACAATTTTGTCACTTTTACACGATGATTTTTTAACGAGCTAATTTTGACGTTTACTTCTTAAGTTTATCCCAAATTTAAAAAATAAAAAAATGTAAAAGCACTTACAAATGAATAAAGAAACGTGCGAGGAAGTGAGAGCAGAAGTTACAAAGTTGCGTGATTAAAGTCCGCTTTCGTTTCGGACAGTTAAGTGCTCGCGTGCCAAATCGTGAAAGACAAAGATCTACGCGAATCATCCCATATTTACGAAAATATTGATTCGATGTCTAACAACGAGAATGAAAGTGTGAAATAATTAACATTCCTGCGCGAAAAAGCAACATGTTTACTTCCGACGATTGCGTTTACTAGTCACGAAACAAAAAATGTGAGAAAAATCTCAGTATTATCCACCCTACGTGTTTCAGAAGAGGATCAGATTTTCTTCTCACCATGTATGCATGTTATTGATATTTACCGTGAGAGTCGCTAGACCGAGATTGCGACTCGTCTTGTGAAAGTTCAAATAAAATGCCAGCAGTCGTGGTTCATGATACGACGGTATCGAGTTGGGTACGTTTAATGTCGCATCTTAATCCTGTTTTCATTTCCTGAGTAAGAACTTCAAGAAGATATTCAGACTCATGTAAACCAATTAATTCGCGCTATTTTATTTAAGAAATTAAATCCACACTTATTTCCGTATTTTTTTATAATCTATGAATGATTATATGACATAGTTATCTGCTATGTAAATCCAATAACGCGTTTATAGCATTAGAAAATTCTCGATTATATAAATATACTGTAAATGTATTTTATAATCTAAATATCATATTTTTAGATGTCAAATATTTCTTCAAATAAAAATAAATTTAAATATGTGAGATACATTTTAATTTATAAATATTTAAAATTCTCATAGATTTTTACCTAGTTACTTAAAAGTTGGCTGTTGCAAAATTTGAAACGTGTCTTTTTCGGAATATAAAAATTGAAAAAATTAATTCACGCCAAAGTTCATAGTTATCTGCGGTAAGTGTAAAACGATTCAGCCGATTGTGAGAAGCACATAGGTCGGGGAGAAGGCGAGATGGAAAGTACGATGATCCGCTCGCAAACTTGGCCTTGTCCTTGCCCCCGTCTCATCTTACGGAACGACTGGAAGAGTTGCTCTCCCGTGCAGTGCGATACGCTTGCGTAAACAGAGTATCGGAGTGAGAAGGAAAAAGACAGAGAAACACGGGGATAAGAGAATATGTCGAAGCGACGCAGATGGGAGGAGTGGTCGCGTGTTAAGATTGGTACCGTAATGACTGCACGTAAACGCAGCTTCGATTGCGCTAATGGATGTATAATGGATGGAATAATAGCGGTTTTCGCCGTAAATCGAGAGATGGATACCGTGAAGTTATGTGTCTCAAATTGTAACCCACGAAAGCCAGACGCGGCTCCACGTGTACCGAGAGAGGAGAAATTATCTCAACGGGCATATTCATCATTAGCGGACGTCAATTTCCCGCTCAATCGACGTTATTGAAAGCGCTCGCTGAAGGCGTATATTTCTCTTATTAAACCGGGCGTGACGAGGGAAATGTCTTTCTGTGCGATTGCTACGATCGCGATTTGACGTGAGAGATATGCTGGAAAAGTCTTTACGGTGTACGTTGCGGTTTGCTGAATTGGAATAGCGCAACGATCACTGAATACACAATCACGTGATTCAGATTGATTTAGAACTTTGGCTTTTATATTCAAAACTATAGAGAACTCGCCGCGTATATTCCAAATAAATTTCTCCACCGTGTTTATCTATTTGTGCATCTAAATTAAGACGGAAAAATGTATCATCTTTGCTCTCAACCATTCATTTAGTTTAAAAAAACGCGCTTTAATTTATTTTTGAAAAATGAAAATAAAGTTGGGCGTGTGTGTGTGTGTGTGTGTGTGTGTGCTACACCTCTCACCGCGAAAAGCAAAAACGAACCACTAATCTCAGATAACGCGATTACCGTGACTCTCGGTTCAACCGAGCAATTAACCGATAATTAATACCCGAACATCGAGATTGACCTTTTTATTCTCGCTCGATCTTCGTCGTCATTTGTAAAGATCTTTCTCGCGATTGCGTTAGCCGCGGGCAAAGTTACTTGCTTTCTTAGCGCTTCCGCACCGCAAATAAAACGATCGCAAGCCACTTAAAATAAATGATTCGCTTGAACGATCGTTACGGGAGAAAGGCATATCTGCCCGCTGCCCACCGTCGCGCAATAGCAGCAGCCGCCGGAAGTACTCTCACACACACAGGAATAAATTTCACGGTCGTCAGGATTCGTCCTACTAAACTTCTTAGCTCGATGTACCGCCGACGAGTTTCCTCCGATTCTCTCCCACGTCGCGATTTATGCTCGCGAACGTGTATACTTTCGTTGGCGATCGCGAGCACGAAAAGTTACAACTCCACCCTCTAAATTCGCGAAAGAGGAATAGAGAAGCTTTTTTTTTTTTTTCTTCTTTGCATCGATCAAACGGCCAGCCGACCCGAGACTCCAACACGTCGAGTTCACGCATTGTAATTTTCGCAGTACCGTAATTATCGGCCGCTCGCCTAGCGATATATAGATTGCGATCGTAAAATATTCCCGTGACTTTCCCTTCTGCCGACGCGAGCGGCGATGTTTCTAATAATATCCAAGCATTATCGCGTCCTATACGTCTTGGCGCTTTTACATACGTCTTCTTCTGTCGCTTGTTGAATGTGCAAGAGGATAATTATATAATTATTGTAATTATCATAATTATTAAGGAATAATTATAATTAAGGAGCTGTTCGTTGCACGATGAAGGATTAACTGTAAACCGGTCGAAAGATAAGATTTAAGCTGTACACGTGTATTTAGATATATATTTAGTTAGATTGCGGAAGGTATTTAATATATGATACGATCAACCATATAATATTTATTGGATTAAATAAAGAAATTTGAATGAGATATCGAATCTTAATCTCTCTTTCATTTTGTACTTACGTGCTACGAAGAAAAAACTAATAATTATATTTTAGTTCTTATTTAGTAAAAGAATATTATAATTAGATTGAAAGAAAGAAAAAGAGAGACAGAAAGAGAGAAAGCAGTTATCTACTAATATGCAAAGAGTAGAGTATGCGTTTAAAAAAATATCGGATATTACATGCAGAATAAATCTGTCTTTAGATAGAAAAAAATATGAAAATAAACATGTGAAAAAACATAGAAAAACTTAATTCTACTGTCATTATATTTAATAAGTATACTTTTAATATTCATTATAATATATGTTAGGTTGTTTATATATACTTAAAGAGATAAAATGATAAAATTGGTAGCAATCATGAAATAATCATGTATAAATGTAAGACACACATGTAAAACGTGGAAAACAGCATTTCTGATAAAGAAATATATTTCAAAACATAATAAGGCACAGAAATCTACACTTCCATCTATTCCTAGACTTAATCTTCCGCCTAGCCTTAATTTCGAGATCGACCTTCGCTTTTGCATGTTTAGTTGCTATATAAAAAAAAAAAGTAAAGTGTGCCGATCGTTAGGAGGAGTTTCGGTCAATTATGGATGTGAAATTTGCTCAACAATTTTAATGCAATCGTGCCTGCGTGGCATGCGTGTAAAATGCAATAGCGAGATAATTTGATTGCGGTAATGATATAGAGCGGATCATTACGTTAAGGTTTTTCGGTATTAGAATCTGCGGGGAAAGTGAAATTTTAGTCGTAATAATAATGCATATGCACGCCGCAAATTACAGCAGAAGGAACGATTAATCAGGATACATCATTATATCGTTCAATTTTTCATGTCTCATTTATTTTTATTAGGTTACTTATAATAATATAAAGTTCTCACGCCCGGCTCTCTCTCTCTCTCTCTCTCTCTCTCTCTCTCTCTCTCTCTCTCTCTCTCTCTCTCTAAAAATGCATTCAATTTATTTGGTAATATTTATCTTAACATTTATTATTTATCTCTACATCTTGAACTCTATAATATGTTTTTTATAATATGTTATCTATAAATCTCAGGAACTCGGAATACACATCCGATACACTATAACGAGAAGATATCTTATGCATTCGACCATTAATGCCATCGCTTTTTATAATCTAGCCTTTAAAGAAATTCAACGTAAAATATATTTCTCGAAAGAATTATTGCATAATATCAGAAGCGCGCAATATTGTACGCGTCACGATCTTGATATTCACAACACATGCGCAAAAGCTATATCTTTATTTGTTGATCGACGGGGAGTTTTCTTTGGGTAACTAGCTTGTGCCGCAACATTGTTACGCGATCTGCAGAGAAACGCCAGGTAATTACCACGTAGAATCACGTCACGCTCGTACACTCGGCGAATACCTAGACGCGAAGGTCTTGGTCCGAGGATACCCCCCTGCATCGCGATACAAGATGCACGTTGTGTTCGACTATGAGACTAATATACCCTTCCGATCGTTACCGCCGATGCTTAGCATCTTTACTGCAATCCCATCAAAAGAACCAGCCAATTAAGTCAACTGTCTGAGCGTTATTAAGTGAACTTTATGCACCACTTGTTACTTGTTTCTCTTTCGTGTACTGAAGAAAGTAAATGAATAGACAACTGTATATAAAATTGAAAAGTTTTTACAACGTAATTTTATTAATTCTTTAAAATATTTTTTGAAAAAGATTTAAATTATACACATTTTCTCGAATACTAATTAATATTTAAAAAGATACAATTTTATTTCTATGTAAATTTGAATACTCTATTCTATAAGCGCAAAAATTAAAATACCTAAGAGATTAATTTAATTAATTAAAATTAATTAAAAAGTTTCAGAAAGATTTAAATCATGATCCGTAAAATAATTATAATAAAGAGAGTTAAAATATAATTTCTATATTAAAATTAAAGGAATAAGTCAAAGAGAAAGAGAGAGAAAGAGAGAAAAAGAGAGAAAAAGGGAGAGAAGATATATTGAAAATTATACGTTACAGATATGTGGGAGTATAGGACAATCTATTATTGCCATATTAAATTGCTATTAACTGTCATTAAATTCACACCTATCCTAGTTAGGAGTGTAAACGTTATCAGTTATTGCGAGAAAGTATCGATTATATATAATATATAGTATATACAATTCTATAAAATCATAATCGGATACTAATAGCACCCATTATCGACATTTTGCTTTATCTTTATGTCGCGTTTTCCTCTTCTACATCACGAAATTTTTCTTTTTGTAGATTTCCAGAAGTTTTTCTTTAACCTCCGTTGATTTTTCTATATTTAATATTATTCTAGATTATTATAGAATATTATAGAATAAAAAATATTCTAGAATATTATGGAATATAATCTTTTTAATATATTATTTGAGACTCGTTATCAATATAATATTGACAATCATTTTTGTTAAAATAAAATTAATTCTAAACTTGATTATTTTCAATATTTATGAAATATGTGTTCTAATTGAGCTTTCTAATTGAAAAAAAGTTGTGAGTTCTAATTTGTTTTTTAAGTCTGTTTTTATATCATAGACGTATTGGTATATGTTTTTAAAATACATATATAATATTAAAATATTAATTTGAAAAGCTTCCAAAGCATTTTAATAGTGTAAAATTGTCTCTCGAAGCGAATGATATTACTCTAATTTTTATATCCATTCAACAACATTTTTCACTGAAAGGATTATGCGCTCTTATCGGATATAGAATCTCCGAATATAATATACTTTTTATATATCCGTAATGGCATAGTTTATATACAATTTGTCTGGGTCACTGCCACTTGAAAAAGAGGACTCGCTCTCTGCTCCTTTCTCTTTTTTATATTTTTCTCATTTTCACGCTGGCAGAATGAGCGGTAGCTCAATCATTTGCGATTTGTTTCCGCAAGATTAAACTTCGTGCAGGAGCAAACAGAGGCTAGTAAAGTTCTGATTACAGAGAATTATATATACCTAGACTTGTGTTTTCCACCGTATCATTTACCGGTTTGAAACAATTCTTGAAACCGTTCTATCGCTGCATTATTCAATGCGACATCAATCGTCGCGAAATTATGTAAAGGCAAATGACCTTCCTAAGAGGAAAACTCGTAATTTCATAATAATAGTTACATTGTCTTGATAAAACATTATGCAATAGAAACTGTGCGAAGCGAGAAATTTACTCGGAACTGATCCGATTATTGACGCTGGTGGAACTTTTCTTTAGTCATCATGTAATCAAGAGTATTGCAATTAAATTGTTCTTAATTTACTTTCAAGAACTAAAATTCATTTGTAATTATTATTTGCTATTATTATATTTGGTAAAATTTTTTATTCGGCACTAATCATTATTGTTTTACATATGTGATATTAAGAAATAAATGCACAACTTTTTTATTTATAAAGAAAGATACAATCTATTCCAATTTTCGATATATATATATATATATATATATATATAAAAGTCAATTATAAAGTATATATTTTCATATAAATGTCTGTAACAATTATACTGAAAACATTTCATTCAAAGATATTAAGGGTTTTCTCTACTTTATCGAAAAAGATTGCAATACTTCATGAATAAAATTATTAATGTCAACCGTGCATCATTTTTGGAACTTTTTGTCGACGAATAAAAAAAGCGAAAACGACAGCAATCTTTCGAGCATTAACGGTTAACGGATTTGTGTTGTGCAAAATTGTAATGGCTTAATGGCAAAACGTTTCGTGATTAATCTCTTCTACATCAACATGTATTTAACATAATACATATGTAACTTGCTTGTTTTATTTGAATCGTCATAATCTGACGCTGATTGCTTTATGTAAATGTCACATTTCAGTGATATGCGTCTTGTAACGCATATCACTGAATAATCATTGATTAAAACGAAAGTTTCGATCGTGTTATGACACAGAACTGCATACAATATGCAATTAACGTATTTTTATCGTCATTATTGTAATGTAATTTTGTAAAATACACCGTGCTGTACTTCTTTTCATTTATGTTTTTTTTTATTAATTTGGAATGTAAAAAAAATTTAAAGAAAGTCAATATTTATCGTGACAATTCGTCTACTAACAATTTAGATACTGAAATATTTTATAAAAAGTAAATCTTATATTTCGATAAAAAATACATATATTTAATTTAAAATAAATTATAAAGTTTTTCAAATTTTTTACATTTTTAATTTCTTAGCTTATCAATCAAAAACTATTAGTATTTCAGTATTTTTGTTAAAGAAAAATTGAAAGTATTTTGAAGTATTTAAACAATTATTTTATATATATTTAGTCAAATTAAACATAAAGCTATAATTCTTCGGAGAATGCTGTCATTCAGCATTCCACATGTTAAGACGTCAAACATAGTGTAATGTGTAATGTTTATGAGATAAATGAAAAAAGACGTACATAAGGTTCACATAATGTGTAATTAATTGATTGACACTTCGACAGATATCTCGATGCATTTTTTTTTTTTTATCGGAGTACTAATTGAACAACAAGACAAGAATAAATTTTTACAAACAAACTTGCCCTTTCACGGCTGATATACCGTCACGTAGGCTCATCTATCACCTGGTCTGATTCTTAAACGCGCGAAGGATCACTTTCACAGTAGCCGGCATCGGTGGCTTATTCGGATTTGAATTGGCATACACGGAAGCATAATCTTTTTTATTACGATCAGGTTGCGTTTAATAAATTGCCTACGCCAAGTGTTTGAATTCATACAAGGAAACATTGACTTGCAATCCATAATTTTCTGCGTTAAATATAGTTCAATTTAATAAAGCAATATTTTTACAATCTAAGTTCTAATTTTAATGAAATTAGCCTACATAATCATTGGACGATATAGTGATTCAAGTCAGTAAAAGTATAATATAAATATGTACTATGTTTCTTCCGAATAATTATTTGAGAATAATATAGTGTTATATTTTTTAAATTAGAAATTATTAAAGTAATTAGTTTTTGTAGCAAATAGTTATAATTTGCTGCTAATATATGTGATGTATATATGTGATGTATATACAATGTACATTGCTTTCTTGTAAAACTTGCAGATAGAAAGTACATCAACTTTTCGTCCAAAGTTCCAAATGTCCAAAGTTAATTTATTCAGGATAGTTAAGTAATTTGATAAAGAGATGATAAAACGAGATATGATTATCTCTTTGCATTGCGACAAGTTTCTTAAGTAAAACATCAGAGATTGTAACGGAGAAAGGAAGTTTACGAATCCACAGATAAACACTCGCGTATACACACACGACTGATAAATTGCAACGTGAGTGTGATTAAGTTAAATGTCTTGCATATAGTACAATAAAACTTTACGAATTATAAAGAAACGTAAAGTACAATTAATTCACATATATAGTATATTTTAAATATAATGTATAAAAAACTGTGAAAAATTATTTATCTAATATTTACATTATTTGCATTATGTCATTGTTATAAATTCATGCATAAAGAATAAAATAAATATATATATATATTTATTTATTTCTAAATTTTATTTAAATTTATATCAATATTGCAGTTGTATCATATGCATTTAAAGTAATATTTTTTAAATTAAGATAAAATATATTTAATATAACAATTTTTAAAAATTGATTTATGTATGTTTACGACAATCTAATTTATAGTTATGTTAAAATTTCACAATTATTACTTTTCAATGAATCAGTCTTTAATTTTATAGAATGAGAGAGTTCAATTGTAAAAAAAATTTCTTTTGAAAAGACGATCATCCTAATCGCTTGAAGCAACGATCGGTCAGTCACTCGCATAAAATCGATCTTGTTTCGATTTGATCGACTGCCTATTGCCTACGTGTTGGCGAAGTGATGCAGAAAGCGTGACACAGTTTTCGACGGCTGAGACAGCTGCTTCGGAAATAGAGAGTGGTCGGTCTGTTTCGCACACGGAGATCCAGATAGACATCCTCCCTACATCTCCGCATCCGTGATATTTTCACCGGCGAAATTACCTTTCGCCTTCGCCTTTGCGAATCGGGATGCACGTAACGCTGTGGTCGATAATCAGTCATTAATGATTTTGTTTTTCAAAACTTTTAATGTTCTTTGGTATATATATATATATATATATTGGTAGAGACAGTATACGATTAAAATCGTTGATCAAAATGGTTAAAAACATAATGTAAAAAAGAAAAACAGCTACATATCAAGTTTCTCAATTTTTAGATTAATCTTGATACTCTTTTTAAGAAGAGAACATTCATAAATAACGCAAGAAATATTCTTAAAATTCCTCAAAAGGCTTTGCACATATAAATATCATGAGATATATTTTAAGAAATTTCAAGAAATGATGATTGGAAAGTTCAAAGATTACTTTTCTCATATATATTCTACTGATATATTATAATATTCAATATATGTCTAAAGCCTTTTCAAAAATTATTTTGCATCCAAAATATTCAGATTTTAACAAACTCTGTGTATCTTCTCTTTAGCAATATTTCCTCGGCAGTATTCTTCGACACGATACGTTTGATGATAACTAAATTAAAGTCGTCGTGTAAATGCAAATAATTACAACATTATTATAATAAAATAATTTAACCAACTTTTCGATCTATAACGGGTGTAATAAAAATCCGCCATTCGACCTTGCAAAACGGTACCGTCGTTCTTCTGCCGATGAAGAGAGGATGGCATTAAACAGTCAATGACCGGTAAGAAAGCCGCCGGGCTAGTTTCGTGAGACCGTACATCGGGCGCACCGTCACCGCCGGTCTTGCCAATGTCAAGTGCACGCCTCAAGGAACTCCGGCTTCATCTCGCTTAACACCGACTTAATGGGCCTGTCCGGTCGTTACGTAAGGAAAATTCGACGAGGTCATTTAACTCGACAAAAGTGAGAAATGGAAAAATATACAAACACATAAACGAATATATGTATACGAATAAAGTAATTGAAATATAATATGTAATTATAACAGTATATATCTATAATAGTGTAAAAATGTAATATTTAATTTTATATTTTTATAATAAAACACTCAATTTTATTTCCTGTGTGCTCAATATTTTAAAGATAAACATTTCAAAAGTAATCAAAATTAAAGAAAAGGTCTCCAGCATTGTGTTGAAACTTTGTATTCAACGTTTCGCTTTTAAATATCAATGTCACTTTGATAATATCATATATCAAAAGTGACGGATCAATATCTCAATAATATTGATATGTCACCTGTAATAGTTGTCAAGTAAACGAATACATGTAACTGACAGCTATCGATACTCCCTTTAAGGGAATGGTGAGAGCGTGAACAGTTTTTGCACTCTTGAAAGCAATTAAGCTAATTAACAGAATCACATAGTTAATGGATTTCCTTGTTGAAACTTGCTCATTAAAAATCTTCGTCTGTTTTGCATTAATCGATACGTCCCGTGGGTCACCACGGATCACTACAAGGATGTATTGCTCTCGTAGTCGTTTGCAAATATGATTACTAGTTATGCACTCGAGGATCGTTAATTATCAATTTGTACCTGGATCATTAATTATCAATTCGTTTTACAGAGATGGAATATTCAGTCAGATATACAGAGACTATATGAAAAGTTCATATGTACAAAGGGTTCTTATACTTCCTCGTGTATTTCTTATGAAACTTAAATAGATTTATTTTAAGATATTAATACAAATTCAGCTTATTTTACATAAAAAAAAGATTAAATAATATAAAGATTTTTTAAATTTATATAAATGGCAGATATAGATTTTCCAATTATATATAATTTGAAGACGTATAAATATTGGTATACAGGCGAGCACTTGCAGTCTAACATGCTTTTTAGTTCAGTATGTTATATGGTCATGTTTTTTTGTTGTGTTACTTGTTTTTGACGCTATGTCCTTAACGGTTCATGATGACATACGACTTGTGGCGATATATCGTCATGATTGAAAAGGTATTGATTTGCGAGAGACACGAATGTTGAGAATTTCATAGAAACGTGATTCGAATCCTGTATGATTCTTCATGCATTTCTTTTCTTTGAAATATACAGGATGTTCGAGAAACATTGCGCACTTTCTCGTGACAAACAATATTATTTATGCAGAATTTGTAGTTCGAGAGAAAATGTGTAGCGTCTGAAATGTCCTATATACAAATGAATTGCTAATCTGAATTTAATGCTAATACGGGACAACTTAAACATACATTACATTACAAAAATTCGGAATCCGTGAAACAATCTACTATTTAAAAAAAGAAAATTATATTCTTAAAATTTATAATTAATACGGTTAATTGGCTCGTGTGTTTAGACGAGGTTACTTTACTGCTCAATATTGTTTTTGCAATCAGGTTGCAACCGGAAACGTGAAGAACTTCCGTAAAAGGAGACTTATACTGATTGTCCGTTGCGTTCAGCAAATCTAGTCACGAATCAAATAGAGGCAATTGGATTTAATTCAATGGCTGGTTTCGATTGCTACTCAATTTTTTATTTTCATTTATAATGTGGTACTAAAAGCCTAATGAGAGAGAGAGGAAAAATATTTTATATAAATAGTTATAAATTTTAAGAAAATCAAAGAAAAATCGTTCGCCTACAATTTAAAATTATAAAAAAAATTTAATTTTATAAAATATTTTTTTTTCAGTTATAACTGTATTATATGTTATAATTTTAACAATATATAAAAAACAATTTATATATCAAAACATACCGTTATGAATATACGCATACACAATTATGAAATAAAAATTGAAATATATGTTTTATAGTTTACTTACAATAATTTTAAAATGTAATATATAAATTATTACGTTTTAGAAACTTCAAGATAAATACACTCAACCTACATAAAGTATAATCTGTCACTGTCAAAAAGTAGTAATATTGCAACTGTCATTTATCATAAAACTTTTTAGTTGTTTTGAGAGTTCATGTGATAAAGTTGTAAATGGAAGCAGCTTTTTATCTTAACGACCAATTTATGTAAATAGAATAATAAGTTTAACACGTCCAACAAGTTTCTATCCATAATCCTATTTCGTTGATGTACGAATCTATCTCTAGCATAGTATTATATCTAGTATAGCATTATATCACACATACATATACCTATGTATATACCCGACGACATTTATTAAACTAGCATATTGTAAAAAAATATAATAATTAATAAATAAAAATAATTAATTAATTCACAAAATCACACTGTTAACATTTTACAAACTTAACATACTCTCATGTAAAAATTCGTTTACTTTTTTATAATTCTCCCTGTATTGATAATGTAACAAAACTTTTGTATTTTTTTTTCTCAAGCTTCAATGTATCTTGCATCGAGAAATTTTACTTGAAATGATTTTTAGATGGAATATGGAAATCCGAGACCATGCAATTATATAGATTTGTAAAGATGTTTGTCTGATGCAGTTCCTTTTGTCGTCGTACGTATGCACGTGCAAATCGTGATCTAGGGCTTTATTATGCCGAACCCTCTCATTTTCTATTGCGCGACCTTTAACGTGTACCGGTTATACTTGATGTTAGTTAACTGCGGAGTAACCTTACGGCGATTGCAGATATATTGACATAACAACGAGATCCCTTAAGATGATTACTTGCAATAATAAAACTGCAAACGCGCAATAGATTAAGTAATATCAATTTAATCATTTACAGTCTTATATTCCGTGTTTGTTCTAAAGTTTTATGTCGATATTTTATATTGATCATTGAATTCTTGATGCAATAGATTCAATTGAATGAAACAATACATACATTATTTTGTTTGTGCAATTAGATACTCAATATCTTTTTAAAATACATTCTTTCAATTTGTGATTGATATTAATAAATAATCTAGATTTTAATAAAAATTAAATAAATTTATTTTAAATTAACATAAGTAATTAAATTTATGTGTTTTATTTTTATTATTACTGTGATAAAAACACCATTTTAAAGTTTTAATTTATTTCTCAAAAATAATCCCTACATTAAAAGGACGTTTCTCTTTAGATAATTATTTCTCATGTTGGCGGACGATCGTAAAAATTCGGATGATCAGTATCTTTCTCGGTCAAGGAAATTGAAGATGTGCATGTCACGAAATTTAATGTTGAACACGTGCCATCGTCATTGACCAAAATTTGTGTTGATTATTCACGACATGTACTGATATTTACGTGAGACACATACTAATTCGATTCTCTCTAAAATCCAATGACAAACACATTGCAATTTCTAAAATTTATGCGTTCTGTAATAAATATTAATTTTATTTTCACTATCTTCTTTTAATATATGTCATTATGAAATACTAAAAATATCGAAAACAATTGAGATTTTTTAAAACGTTAATCTATTGATTTCGAGTATTCTTAGTATTTTTTGATGCACTTAATGTAAACTTTTAATATAAATTTTTAAAGAAGAATAAAACGGTATCAATCCTGATTCAATTTCGTCATCTAATTAAACAGAAGAGTCAGTCCACAGACAGAATGTTAATCGGATCTCTAGCGAGCGTCGCATGATTTCGCGAAATTGGTCTCGTGATTATGCTCGTGCGATAGCTACGAAGAAATCGTGCACATAGTAATAGTTCGACGGCGAAACGATAATGTGACGTGTATTAAAATTCCCCAAGGAATCCTACAACATGAATTGAAATCATCTGCCGGATAAGTAGAAAGCGCAGGGAAGTTGCGCGAAAGTACGTAAGATAGATACAAACGCGATTTTTACGGCGTAAAGACAAGATATTTCACACGTCATTAATATGTAATATATATATATATTTTATTTATATGTGTCATATAACAGAGTATTTATTTTTTATTATCATTGTTGGCAGAGAAAGATATATATATATAATCATATCCTGATAATAATAAATTTGTTAAAATATTTACACAATTAATAATTAATTACATAAATTAGTTAACATAAATATTTGCTCGCATTTGAATTAAAGTAACATAAATTACTCAAACATATTTGCATTAAAATTGTTTTGTCAGCTTGTAAATTTTATATATTAATTTAATAAGTTTACTATGAGCTCATTAAATAATTACGATAGCTTCTTATCTGAATATTGCGACTGCTAATGTTCTATTTTTTATCGATTTATCTTCCAGATAAGAGTATGATTAATTCTACTGCCATTTAATGGTAATTACATCGTCGCAACACAGGCTGACTTTGCGAATATCGATACGCCAAGTATCGACAATTTTGTACAGCGATTAAAATGAATTGGAATCAAACTTGAGAAAAGTGGACTTTTGTCATTCTCAGCTAATTCCTATTCATTAAAACGCAATTGGTTCACCGAGCGACATGAATCATTGCGAATGCAATGCGACTGTCACAAAAACGGCAATCGCTACTGCAATGTTCATTCGGGCGTGAATTACACGACAGGTGAATGCATACAGATTTTATTTAAAAAGAAAAAAAAAAAGAATTTTTTACTGTATAATATTATGGTGTGATTATGACAAAGTATCCATTTCTAGAAACAGAGAATTTCTTTTAAAATATATAATTAACTGGACAATTCAAATAATTTATATTTTTACGATAAGAGATAATACCGTATATAAAATCAGCAATATAAATTCGACGTTTTAAAACATTTGGTGAGTTTCATTATTATATATGTATAATAGTAAAATGGCTGTACTTTGATATAAAACATTATGGAATTAAATTATATAAAATAAAAATCTAATTATGGGAACAAATAGTTATGTATGCAAATGTGAAAATTTCTGAAAAATATACTAACATATCAGATTTTCTCAAAATTATGGGACAATCATCCATATAAAGTCCATACTTTACGTGCATCAATTTAATATCTTTACTATTTTACAGGGAATCATATTCATCGTAAGAAGTAGAAGAAAACGTGTTTGCGTCAATCGGTTTCTCTTTCCTTTAAAGCGAGATAATCCCATTTCGCCATTTGTCATAAATCAGCGAAACGCGCCACTGTGAAAACCTATGAATACTTTTCCTCTTTCCGTTAGAAAGAGAAGACAATATTAAAAATTTTTAATTATTGTATGAGTTCACGAAACTCATGATAGCATTTACAACATTTTTATACCAATCGTGCAATCGTTTTAATGTTATTTCTTTTATTTAATTAATTTAATTTAATTTAAAACTCTTGCAAAAGGAAAAATAATTTGAAATTTAATAAGGATATCAGATAATCTTTACTGCACTTTTTACTGTACCTCCTGTACAAATTTCTTATCTTTATTTATCACATTGTTTGCTACTACAAAATACTTAGTTGTTACAAAATTGTTTTACCTTGCTTAGTTCTTTTTATCATTATCTAACACATTATTTTTCTGTCATATTTTTTGTTAGTACAAAATAGTCAGTAATGTGGCAAATAAAGATAATGTATTAGATAATAATAAGAACAACTAGGCAAGGTAAAATAATGATGTAAGAACTAAGTATTAATTGTTTATCATTATTTATCAAATTTTTTGCTATTTTATGCAAATAATGTAATACATTTATTTATTACATTACAGTTTGCTATTTTATGGTAGTCACATTATCTTATCACATTTTTGTATTATTTTATAGTAACAAATAATGTAATAAAGATAAGATAGTATACAGTAAAAGATAAGATAACATACAGTAGATGCTGTATAAGATGATGTACAGAGTGTATAGTAAAAAGTGCAGTAACAATTATAGATACTAATTTTTTTATTAAATTTCAAATTATTTTTTCTTTTGCGAGAATTTTCTAAATTAATATTTTAATTTTCTATATAATATCGCAGTATTAAATAATATGATAAAGATAACAGCAATTAATATATATATATTATTCTTACATCATTATTATATTATCCGCGAGAGAAGGAAGAATGCTATTCTCATATGATTCTCGCGCGATCTCTGCGAGCCGAAAGAGAAATGCTGATGCGTCAGTTTAATGGACTGTGAGCAATAAAAGTCACGCTCCCGCACGCGTAGTCGCGTGCGATGTAAGAGCTAGAGTGAGAGAGAAAGAAAGATTTCACTCAGGCATCTATGTCTGGTGCGTATCTCCGAAGAAGCATAATGCACAATCACCTCCGGTGAAATGCAATCCTCTGAACTATCCACAATAGCTCTTGCCAGCAGGAAGGAAATTATATCGAGTAACGTCATTAATTTATGCGATATTTAATTTTTCTGAAGTAACGTGTCATAAGAATGTTGAACATATTTGCGTACTCATGTGCTAGCAATTTATTGTTTAAACTATTGCATAATATCTAGAAAAACGATTTTTCTCTTTATAATTTTTATATTAGCGTATAACAGCTTTATATTAAATAATATAATTATGAATAAAAAATGTAAATGCATAGATCAATTGAGTTTTTGTACGTTTACGTATTTTTTGAGCAATTCAAAATTGATTTTTTTTTTTTTTTTTTTTTTTACGAAAGTGAAATATTTAAATCATGAATAAGTATAAACAAAATTAAAAAAACTTTCAACAAATTAAAGTCTTCGAAGCCTAACAAGTATTTTTTAGCATTTCCATGATTGATATCTTAATTACAATTAAAAATATTTAAATCATATTTAAATCATAATTAAATATAAACAAAATTAAAAAACTTTCAGCAAGTTAAAGTCTTCGAAGCCTAACAAGTATTCTTTAGCATTTCCGTGATTGATATCTTAATTATAATTTTATATTATATCTTAGCACACATAGTTTTCTATTATAGAGTCGAAAAAGAAGACGAGTATCATCATTCATAGACTGCGAACGTATTGATATTCAAAACGTTTATGCGAATAAAACACCTGTCGTCACTCTTGGTTTTTTTTATAAGAGATCTCGACGACGTTAAGAGATACTTTTAGCTGTGAAAGTGTTAGGAAAATATTAACTTCAAATATGTTGTGAAATCTGTAATTAAAATCTATCGTCCTAAATTTTATAAGATTTCAGCTATTTTATATCATTGCCGAAACCTTGTGAATCGAATTTCAATTAGAACTTTCGCATGTAAATACAGTATTTCTGACAAGTTCCGGTTTTCGCTACTTTCTTGCACGATCTTCGAGAAACGGATGTGTGTAAGTTCCACTCGAGAAAGCTCCCCAAGTCGCTTATGCTACTCGACGTATTGTGCTGCAACAGCACGTCACATTTCGCCGCGTCACGCCATGTCAGTAACTGGAGGTGACGTAGATGTAACAATCGGTATTATGAGTATCTAGATCGCATCCGGATCCTCGGACAAGGCGACTCAGAACTCACAACATGCATCTTGAGCACGGGCCGGAACTAATGGCGCTTCTTGATAGAGGCACGTCTAATTAAGTAATTAAGTATATTTATTTTAGCGTAATATACAAAGACTTTAAAAATTCAACTAATTATTTGATAATGCTGCGAATGTAAAATTCCTAGAAGTTAATGACCTTTCAAATTATTTCTTTGTGACTTTAATCAAAGTTACATGGACAGATAAATGTTCTATTATATTTTTTAAATGTAATATATTTTAATCATTTAAATCATTTTTTAATTATTAACTTACAATTTTACAATATGTTTAAATTATAAAAATTTATGTAATATTTTTGAGTATTTTTTATTTTTGAATAAAGTTGCATTTTTTATTTCTATTGCACATAAAAACTTACGAAATTTGATCGCAGCTCGCGTGATCAAAACAATCTCGCGCTCTATAGGAAAGTAGAATTATATAGTGCATAATAAGTCTACAAAAATTCTCACGGATCAATACGTTCTTAAAGCAAGGTTTCTCATCTAAATATATGAGCAGCTGCAACGGGACTCATTGCACGTGTGCTAGATTTATAACACAGTGAATGGAACAAACAGTCAGTGAGTTGCATAGCGTGCGACATGTTTTCCCTTGCCACCCACTCTTTCCCCACACTATTCGCAAATATATCCTTGCGTACAATATTTTCTAAAAAAACTCACTAATTTATAAAATAAAATTTTTACCACACATTTATTTTTAAATTTTTTTATCGTAAATTATCTTTATGATTATAAATATATATATTACTGTTTATTTATTAAAATTACATTACGTGATAAAATAAAGTATTTTACTAAAGTAAAAGCAGGTAAAAAACTTTAATAAAATACATTAAATTATGACTATATTTCTAGAAATATATTCAATGTGTCTAATTAAATTTAAAAAATATGAATTAATTGAATTAGCTCAGTTAGATAAAAATTTTAAGAGAAATAAATATGGATGCAACAACGGTTTCACAATATTTAAACAAAAAAGAAAAGAATTTTTTTTAAAAGTATTTTATAAAAATGTATAATACGCAGACTACTGACATACTGGCGGGGCAATTTGGACTATATTTCAACGCTATTCGGTGACAGTCCTTATCTTTGAATATGTTTACGATCATTAAAGACGAGATTCCACCATTAAAACGCAATAAACTCGTCAAGCATGAGATTTTCAATCTTTATTCAGTTTAACGGATTTATTTAATCGCGCGATTCGAAGACAAACATATTGAAATTTACATATGAGCTGAGAAAAAAATTTCACAAACTTAAAAAAATATTGTAGAGTATTACTAATACATATTTATTTATAATATATTTATATAATTAAATTGCCAAATGGAATAGAATATATGAATGTATATGAACTCACGTTGCGATATATATTGTAGATTAAACAGGAATCTAGTCCAATCAAGTTATAATGCTATCGGCAAGTCATACTCGTTTATCTTTCAGCAAGAACAGTTATGCGGCTATAAATTTGCTACAGAAATAGCATATTGCGCGGTGCGTTAGATCAGTGAACAACCAGGACCTGGACATTTTTTATGTTATAAATTCTTTAATCAATCTTGATATAATAAGTGTGAAAGTGCGAAAATACTAAAAATTTTCTGAAAGAGAGAGAGAGAGAGATTGAGGGAGAAAGAGATATTTCTTCCATTTTATTTTTACAAATATTAAATGAAAGAACCTATATTAGTAATATAATTGATGTTAATAACGTTCTATTATCTTACAATTCTCCTTCAATTTCAACGATTGAAATGAGATTGTACGTAATGGAATATTTTCCACAGACTTGATTAATGCCGCACGAGATCTCTCTCATCCGCGTGTTTGGAGCTCAAAAGTCAATTGTGAAATATGCGTGAAGAATCGGTGATTGCGATTGCGTGGCGCAATTAGGGGATCTAAATTGCATTTGACATATCAACGCGAGTTATGGAAACCGCCGCGGGAGTGGGTGCAGGCGCAAAGGGTGTGTTGCAGCGGGAGATAGATTACGAGAAACAAGGATCGAGGACGGTAGGTCGGCACTTTCTCGATCTCGTCACGTCGTCGCCTTTACACGCTTTACACGCTCCCTCCCCGTTCTTGTGCGGGGACGATGCTGACTGCGCGCAAAAAAAAAAACGGCTTCCTACTCCCAGCTCCCAGGCAGCGTGGGTGCACAGACAATAACCAGGATAAGTGCTTTTCGCTTTCTGCTTCGTCACGAGTGATCGGTATATTAAGGATGAATTTCACCGTTGTTCACTTTGTGAACGCTCGCTTTCCGCGGCTGATTCTTATACTGATTATACGCAAATATGTGGACTTTCGAGAAAAAGTAGGCAAACTCTCATTGCGGTTTCAATCATTGAATCGGCAATTGTTATAATAATATACATTTTGTTTTTGAATTTAGATACAGTAATTATGTAATACATAGGTATAGCTAATTTAATGACTTTAAGGTATAGCACGTAGGACTTGATTCAAATTTTATCTAATTAAGTACGTATTCTGTAAAATTAACTAAAATCCTACGTATAATTTTTTATTTACTGCAACTGGTATCCTACTTTTTTCTAAACATTTTGATTTTAACATTTATTTCTTCTATATAATTAAATCATATAAAGTATGTGAATGAATTATATGAATGACGAATAAGAAAGAATTATATTATACAATAGATCGTTATCTTTCTCGTGTACTTTAAATAACCTTTCTTGATGGAACAAGTAACATGAACATTATTAAATAAGCGTAGGAAGCACTATGCATTCTTCTGATGCAACGATACGTGCGAAGAGCAAGTTAGAAAAATATGGTTGACAATTTGGAAAATTATTGAATTTGTATTTGATAGCAGAGATTGTATTAAATTTTGAAACTAAAATTACTTTTCTAAATAAGGTAAATTTCTCCTGCCTTCCGCCCTCATTACATACTTTTTTTATATGATAAATAAATTTTAAAATTCTCTTCAAAGAAATATATTTTTAATAAAAATAATTTATACAGTGTATACTTTCTCTATTTAAAAAAAGATAGAAAGTATTAATATAATAAAAAAAAATAGTTTTTCTTATTTAATTGTTAATACTCTCTCTCTCTCTCTTTCTCTCTCTCTCTCTCTCTCTCTCTCTCTCTCTCTCTAATATATATATAAATGATTTTTTTAATGTAAATGTGCTGATTATATTTCACTGTTCCTTAGATTGTTATTTATGTTGAGAGTGAATGATATCTGTGAAATTCTATGATATTATCTCTTTTTTTGTATTAAGAATGGAAAATGTAACCGGAAGTACTTCAAGTTGCAAGATGTACGAGAATCGCATCGTGGGCGGTATTTTCTGAAAGTACTTGTCTCATGTAACGACACTGAGCACCTATTGTCATACATTGTGCTGGCAAAATGTAATATAAAAATAGCGAAACGACGAAACGCTCTCTGCCGACGCATTTCCTGCTCTGAGAAATTATAATATATAAACAGGAGCTCTTTATCAGATTTTTATTTTCTCTCTGATAATTGTAATTAAGCAAATAATTGAAATTACTTGAGAACTAAGGATTTTAGAAATCGCTGGTATAAGAGCTGAGAAGAAGCAAACTGATAACGACGTGTGATTAGCGGAACGCAATGTTTTATAATAGACGATGCTATAACACACAATGAAGTATTATTGTTGATTGTTGTTAGATTAAGATAAAAAAATACGATATAGTCAGTTGTTTTTCTTTTAAATAGATTGCACATCAGAAAAAAAACCAGTGTTTCTTCTCATGTTTTCTTGCGTAAATAAAAAGACCAACCCGCGTCTGTTCATCTCCCTGGGGTTAAGTAATCATCAGTAGGAGCACTAGCTACACGTAACAACGAGCTCATTGTCAGAGAAACGTTGGCCAATGTCCGTGCAAAAAAATTTCGCATAGTTTCGTAAGTCTAGGAAGATCGCGCAGAAAAAGCAACGAAACGAGCAAAGTGTCACAGCGACGTGCGAGAGCTGTTGCATCGAAGCCCGGACGCACGCAGATTACGGACAGTAATATTACATATATCACTGGCGTGGGGCGAACGTGTGGTGCAACTTATAACCGGTATCTTATTAAGTGCAGGAAATGAAGCAAGTGCCGAGAACCTATGAAGGATCATAGTATTCTCAGTATCACGGCCCGATTCGGCTGACTGTTAATTAGCGGGCGAATAAAATGTCAACGAATCCAGGCTTCTTGAAATCTAACAGACCAACATCTAGATGTCGAAAATGACATAATGTTTAGTTGGCTCGGAGACAATTCTTTATTCTTCTGACTTCTGTATCTAACGTATTTCGAAAAGTGCGAAAATTATACCTGGTGTGAAATTTTCAACACTACAGCGATCGCGAAAGTTGCCATTTAGGAAAAAATTTCCCATGTACGAAAGAAGATAAAAAAAAAAAAATGAAAGATATATATGTGATATTTTCTCTTTGATACTTTAAGTTATAAAATTAAATATTTAAGATAATTAGGTTATTTTATGCTTATGTTTTGTATTTTATGTGCTTTTTATGTTTTCAGTTTTAAAAAGTATACATATTTAAAAAAAATGTAGGCCATTGTTTCAATTATAATGTACTATTTATGTTGAAAAAAAAAAATTTTTTTAATTAATGAAGAATAATATCTGTTCAATTATATTTTGTAAAAAAAATTTACAATGTGATAATAATATCATTGTTAACTTTATACTGCTCTAAATATTATAAAATATTATAGTAAAAATATCAATATTGTTGCAATACGTTTGAATAAAATAGTTGATTTTGTACTGGCTAAACATAAATAATCAATATTAAATCAAGATTATCTAATTTTAAAATTGCAAATTTTTGCCTAACAAAGCTTCAAAAATATATGTGTCAAAACTTATCCAACTTTTAAAAAAATTATAATAATATTAAATATTTTAATTATTAATATATAAATATGTACAATCATATGTATAATTTTAATTATTGATAATAAAGAATATGCAAAGTGATAAGAAAATATTATTAAAAATTATTACGAGATTTTTTGTAATAAATTCAGTTTTATTTCTTTGATGATAATTTCTAATTTTAAATATTAAAATTCTTTCCTTTTTAATTTTTGACACTTTTAATAAGACTTTAATATTACCTTATATTAAAATGCTACAAAAATGTTCAAGCAAAAGGATTAATATTTCTTGCGTAACAATTGGCAGTCGTTCCAGTTAATCGAGCTTGAATATGATTTAAAGGACTGTTATAGCAGGCAAAGTAAGGCTCATAATAACTTGGCGACATTTTAAGGATGGCGCCGTAGCCACTGTGAATTCTCGTAATCATTGTTCGAACACTGCTACCTGTTCTCACGGTGGAGTTAATGGCATTGCTGTTTTGTCAGTTTACGTGCAGCATAGACTTGTCGACATTTGTTTTTATCGAACAGTGCATGGCGTGAACTGCCTTTCGCTTTTACCCAGAGCAAAGTCGGAGATTCAAGGTAATCTTTCTCTCCGAGGCGGTATACGCGCTGTTATACGCTCAATTACGATATACGTATGACAGGTAACAAAGCTTCTGAATGAAAATTGCAGATCCATTACTGATCTCCTGTTCAACAGTCGGAGTGGTGTACTTTTATTCTCTTAGTTGCGCGCATTTATTTATTTTAAATGATCAAACTGAAATATGGAGAACTTACGACGTATTATCTAAATTGATTAAGTTTTTATCAAATTTGCTCTCTAAAAAAACTTTTCTAAAAATTTACATGCTTATTCATAAATAAAATATTATTGTAAAAGATAAGTGCATTTTATAAATAAAAAAAAAAAAAAAGATCATAAAAAACCGTAAGATTAAATTCCATTTTGAAAATCTAATTTAATTTTCGAAGTATAATAAAGACTTCTTTCTTTTTTAATATTCATAATTCATTTTCTGTAAAATCAGTAATGATATGTTATACTAGTATAAAATCACACATTCAAATGTCTTGCTTGAATGAATCGTAGAAAAAATATATCACGCGTCAAGAAAAGACCGATGAAGGCTTCAAGGGGCAAAGACTAAACTGTAGCGTGCTCGAGAGACCTTTCGTTCAGACTTTACAGATCGCTACTAGAATTGCACGTCTATTCACGTTTAATGTTCCTCTCTTTCACTCTGGACCATGTTCCGTTCAGCTTCAACGCCTCGAAGTTCCGTCTGGGACACGCCTTTCGCGTGCAGCTCGTGACAAACCTATTCCTCTTAGCAATTCAACGTTAGGTACATCGACAAGTATACATGTATTATTATCCCTCTGTGTATTATGTCTAATTGTAATGTAATGATTCCCGAGAGGCATATGCATTCTCATAGCACAATGATTTCGTGCAATTATCCCGGCAGACGCACGACTCTACCTCATTAACGACCATCTATCATCCTGATGTATGCAAATTAAATTAATCGAGAACAATTCAGCGAAATGATACTTTGTTAAATGCAATGTTCCGCGAAAATAAAATTGCTTGAATAGAGAATAATTAATCAAAACCAGAAACTTAAAGGAAAAATTTCATAAAATAGAATGAACGATGAATAATACTGTTCACTAATATTGGTATAATTTTTTGAAGAATTGATTTTTTTTTGTTAGTTATCTATTCAACGAAATTTTATTTAATCAATTTCTTGGAGTAAGTTTAATTTTTCATAAATTACGTGCACTAATTTATCATTTGGACAATTATTTTTGTCATATTTTTATACATAAGATACATCACCATATACGTAACGTAATAAACGTATTAAAAAGCGTAGACAATTACTTCTTACTACATTTACACGCAAGGAAAATGAAATATTCGATTACGAAACAGGGATTACAAAACGAGTATATTGGCGTAATTGTAAATATGTAAGTTATATTAAAAACGCACAATGACAATATGCCATTAACACAACGCGTGACCGGAAGTAAAAGTGGATAGAAGATATTTTGTCGCGGTGGTTTAATTCACGACAAGTCTATGTTATGCACCGACAAAACGTTTATATATTAGAGCGGACATAAAGCGTAACAGATTATTTATATATGTCTCTGGCAGGAAATATTTATTGCTTATGTAACGATTTTTTTGTACAAAATGTTTAAATAATTTCTTAGAGACAGAATAATTAACTGCCCTACTTTGTCGTTTCGAAATATTGATCTACACAAATATAAATAAGTTTATATGCATTTGTAATAATAATATAAAATAAAAATAAATAAATTTTAATGAGATGTTGCCTCTCAGTAATTTTTTCCACAATAATTCGCATGAAAGAAATGGCTTTACGCCATATAAAAGACGTATGAATAGTCAGAAATGTCGATAATTAAAGTGAAATGAATTATACATTTTATTAAGCAGAAAAATCCTCTTTCCATAAATCTGAAAGCACATAAACAAGAAACTTACATTATACAGGAAACTGTATTTATCTCGGCAAGATATAAGACACTATCAAGTGAGAGAAACATTTTTTTAAAAATTTATACGTGTAATTAAAAAATCTCGCTAATGTAAAATTTGATACGTCTTGAATGAAAAGCTTTTTAAAATAATTTTAGAAATGTATGAAAGTAGTTAAATAATTTCATAGAATATTACTTCTTAATAATGCAACGTCATGTAATCATCTAACGTAATTTATTACGCTATGCGTATCCATTTACCGGATACTATCCATTTAAACAAGATAACTTCGCACAAGATATCACATGCATTCCGTCGCAGTGATATTCTATGATGGTAAAAAAAAAAAAAAAAAAAAAAATTTAGAGACAGGATACAGGAACATAGCGCTGTACTTTTACTGGTAATGTTGCGTACGGCGGAAGTGCCTTTTAACGCACGAATTCGCACGCAAAGTTGTCGCGCGAACCGGAGAGTTCCTCGAAAGTTTCAGACATACATTTACGATCGGAGAGAAAAAAGAAAGCGAAAAGAGATAAAAGCGTTAGATACTCTCGATTCTTTCACGTGTTGTATTGTCCGTTGACAAGATAAAGACAGACTCGCAAAGCGTGGTGCGTTTAACGAGAATCTCGTGAATTTCTCCGGTTTCTACGGGCAATGAATTACCCACCGCGAAATTTTACACGTTGCTAATCCCGTAATGTTTACGCGTGGTGCAATTGTCAAAGAAATTAACATCCTGTGATTTTCAAGCTGTTACTTCATATTAATAAATGATATATAATGTTCTCCGTTTTGTGTTTATTAAATTCTATTATAGTTGGAAAAATAACAATTAATCATCATTTTAAATAAATTTTATTTAGAATCAAATTGAATAATTGACACTTTTGATTAAATGAAACAATGTAACAAATTTCGATAATAAAAGTTAATAATTATTATTTTATTATTGATATTAACTATTTTAATCTCATTGTCAATATATCAAAAAATTATTAACTTTATTCACAAAACAATTTTAATTATTCAATCAGCTGTATAAAATAGATATTTAATATTTAAAAGCGGAATTCGATTTTAATAATTGTTCTATTTAAAAGCAAAAGATTTTCATTAAAAATCGATATTGTGAAAGAATTACACAGGATTTTAAATAAACACGAAAATGAAAAGACAAATCAACGTGTATCGAAACGAGAACTTATTGCGGTTCACCACAATCGGAGTTCTTGAAAAATGCAGATAAGCGTGAAAATTGTAAAGTATAGAAACTGCGAGTGGGGTGAAATCAGTCATCGATGCAGAACTAAAATCTTACGAATGATACCTGAGATCGACGCGGATGAGACGTTAGGTTCCCAATACTACGGACTTTCTCCCAAAAACCGTTACTTATTCACCATAGAAATCCTGTTGACAAAACTAAAAGGCTTTTTTCGCACTTTAATTTCTATTACTTAATAGAATATTATTTAATTAATACAATTTTTCGCATTTGAAAGATTCTGAATGGCAATATAGTTTTCAAGAGGAACCATTAAAGACATGTTTGTTTAAATATAATAAAAATTAAAGTATCAGTAAGAATTGATAGCCTGAATTAAACAGAAATTGCATTTCTGTTTTCAATTTTATTTTCGGGTTATAAAATAAATTAAGGCAGGAGAAAAACAAATATACTTGATCCATCAAAGTCAATTTTATGTGTAAAACTTGTAAACATGTTTCGTGTCTTAATACTCATTTTGAACTTCATCTTGTTGCCAACATGTTGAAGCCCGGTCATCCTAATTACATCGACTGTCGAAGGCAAGACCTACATGAACATTTTTACTCGTATTAAGTAGATAATGTGCGAATTACGTTAAGTGTTCATGTTCATCGATTCGCCGCTATTACTTAAAATTAGTATCGAAGACCGGTTAAATATGATTGCTGACAACAAGGTAATACAAGGAAGCTCGGATGATGCTGCAATAAAATTCGTAATTGCCACATCGTAAACTTAAAAAGTTGAAAACTAACGGTTTCGTGTTTTGGATGTAACGTTCCTAATATATTTTATCATGACTTTCTAAGAGGAATATAAAGCGTACGAATCGTTAAAATAATTCTCGACATCAGGAAATTAAAATAACTTCTTTATTGATATCGAAAAAAATCTTATCAAAAGAAAAATTTGGATATCTAATTAGTTAATTATTTTAAAAAAATTCCGGGGAAAAAAGATACCATTTTAATTTCGCACTAATATTGATGATTGCTACGCGCAACGTTTAACATGAAATAAAAATCTACATAACTAAGATAATATAAACAAATTATGTAACGCAAATTTCGGATTTCAAATTTGGGTGAAAAAAATATTGTGTTGAAATTATTGATTAGAGGACACAGCCGCCAAAATTGATTGATGATAGCCGCTCTAGCTTCGAAATCTACCACTTAACGAAATCTTCGAGCACCCCGTTTACGTGGAAAAGACTTGCCTACTGGCGATCCGAGACTACTCGTTGCAAAGTACCGTTTATACCAAGTCAGTCAATTGACCCGATCGATGAGGGTAAATCGACTGATCGATTGGTCGCGCCAAAAGCGATTACCGCGATTCGACATTCATCAGCATTGATTATCCGATCGTTATGTCCTGAAGTCATTCGTGGATATGACTGTAGTTCGTACTGAGTTCGTATTTCAACGCTATCAATTTTGACAAAGGATGTCATTAAAGTCAACTACGCGTATAACGTAAAACGTGTGTAAGGAATCTTTTCTCTAAACAGCAAAATGTGATATTTTTCTCGCTCACATTTACCGATTGTTTTACTGTATTTTATATATTACGTTAAACATATACTGCCTTCAATTATTTATTTTTGCAGAATAATAAAAAAATTACGGCTTAGATATTTGGCTGTGGTAATAAAAAATACAAAGTTTAATATTTGATATATTGATAATGAAAAGTTATTATTTAAAAATAAAATATTCAAGTTTTTTATTGTGTGGGCCAAAGTTATATATACATTAATAAATGTTTTTTTAATTTTGAAAATCTTTCTCGTTTGTTTTGTTTTATATGTCGCAAATCGCTTTGATATATCGATTTTGGAATTAATATCGTTAACGACCAATCCCGATTGTCCCCGGGAACTGTATCGTTAACATTCGCGAGCATCAATTAATGCCGGAACGTGATTGCCGGCAGCTCGAAATAAGGTTACTCTCGGTTACTTTCGGCCAACAAAGGAAATAGTCCTTAAGAGGAATCGCAGTAAGCGCTCGGAGCTATAAAAGATCGATCGTACGTCGATTTAGAGTTTTAAAAGTCGATTTTCTCAGAGTCGCACGGTTCTGTATAGGAACTAGTCAGAAGTGTCATAAACATCGTACCCGACATGTCTACGAGGTCGTATCTCGCAATCGCGAATCACGTAAATCCAGTCAGTTAATTTAGCCTCGATTTTAAAACGATGCCTGATTTATTTCGACAGATAAATCGTGCTTTTAATTACCAGTACGAGCGCATTTTATTAACCGATTATTAAGATTAAGCGTCTTTAAAAAATAATAAACAACAATTCTTCAAGGAGTAGAATCGACTGGACACAAGTTATCGATACAGGTGGCATGAGAACGCTGCAATTTTTCAGCTGTTAGAGACAATTTTCTCCGTTTATCAGGCAATATGAGTATATATATTTATATATATATATATATATATATATATATAGCGTGATGCGCATATCAAAATGAATAATTGGATTTGCTTCAACCGATTGTTTATTGCTATTCTGACAGGCAATCATTTTCCGCTATTCTCCAATTATCTACATTGCTACTCGACCAGTTGTTTAGTACGGATAAATCACTACAGAATCTGCTGCACGTCAAAGACGAATTGTCGAGTCATTAAAAGCAAATAAGAGTTGCAATTCGATAAAATCTACTACGTTTTTAAAGAATGTAGATTTTAGAATTTTTTGAAAACTTTTTATATATATTTTAAAAGTTTATATTTTTTATATGTATAAATTCATATATATTTTAAAATGTATAAATTTATATATATTTTAAACCGTTAAAATGTTATATATATATATATATATATATATATATATATATATATATATATATATATATATATATATTATATATATTTTCTAAAGAAAAAATTGTAAGGCAGCCAGAAACTTTCATAACTAAAATTCCTATGCAGACTAGTTACAGATTGAATGATGCTTTCTATACATCATAACATTCATAATTAAAATTCCTATCATGCAGACTAGTTACAGATTGAATGATGCTTTCTATACATTATTTCAATGATGGTCATTACTACTGTAACAACTGTTTGATGCACCATTCATCGGTCTACAAACCGGTAACGTGCAATCGCATTGCTAAATGAGCCACAAACGCGCGTGGTGAGGCGTCACTTTCAATCGCTCGGAGGTCGTCTGCTTCTGGAATCAATCCCCTCAATCGACGATCAATCGGATCACTATCCTGGCATGGAGGAATATATACGCGATAGCAATTTGAAATCCATTAGAAACCATTTTCTCGGACTCGAGGCACAGGATATGCGTGACGTATCTCGGTGATTTCACTGTGATTGCTATCCGGCAACGACGAAACAGAGGATGAGTTCGATCGTCTCGACCTCGAGATCTCTCGTTTTGCTGGGGGAATTGCGATACGAGAACTACGGAGTTTAACCTAGATCCCGGAGACAGATCGCGAAGACGACAATCTCGACAACAACGGCAAAAATCGGTCGCGCGCTCGAGTCTAGTCGCGATTTCTATCTTTATTCCCGCACCGCGTCCTCGTACCATCATTTATTCTCGTTTACCTGCAATGATGGTACCTGCTCGGTGCGTGACGAGAAATGGAAAGAGAAGGGAAAAAAAAAAGAACCGGTCCCCAAGTTCACTGACGCGTGCATTTCGCTAGGCTTGTTTGCCCGTGAAAAGGAGCGACTGCTTGTCGTCGTCGGAGGATCCTGAGATACAATACTAGTTTTTAACTCAGCGGGAATCGTCATCGTTTCACGGCTCGTTTCCCTGTTCATATTCATTGCGAGTGGCCGGTATTAACAATAAGTATCACCGCTTGTGGATCTCCTGTTTTACTTACACAACAATAAAACAGTTGGGACCTTAAATTAATCTCAATGAATTCAGAGGATAAATGAGTGCGTATATAGAATATACGCGTATAAACGGAAATTACATATCATGCCGATTCTTATTAATTTGTTCAAATTTGTTTGAAAGCTACAGAATGATTTACGATGATGTGGCAGAATTTTCGAATTCTGACTAATCAAACACGGATCTAAACTGAATAATTTGAACTCTATGACGTAATATTCATAGTTTCTCAGAAATACACCTCATTACGGTAAGTGAAACGCACCGCAAATTTTGCTTTCTTTTAACTAATTTCAATTAATAAAAGCTGGAATTCGTAATGTGTAATATACATTTTTTTTAATTTGTCAAAGTACGTTACATTAATTGAATTTCTATGTGCATTGCATAATTAAAAAAAAATATGACTTTTTCTACATATTGTTTAATTACCATTAGCAAAATAATTATTAATTAATAAAAACACTTGATTTTTTTAAATAAATTTGTTCCTCTCAACGAGAATTACTTTGTTAATTAATAAATTATTTACTAATCTAAATTAATACTAAATTATTTAATTATTTAATAAACTATTATAGCAATTGATTATGTATACTTCGGTATAAATAAGCTTCACAGCATTTCAACAAGTTTCTAATGAATAACCTAGGAATAGCATAAAAAGCTAGTTAAAATGTTTTCGAGAAAGGTGTTTTAATTCGGATACACATAATTTACTATCTAAATCAGCATCGTTTGCTTATCGTGAATGTATTTATATTTTAAAATAGTTTAAATAAAATTACATGGCAAATTTGTATTTATTAAATTTAATTAAATAGCAAATAAAATTATACACAATAATATATTCTAAAAAATCTAATCTGTGTACAAATGTCTTTCCTCAAATAATAAAATACTTTACTAAGCATTTTCGTTGCAAAGTCTTTATTTTTCGTTTGTCAAAAAAAAAAATTTAGACTAAAATACGTTTCTCTACTCCATAGAGTTTAATCAGCTAGTATCTCGAAAAAAATATGGCCACTTTCTGCCAGAAGACCATAACATGAGATTTTGTTTATGTTTTTCTTTCTTTAAATTCCTAACAAATTCATTTCAGTTCATTCAATTCAATTCATAACAGAGAAGAAGAAATTTATACCAAAAAATTGCACCAGAAGATTGACTCATAAATTTTTCCAGTTGAAAAAAAAGGTCTACGAGTCAATAAGTGCGCAATTCATACACGCTCGTTTCTTCTCCTACATCTCAATTACAAATGTTTTTATAATTCAGTACGAGATTAAATTCTGTTAAGGCAAAGTTCTTAAAGTTAATTAAAAAATAAACTTTAGGACGTTTCTACTATTCATTACATTTCTCATCTCTTTTATTAACAAATTTTCTCGTTTGTATAAAATAAACTTTTTCTTTAGATTGCCTTGTGAATTTTGATAATGATAATAGCTCAAGATTGTTACATTGTCGCGATACGTCATTATGTTTATTACTTATTTCAATAAATCTAAAGGTAATCTAAAATATAAATAAATTTCGACAAATTTAAATTTATTTTAGTAAATCTAATACTAAATACAGTGTGTACTTAATATGCATGTTAGAAATTTTACATTTTTTTCAAGAAATTCATCGATTTTGTTCGGACGACTTGATTTTTAATTTTCGAAGACAGTGTCCGACTTTTCGTGTATGCCATATCAGCTGGCAATTTTACGGCGATGCCAACGTGAGGCGATAACGAACACACGAGCGGAAGGATCTCACGACGTGTGAACGGCTGCTACATGTAGGTGAGCAAGTTGCTTAGCTAATCCGCGGTGAACTGTTATATGCACTGGCATGCCGCCAGTCGCACATTGAAAAGCCATTTCTGGTGGCAATGCCAACGACGAAGGCGTTACACTTGCGATCTCTCGCGTGAAACTCGTTCCGATCGTGTCGAAAGGTTCGTGGTGTATCACAAAGAAAACAGTATAGTAAAAGCAGTGAAAGATACGCGAAGAAACCGCGTGAGTCTATTTTTATTTCAATTTAAAGGCTGTAAAAACTTGGTACTTGATCTATACATATGTATGTTCTTACATATAAACTGATTAATGCACATATTCATGTTTATGTATTTTCTTATAATAACTTTCACGTCAGATAATTATAGCAATGTGTGACTTTTATTTGTTATTGATTGCGATCAGTTTAGCTATAACTTAATAAGTAAGTAAAAATAGGAAAATATATATAAAAGTAAATTTGATTTCAAGAATATGGTTAAGATATCGCTAATAATTAATGTCAAAACATAAGAATTTTTATGAGCATGAGAGATATGCGGTTGAATCGATTTCAAATCTAAAAATTTACGAAAGTCATAAAAATTTCGAAAGTTTATGTCAAGAGAGCACCAGGGTTTGCGTCTCAGAATTAAGGAATCGTTAATGAGTGCCAAGAAAATATTCGATTTATAAGTAAAAGTTGCGGTATAATTGAGAAATTGTGTTTCGCAGGATGGAAACGCGTTCGAATTCTGGATTGGGAACGATCGTCGTCGTTTACATTCGAATTCGACCAATTTAGGATGTATGGTTTACCGTTCGAATCAATTCGCACCGCTCTTTAGTCAATTTAGTCAAATGTACGAGGTGTGTTGTGCTTAATTGCGGAAAGGAGCGAATCGGGCTCTTGGACCGGTAGCGAAGTAACAAATTATAGCAAGTTGATGAAGAAAACCGACATACTTTGGTCACGACTTTGTTCACAGCTGAACTTCAAATACATTTTCTCGATCGTTCTTCATTATATGTCGAGAGATTACGGAAATTTCAGTAAGATTGGATTGAGACTAATAGACAACAACCTTCAAATTTTTTCTTAAAATTTAGTTAAAATTTCAAAACTTGTTACACAAAATAATTAATAATAAAAAGAATATAACAGGATAAGTATAGTAAAACTGCAACCAAAGATAATCTAACGTAGTAATTATTTATAAATAACTTATAAATAAGTAAATATATTGTGAAACGTTTTAGCTTTCCAGATCTCCATGTTAGAGTGTTACGGAAATAAGTTTGGAAAACTAAAATATTTTAAGTATATCTCATGATCAATTAAAGATAATTAAATTAAAAAAAATATGCATAAAGAGGAATATCAAAGGAATATTACATATTTTTTTTCAGATGTCTGTATGATATATTAATGCATAAAAAAGATAAAGATTAACATTTTTTAACATAAATCTTTCGAGTAATCCCTCTTGAAAAAAATTGAGAGTAAACCTTGTTCTATACTAATTTATATGAAAAATAAGCTAGTTCGATTTGGTGGAACAAGTTAAAAAAATAAAAATGGCAATTTAATTCATGTTTTGTTACTTTAAATGAAAAGAGTTATTTAATTAATATTTTTATACAAAATATTATAACATTTTATAAAATAAGTTTTATTTTTTAATCTTCTTCGCTTTTTAAGCTTCTTCATTTATAATGGAAATATTTTGTTATGAAATAATTTTTATAATTATAAGATAATTATAATAATATATTTTAAATAATATTTATGTTTTAAAACTCGCGATAAAAAGCCACTATGTTACAGATAATATATATAATTGCAGTAATATGTTAGTAACAACTTAAGGTCCTGTCCATTCGTGCAATCGCACGTATATTGTTTCCTTTATAATGATTGTAAATAACTTTCCATTTTTTTATTTTTTTTTTGCTATCATCATTTATAACAAAGATAACATTTTTGTTACATAACGTTTTAGATATTTCTGCTAGTTTAAAAATTTGCGATAAAAAATGACACGCAGCAAATAATATATTTAATTATAAAATATGTGAGCAACCTAAAGATCATTTGCCATTCATGTATATTTAATTTTTTAACTAGGATTCAATATAACAGTGATAACTTTTTCTATTAATATGAAGTGATCAAATTTCTATTTTGATGATGGTTGGTGTTTCTTTCAAATATTTTATATTTGGAATATTATTTCCGCTAAATATGATACCGCTTGAGGAAGTTGGTATGAACTAGTAAATATAATTTTGAGATTTTTTTATATAATTACGAAAATCCATTTAATCGGATACAGACAAAAGTAATCTTGACGATTCTATTTTGAATTTTTACTCAAGTCTCACTTCAAGATCATTTTTTAACCATATTTATCTTACTATACATTAATGTCTGAAATGTTAGATTCTTTATAATGACATAATTGTTTCTCGAAATATTTTTCTGGAGTTTGAAAGATAAAGTTTATTTTAAATATTTAATTTCTTTAGCAAAATCTCAAATATTATACTCTTTATTCATCATAAATTATTATATAAATATTAATGTCATATTTTTATATAATGTACATACGTATGTTTCAGATTTATTTTCTCAAAATTGAGTAATAGTCATGAGTTTATATATTTTTTCCTATTTAAATAAAAAAATTAAATAAAATAAAAGAAATTAAATATACATGAATGGCAAATGAACTTTAGGTTGCTCACATATTTCATAATTATATATATTATTTGCCACGAGTCATTTTTTATCGCGAATTTTTAACTAGCAGAAATATCTAAAACGTTATGTAACAAAAATGTTATCTTTGTTATAAGTGATGATAGAAAAAAAAAAAAAAAAAATAAAAAAATGGAAACTTATTTTATAAAATGTTATAATATTTATAATATTATTACATTATTTTATATAAAAATAATAATTAAATAATTCTTTTGATTTAAAAATAACAAAACATGAGTTAAACTGCCATTTTTATTTATTTTTTTAAACCTATTCCAGCAAATCGAACCAGTTGGCGAATTTTTCGTATAAATAGTATAAAACAATGTTTATTTTCATTTTTTTTTCAAGAGGGTTACTCGAAGGGTTCATTAAAAAAAAAGTTCTTAAACAATCTTTATTTTTGTGTGCATTAATATACTATACAGACATCTGAAAAAATATATAATATTTTTATGACATCTCCCGTTATGCATATTTTTTTTATTCAATTATCTGTAATTTATCGTAAGATATAAAATATTTTGGTTTCTCGTTAGGGTGTTACTTCCGTAACACCCTAACGGGAAGTGATCTGGACGGTCTGGAAAACGTTGTACATTTATTCATTATATTAAGTTACTCTTAGCTACTACGTTAGATTATCTTCCAGAGCAGTTACCATATATATTTTCTCTTATTTAAATAATTCTCATTAATTTCTATTTTGTGATCTTTCTAAAAATTCTAAAAAAATTCTTAACATTTTATTTCTTAATTTTTACATTTGCACCACTTTATATGTAAAATAGTTCTTATATTCGATCGATTAAACTGATTTCACTTTTCTTCATATTATTTAAGCGAGTATTGTGATTACGATAAATAACCGTTTATTTTTAGAAGTCTAATTATATATAAATGTGCTCTGTTAGCACCACAATTGACCATTATCATTTTACCTTATATTAAACGTGCTGGAATTCATGTCTTACTAAAGACGTTCGCAAAAAGAATTCGCTGCTTTCTCTCTACAATTTTCTACCATCACCAATCTCTATCGGTTAATTATAATTTGCACGCAAGACCGCATTATCGATGCCTTATGATTTTACCCTGCAGAGGTAGAACATATCGAATTTTCGATTTTTTTTACGACCGATTGAATCAGAAACCGAAAGCAGAATCTAGTATCTAGTAAGAGAACGAAACGTGGATCTCAATCCTAGCTGGAACGCGGGGAATCTTCAACGGTCGCGGATTACAAAAATAATTGCCACGTGTATAGTATGATTAGTTACGCTTACTGTAATTACAGCAATTATTTTCATAGGCGGTGATCATCGGGCATCTGTTACATTTCACGGTTATGACTCAAGTTAAATTGGTCTTTACGACAGATTAAGGCATTGTCTGAAAATCGGTCATCGACCCAAATCTTCGCGGAAACATCATTTTTCAACGAATTTATGTCGAGTGCTATTTAACTTGAAAATCAAATCGTCATAATTCTTTGGCCTAAATCGCGGAGAAACTGCTTGACAGAACTGGTGGATGTAACGGTTACGTATCTCACGTGTTATTTTAGTCAATTGTCTAGTCTAGTCAATCGTCGATTCGTTATCGAATTTAATATAAAAAATAAAAGAGAATATATAAAAAGTTAAAAAATGTTGTTACATGTATTAAAAATTATATGGTAAAGCATTAGTTTCTTCTATCGCGATTAATCTTATATAATCTTTTTTTTGTCCACCTGTTGTGAAACACATTTATATTTTTTAAACACTTTTTAAAATTAATATAGTTATTTAGGCATTAATTTAAATATTTTTAAATTTTATTTCTTATTTAAATTCCTATTTTATAAATATGTATTATATTTCATACACGAAATTAAAAACACAAACATATTTGATTAAAAACATGTGAAAAAAAAATTCTATATTAAAGTATCTATTAATTTTTATACAGTAAAATAAAATAGATTAGCCAAGTAAGTACAATATTTTTGTGTCTGGATTAAACTGGCTCATACTAACATACAACTAAAGATTTTTATTAAATAATTTTACATAGAAATTCGATATGATAATTCCTCGATCAAATTATATGATACTATCATGAGAGAATTTTCCAAAAATCACTATACTTATGAGATGTATCTCCTTTTACGTAAATAATATAAAGAAATGCTAAAAAGTCAAAGTATAATAATATACTATTTAAAAATTATGATAATACATCTTTGAGATGAATCGTTTAGATTCTCCTACATTTTTTTTTTCTGGATTTCATCATTTTTTTTAAGAATGCGAGTTAAAAAAAATATTTTATATCCGTTATTTTTTTTAGCACAAAAATCGATGTATCGAGAGCTAAAACTATATCAAAATTTCGTTTACAAACTTGTGGTAAAATAATCACATGCACGCTACAACACGCTGTGCTACATTTGTTTAATTAACTTGTCACTTTTAAATCGCGTCAGTGTTTTGATCGCCACCACACCGTGATTCACTTGCGTACTATATGTAACTCCGCATTTAGCACAACCTAACACTTCACTTTATTTATCAATATTCAATCAAAAATTACATCAGTATTATATTGATATAATATAAGCAAGAGAGCCAACCTAAACACGACTAGGAAAATATACGAAAAAGAAGAAGAGAAAGTAGCACAAGTGAAAGAATAAGAGCAGTAAGAAGAAATATATCACGATTACGTTTAGATAAAAAAGAAGATAAGAAAAATGTGATACATATAAGAAAATAAAAAAAGATTTTCAATTTACAAAAAAAGAGGGGGGTAGGTGGTAAAAAGATGGAACAATAATTTAGAGAACAAAGGAGAAAGAAAAACGATTAAGTGGAAAAGAGAAAATAAAAGAAAATAAAAAAGATAAAAATATATATATAATAGAAGATATATAATATTCGATATCTCAAGGAAAGTAGAGTGTAAAAAAGGGATCACGCGCACAAGGAATGAAACTCGACAGCATGTCTGCACGAAGAAGAGGGCAAAGGAGGAAGAAACAGGTGGCAAGATAAAAAAGGCGCAACGCGTGGCGCGCGAACATGACGAGGGCGAAAGGGAGCTTTTTCTTCTACGGCGAAAGAGGAAAATGTCTGTTAGACGTACGAGATAGTGAAAGCAAAAAAAAAAAAAAAAAAAAAGAGAGAATAAGACACGGAAAAAGAAAGAGAATAAGAATTAGAGCAGAAGAAGGTGACTCACCGCTGTTTCTCTTACTGGTCTGTTTGTTGCTCGTAACGCGGACAGTCAACGTGGTGCCGGTCATGTGGCAGAGGATTGTCGCGAGCACGACAAGTGCCCGGTAGCCGTAGGATCTCATGATCGGGATGTTCTTTCTTTCTTACCGCGAAGGATAACGGTCTGGTAAAGGAAAGAACGCACGGCTACGCGATCGTAGGCGAACTCTCTCAGGACTCTCTACCGCCTCGAGCGGACTTGCTGAGGCACTGGCTCAGCGTCGACTGAGACGTATACTTTGTGGCCGCCGCTCTATCAGCAGGACCGTCACTCCTCTCGGTACGTTTCACACCGCGGCTCGTGTGTATCTTCCCCGGGTAGAAACTACCACCACAACCGACGACGAACCGCATGGAACGATCGGGCCAGGTCGTGCTGCTACCCACCCACCGCGTAAGAAAAAAAAAAAAAAAAAAGAACGGGCCCTCGCACTCTTGTTCCCCGAATTTGATCTGATCGGTCGCACCGCGCTATCAATCGCCGGTCTTCGGTACCGATACTTTTGCTTTCGTATCCACCCATGGGGTCTTGCACACCTATTTAAAACCTATCGCTCCACCTCGCGCACCTTACCATTGGCTCCTACCCCAATTCTTGTCCAATGGTACACTTTCGCGCGCGTTCACCTCCTTTTCAGATCAACGACGGCGACGGTGGAGCGCGAGTTGATGAGGAGAGAGAGAGAGAGTTGACGGATAGAGCTCGGGTGGTGAAGTCCCCCGACTTTACACCGAGATGGTGAATATCATTGTCGCATACGTCCGACAAGCACCGATACGGCGATAACGAAGTTCGCGTGAGCTCGCGAAACGAAATTTTCCCCCCTTTCGCGCGCGCCAATTGCGGTCGACGAAGGTGAAGGGGGTTTTAGGTGGGGTTCGTGTACGAGCCAGCCAAGATCGCGCTCGATTCTCTCTTTCCGCATCTCTGTACGCGCGAGCCTCATGAGCTGGTCTAGGATACCGCATAATCGTTCAACCGTTTGTCTGCGGTTTTCCTTTTGATCGAATGTAAATATAAGTGCGTTTATTCTTAGGAAAAACCAATGGCAAAACACTTCCACAACAAATACTGCAATAAATTCTTGCAAGGAGGTAATTGCGATTCAGACAAAATCGCGATATCAGTAAAAATTGGTGAACTTTCGAATTATAATATAATATTCAAAATTGAAAAAATATAAGTGTTAATTATAATTATATCTATTCATAAATATAATTCATATGTTCAATAAATTATATATAATTATATTCATAAAAGAATAAATAATAGTTAATATTTTACAAAAATAAAATTTAAAAAATTTTATTATTGAATAAAGAGAGAAGTAGGTAAATAAAAAATTATTTTCTAATAATTATTTCTGTCTATAATCATCTATAATTTCCTATCATATAATATTTTATCTCGTACACTCAAAAAATGTCAAATTAAGAATACTAATTTTTTATTTGTCATTGTAGTGTATAAGATTTATCTATTTTTATTCTTCCCGAAATTTAATTCATAAATATATCTAAAAAGTGTTTAAAAAATTACGTAATCGGCAATTTTACAGAAAAAACACGCGATAACATAAATTCCCTATGTGAAAAAAAGGTATAACGAAACTTTTCAAAGTATAGTTATATTAATGAACATCATTTGATGGAATCCATTTAAAGCTCTCTAACCACATCGCACCGTTTGGCGAACGCGTGCTCCACGCGTGTGCGTGCGATGTGGCACGGCCAGTATGCTGTATACGACGGCATATGCTGTACAGTACGCTTCCCCGAGAGCAAACTTTCCTTAGCTGTACCTTTCAATTTCGCTCCCGCTATAAGACTATTTCGATAATAATCGTCCAGGCACACCCAGGCCTCGGATACCTTGACGTACCTTGGCAATGAGCAACGCGATTCACTGGCTCTCATAGATTCTTACCTTGGCACTTCCCTTTCTATAGAATCATGTCGGTATTTCGCGCTTGCGAAAACGGCGGCCGACTTTCGATCGGTATTGTCGGTGGGTGACTGCCTAATCTCACGGTAGTGCCTCGTGATTGGCTACGCAAAAAGATAGTTTTCTTTTTTGCTAGCTGGACCAATTTCAACGTCCTTGTATCAATGCTATAATCTTGACAAATATAATTTACCATGTATTATTTGAACTATATATTCTTCATTTATATTAAATATTTTTTTCAAAACAACTAATTTTATTTATGAAATATATAAATTTATATAATAGCGATGTCAAGATTCCTAAGTCAGTGAATTTATTGAATTATTATAAAAAAAAAAAAAAAAACTTGTAACTATTCAAGTTTAACTAGCTTGTGTACTTCACATGATATTAAAGATTATTTGATCAATTAATACGTGTAATGTGTTATTAATCGTTTTGAAAGTAGCATGACAGCTCAAGATTTATTAAAGTCAGTAGGAGAGTTATATAGTTTTTCGAATTAGCCCCCGAGCGTCAACAAAATATCACGCACTTTGATATTTAAGACGGAATACTCTCTCTCTTTCTTTCTTTAATCTGATTCCTCCTTTCTATTTTTTGACAACTTTACTTTATGAAAAATATATTTTAACATTGACAACATTAAATAACTTGATATAAAAAGAGCAACTCGATCACCCGAATTAAAAACATGATATTTTACAAGCTTGTATTTAAAGTTACGATCAAATTACTAGTAATTATGATACAATAATATAATTGACCGATGATCGATGACGATTACAGAAATCATATCTGTTCGCGCAAAGTCTAATTAGTAACGCACACCTTCGATCAACTGACGCTTTTAATCGACCGGTCGCGCTCGTCGGGCCAAATAAGACCGTACTCTACTTAATTGTTCGTCCTTCAGATCTCATTAAGCATTGACGATAGCGCAACGCGGAAGCTCGTCACGCTCGTCCGTGAGGCTCGAACCGTGTCGAAAAGATTCGTCATGCCGGGACAAGTGTGACGACATGATGTCGACCTGACACCAAGTGGTTAACCGTCATACTTAAAATACTTTCCCGATGGATGAATCCGTCTATCGTGACGAGAAAAAGGGAAAGACGGGTGCACGAGAAAGCTGGCGATTCGGTGAGATATTTGCTACTGATAACGTCCCGATCGCGGTGATTATTCAATCAGAGTTCATTCACGTTCAATCTGTACTTATTGTTAGTATGTTGTCCTGGAGCGACGTGTTAGAAAATAAAACTATTCGTCATAGCGTAATTAGGAAAGGAAAAAGACTTTTATGGCTAAAAGAATAATGCGCTTTTTCCGCGGACATTATACATGAATCAAAAATACATTAAAAAGTTTATCACTTATAAGAAAAATTCTCATGAATTAATCTCAAAGTGCTAAATATTTTTGTATTCTTACGTTAAATTATCCTTGGCATACGTTAAATTTTCAGCGAGTAATATTATTCGAAAAATAACGGCAAGAAAAGTAAAAATGTGACAAGTCTATCTCTCCGTCATGATGAAAGCAATCACGCATCTTTCGCCAAGCGAATACCAGTGAAATGCGTTCGTGCAAACACGTGACGCATTCTAACGCACATTCGCACCAGTCTTTCTCCGCGAGGAGATTCTCGAGATATATTGTACGGTTTCCGTTACTTGGTCGCCTCGCACGAACGGTATATCGGCGATCCTCGGTAGAAATTGAAAGGGAATCCATTAACGCACCGAGTGGAACGACGTAAATTACCGCGTTGAGATTTTAATCCGACGCTGCACTTTTAACAGTCGATCGTTTGGCCGGTCTAATAAAATTGAAAAGTTTCACTCGCCAATCGTAGCAAGGTGTCGCGCGAGCGGAATCGTGAACGGAATCGAACGGCGCACCATCCGATAAGCTTCGATTGCTTTCCCGATTTTTATCATGTAAATGTCGCCGCAGCAAGGACGTCATCTTAAACAGTGATTATTCGCAAATTGGATACGGATATGTTTCATTTAATATTAATAATATATTAATTAACATGGAGTATCATGTGTCATGTGAAGTTCATAAATCTGACACAAGAATTAATGACATTTGCAATAGTTTCTAATCGTATAAATTAATAAGCAAACTGAATCTTCGAGATGCTAAAGAGCATCGCCGCTTTACGAGAATAATAATAAAAAAAAATAGAAAAGTGAGATAAATTAAAAATTTAAAAATCTAATCTGCGATTTGAATTTTTGATAGAAAAATATTTGACATGTGTGTAATCGATACAATTTTTGTATTAATATCGAGACGCACTAAAATTCAATATGTTTCATATTTAATATTAATTAAAATGGAGTATATATGTATACTAAAATTCATAAATATGACACAAGAGTTAATGGCATCTTCAATAGTTTGAGAAGCACTGCGTATTTATTAAGAGACTGCATAGCCTTCGCCTAGAATTTGAATTCGTTATCCATGCGTTGTGAATCAATCGTTCCTTACGTGCACACGCACATGTATGAATTTATAAATAAACCAGAAGAAGGAAACATTTTAATCTTTATTTATGTGAAAATAATAAGTTTATTGAATAAATAGAAAGTTATGACTTTCATAAAGTGATATAGATAAGCATGAGCCTTTAGTAAAGATAGATTTAATTTAATAATATATTTTTATATAGTTTATATTCTCAGTCCAACTTGTATTTTGAATCAGATAACTTGCTATAATTAATTTATATCAAAACAAATATGATTGACATAGCATTTCTCTTGTTAGCATACATTCAAATTCAATTTTTACATTATTCAATTTTTCTTTTCTATTCATATTATTTCTATTAATATTGTTAATCCGTATAAAGATAAATATCATGATCGCAATGAATTATGTTACTAAAGCTTAGATTAATTATTAGACTGCAAATATATTTTCCGCAGTTAATAGGTTCACCTTTATTTTTTCACAATTGGCTCCGATTAATGGTACGTTATATGCATTCGCTCTTATTAAGCGAATGCACATAAAGAACATGTTGAGTTATGTAACAATATGTGAATTTACAATATTTATTACCTTCTTACCTTATCTCAATGTTTTTATCAAAATAATAGATATGATAACATCGGAAAAACCTTTTTCTCATAAATCATAAAAAATTTGAAAAACTCGCATACACGAGGAAACATATAATTCCAGTTATTCGTAAATCAGTTATGGACAAAAAATGAGTGAAAGAGAAGCGCGTGGCAGAACAAAAATGTTCTCCTGAAAGAAGATTGACATACATGATATTTCTGAACGCAAGAATTTGAGAGAAGCAAGTGAGGAAATCACGAAAGCATATTTTGGGAAATCGCAGAACGGATTATGTCCTTAATAAATGCTATGTTGAGAACATAAAAACGAACAATTAAATCAAATATACACGGATACGTAGTTACGCGCTACGAATCAATTAATACTTTCACTGATCCGAATTTCATGAAAAAGTGTTTCGCCGCCTCGCCTCGCTTTATAGACACGCCGAGTTTTTGTTCGCGTGAAAGTTTAGTTTGCAATGAAGCAACGGTTTTTTTTTATTCTTATTGCTGCGCTTTTAATTGTTCGTCCTGAAATGGCATTTGCGCGATGAGAAGAAATATCTCGCACGGAAGGAACAGCCGTGAGATATCTGCGTTAAATTTACGATGAAGTCGAAGTGACTTTTCATAAACAGATAAGTGATAACAAGCAATTAAATGATTAGAGTTCGCTAACAGATTTTGCGCATTAAACGCAAAGTGCTAAGAGCACGAGATTGCAATTTCTTGTCGCGGAAACAAAAACTTGTTTTGCAAAGAACATTTGCATAATTAAACTTTCACACCTTGAACGATTTAAAGGAGTAATAATTTGTGTTGTAAAACACAATTGATATTTTTTAGTTAAAAATGTTAACTAGAAAAGTTAACTACTTTTTAATTACAAAGGTTAATTAATTTTTACTTAAAGTACTGTTTTATATTCTTTGAAAAAAATTTGCTTCATCTTTCTTTAACTGTAAAGGAAGTGTGTAAAAAAAATATGGGAAATATATTATAATTCATATGGGAAATCCGGTATATGTAAATCCTGTTTACATTATAATGAAAATTGTTATTAATATCCACCGTATACGCTGTAACTAACATGACTTCGACCAAAATGATGAGATGATTATCAAGCATGACGGTATAATCATTAAAACTCAGATGTAATAGAGCAACAAACATACATCCCGGACTAGAAACGAACTTGGCATCGTTATTATAGTGATATTTCGATTACCTGTCGAATAATCCTGCGAATCGAGCTGTCGTTGAATCATTAAAATACTAGGATGCCGTTAGGATAGTCATTAGCATCATGCAAGCACACAGATTTCTATTACTTGTAGGATAAAAAGTCGCTTTGTTGAGAGGACAATAGAGAGAAAAGTTTGCTAAATAACAGGTATGCCGCTTAACTAGGTATGCCAATTAATTGCTATGATTATATATGTATATTGTATATGAGACTGTTATGTAGCGCGAGTTTTAAAATCGACAGTTTTAAATTATATGTGATCAATGGAGCTTGGCAGAATTGGACTCTGATTTTAATGAATCGACGCAATATATGTACATAGTACCGTTAAGGAAGTTCGCGGTAAGATTTACGTGAATGGCAAGCTATCGCCTAATTTTTACGCTACTTTCTAATTTTATATTGAGAAAGAGATTTATCTACACGATAAGTATCTTTTTTAAAAATATTTAATTTAGATTTCTGATATAAAACACATAAAGCCTTATATTGCAATAAAACACATATTGCAGAAAATTATATAAAAAGATTAATAAAAAATTAATTAAATAAATAATAATACATTTGCGCGTTGTTTTATTACAATAAGTGTAGAAAATCGTTCAAATGTTACTATAAATTAATCGTATTAATCCTAATCTTATTGACAAGTTTTTTCAATTTAAAAAAATTAATGTAATGTGCTAATTCTCTCTGTCTCTCTCTATTAATAATTAAAATAATTTAATATAACTGTAATCTTATTGCGCAATATAGAGTTTTCTAGAAAGTTAATTTCCTATGGAAAGAGTAATATTGCAAAAGATGCATACTAATAATAACACACTTCGACCTTCATCTACATAAAAAATATTATTGACATGTATATGCGTTTGATTGCGATAAAAATTCTATCCATCTCTTCCGCAGACGTTTCTTGTAGAAACGACAGTCCGTGTTAAATCAATCTCTATTCAAGCGTGCAGATTGAGATAAGAACAAAGAGATACAAATGTCGTAATCTCAGTTAACTGAGCGACTGATGTCTATTACAAACATGGAATTTACCTTTTTACGAACTAAATAAATCTTTCGACTTTATTTTTTTTTTTTTGCAGTCGACACAAAATCAATACATCAAGAAATATTTATTTACGCCGAGTATTTTACGTATTGAATTGTATAATAAATTATAGTAGAGTTTCAACTATTCAAACCATAGTTAGAAGACAGATGATTGATTTTATTAGATTAATCGAACTAAAAAAATTCTAACAAAAATTTTAACAGAATAGATTCTATCCGTTATATATAATCATACTATTATATATACTATTTTGTACGTTGAAGATAATACTTTGAAAGATTTTCCTTTCCGATAAATATTGTTCGAAAAAAAAGAATAAACGTAACAACGTGAGGAGAGAATAAAATGTCTCCGGGAAATCCGTTCACTTAAATGACAATTAAATGAGAACACGAGAGATACTTTAACAACGTAACGATAATTATCCCTCACTTGGCGTCGCGAAATAAAATGCACTGTCACAATGCAGCTGCGGGAACCGACGTTCTTCTGCCATTCATTTTTTTCTCCGTTCACATAATTCTTTTCACGCATGATCACCAATGAGAAGACGCGCGCATTTTACTTGATTTACATCGTTATCTCTATTTACGATACTTCGCATCTCGATTGCAAAGTAAAAGCGCTTGAAACGCGCGCGCATAGCTTATACCGTTTCTCGTAGTTTTGTGAATGTAAATCGTGACTGTTCAATATCGATCCCATAATCGTGTCGGGATACTAGGTGCACGAACCAATGACGTAACGCATAAATGATTGCGCATTCTGCGCAGAACAACGGGACCAGATACTCGATCGGATGTAGAACACCCGTATAGATGATGTCTATGATACAAAGGTAAATTTATAAGATTCACTTTCAATGATCATCGTAGATGAATCGATTAAAATGAATATATTGAATGAATGAGCGGTTGTTTAGATAAAGATGCTTAGTTCCTCTTTGCTAAGAAGTTCATTACTTATATAAATTTACTTTCCTTTACTATTTTCTCGATACTCAAACATAAAATAATATAATGACTCACGAAATTGATCATGTATGTGTTTCCAAAATTAAAAAACGTCGTATATGTATATAATTTTTTTTTGCATTCTTATAGTAATAAACATATACAAAAAAAGTTTTTTATATACCTATACTTTTCTCTCTCTCTCTCTCTCTCTCTCTCTCTCTTTCATTATATTAAAAATTTATGAAATTTCTAAAAAGTTAGATTAATTTCGTGAGTCATTATGTATTAATAATATTTACGAATATTTATAAGCTGGCTACTACTGATGATATTTATGTGCCCTTTCTAATATTAATTACGAATCAAACACTAATTTGGAATTTTATTATAAAATTATATTTTATACAAATTTCGCGTTCGAAATTCCTTGGTTGGAGAATTAATCAGGCAATTAATATCATCAGAGAGCCACATGTATATTTACCTTATATTGAAGTCATGACAGCAGACGTGCACTAAAAACACCATCTGAAACATTAATTTCTTTTATTAGATATGAACTGAAAGTGTTATTGCTTATAAAATAAACTTTCATAATGGCAAGTACTATAATAGATAGAACAATATTTTAGGATTCCAAGAGAATGTATCAGTAAAAATAAATAATGTATAAAAATTTATATTTTTATTTAATTATATTTTATATAGTTATTTCAAATCCTGTGCCTTCTTGTGACAAATTAAAAAAAACAGAAAAGTATAGATGCCTATGTCTAGGACACGACGAAAGCGAAATTTTTATTCGCCAAACATGTTAGTCATAAACATTTAATGTGTTAAGTTTTATGTATCTCTGCAGACATCCAATAGACACACTTCATGTTTAAAAAATTGATTCATCATGAGCCATGATACTTGGCAAACCTGAAGTCGTAATTAAAAGATTGTCGAACATTGGCAAGCATTATGGTACTCTATAATAAGAACAAAATGCGTTTACTTGATATAATTGCTGTGAAATTATTTTATAACTTCACAGCAATTATTGTATCAAATAAAAAAATACGCATTTTTTAAATAATATAATATAATATACTTTCAGATAACATAATTGAAATCTTTGATTTTTAAAACGTGAAAAAAAGAGACTGCTGACGACAATAGTATTCAATACAGATTCGTATAACAACACAGGTGTCTGAAAGAGTCTAATTAACGCTTCGGTTATTCGGGCCGCTTATGTAAATAAGCGGAAGATGAAGTACCAGCTCTCTCAGTAGCGATCTCGGGCACGAGCGTTTCCGGCAGCGCAGATAATCCCGCAAACATTCAGAGCGCGCGTTGATTGTGCAACCGTTACTCTTGGCAAGCTATAATGACACCAATTACACGTGACTGGCTGCTATCGCCCGGCAAATCGCCCGGACTTGGCCCGACACGGCACGGCACGGCACGCCCGGCTAAAAACAAATCCGCAGAAAAACATCCTGGGGCGCATTAACGATCGTCGTTGCACGCTCCTTCTATCGCTCCGGATTTCACATCTCGCGCGCACGTCCAACCGCAGAAACGGACCCATGCCATGGGGAAACCACGTGCGCGCGTGAGCGGGCGAGCGCGCGTGTGGAAAACACTTTCTTCTCTGGCGCGTCCGGAAAACCGTGTTACTCTCCGCGGTTTCTCTCCGCGTACGAATATGTAGGCGCGAGCGTCCATATGAAATTCGACCCGGTGTAATAATAATTAAGGGCAAGACGTATTTTTATTATCTGCCCGCAGATCGACATTACGCCTCGACGTTCAAGAATAGAGTAATAATTTGTGATCAAGAAACATCTTGTAGAATGATATATCACGCCATAGTATTCGGAAATCTACTTGACATGGTTAACTTCACACAACCCGTGGGAAATGTTTCGCTTCTACGCAGATACCCATATTTAGATTTCTCTGTGTATATATAAACGATTAAACTTTTTACAACATCTAACGCACAATGAAATGTTTGCAATTGGCTTCAATTGCAACCGATAGATTTATATTTATACGTGCATTCTTACATGTATGCGACTTTGAAGCATTTTACAATCGTCAGATACTTTTCCGAGAAAATCGCACAAGCGACGTTTCTTCTTTAGGAAAATTGTGTCGCTGTGAAGAATCCGTCGTATCCATAATATATGTGGGTCAATGCATAAGAAATGTGTGAGATGTTTTTCGATACAGCGTACTTTTTTAGACTAGCTATAAGGTAAACAATGTCTGACACTAAACCGCACATATATCGAACGCCAAAAGTGACAAAAGCAAAAAGAAAATAAATTGATTCGAATAAGCAATAGCAATATAGTTTTAATTAAATGAGTTTTGCGAGATAATAATATACATTAATTTAATTATAAAGCAAAAAATTAAATAAATTTTTATAAGACTTTTTTTCTAAACTGCAAAAAGATTTATATATAATAAAATAATTTTTAGTAACCTTATATATATTTGCAAAAGAACTTAATCTTGAGAAATACAAGGATAAATAGATGAAAAGGAAATTAAAAATTCTCAGAATTTGTAAAAGATAGAAGAGACAAACGGAAATAAGTAGCGCGGTTCCCCTTTTTACGAAAGACAAAAACATTTTTGTTCATACATATCACTACGCGAATGCAAAGGACACTGACAATGAGTGAAATACAAAGGAGCATAATTCAACATGCGTGCGGTCATGCATTCCTTTATACACGAATAACTGCGAGTGTGTTGAATAGAAAGAGAACACTGTATGTCTCTTTTTCTTTTCCCTATCTCTCACATGCTTCAACGATCAACAATGCTGAGACGCTGAGCTATGCACCGTGCTATGTCTACCGTATTAACGAAAATTCTGATAAAAGTGATAACGTCCGTGCAACGCGCGAGAACGGCCGTCAGACTGTCACGAGCATCTCGCAGATGCAACGTGCATCGTTAGAATACACTTTTCTCAAGACATTGATATAAATATCCCGCTGCGAAAATGACGTTGACATCGCGTTTGTCGATGGTATGCGCGGCCGCGAGATAGAACAATCACCAGCCAACAAACCAATTTTCTCGGATAACGCGAAAGACAAAATCTTCGCGGTTTCTGAATTTTCTCGCGAAATTCTCTCGCTGAGAGAAATGCGACATAAATCGGCGCGTGACGGAGAAATGCGGAATATACTACAAAATTTGCCACTCTGATCTGTACAGATATCGAACTTTTTATTCTCTTTAGAGCACGAGTTGGACAAAGAGAGGGGAAATGTGTTCTTTTCACTTTTTCAACACTTTCGACACAGCAACTAAATCGATAAAAAAAAAAAAAAAACAACACTGCACTATTTTTGAGCACCTGATGTAGACGACCTGCCAAATTGATATTCGATTGTAAATTAATAAAGAGAGATCAAGCAATTAATTTTTTTATACATGAATTATGATGATGATTAGTTAATAGAGTTTTATAAAGACACACTGATGAAAAATTAGTATCTGAATTTACTTTGACCTTTTCGTACTTCCCCGTCAATATCTCGAAAAAGATGAGTGGCAAGTTTTCGATCGCGAATCGATCACTGAAAGCGTCATTACCACTCATTGATTATTTTTTTTGTCGGTCTGTAAATCACAGATGATGTTAACGGTAATCTTTAGTCCATATAGGAATATGAAAGTAAAAAGTTCTGTTTCTTTCCACACTAAATTATATTGAGAACCGTAACTTGACTACGTTAAATCTCTCTCTAATGTTTTTTAGCATTGTTCTGATAACATTAATTGTACATTAATAGAAAATGTAATTCAAATGTTCTTCCAAATGTAACCTTTTCTTTCTAACTTTTTCCATTTTAATAAAAAATATTTAAGAGAGATTTAAAGCAAAACTGGATTGGTGCTACTCGCAAATAGACATGTTATGTAACTGTAAAAACTATCCTTTACCATATATTCAACATTAGTATACGTATCTTATTGATTGTAAACTGTGTTGTAATTAATTAAAATTTAGAAAATAACTTTACTTTACTTATAATGTATCTTCTAATATATATTAGGAAATGCAAAAAGACTACATCTTATTACACTACTATTATATAGGTATTTGAATTGTGCAATTTATGCTTTAAAAATTCTTATTCGATACAGTATTATATCCATAGCGAAAGATTTGACAAATGACTGTAATGATATCAATATATTTGTTTCATATTTAAATTGCTGCATAATAAACTACTGCATATAACACCGCAGCGACTAATCGAGATCAATATTACGCCTTCCTCTTCGATAACGACAGTCGTGCTCAATTAAAATGATTAAAGCATCTGCGCGCGATAAAAGCGATTTCAATTAAGCGCTGCGTGATTTAGTGGATGAATCATGAGAATAGGTGTGCATAGCGTGAAAATAAAACACGTCGGAAACATTAATTTTAGTCCATCGAGTATACCTGTAGCTGCACTTGTTAAATAATCGAATCTATAATCAGACTTAATTAGAAATCTGGACGCATGAAAGTGTTTCGTAATGCAAAATCTTTTGGAAATCTTTATGAAAAAATTTAATCTAGTATTATAATTATATCTATTATATTATAATTATTTATATATTATAATTATATCTATTATAATATTTAATATTATAATAATTTTATTCTGTCATTAAAATTTATATCATTTAAGGGTCAATGTATTATTCATTTTCGTATTTAATCATATATACATATATATATATATAATTTGCATTTTTGTTTTCTTTACTTACAAATAAAAACGCAAATATAAACAAATTACGGAGAGGCGATAAGATTACATTATTAAATACTTTATCAAACAAAATCTTACGTAAGTATAGCAATATGTCTCCGAGAAGTGTCTCTTGTATGCTTAAACTTTTTGATTGAACCATTGAAATATTGCTATCAAAGTAGTGCGCTTACGTAAAGCTTACACGCGCTGCTACAAATACCTCAATAATGAGAATAAAAATCAAGATGCCTTTAATTGTATATCGATATATGTACATTAGTGTCACAGCATTAAGGTCGTGTCCACGTTAGCTTCGCGTGACTTCCGCATTACGAGATAATCCGTTATACAAAAAAGACGGCCTATGAAATTTAATTGCACACTGATGCAATTAATTACGCTTGTAGCACATTCTCGCGGCACTAGCACGTAGTCTTTTTAACAAGCCATTTAACAAGTGTGCAAGCGATCATATATATTATTCAAGAGACGTACGATTTATTGTTAAAATCTACAAGCAAATATGAAATAAACTAAATACTAAATTAATTACATGTGCACAATTACGTTATCTTCGATAATATTAAATAGATATATATGCAAATTTTTGTAACTGTAGCAATTAATTGCAACGAAGAAACTCTATATTTATTGTGCATACAATTGTTTGAAATTAATTTTTCGGAAGAAATTTTTAATTACGTATATGAAATTGATATATATAGAGAAATTTTTAATTACTTGTATGAGATCTTTCTTTAAATGTGTACTAGTATAATTTGTTGTGTCTTGTGATTTTTACAATTTCTTTCCTCCATGCAATTCGAATTGAAAAACATTGTGTTACCGCAAAATCTGATTATTTCGGTAACATTAAATGCGCAGTGAAAGATACTAAAATTTCTTGTAACTAGAAAATAAAATGCAAATATAAATTCTAACATAAGAGTCAAATAAGACTTTTGACAAAGATTGACAAGATAAATAATGCGGTGAAAATATTTTTTGATGCAAAAATATTACAAACACTTTACATATTTAATCAATGATATAAATTTAAGAGACCTAGCTATATGACACGTTCATATGTAAATATTAATCACGATAAACTGACCAATTTGAACTTAATATAAAGATGTTTTATATTGTGATATACATATATACTGCATTTTGACTGCACTATTTTATTTAGAGTTGCGAATAACATTAAAAAACTAATAATAAATTAACGTTCAAATATATTTAAAAATCATTGCATTAAACATAATTGCATTTATTTTATATTATTCCGTCCAAATGAACAATCTGAGATGAAAAAAGTTATGAATAAAACTAATTTTATTTCATTACTTCTTATATTTGTCGTCATACTACTCCGTCATATCACATTTATGTGTCTACAATAATTTTAATTGTACGTCTTAATCTCAAATGGCCAGGCACGTGTGACATACTTGACGTTTTATATGACAAGTTTTGTTTCCTGTTCTACGTTTTGTGAGTCGCTTACCCTTTCTTGCTTTAATTAACTTCCCATGGGAAATTAAAGTGCACCAGCGGTTATATTTGACAAACTTGATTCTAAAGTTAACGAGATTTACAGATTCATAAATTCTGTGAACGTCATGAAGAAAGAGGACGAACTTTACGCACAAATCTTTTCGTAGATAATAGGGCAATTGCAATGAATATAATTTTAACGATCCATAAAATTATTTACTAATTTGTCATATTTATTAATCTACTTATTAATTGTCTGTTTGTGTCACCAAATACATACTTCTTTAAATCAAAATAAATACTGCAGAAATCGATAAAAAAAAGGAGAGAAAGAGAGATAATATCTCCTAATAGAGTCTGGAATTATTTCTTCCAAAGATTATTTTATTAAAGGTCACTATTTGTTGCTTTTTATAAATAGATACGATTATTTATCCGACAATATTTCACATTAAGAGCGAGACATTTCGAGGGCGTTGTACTTATAACGGCGAACATTTGCGGTTTTAGGATACTACAAATCTGATAATTGGATATTATGTAAAACATACGGAGAGATATGCGCACGAACATTATATTTAATGAGTCATTACATAGGCATCGAATGGTCATGTGTTTAACCGACATTAACGAAACTGGTTTAAGGAACAGATGTTATGCTGCGTGCTCACGCAGATATCGCGCCATTGCATGAAGTGTCTCAAAATGCCTTCGCGTTCTGGTTGATAGTGATATAAGAGGTGTTGCCGGCGTAGAATGTTCAAGCATTTCATATATGTTTCAGAATATTTCGTAATTAGATTGAAAGCGTAGAATAATTTTTGAAGGTAATGTGTGTGAAAAATGTGCTCGTAAGAAAGTCAACGTTATATTAGCATTATTCTCAAATCTATTCGAGCAACTATTTAAAAAAAAGAAATATATTTATACATAATTCATAAATATATAATTTCATAAATACGTACGCAAATGAGATAGAACTGTGTTCTCTAATAAGTATTACAATCTTTCTTAATAAGCTAAAATAGCATTTTTACATTCTCTTGTTATATTATATATACATTCTGCTCTAGAATCACTTTTAATTTAAATATTATATATAATATATGTTGTAGGCTTCTTGTAAAATCCTTTTTCACAAAAAGGCTGAGCTTTCCTAAAAATTTAAAACGAATCTGCGACGTATATTACAGAAAAGATATTATATAATATTTATATCATTGTAACTAAAATTTGATAAATAGTAGTTTGAGAAAAATTTTATGTCTGTGAATCCAAGAGAGTTTTCATTTTTATTAAATATCATATTATTTTTTAATCTTTCATGTTTTTTTATATATCTTTCTTTTTTTTCATCTAACATTACACACTTTTTTTAAATATCTGCGTTTTATTTAGAATGCGTTTAACGTTGCATTAGTATGCTATACAGATTAATGCGAATATTTAATGTAAATTAACTTTAATTGGAATTATTTTTATTAGCCCGACAATAATTACATTGTTTTTATTCTGTCGCGTTACGTGAGAAAAATAAAAAAATGTGATTTATTGATAAATATACGTGCATATACATATTCACGATATTACGTAAATATGGAAAATATAGAGGATATTAATATTCTGATATCTTTTGACGATATTTCGAGCATGAAAGACGAAAGGGCAGAGTTACTCGCAGTTCATTAATGAATTTAACGAGCGGTTTGCGCTCCACCTTTTACGATAAGAATCACGGTTCATTGAAGGCATAACTTGATGCTTGTTTTCGGCAAATTAAGTCGACAATCACGATCTGAAGTAAATTAATATTAACTTCGAAATCATTTGTCTGTTTTTTTGACAACAACAATTTCAGATTGTTATAAATATGCAAACCAAACCAAATATTATAGATATAAAAATATTATATAAACAGTAATCATTTGATAGAAAACGATAAAATATTTTAATGTGTGATATTTATCAATAAGAGATATAGTAATGTATAAATATATTCAATAAATGTATTAATTTTTGACAAATAATTAAAAGTTAACTATATAAGGACATATTAATTAATCTACTTGAAAGATAAAGTATATAAATGTTCAATTTTATTATCTAAGTTTTTATTCTCTTATTTCTCTTGATGCTTTCATATGCTATATATAAATAATTTAAAAACACAAAGTTTATTTCAGGCTGCATGAATCACACAATTAATTAATCGCGGAAAAGTAAAATACATATCGCCGTTGCCTTCGGCGTCACCCAGTTTGCGCATATGCAAATGTAATTGATCGTCAATGTTGAATAATGAAAAATATTGTCGAGCTTATATAAGGGCAATACTCGCGGCAAGCAGAAATCACACGGCATCACCAAAGTGGGTGTACAGAGATCGATTATACCAAAGGGGCGATTAAGCGATTGCGCAGAGAACCGTCAATCGAGAATCAACAATTGTTCGCGCTCCCACGTGTTTCCGGAGATGGAATGATTAATAAGGATTTTCACCCAGGGCGTCCGTGTGTAGCGTTAGTCTAGAATGTCGCCCACGGCGGCACATGAAAAATGCATTTCGACAATGCACTTAGCGCCGTTTCATCTTTAGTACAACCCTTATTGTTAAGTAACGAAATTTTCAATCGATTAATCAATACTTAAAAAAAATGGTTGTTTTGAAAGACGAGTAAAAGTATTTTAAAATTGAGATATATAATAAATGTTTACTTCTTTTCTTTAACAAAATATAACCTTATGTAATATTATATGTTTAGGTTTTTTATTTTTTTCAAATATTATTAAATTAGTTATTCGAAATCCGTAATATCCGAAGAATGTTAAAATAGTAATAAAATAATCAATGCACACGTATAATCTATATTTACCAATATTAATTAGTTTAAAATATACCATGTAAGTTTATTTTAATGTAAAAAAAAGTATAATTATTCTATTTTACATTGTAATTTACAGATATAAGAGAGAGATAGTAATTTATAAGTTCATTCAAATACTTGATTAATAAGATGTGATGTATCTTTTAAATTTGACAAAGATCGTGCAAAGAACAGTTTGGCATATATTTCGACCGCTGTGAAATCTCCCTTTGCATTCGCACATGTATGCAAACGACATCGATATAATTCGCTTTCGGATTTTTATAGTGTATGCACGAGCGATGCAATATCAGACTCCCAGCGGAGACGTACGAGTCACGAGATAAAATCTCGAACACGTATGTAAGGGTTTGCCATCGGGAACGCGACTCATGTCGTCGTCCTCGTCGCCTGCCATTGCATTCCGCGATACGTAATGCTCCGCGAAAGCTGCGTCACCCGCATTACAAGCCGCATATACATTCACCGGTCCTGTTGCTCTCTCGCTCGGCGTTATCGTGGGAAGGTCAAGTTGCTTTCCACATGGAATTCAGATTACTGCAGAAATTGTGCGAAATTGTCTAGTGTCGAGGAAAATAATACAGAGGGAAAACAAGAAAAAATTGAAAAGAGAAAATTGAAATAATTTTACATATGTATTCATTTTTAAGATGCCGGAAGTTCTTCGGTATTTTATAGTTTGTTCGAATTCACGAGCCGGCAGTTTCAAATAAATTCAAGCGATCTTTTACGCCAATCACTTCTGACATTAAATTTATTTTTAATCAATGTATTGTTTGATTAACATTATCCTCCCTCTCGTGTTAAATTTTTGTAATTACATAATTAAATTTTTATCAATTATTGACCCTCTCTTTCACGACTCCACTTTATTTCTATTAATTTTACTATTTCATTCAATTATAAACGTAAAGACAGTTACATCTCTTTCACGAGCGTGCTGCACTAAGCGGTCAGGCGAAGATAAGCTTGCAGCAAGCGGAGATGCATCCAGCAGGACAGCACGTGCTGGCGAACACGAATGGCCTGCATATATATTGCGGATAAACGTAGCATCTCTTCGTTTTCTCCTCCGTCTGCCCGCTACCGTGATGTAAGCACGTACACGCGGCAATTCCACAGCGCGTAACACGCAAGTCCTTACAAGGTAGCATGCATTCCGCACGGTAGACACCGGTGGTAACGAAGTACCGTCGCGATTCGAAATCGTTTCTCTCCCGACCCTTTAGTTAAACAAAAACGAAAGAAAAAAAAAAAAAAAAGAATAAATGAACCAGTTTGCGATGGCGAATACAAAGGCTATTGGCATCGAGATACTGTACAATATGAGAGGAAAAGATGTATGGCATCATTTAAGCTTCGAATGTTCCCGATTGGCTGAGAATTGAAAGGGATTACCACAAAAAAAGTTGCATAATTTATTTCGTTTTTTACCAAATAACATTTTAATTTAAATCATTATCTTAAAATTAATTACCTTTTTTCGCTCGAAATTTTCTAGTTAATGTTTGTATAATAATTTATATAAAATTGAATAAAGTTTAATAATTTTAATGAAACGTCTCGTTTGATTTGGCGTTTTTATTCAGAGGTTTTTTAACATTTGAAAATATTTGTCGTTGCATTGAGTACAACGTTTCAAAGTCCCTTCAAAAGGATGCACAGAATATAATCGCGTGAATAATAGTATACGATAAAAAAACAGGATGTGTATTCAGCATACACTTTATCCGTAAAAGTATAATCAGCAGATAACAATTACACGCACATCGCGTTTATTAGCGTCCCGAGTACCTCCACAACCGCAGCCACGAGAAAGTGTATGTTTCAGGACGATGAAGATATCGCACGGTTTAATGACTTCTTCAGCGTCTCGGAAATACTCGGCATTGCTGAGCAATTGAATGTTGCACTTCCCACACATATGAATCAACCATTTTAATTATTTTATATGAATATAAATTCCCTTTTTTAATTTAGAAACACGTAATTTGCATTTTGCACAATTTTATATCACAATATTAATATGTATAAATATATATTGCAGCAAGATGTTTGTAAAGTACGTATTCTAAAAAATGTGCGTAGAAAATATTATTTGCGCGCATTAACCAATAGTATTTGGAAAGTGAATACGGCCAATGATACAAGAATGTTACGACTTCCTTCTATGCGTATCCTGTATCGAATGTTTGAATATGTATCAGGCTGTCAAGTTTGCAATTTCACGGGATAGTGTGCAGCTCGTTGATCAGAACGCGTTACTTCCGGCGAAAACTATTTTTTTATTGCTCTCATTTATACAGGCAAAATTTTTACACTTTTGCGTACACAGCGTTACATATTCAAGTGCCAGTATATTGCACAAGTTATGTTTTTCATTCCGCGGAATTCGTGCGACCGACGTATTTGCTATTCATTATGCAATATGCATGGTTTTGCAATTTCGACTTTTGTCAGTCATAAAGTCGTTCTCAAAAAGATCAGTGACATACTCGGTGAAATAAAAATTATTATATTTCGCAAATTACTTATTCGTAGGTAATTTAGTTAACATTTCAGTCCTTGTATTAGAGATTGCATTAACTGGTATCTTATCCCGATTCGCTTCGTAAGTTCTAATGAAATATGTATTTCACAGTTACGTTATTGGCAATTAAAATTCAAATGTAAAACGTCTACAGTTTCAGAATTAAAATTCACATGAAGAATTAAAATCAGCGATATTGATTTCGATTTAAAAATAAACCTGAGAAATTGGTTCAAACTGTGATATATTAAATAAATAAATTTTAAAAACTAAACTTTTCATCATAAAACCGAACCTATTTAATAAATGGATATTTTGTGATTATTTATGTGATAAATCATCATTTATAACTAATTGTAATTCTGCATTGAAAATTTTTTAATTGCGTATTGAAACTGCAGTATACCATATAATAACGAATACTCTGTAAGAAATCGAGGAAAGTTGTTCATCGAATACATTGCCAATTTTTGTTAAGTTAAAATCGATTAATAGGTACATCACGTATGCTAGCAATGAGTAATCGCGAATTACTGCGGAAAACCATCGTCCAAACTGTTACATATTTGCAGGAAGTATCCGATGTTTAGCATTTCTAGAGTCTAAGATAACCATCGTTAAGATAACAACCCCTACAACCGTTTTCTTTTCATGAAAGGCTAAATATCTAACACATCTTTATGCAATAGGTACCTTCAAACTATTATTTACAAATTCTTTAAAAGTATATAATTTATTATTAATCAAAATTATATTTAATATTAAATCGCATACAAAAAAACCTTACTTCATGTAATTTTTGCAAATCTTTTTGTTTTATTTTTAATTTGATATAAATGAACAAAAAATCTTTCTTTAAACATTTTTTTATATAAATCACATTTTGTTACATAAATAAAAAATAAGTATATAAAAATTTTTATTTATAGTATTTTATATATAGCACGTTAAAGTTTCTTCTATTCATAAATTTTCAAAGAGAGTTAGTTTAACGATAGCAAATTAATAAAATTAATTTTGTCAATCATCTAGCTTATAATTATAACCTGTTCGCTTACTTTCAATTTTCAATCTGACCTTTGCATTTATTTTACTAGATTGGTTCCGCTCTATATACACGCAGTTGCACTCTCGTGTGTCTAAGTACGTATAATTAAAACTATGCGTGACATTTATACAGGTGTTTCCATTACAACAGATTCGCGAGAAGAAATCAATTCCAGAAATAATTCGGCATCTCTTTCGCCTTCACGAAAAGATACAATTCCCATATTAATTATCCTATCCTATATTAATTATCTTATATATTAAATGTATTAATATCATAATAGAGAAATAAGTTTAAAATAATCATGCAAATACGCAATATTCTGTGAACTTATTAAATTGGTTTCTATCCCATACGTAATAACGATTAAAAAGTTGTGAGAAATCATGTAATAAATAATAAAAATACGAGCGTATACAAAATATTTCGTTCCTCTTAATAAATCACAATGGTTTTTAATAAAAAATCTAGTTACCATTAATATGATATAACATTTAATACAAAAAAATTAAAAGAAACGGTTTTCTGTCAAAAAAAAGAAAAAAAAATTCATTTGAAAGTCTGTTTCAACTTTAAAAAATACGTAATCATGAAAGCTATAATGGGATAAGCCAGCATACAATGTACGCGCGTATATAATATACACTTATGTGTATCAACGCCGTAATAAGGTTCGATGAATTGAAAGGCCGAATTTAATAAGAGCGGTTTACACTGTATATACGGTTGTGTATATTGTATGTACCGGATAACCGATACATTCTCCGAAACGATCGTACGTTGCAATTCGTTTCGCACGAGCGGCCGCGCGATTTTCGAATCTTTCAAATCGCGCGCTCAGCTGGACACGTTGTATCCTTTTTTTTTTCCTTTTTGTGGCAACGTACGCGACTTAGGATATTAAATAATGCTTCTCTCGGGTCGGTCACTTTCACTCACCGTATACGACACGTTTTGCAGCAACCGTAGCAATTCGCGGGTGTTCGGACAAACCGCAGATCATGCTTGTCACTGCACGCGAGATGTAAAAGTAGATCGGTTTAACAGTCAGGACTGGATTTAAACCGTTGGCGCATGCAAACTTTACATTATCATACACGCGTTTAAAGGATTAATCTCAGGTTAACGAGGTCTTTCTCGAGAAACCGGAACTTTCCGTTAGTTGCGCGCGATCCGATCTTCATCCGCGAAGTCGTGTGCCATTTTTTCATAAAGTTCGAGGGGTTCGACCGACGGCGCGCCTTCGAGGCAGATATTAATACCTGATCGATATTACAAGCTTTTCCACTGCCAACGCACGGTTAGGTTGCGGGTTATCACAATTGCAATCGTTAACGGTCGGTCGCGGCAATTTCGGCCGCACTTCCTTCGCTGATTCGCTGCACGCGCACATGATTCGTGAGATCTTCCGAGAGAAAGTCTCGGCGAAAACAATGCACGTGGGTCTCTCTCCCTCTTTTTTTCTTCACCCGATTTAATGCGTGTAACGCGGGACAATAATTAAGGACACACTGCGAAATACAACGCATGAACTGCAGGTCGATCTCGTGGTCGCATTCGTGAATGTTCGCTTCTCGATTAAAGGCAAACTTGCACTCTTCACAAACATCGTGAACAACTTAAAGTATATTTCACTGCAATGTTCGGAAAAATAAAATCTACACATGATCTATACAAATATAATTTCTCCGCTCATGACATTTCGGACATATAGATTTATATGTTTAAATCACGAACATTACTTACATTTATATACTATGTTGCATACAAATTTTCATCAAGATTAAATAATTTATTGATAACCCTTATTAATATATATAATAAATATTTAAATAAATAAACAATATTTAAATTATTTAATTGTAATTATTTAATTTTTATATATATTTAAATAAAAAAATAATTAAACAATATTTCTCCTTTATATACTAACACGGATATAATAAGGGTTTTTCTAAGATAATTATACTTTTTCTGACTTTCAATATGGTCGACAAAATAGCGAACCGTGTAAATTCACCTTAAGCTCCTTCTACGATAAAACAACCTACGCGCCGATTCGTCCTCCTTTATATCCTGATCTTTAATTTATCTCCCGTAGCTCTTTTGTAATAACCACTGTGTAGCATGTCCTTGTCACGAAGGTAACGATTTATTGCACACCTCGTACATATTGGCTGTGACGAAATGCTACCTGCTTTGCATGAGCGTCCCTATTAAACGCGTAGGTGCGAGTGATTTATATATGAATTTCTAAGCATCTCGTTACTATCATTCTCTATTAAATCTATACCTCATATAATTATCCAATTAACTCGTATTGTCATTAGCATGTGCTTCATATTCAATATTATGTTACGACATTAAATATAATATATATTATAAAATATATATAGATAATAAATATATATTCAGCAGACACTCTATGTATAAAAATATATATATATATATATTTATTTATTTATATTTTAAACGCATAATTTGTTTGGCTGGCAGACTGGTGTGTAAAGCTGACGTCTCACTTTATGATTTTGGAAATTCACTAATTGTTGAGAATTCTGGTTTATTTTAAAGTTCCTCATAAATTACACAAATAATTCTGATCATTAAAAAAATACTCAAGACAAATTAAGACAACAAGTTCGCGCTGCATCTTACTTTATCTGTCAATTTTAGAGTTTCACAATAGTTCTATTAAAAGTTCTATGCGTAGAAATTATTAGAATATTAATGAAATAAATTAGACCGTCCAAAACGCCAAACATAGAAATACTGACATAAGACATTGATTGTATTTCGATAGTTTTATCAACTTTAATATTTCATGTCAGTCTGTAATCACTTTTAATTTTCAAAGAGGATTCTATGCGTAAAAATTATTAAAATATTTATTAAAAATTTAAACTGCTCGAGACGCCAAACATGCGAATCCCAAGATAATACTGGTATTTGTACCAGGACACTGCTCATACTTCGATCGTTCTATCGACTTTAAAGAGATTTCGTATTATCTTTCTTTGTGTTTTTGCTTATACTTTCTGAACAGAATTCTAAGTATACGTAAAAATTATTATTAGAATATTTATTAAACAAATTAGATCAAGACGCCGTATGACACAAAATCTCATTTAAAGCCGATAGAATTATATATCGAAATACAATCAGCGTCTTTATGCTTTAATTCTTATACGTTCAGCGTCTTGGGCGATCTAATAATTAATATTTTAATAATTTTTATGCATAGAATTTTTCGTAGAATTATAGGACTTTCAAGCGTTTAAAATCTGGCGAGAATGCTAAAAAAATCGTCAAAGGACAAAGTGAGATGCAGCGTGAACTTGGTGTCCCAATTTTTTCTCGGGTCATTCTTTTAATAGTCGACACTATTTGTTTAATTCATGTAAGCTAAACTAGGGTATGATGGCTGTAGGCTGTATATTTTTTAATAATCACTATATAGTGCGCTTTTTTAGTTATTATCAAAGATATTCGATATTGTAAATATTAATTAATTTATATATATATATATATATATATATATATATATATATATATATATGTATGTATATGAAAAAAATATAAACATAAAAATTGATGTATCAATGCATTAATCAAGTCAGTTTTAGTTAAAATATTCGATTCATTTGTAAGCTTTCACAAATTATTAAATGTATTTTATAGCCCGCGCGTGCTGCTAAATGATACATTTCTATCATAAAGGAACAAGATTTTATGATTGTACGAACGCATTCATCGTGAGATATATGACTAAGATAAGAAGGTAACGAAGAACATACGTTTCTCATGAAAGCGCAAACGGAAAGTGGTAGATCCGGAACAAGTGTAATCTGAATCAACGTGCAGCGAATATACTATGCTTATTATCATTTTGTACCATAAAGCTAAATCCATTTTCACACGTTAAGTGCCATGGCATGTGAAATTACGTGCAATTATTATTTCTACATTAAACATCAAATTTCAAATATCAAACTGATTGTAAGAATAATATAAAGATTTTTAATTGTAAAATTATAAAATTAATATGAGTGTCAATATCAAAAAATAGCAAACAATATCAATACCTTTAATTTTCATGTATTATAAACTTCTAAATAAAATAAAGAGAAAATAAAAGAAACTTAATCTAAATGTTGACGACATAAAAATATTAAAAAAATATAAGAAAAAATATACAAGTCCACATTTCAATCATTCTGGTATCTGATAGCATGTCCATCGCGAATATAATAATATAATGCAATGCCATAATTTTGAAAAATGAAAGGCAAACGCACAGAATGTCATCATACATCCGTCTGGTGATCTAGCGAAGTAGACCGCGATATTTCATTTCGCACACTTTCACCGAAAAATCCCACTCTTGTTGTCCTGACACTGATTTTTCGCAGTAAAGTATCATTTAATTAATGATCACCTATGTTACATTTTAGTAGCTCCATCATTTTTAGTTAAGAATTCATTTCATCAGGACAATTTTAAGACTTTTTAACACTTTTAGAATTTGAGTTCATGCTTTCTGATTTAATCAATTAATTTTAAATATCTTTAATATATGAAAATATTACACGTTAATAATTTTAACATTTTATATCATAATTTTTAATGAAATTATTTGTATTTGATATAAAAAATATCATTGTAATAGTATATTTAAAAAAGAATTCTTTGTATCTAAAAAATCCTGCAAATATATCATTACAATGATATTAATGTTTTTACGTAAAATGCTGCCACAACATTTGTAGCTACGTCAATTCTCAAACGTGCGAGCTTAAGCGTTTTGATCGAGACAGATTACTTGACGTAATAAATCAATATATACGTGATCAATATATACCTGATTCGAGTTACATCAGATGCACTATGCAATGCAACACAAATTAAGGCTAGATTAATGATCCAGATCATGCCAACCAAACCGTATACGGCGTAAGTTTGTTGATCGACGAGTTTCTTCTAGTATATCCCTAGCATACTTAAGAATGCTCGTGCGTAATTGGCAACAATTACATCGCTTATATGTGAACCACCAGTGACACGTACAATGTTGAATTTTTTCTAATTTTGACATTTGTTAAAATAATGTAATCAAGACGATCAGATTAGTGTGCAAATACGAATTGATACATATGGTATAATCTTTTCAGTTGCAATCTCAGAAAAATAACTTCCACTATTTTTTTTTCTCTTTTTTTTATATTTTTGCGTATACTTTTTCTATTTTATATAGAGAAAATTATTTAACGTCTTATCAAAAGTATAGCTATTCTAATATTAATATATGTGTTGCGACACACATAATAATATATATCATAAAAATAACAATAAACTAATTACGCACACATAATTTGTGTTTTATAATGTTATAAATATAAAATATTTTACAACAAATTATTTAATATTATTTTATAACGTAAAATATAATATTGTTGTGTAATATGTAATTAATATTTCAATTATAGTCGTTATGTAGCAAAAACTGAAAACCGAAACGAATTTTAATTTCCGCAGCGTGTCATATGTGAATTAATCATCGCAGTGATGATATATGGTTTGTTTCTACCGCTTCACTGCGTCCAAATCATTTTTTCATCAAAATTGTTGGCCTTCGGTGAAAGGCGCTTTCTGGAAAATGTGCAAAAGGGGAAAAAGATTAGATATAACCATGAATTTATCAAACAAACGTCCTCAATGTTTTCTGTTTGCATACATCTAACAATAAGAAGAAAGCTCGACAATTAACGAATAGAACAACCGAAATAAAAATGCAACTTAATAGTTGTGAAATTTTTATGTGAAAGAATATACATAAATAAAAATAGCTATTTATCAACACAAATAGTATCATGTAAAATATTTCGTGTAGATTCGAGAATGATTAAGCTTTTCCGATTAAAAATTATTTACGATTAACTTTTTGTATTATTTTTGCGACATTTGAGACGAATAATTTATATTAGAAATTTCACTTTTTAATCTCCATACATAGTGGCCGGAAAGTTGTTATAAAGATAAGAAAGTTGTTATTACGCGATGTTAAAAATAGAACATGCTCGGTGAAGTTTACGCAGCATGCAAAACAACCTACGCAAAATTTCGATACTTCTCGCATGCCCCAGCTTTTCTGCACGAAGAGGCAATTTCCTTTTCACGAATTATTTTAATCTTACAACAACAATAATGGTAATCACAAGCCGTAACGAATATGCGTATGTCAATTTGAGTACTAGTTGTAATGCATTAAGAGAAATGTTGTCAAGATACAATACTTGTTGATCATTGCAATGACGTCAATAATCTTTTTCTTAAAAGAGAGAACGAGAAAACTTCCGGTAAATAAGTTGGGAGACACTGTAATGAATAACACACATTGTATAATTTGATAAGTTTACTTTCTTTAAATCTAACTATTTTGTATTTTTTCGTGGAATAAAACAACAACAGTCTCAATATATAATATTTTAAAGTATTAATCGAATTTGTATTTCAAAATATTTTGCATAATTAAGAGAACTTATTATATTGAGAAAGAAATACCTCAAATATTTACTTGTTTAAAGATTGTATAATTTGATAAGATTAATATCTAGATTATTCAACTGCTTTTAGTTTTTTAAATTATTTGATAACATTTATAGATAAATCTATATAAATATGTATTGTATGTGGATAATTTCATGTCATAATCGCAGCTTGCTCAATCCATCAAGTTTATAGAGTGACAATTTTCCGATAAAAAAAATTTTTTTTGCTACTCGTAAAGCAGCAATAATATAATATCATAATATTAAAACGATTATCGTTGACAGCCTGATATTAGATATTTGAAAAAGATCAGATTTTCGCAATTCTACATTCTACAATCATTTTCCATGTGATAATCAATTGCCAAGCGCATTAGTGTATAATTTAAAAACTTAAAGAAAAGTAAGTGCGTTTATGAAACCCATTTACCTTTTGCTTCTCTGACAGACATTAAACTCGTTTAGTTTCGACTCGTGCCGAAAAGAAAAACCGAATACCCACGGATAAAGATGAACGCGACGCGAGATAGATTCAAGATAATTCATTAATAAATCCAACGTGTTAGTCTTGCAACTATATTATCATTGGAACGTATGAATTATATGCTCATAAATCAGTCATAATGACATATTCGTCAGCGATATTATGATTTCGTATATCATACATATCACATAACGATTACCAAATTGCATATCATATAATTAATGTTCCATTCACTGGATATTACAGCGTGCAAATTTGTAAAAGCTTTTACTTTTTTTGACTATTTCGCATACATTATTCATTTTTTAGATGCAAACTTTTGTTATTCTTATGCAAAAAGTAGAGCTATATAATCTGTTTTGAAAAAAATACATTTCTTAATATTTTTTTACCTAACCATCAAATTTTTTTAGAATAATTTACTGTACCGTTCCTTGATTAAAATTAATAATATAATTGATTATTATGCTTCAAAATTAACTGAGCAATAATATGTTATATTTTAAGCAATAAAAATATAATATGATACTATACTCTCTCTCTCTCTCTCTATATATATATAAATACTGAATATATATATATATAATATATAAATAATATTGAATATATATATAAAATATTTGTCATATCATACTTGAGTAAATAAAGTGATTTTTACATATACTTTTATATGTATAATAGAACTATTGTACATAGAAAAAAGTGATTAATAAAAAATTTACTATTAATTATATTACACATGCATGCATATCGAAATCGGAATGCATTTTCGAATATTTTTATTTCTTATTACTCTGTCAATTTTATGCATGACACGATTTGTTCATGACATTGTAAATCAATTGGTTAACAATTTTAGCTATCTTTGTCACTTTTTAATATGTATATAATATTAATATATATAAACAATATACGCACATTTAAAGGCATGATGAATATGTGTAAACATCATTCAACTTCCATTCCTTTTAAAGTAACTGAGAACGATATAATCGCGCATAATTTCTCTCATTATTTTACTTTCTTAAAATTACATATCTCAGTTGAATAATTGCCATTATGCATGATTGAATAAAATAAAAAATACAATTTTGCTTTTAAAATGATTTACTTCCGCAAATAGCAATTGGAATTTTTAATCAAAGAGTTATCAAATCAAACATAAAGTATGTTCGATTTTTAATGACTTGACTAAAAATTGCAATTATTAGCACAAAAGCTTTTTAATTGTATTTTATTATCTAATTTTATTTGATATGTCTATGTGTGTGTATGTGTGTGTATGGCTGTTACATATGTAAGTATGTTATACATTTCATATATTTATATTATAATATTTGTCATATATATATATATATATATATATTTTCTTTTAATAAAAGTTGTCATATATTTAAATTAATATATAAAAGATAATTATTTTATGAATAAATAATATATATAATGACAATTCTTTCTATTAAATATTTTATATTACATAATTTTCATTGTTTTATTGTAATCTCTCTGTAATTATTGGTAAAAGTTTTGCTTCAAAATATATAGTATACATTTTAAAAATATATTTTTAAAATTGACGTTTAAAATATTTGATAAAATAAGGTACTCGCAATTGGACAATTCGCGACAATAGAAATACGATTGGCCTCACTGTTGCTTGCGTGTGACTTGACGCGAGACGTTATCGTGTCTTTTTATGAGAGATTATTTAGTTATTAAATTATTCAATTATTAAAAGAAAAACTAAAAAGATATGCACGAACGCAACATGTCATTTTATATTATAAAGAAACTGAAATGTTTAAAGTTTTGCAGATTAAGAAAAAACACTTCCATTTCACATCAAGCGACAGTACTTTCAATGCGTGCAAGTTTGTTAGGAGTGGAACTCATTCATTAAACATTAATAGCTCCCTGACAAGAAGAATGAAAGTGTAGCCGGTGCAATTTTCAGTAGATCCTCATTACTCGTCGAATGTTTAAATGACGATTAGAAAACCGGACGTATCCGTAGTTCCGCAGCAATATAAGCGATTTATGTTTATTTATCGCAACCAGATCGACATGCATTTCCACACTCGAGTTGCCGGCAAAAAAATATATTCATTTTTGAAAAGCGAGCAATACTTATACTTTCATGCTTGCTTTTTACTTAAGAATTCTTAATCATTATCGATGCGAATAAAATTTAAATTGCGCAGAGTAAAAGCTCGGATTTTTGCCGTTGAAAGTCCAAATTAATTTGGAATTATTCATTATTTTTTTACGTTGTTGATATATATTTCGTAATTTTCCAATTATTCCTTAATTGTTATTTTATATCTTATGAATTATAAATTGATACACTCATTTACATGTATATATATATAAATTTTCTTATTTATTTCTAGATACATGGTCTTTAATTTATCGTAGCAAAAACATAATATGAAATTATGATATACATATGATATGCATATGATATACACATGATAAATATATTTTATTTTTTGATATTAATTTTGAGCAAAAGTTTTTATTGCCATAAAAAGTATTTAAATGTTGAATATATTTTCTTTCTCTTTCTCTCTCTCTTTCTTTTAGCCAAATGTTATTACTCTTTCTACATAATATGTTTAATATTCAAGAATATTAACATTATCAAATTATCTTATTTCTTAAAGATATAATTACGTAGGACTACATGATTTTCAATGATAGTATAATGCACATAATAACATAATAAGTATATGATCTCTCTTTTCTCAATTAACAACAAGGGACATAGAGAAAAGTAATTTTATTGATGTTAATTGCATATTAAATATAAATTAGCTGTCATAAAATTTTACTTTATTTTTATTTTCCTTATTTATTTTAGTATCTTTCTAAGCAATTAACTTGGAAACCTTGACCATCGTGGAGAGTAAGAAAGTAAAATAGAAGGAAATATTACTAGTAGTTTATTTATCAGTGCATTCAACTCTTTCAGATTGCTTGAAGAAATCTGTCTGTTCTAACAGTTAAGATATAATTAGATTCTATATATCAAATCTAGAGCAATCTATCTTGTAGTTTTTAAATTAGTAATATAACTGCGCATTTATGTTTTCAAATCTATATTATATATTTCTATATTATATATCACATTTTGATACACAATATTTAGAAAATATATAATATTTTTTTAATGCTACATATCTCAAGTTATATGTAGCATTGCACAGAAAATTGCAGTATGTCAAACATATTTGCAACAAGATGTTAGAAAAAAAAATCACTCAATTTGATTTACTCATCTATTATAATTAACATTTTAATTTTTTTCTCGAGCTCTACAGATAGTGAAATTACGCGTCGTAAATTGAATACAGAAATATGATATTTCTTGCGAGATAGATACGTGAAAATGATTGCATTTCCTCTAACGTGCAATCATGCGAAAGTGTTTTCCTGTTGAAATCGACGAAGTATTATATATACTATAATTTGGAAATTTCTGATCGAATACTATCAGTTTTCTTTTCGTCACTTCTTTATAGATTAATTATACCATATGATTTTCATGCCACGATATATTTAAGTGAAATAGAATATCATTGTAGAAATGTGTACACATTAATAAAATATCTTACGCGGTAAATAATGTTTTTTTAGATATTTTACTATGCGTAGGCGAAACTAATATAAATACAAGCATTACCCAACTTATATAATTTCCTATTTGTGAAGCGACAAATTATTTTATAACATGTTTAATTATACATATATTCTATATTACATTCACATTTCACATTTTGATACATAATATCCAGGAAATATACAACTGTCTTTTAGCTAAAAAAATATTTGATCAATTTGAAATCGATATTTTCGTTAGTAAACATTTATTTAAATGTCATTTTGTACTGCATAATAGATAGTTTTACATTTAAATTCTAAAGTAGACTTTTGTTAAAAATAAATTTGTACAAAAGATTTAATTTTTACTTATGTATATCTCAAAACATTAATTTGCAAAAAATATTTTATTTTTAATATATGTAAATATTCCAAACATTGTGGTTTTATCAAAATAGTGTCGTGAAAAGTTATTTTCTAAATATTTGTTATTCACAATTAAATATTTTTTTTACGGTTTTAAACCATAAATCTTTGTTTCAAGTTTTAAAGGGAAAGACACAGAGAGACAAATAACATTGTAAGAGTCTCTATTATTAGACTTGACCGATATTACCATATGAAAGCTCTTGTCTCGTGCCATCAATGACCAAGTATACTAAGTATACTAAGCCATTTTCATGCACGATAAAACAGAACGCAGTATAGAATGTACAATCTGTAAAGAAATGTACAAACACTTAGACATTCCGCAAGCAGACCGGTCTCAATAGTTCTCGCTACGATTCGGTATGCACTGCAACTCAACCTTTGCAAGTATACACGTGATATATCATGTTGTACACATATCAGTTAAAAAAAAGTCCCCTTAAACGCGTAATAATAAAAAGAATATTTTCATAAAAGAAAACAAGATAAAATAATAAAAAGTAATTAATATATTTAATCGCCCATTTTAATATTTAGGAATATGCTAATTTGAATTATCTCTATATTTATAAGTATAAATAATCAGCATATGATTATATGTGTGTATGTGTATATATAACTTTTTAGATTTAATGAATAATTTTAATAATGGTAAAAAATGCATAAATTTTTCCCCTCCCTCTCGCCTAATTAATTATTTTTTCAGTCAATCTTAAAATTTTTTGGATTTAAGATACATCACATTAAAAAGAACTCTCTCTTGTAATGTGGGGGTTGTAAGCTTTTCAAGGATCGAGAAGTAGAGAAACCTCGCTTCGAGTCAGACAATGATTTCGTTTACAGAAGCAGCACAATTATAATATGTGTTACATAATGTAACTGTAGAGTATATTTATCTTAAAAGTGGACAAGAGTGTTAAAAGAAAAGATTATAGCATTCTATCTAATATAATGTTATCATGATGTAATACGTAATTCACAGTTAAGTGCTTTATTTTCAGTTTGATAAAGCCAATTCTTCACAAACATTGCAAATAATATATTTTATTTTGGATGAATTTACTTATGATATAATTTAAAGTTGTACGATAAAATTCTCAATGTGTAAGTTGAATGGCAATAGGACAGCGAAATTTGTAATAAAATTTACATAATTCTAGATTTAGATAATAAACGTGTATTCTCAAATTTGTGAGGATTCAGATTCATATATGCAAATGCGTAACAAATTAATTTACAAAATTTATAGTGCTATTCTACATAAACTAATTGGATCGTAGATTTTCTAATTGCGTTTACATCGTGAAAACCTTACCGTAATAATACACAGTACATTGTCCAGTTAATAAATCTGTACTTTAAGTGCAATGGGTCTTCTAGCGGGATCGTATATATACCGGTACGTTTATGTTCTCGCTGTGCTCTAAGGATCGCGCATATAGTATTCTACCCGTGATTTATGTTCCAAGGGGAAATCTTTCGTCCATCGTGGTACGGTCGACTTTGATTTGGCATACATACTGAAAAGCGCAATAAAGTTTACGCACACTTGAGAATAACTTCCAACAGACATAAAAGAACATTGTCTCGCAAAAGTCTATTTTATTCCTAAGAACACTGTGTATTTAAAGAGTATAATTTAACGGAAGCTATTGCAATTACAGAGATAATTAAAATATATTATCATTGTTCGTGCGAACCGCGTGAATCTAATTTATGTAGATACGTATTTACAGAGGAATATCTATATTCACTGCTCTTTCTAGTGTTTAATATTTTATATTTTACTTAGAATTATAGTATTTGAAATAAGAAAAAACAAAAAAATATTAGCAATTAATGCAGTTGTGAATTTATATGCCAAATCAGAAAAACGTGTGGATATTCAGAAACTTAAATTTATAATTAATTATTGATATATATTTTCGATACTAGTTAAAAAACATTTTATATTTTACATAAAGTTAATAGACACAATCTTAAAATTTTAAATATGATTTTTTTCATCTAAACATATTTTTACATATGAAAAACTAATATTTAACAACCGATAGAGTTCTAAATTTTATATTTTATTTAAAATTTTAATAATTTTGAAAAACGCAGAAAGTGCAAAGAATCCTATGTGTAATAATGGAAAAAAATTTGCTATTCTAATTATTTTCTTATTAGTGAAAATTAGAATATCACGATTTGAAAGATCTTTTCATCATTGAAGTAATAGTATCTCTGTAATTTATAGTAGAGTGATATGTGCAGCTCTTTCCCTATTATCCTGGTATTTCCTGTACTGTTGCATATACTAAAATTATCGTGACATTTAGAAACTGGTCATAAACCATACAGTTCACAAAATGATATTGTAAGAGCTATTAGTTTGGTTATATTGATATTACGGTAATCTTTTTAATAAGCATCGATATTCATGCTTCGAAGAAAATTATGTTCGGAGATAGTCTCGATATAAAACATAATTGTTTTTTATTTATACTTCTATTTCGAAAGAATAACCGTGAGATATATTATTTGACATTTCGTGCGTGTCATTCGCACGTGTATTTCGTACGTTTTGCGCAAAAGTGAAATTTTTATAAAGCGTTACTACTCGTTAAATCTATCGTGTAAGAGACACGTTACACTTGCTTTATATAACGTTATGTCCGTAGAAGAATTTCCCTCCTTAAATTAAAAGTAAACTTTCGCTAACTTATAAAATTAAATATTTAAGGTACGTGTTTCATTCCGTAATAGTCATTTTTTTCATATAATGGACACTACGTATCATCTCGTATTCTCAATTACGACTAATATTCGACATGATTTTATAATCGCCATTTGTCTAAAATAAATAGCGAACAATACATAAAGAGGATTTCAGATATAAAGTTATTAAAAATATTTTTTTATTTTATTAAATTATTCTCTCGATGTAATGTTTCTTTCACTTTAGAACGAACGTAAAGTGAGAAATCCTTAAAGTTTTCGTCTTTCACAAAGCAGAATTCTCTTGATCGTTGTAACTACGTTACAATTTTGCAAACAGCATGACCATTACTCTATGTCTCCCTTCTCGAATTCCTCGCGGATGGATAATCGCATTAGCGCAGCTTGCTTATCCGTTACATAACGTGTATAGTTTTGTTGCTCGCTGGAACCAATGATATGTAAATAGATCGACATACTTCTTGTTTCATTCGACGGGACTTTCACCGATATTCATTCCCAGACTGTGCAGCACGTTACTCGAGAAGACCTAGGTAAGTCCAAGATACTAAATCGCTTTTCCTATACTATTCGAAAGCGATTCCGCTTTCTTTTTATATTGTCGCGTACATGTGCATTGATCTTGTGTTACGCTTTACCGCATGACGAAACCAAATAATAATAGTAACTGAATGACTTTGGAAATATGACTCCATAATTTTCAAAAATTAAAATTGCATAGAAATTGATATTTTAAAAGCAACTTCTTTCTGTGTGAATAGAATAAAATAAAATCTTGAATTAATATATATATATAAGTAACTTTTGTATTCTTTAAATATTGCACGAATTTTCCATCAAAATATATAAATGCTGTAATTATCTTTATAAAAACAAATTTTAGCCAACAGTATTTGACTAAAAAAAAAGAAAAAATTTAATACAATTAAAAATCGAACAATTTTGAATCAAATATTATTGAAATAACTTGATAATTTTTAAAACAATTTTTTTCCTTGAAATCATTATTTTATTTCTAAGGCGTAATTAACATTTACCATTAAGAATGCAGATAAAGAGTATAGCGGCTCTCATCAAGAGAGCTACGCAATAATTCTCAATCAATGTGTACAATTAATTACTTCCACATCCTACCGCAATCATGTTCGTTTTGTTGAGGATTTAGCTCTGTGCGATGCCTAATGAAAATAATAACCGATGTCGAACACCAATGTACAATCATACTTGATTGATGGTGACATAAGATTCGAAATTAATGAATCCCGAACGGGCCAATGTATGTAAATTAGTCGCAGTAATATTTTAACACGAATGCCTCTACGCATAACGAATACTAGCTGTCACTTGTGAATAGTATTGATAGAAGCAGGGTTGAATCTATATTCTAGAGCAGAAAGTGAAAGAATCAAGTTGAGCTGTCATTTGAGAGTTGAGAACATGTATGTTAAAATTATATTCTATATTATTTATATATAAGTATTATTAAAGACAGAAATTCAAATAAAACAGACATAGATCTTTAGAGGTGATAAAATAATTTAATGAAGATATTGTGACATTAATTAAATTCGATCTTGTATAAATTATTTAAGCTATTCAGTATCTAAATTATTACTTCTAAACTTTTTTCTAAACAATTATATTCACACGATTTTTAAGAATCAATTGACTACTCGCCGCCACTTTTGAACAATCCCTTTTTCTATGTGTGTTAAATATTTTCATCTTTACCGTTAATTTTATTCAATGCTCATGCAATATATCTTTGCTTGTAATATTTATCGTTAAAATAATTGTATTCTGACAATTTCTGCGAGGTTACGACCTAGACATTACGATCGAGTACATCACTTAACTTAACGCACCACTTTAACGTCAATTCGATTTTCAATCAACGTACTAAAAATAATTGTGGAGCAAAGTCGTAAAAGAGAAATTAAGCATATCTTTTATGCTACCACTTTTCAAGGTGTAAACCTTGAATGTAAATTTGCAATAAATCATTTCAAGTACCGTTAATGGCAAGATCAGAACCATTTTAGTCATTAATCATTATGGACGCAGTGTCTCTATAGATTCTATTTTTTGAAGATGGGAAAATTTTTCAGAGAAAAATAAAGGATTAACATAAATTTTTCAAGCAAAAATAAAGGATCTACAGAACCCAAAGCGCAAAGAAACGTAATTGTAAAATAAAATTTAATAAATATACATATAATTATATTATATATTTAATTATGTCTTAAATGATCTTAAAATGTGACATTGTATAAATTATTTATATTATATCAATAATTCACCGCACGATTAAGGTCCTTTTATACATATCCGCTAGACTATATATATATATATATATTTTCTTTTAATAAAAGTTGTCATATATTTAAATTAATGATCTTAAAATGTGACATTGTATAAATTATTTATGTGATATTATATCAATAATTCACCGCACGATTAAGGTCCTTTTACACATATCCGCTAGACTATATATATATTAGAAATATCTACATAAGAAATTTCTTTATAAAAGTAAAAATTGACAATTGTACAATTTAATGTTCAATTTTTTTAAACATCTTGAAATGTAAAGAAAACTATATAGAATTTTTCCTAAATATTTTTTACAGGATTTATATATTAAATATAAAATATGTACATAAAATATATACGACATAGAATACATGCACATATTTTTACATTTAATGTATGACGCAAAGTGCTGCAACAATATTAAGAGTCTCATCTCTATGAAATCTTATAACGTTTCTGCGTTAAAATTCTTTTGTCGCGATCATTTAAAAGATGTATCATTTAACAATGTACTACATTAAACCATGAATTAGCAAGCATGATATAATGATTGATTCGTTTGAGACGATAACATCTGATTAACATATTTGTATATTATATTATGACATTCTATACAAATTTGCCTGAAACGAATCGCACCTGATATGAACAGCTGTGATATGACAGAAAGAATTTCGTACTCAATTGTGATTGGCATCCTGACAGCCGCTCCCAGGTCTTGATCCAAAACAGAAAGGAAAGTGCACTACTCAGAATATATCTTTAAGTTTGGTGGTTGAGTGATCCGTATATTATCTGACATAGTATCAAAGTGTGCACATGCTAATGCGACCACGTCGGCCTCTGTTATGATCGCGATGTGTATCAAATGTAATATTAGATTATATCAACCCTTCCTATGATGTGACACATTCCCAAAGTGCATGTTCTAATGCGCATACGATAATAATTGATTATGACACAGAACTACATATTAAAAGCTTGTAAAACCAATATAAATAATAATTATCTTATAATTTTTTTGCTTAATTTTAAATTATATTTTCTTCAGTCAATAAAGATAATATTTTAAAAGAGTATTTTAACCCTTTTGTGATATTTTTGACTGCGTTCTTTTTAAGATGCTCTGTTTCTCGTTTAGAGACGGAATTTTAATATTTTTTTCGAATATTGATAGCATCTTCATACCAAGTTTCAATTGTACCGGAGCTTCCTGCAATAAATTATTGCAATACAATTGTGTCCTCTTTCACGTTACTTTATATTCAGGTTCTTGCAAAAGCGCGCGATGGTTCGATCGAGTCGCGAAAAATGCGAGATTTATACCGTAAGCAAAGTGCCGCGAGCAAATGGAATCGGTTCTCATAAATAAGAGAAGCAAAGGTGGACCGAACGCGTTTACTTTCCTTTCTAGAGTCGAATGCGAAGGCGTACAGAAATCGTTTCAACTGCAATCCGTCGTAGTCGGCGAGCGGCCACTGCGATAGGAAACGGTACTTGCTTTATAGCCCGCCTTCTCTCGTTTCGTCGGTCGGTTCCTTGAAATTCGCGACCGTTACTTTCCTTCGCGAGACAGAAACCATCGGTTACAGTTAATTAACGGCGACTCCGGGCAACGAAAGCCGATGAGAGTCCCGAGGGAAGAATACATAAAGAGAAAGGTGCGAAGTAAATCTCTGACGTTAAAGAAAAGAAGAATCGTGAGAGCAAAAATCTCGTCAAAACAAGTTTCTTATCATATTCGGTATATTTTCTTATTAATAGAAAAAAATATAGTAAAGATAGTAAAAGTTATATGTATTTTACAACAGAAAAATGATCTTGCGAAATGACGTAACAGAATTAAGATTGTTTAGGAATTATAAAAAACACAAATATCTCAGCTCAGTAAGTCGTTGTGTGTTTAATGATTTCAGCAGAAAGCATTACTACGAATTTATTAATAGACAACTTTTTAATTCCCTTTAAAATCACAACTTGCAATAAGATATGTAGTAGAAATAATCATAATTCCAATGCAAAGTATTCAGTTACGGAATCAAATTATTGATATCGCTATCTTTCTGAAAGAAAAATTACTGACAGTTATTGAGATTTTCACCGATTGCATATTAATGCAATTTTGCAAAAAGTATTCTCCAAGCAAATAAATATTTTATGAATTATTTGCATAAATCTTATCTGCATTATCATGAAATGCGGAAGATCGATAATATGGACAAGATGAAGAACAATACACAGATATGAGTAATAGAAAGTCGGAATCGCGGGAAACAATACCTCGTTATTGTACATCAAAACTTATGGATGACAAAGCATTTTTTCCAAGCTTTCTCATTCATCTAATGTATGCATATTCGAACATACATATTCAAGCTATTTCAAATATTCATATCTTTAATAAATATATACAGCAGCCTACGCGTATTTATCTGCAGATTCACTTGCGTAACCGTATAAATTCTTTAGATTTGCACGGAATTCTCTAGATTCCGAGTCGAATCAACATCAAAATAAACCTATATTCAAGATTTTAAAAATAATACTGTTGTATGTGATTCAATTACAAATGTCAATAACATTTCTCTCTGTAATCCTTTCTTAATTATTTAATTACATTAAGTTATATTTTTATTTATATTAATATGTATGTGATAAAATAAAGAAATTATTAATAATTATATTAGTCTTTCCATATCTTTAGACTTTGTTAATAAGATGACGTAAAGCTACTAAAAAATATTAATCATTTATTGAAAGATAATTTAAAGTAATATATTTATATAGTGTTAATATAGTGTTTAGTGTAAAAAGTATTCTTCCTTGCGCCTAACAACATTAATAAAATGCATATACAACCCGCAACCGAAATTTAGGAAGAGCGACAAAAAGTGAGAGTAGCTTGAGAACAAGGTCGGTGTCGATCAAGAAACTAAGTTCAGTCGGTTTATAATTTCATTAATAGAAACTGCACCGGAAGCACATTCACTTACTACGAAAAAAAGAAAAAGTGAGATGCATCATAATTCAAAGTGGGCGTATATCGAGATACGTTGAGAGATACACTGCAACGCGAAAATAAAAATAGATGTTCGGTTTATACGCCTTGTGAGGGATTTCGAGAAAGTATTCTGCGTACAGTGAAACTTCATTACTAATCCGTAACAGTGAATTTGAATTGCACTTGTAATCAGACTTGTATAATCAAATTCATTTTGAACTAGATCCCTTGTTTCATTGTGGAATCTCTATAATGAAAATAAATAAAGGTTTAATCAACCTAAATTATAAGGTAAGGTTAATCCATGTCAGACAATCAATCTAAGTAGCATTGACTAGATTAAATTGCCTTGATAGAATTTATATCCATTAGGTAGAGATTGAATATTAATTTTAATATTTTTGAGAAAAATTCAATATTTTTGTCAATTGCTTTTGTAGAAATAATTAAAATTTTGTATGGTCAGAGAAAATTGGAAATTTTGCTAACTAAATTTAGTTATTTAATATATATTTAATAAAGAAATTTTTTGTTTGTTTGTGAATTTTATAATTTTATTAAGTCCGCTTTAAGCAATTTATAATTCGCGAAAAATGTAAATTTTTTTTATATTGCATGTTCCAATTTTTTTGCAATAAAAAAAGAGATTGCAAATCATAATTTACAATTCGATAACGAACAACAGAATTTCCTTGAATACAACGTAACATACATCAAAGCATCACATTAATTGAAATGTATCAGGACATCTATCTCCATATCAGAGATTGTGTCAAACTCGTGTAATGTCGAGGAACTAATTTAGGAGAGAACAACACGGATGAAAAATTGCAGTAAAGAGTCAACAAAAACTGCATTCACGGAATAATCGATAAATACGTTCACCGGAAATGCATTAAAACAGAGTAGCAAACTTACACGTGCGTATTACCGGTTCGATACGTAAAAAGATTTCGCGATGACGGCGACGACGACTCTCTGTTCTGTCTCAGCCGCTCCTTGATTTTTTTATCCTTGTCCGAGATGACGACGGAAGGTCCGTGCCATTCTCTTGGCACGTGGAACAGCCGCGAGGAAATGACGGTGAATGATCTGCGAAGGAGAGATTATAGTTTCGTTCTTCGCTGACCTCAAAAACTCTAGATCCATCGACAATGCGCGTCGAAAATGTCGAATCGAAATTAAAGTATCACGAGATCGTCTGTGATTTATCAACTCGCAATCTGCGCTTGCCTCTTCTGACATTTTATTTATCATTGATATTCATGACGTGATTTTTTGGACCACCTGAATTAAAGTCCGTCTCGAAATGCGCCGGTTATTAATCATACGACACATGGGAGTTTTGTCTTGAGACTAGATAATGCCTTGAAATTGCTTTTGCCTTGATTTGCATGTTCGAACGAAGATGCACATTGTATACCGCTTTTTGATATTTACTTTTCAATGATCGGAGACAATATTAGATAATTCAAGTATTTATATGGAATAAAGAGAGAAAGAGAGAGTATAATTTTATTTATAAATAAAAGTAATTTTGTTTATAATTTTATTAAGACCGTTTTAAACAATTTATAACTCGCGAAAAAAATTAAAACAAAAAAAAATCCTGTGTATATATATCTATTATTTCTTCAAATGCTTTCTATAATAGACACAAAGTTATAAATATAATTCTGTCCCAAAATTTTATCGCAAAGTATAGATTGTCTGAAAATGAATATTAATATATAATTTTATTTCCGATCGCGAAACATAGCTAGATTTGCCAATAATTATTTCTGTTCTTAATAATTATAATAAATTTTTGTCCGTAATTATAATAAATAAAATTTCACAAAAATAAAAAAAAATTACAGGATCAAAAAATGCAATCAATATCTACTATCTGCTGCTGTCTATCATCATATGTAAGTAGAATGTCCGTATTGATTTCGAGCGTTTGCGTGCCAACATGACACCGGTCGCGTGATACTTATCGCAAAAAGTTTAGTTCCCATCTGTCAATCATTGCATAAAACGTGCATGTCACACTTATACACTTATTTACATATGTAGTACTATAAACTGCTGACACGTATCACCACGTCTTTCATAATTATTAGATCGTCTAGAGCAAGATATTATTGTGTATAATTTAAAAATTGTTGATTAAATTTTACAAAACTCACACATATACACATGCGTTTTCGAAAAAGATTTTGGAATATGTATTTAGTCTTATAGTCTTAAAAAAATTCTCTTTGTTTTCTGATACGCTATGCAATTCTTATTAAGTTTGTTATCGTATAATTAAATAATCAAGAGTGATTAAAAAATTACTATCGATTTTTTAAACTTTGGTATTTTTGATAAACTGATACTATAATTTATAATTAAAAAAGGAAAAAATATTTATTAAAGTCAAACTAGAATAAAATTCAAGATTTTCTTTAAATAAAATCGCTCGTACATAGTAAAATATATTATTTCGATTATATATATAAATTGATATATCTTTCTAAGCAATCATATAAAAAAAAACAGTGGAATCATTTATATTCATGACGTGATTATTTGAACCACCTGAATTAAAGTCCGTCTCGAAATGCGCTGGTTATTAATCATACGACACATGGGAGTTTTGTCTTGAGACTAGATAATGCCTTGAAATTGCTCTTGCCTTGATTTGCATGTTCGAACGAAGATGCACATTTTGTATACCGCTTTCTGAATATAAGTTTTGAATATCATATAAAAAAACTTGGCGCAGAAACTTCAATTAAGTTTTCTAATGTAGAAAGTGAAAAATCTCAGTGGAACGTTGTAAAACGTAATGTGCGTAAACGGCGATTCAATCTATTAATCTCGGAAAGGTTATCGATATAAAATGATTCAATCGTAATATCCGACACTCGTATCGGCAAGGGGTCATTATGTGCGAAAAAAAATCGGTACCGCTGGCCGTACTAAACGAGGAGGATTATCAGTCGAGTGTATCATTTAGTGCGATTTCGAACGCAGCAATAACGGAGGCTTCTAAATCATCGTCGCTGTTCTCGCGATTGGTGCTACACGCAATTTTCGTTTCTTCCTTTTTTCCGAGTTTCGCGATAATTATTTTGCAGCATGTTTCACCCAACTGTGATTCCTCTGCGCCGTCCATTTACCGCATTCGGATTTCGCGGTGCTACGTGATTCTAATGATTACGGTTAATTGCGTACGTGATGTCGAGCGGTGGCCTCTTTAACAAACGGCGTGATAGAATAATTCGTGAAACTTGATTCAAGCTCCTAACCGCTTCTGCCATACGTGGATTCGTCATTAACCCTTTCGACACTCGAAAACAATGATATGTATTTCCACCGCACGTTTTGTTTTAAATTTTTAAATGTATCTGATCTTCGAGCCGACATAAATAGATGAAACGCGCGACGTGATATGACATTGTAAAAAATTGACCGAGTAAATTATGATATTTCTATAGCAATGTATTTAATAGTGTTCTTTTAAAGTAGTTTTCTTGAAAAGATCGATCTCGCTACAGTAATTGCAGGATTTGTTGCAACGACACGGCAAATTTTCATTAATCATTAACCCATGTAATACGTGTTAGAATCAGATCAAGATTTAATAAATAGGACCGCCCTCGGCCCTACAGCAATAACATTGTAATATTAGAAAAATATTGCAAAACGCAAGCAATTTTATGTCATTCGTTATCGCTCTTTCGCTGCAATTATTGATTATGTTAAGAATCTAGATCGAAATTTACAGACAGTATGATGTATTACGTAGCGCATAATGTGTTCTCCAGTTTCGTGACGTTTATTCTAGCAACGTATAAAGCGGCTATTAATTATACTGCAGCATGACTTTGTTACAATTAAAATTAGTTATATCACAATGCAAACGAGAATTATATATTAAGAATTCTGTTATACGTTAAATAGTGACATAATATAAAAGGTTTAATTTAATAATTTGTTTCTTTGTTATAAAATTTGCATATCTTCAATATACGAGAGAAGAATGTGCATTACACAACTTTTTTTATTTAAAAATATAAATTTTTCCTTGCTCTTTCATATGTGTCAAATTATTCATTACGCATATATATATGATAAACAATTCTATTCGATCGTTAAGTATGTAAAAAAAAAAGTAATAATAATAATGTTGTTATCACTTTTCCTCTCACTCGAATGCTAAATCACATATGTATTCCAAGATCTTGTCTCGGACAACGCCCAGTTCAGAATTGTTTCGTGAAGTATAAACTGCAGATCGTTTTGCTAGGCACGCATTACATTGAATGCGTAGTCAATGAGCTATCTGCATTCGCAATTCAAGGCCAGCTAAAAGAGAAATTCAGCGAAACGAAAACATTTTCTAAATATTGCAATGTTGGCGTAAATGCAGGAAAAGATATAGCAAAGAAATTATCTTACAATGGCCTTTTCTTGTCGAATGAATTATGAGAAAACTAATCATTAAAAAAATAATGAATAGAGAACCAATTATCACAAAACTAATTAATATGAATTATAAAGAACTTATTTGGTAGTAGTTAATTATCGATTAATTACCGGAAAAGCTTATTGTCAATAAAATTATTAACAGATTAATTTTTAAAGAATCAGCACACTGATCTATTTAATCACAAAATTATTATCACAATTAATTACAAAACTATTAAAAAGGATATATATAATTAAAATCTCAATTATTTCAAATATAATTAATATAGAATTAAATATTAAAAAGTTATTAAAAAATTAATTTTTGTAATTAGAAAATATCTGCAAAAAATGTGGGCCATATTTTGATGTAAATCGCTTATTGTGAATTCATGCAACCTTCATTCTGCTACCCGGCAATCAGTAGGAATGCGCTTGGACTATTGCGTCAATTTGAATTGAAACTAGGTCGCACTGCGACGTTAGAATGGTCAGAGAAAACTTTGAATCCCTTCTCGTTAATTTGGTATCGTTTATTGTTTATCGTGATTCATGATCCGTAGCCTTGATTGATTGAAAGAAATTTCCGCGTTGTATAATCAATTGCCAGCACAAAATTGCTTATTATGCGCCGAGTTTAATTAGCCAAAAGGATCCAAATTTTCGATAATCAACCTATTATGCAAAGAAATCTAGCCTATGATTACTATCTCTATGCCACTCGTAATAATTTACATCGATGCTGATTGCGTACATCGCACATCCAACGAATAATTAGCGTAATTGGTACGTCATGTTTTGAAGCTGCAACATGTATAATATGTAAATGTATAAACCGTCTACTTGGAGAAACTCTTTAGCAATATATAACGTGTTACATTTAATCTTTCCGTTTCAACCTTTCCAATCGTATTTTTAATAAACATATTTCTCGCGTGTAGTATGCAAAACATATGTAATATAATTCTACGTTTTCAATCTTGTTGCTTTAATTTATAAATATATTTATATAATTATATCAATAATCAAGAGATTCAAAAAAATTGATTTATCGAAATGGATCCTGAAAGTTTGTAAAGCTAGGGAACAGTGACTCAATAATTTTCCTATTAATAAAGAAAAATTTGTTGAAAGTGTTAATAAATATATATATATATATATATATATATATATATAAATATAAATATATAAATATATGTAAGATTCCGTAACATAATTTGAACGCGTTCTTCATAAGATATAAGGAGTTCTTATACATATTAAGAAAGATATCGCGTGGCTATAAACGGCACGCATATTAAAGGCAAACGAGCAATTTACACTTGCAATTTTTTAAAAATGCTTAATGTATTTAATGCGCGTGTAAATATTGTATTGCATAAAAAAGGCGTTTAATGAGCGTATGAGTGTATTTATTTATGAGTTTGTTGTCATAAGAATGTAATAATAACATAACACCAGTGTTTATCACTCTTGAATATTGATTGCCTTAATGTATTTCATAATCTAATCTCATTTTACGCGATATTTTCTTGAATAATAAATTGCAAAGAGAAAGAAATCTATAACCTGCACGTATCGTTATTATAAGGATTAACTAGTATCTCGAATGCCCGTAGATTCTAAATCGAAACTAACTAGCTGTTTAATCAATATATGATGTATATGATATCTCGCGAATTATAATATTTTCCAGCAAACATTAATTTTTTTCCTATCTCGTTCAATATTCGTATGTGTAATGATAATAAATAATGTATAATAATAATAAAATTTATAGAAAAAATTGATGGTAATTTAAATAGAGAATTTATAGATAATCTTAACATTATACATAAAGTAGATCCGTTTTACATACGGCGTGCACAATAGCACATAAGTATTGCAAATAATAAAAGCAACACCTTTTATTATTAGAACGTTGTGAAAGCGACGCACAAACGCGTAACTACTATTTAGTAATACCTTTTTATCTCTTTATAATACATTATCTTATTCTTTATATTGAACAAAAATTATGCGATTGTTTGGATTAAAATCTGCACATAACGCTTTCGACATATTCTCACGATCTTCGTCCTCTTTGTTATAAGTAAATCTTTTCTTATTGTGCACATGTAATCACGCGTGTCTTTGACAGAGTGCTTTTGGCTTTAATACTTTTTTTCATACTTTTTAGAACAGTGTATAAAGAAGAAGTAAAGTTTAAATAAATTATTTATATATATATATGGAAATTATTAAAAGATAAAATGTGATTATAAAGTTCGATTTGCATATCGCAAGTGAGAAAAATGTCTAACAGTGACGAAAAGTAATTTGAAGCGAGGTGTACAAGAAAAACTTATTACGACATACATATAACACGAACGATGAAAGAAGCCGGAAAAAACTACACAGGTGCTAATTAAAAAGATTTACGAGACCCAAGAGCCTTAATAAAATTATAATTGAAATATATCTCTGACGCTAATATGAGTTGTTTAAAAAAAGAAAATCATCACGATGCTATCGCGATGCATGCGATGTGTCTCGCACGATTATGTAATGAATCGCACGCTGCACTCCATGCAACATTAAGAGAGAATCCATGACTATACAATACTAGTCAAAAGTATTGCATCACTTATAGAAATAGGCAAGTTTAATAAACAAAAATATGTACAAATATTACCAAATTATATTTTATTACAGATATTTTATGCTTTAATAATTTTATGAACATAAGCAAAACAGTTAGAGAAAAAAAAAATATAAAACTTAATCATTTGCTTGTGTTTTCTGTATTTTTTAAAAGTGATACAATACTCTTAACCAATACTGTACTTTTCTTCGGTTCGATCGTTCGCGCTGCGAAAGCTCGACGCTTGCTTATCGAACTTTCACGATCGATCCGTGTTCGTTTAATCAAATTGTACGTTTTGCATTTCCACATGGTACATAAGGATATAATGCAAAATCATGCAATACATAATAACCAGTTTATCGAGGAAGTAAGGATCAATTTCCCGAGCTTAAATGTTCTCTATTCACCGTAATTGACGTTATTGTTTTGTTTTCCAGATTATAATCGAACTTTCTTGATTGCTATCATATTGTATTATCAATATAATATCACATTCTAGAAAATGGCGTGATATTAATTAATATAATCCTTTGAATATACAAAAGAGATACAGTTCTAATAAAATCAAAATCAATTAAAGTCAACGCAATATAAAACGAATATTGTATTGATTTGAGTAAATATGCAGAGATATTGTAACCAAAATTGAAAAGATGCAAATCGCGTAATTTTAAAGTATATTATATTTAAAATTCTTCCCGAAAAATTTAAAGATGAGTTGCAAAATTTCAAGAAAATAGAAACAATAAAACGCACTAGATTATTTCCGATTATAATATTTTGTGTCTATTTCTTGTTTTTTCATGAATTATCTCGCGCAATTTAATAAAGGTGAATGAATAGCATACAATTTATGTATCTGTAATATCATCTATTGAGAGAGATCGATTTCTACCTATACCTCTCTATGTAATGTCATGCTGTACGTTTCACAAATAAAGAATTTTTCTAAACAAAGGACGCCGGACTTTCGCGGTAAATCGCGCGAGAAATTCTGCATTGTAACAATGAGAAGGCGTACTTTGCCAATCAGAATGCATTCTCAATCGAGAGAGTCTGGTCTCCTTGCAGTTTTGTTGCGCTCTCACGGTTAATAAATGCGTGTAATATCGACAGGTGCTTTGTATTTCCGCATATAATGCCAACATGTAAAATAAGTAATAAATAAATATCGCTTTATACCGTGACAATGCATTAATCCAGTGAGTATCTTGGAATAATTATATATGTATTTTTGCGCACGTTATTTGAGCAATGAAAATATGATTATAAAATAAAAATAAAAGTGTTTCAAAAATTTAATTCGGTAATTATCGACAATATCAATGGAGTTGTAATGTTAAAGACTTTACGCAAGATTGAATCGGGTATCTAAATCGGATATCTAAATTTCCACTCTGAAAACAATTATCAAAATAATTTCAAACAAATAGAAAAAATTGATAAATAACAAAAAATTATTATTATCTTTATACACAAAACAATTTAATTTTGACTTAATAATCTACCGTTTAATTCAAATTATAAATATTTATAAATTAATTAAACTATAGTTTATAGAAAATCTTAGACACTATATAAAAAAAGTAAATAATACACGAAGTATTAAAATGTAAATAATATACAATTTATTTTTTATCAAATATTAATTTTAAAATTAAATAATTAAAATTATAATGTAAAAATTAAAATTTAATTTTAAATTTACCATTTATTAAAGAGAAAAAAGTTATCAAAATTATATGTTACGTAATATATGTTACAGATTAGCAAAGAAATTTAAATCCAGCTGATACAACGCTCCACACTGTAAAAAATATATAATTGCACTTATTGTTTATTTAATTTTATATTTTTTTTATAGTATAACATTGCACGTGTACAATTTAAATCTGATGATTTAACCGCAATTTTATTTACAAATAGTTCTTATTAGAAATAATTCTAGTAAACTTGTAGTTAAGTTACATTTGTAGTAAATCTGTCTTACGAATGTTTCTTTCAGATAAACGTGGTGCGAAATAGTAAGCAATATCTCATGAACCGATAATGAAAGTACAGCATATATTGCCAAACTACACGTTCCTATTTCGGGCAGTGAAAAGAATATACGTTAGAAAGTAATAGTAGAATCAGCGTTTATTAAGTGTTAATTAAGAAGATTAACGAGTGCATATATATCGGTAAATTCGTGATATAGTGCAGGATCTAACATAAGACTAGCGGAAAATGCGAGAGTATCGTTGCGAAAAAAAAACACAGAGCATTGTCCTCTTAGGTTGTTGAAACAAACACTTCCTTGTAAAGCACGATGCATGCATATATGCTTGTAAAGAAAAAACTTTCTGTAATAGATTTTCATACCCTATGCTGTGAAACTAACTCCGAATGTTTAGTGAAATTGGCAGAACCGGTTCTACCTGCAGCAAATAGACCGAGTTCAGTTTGTGTATGTATATGTGTGTATGTACATTCAATACATGTGTGACACTTTAAACGCTTTATATTACAAAAATACGAGATAAAGAAACGTTCGCGAAAAATTATATTGCAAAGATTAAAAAATTGAGAATTTCGAAAAACGGCACGAACTTATGTAATTTTTGTTAAACATAATTAGAGAGTGTAATTTATATTTAAATGTAACAAGAAAATAAAACAACATAAAAATATGTTAATTCTTGCTAATCAACTCTGAAATAAACACGTATAAATTGACCGTTTTACGTAATTACATATATTAGTTAGAACGAAATGTCGCGAAGTGATCGCATATCACTAATATACATAGATTTTGCATATAAATTGACGAATTAATATAATATTATGAAATGTGAAAAGAGCATTACAAAATTGAAAACATAAAAATTCATCAAATAACAATTTGTCTGATAAATTTCTGCTTTAAAGCAATCGACAGAAAATCCGAACATGATGTTTTTGAAAATATATAAAATTTAAAAAGATTAAAACTGAAATATCAAGAGATACTTCGCTTATAAATATGTGTGTGTATGTCTGATTTTCTATTTATTTTTAATTAACTTTTTATAATAATGCAAATGATAACTATCTATTAATTTTGAAAAAACCGAAATAAATTTTTTATTTCGTTTTATTACATTATAAATACATGATTCAATATTAGCATACTCTGTACTCTGCTATTATCTATGTTAAATTTATAACTATATTATTATTGAAATAAAGCAATGGTTAATATAATGTTAGTAATTAATAATAACAGTTGTATTAGTCTTAAATTGACTCGTTAATAAAATGTAAATATGCATATAATATTTTCTTACATTCAATAATTTTATGAATCTGTGTGTTGCAAAAAAGATTATAATAATTATATTAATAATAATTAATAAGAAATGCAAAAAATTGTTATTCAAAAAAGAATATGCGTTGAAATCAGAAACGGAACTACTCTTACGCCTTATTTTTGACATTAAAGTTTCCTATATACCACGCCTAACTTGGATAGGTGTGGTACTCGTGACATATTTTATGAATCATTAAATCAGTAATCTCGTTATGTATTTATATTAATATGCATACATGCTTAACGAATCGTAAATATAATATTACACGTACTGGCGAGTGAAGTTGCAATTTGTTATAGACAGTTCGATTTTCTAACAGGTGTGTCTAACATATAATTTCAGGGACACACTATATTTAAGATTTCAAAAAGTAAAGTGAATTGATTATAGCTGTATTGTTAAATATTTCATCAAAATTACATGTTAGAGATATAAAGCATGCTTTCTTGAAAAATTTATTTTCTCGTGATCTTCAAACAAATGCAATTTTGCGTGTATATTTGAGTAAATTAAACTAATTTAAATATAACTTATTAGTGTATGCTCTGTTATTTTAAATCAATAATTAGATGTATTTCGCTTTTCTAACTGAAAAAGTATATATCGCACATATTTTAGATATAATTTATTGTCAGATTTATTATATCCTTTCCCGTAATATATTCTTTCACATTAAAGTAGTAAACTTTTTTTTAAGAATTCCGTATATCTAGTATATATTGTTTTATGTTACCTAAATTATTATTTAAGTAAAGAGTAAATTTTTTTATGACCCTCACCTTTTAATTTTTATATAGAAACAATTAATTTTTTTAGAGCTATCGTCATAATAAATTATGAAAAGTTACGAGTAATTTTGAAATTCTTAACCTAAAGTACGATAGTATACTATAATATTATGCATCAAATTTTTTGTGTTATTCATTATAATAAATAAAAGAAAACAAAATTACTATGTAATTGACCTTTATGAGCATGCCTAGTTTTCCTCTGCCAATAATGTCTACTTTCAATCCTGTTGCACGGTGAATAGGAGAAAGGAAAATGATTCATGTGGAAAAAGCTGTGTGAAATGTGTGAAAAAACGTGTCGTAATATAACGCCATATAAAGCCTTAAATCATTTTCACTTAATTGCTATTTTTTTACGTAATTATCTGTTTAATTGCAATTATGAGGTAATTTACGTAATGTATTATAAATTTCAAATTAATTACTTTATAATAAAGATAGCAAAAAAAAAAAAAAAAAAAAAGAGTTAACTGTTCTGATTATTGTTAAATTCTTCATCATTTATGTTTTCTAATATTTCAGATAGTAAAATTCAAACAAAACCAAATCAATTTTTGATTCAAAAATTCTTTTGCTGAATATATTTATCTTTTTCTCTAAAAGAAATTAATGTTTACCTCAACTGAAAAAATTCGCAGATTGTTTTATTGATTTTTCTATTTAATTGCTTGTATCAATTTATAGTATTTTAATAATTGAATAACTTCGCTGTTTATTAGTACGTGCAACGCATCTTTATCCGATATCATTATTCCAAATACGATCAGCGATCATTCAGAATACAACCGGCGTGAACTGCCGGCGGAATCCTTGTAAGGACACGACATCAATTAAACCGCATTGCACGCGTGACAAGGGCAGACATCGAGAGAGAAATATATAGAGAGAAGATTCCCTTGAGTCTCTCAAGTTCAGGGTGCGCGTCTCCCAGAGTTATATGGCTTAGACTGGGAAGACGTTTGCATCATCGAGTCGTCATCACGAAGGCGATGGAGTTACGGACACACGACTATGGACAAGCCGATTGCATCACTGAGGATCGTTGCACTTCGCGAGACGTCCTCGGATCGAGCAAGATCATGGATCGTCCTCGAGACACGAGCCGTGCAACCTTTCTTCGACTCTTCCGCACTTCATTCAACATTTTCTCTGAGTCATTCGCACGTAATGATTCCACGTGCTCTCACATAGTGCGTATGTTGTGAACGTAATAGAATGAAATATTATAAATATTTCTATTATATTTTAATATTATAAATTATACTTTTCTCTAATTCAAATTATCTATGACATTATTGCGCATTTAATACGTTATCATTCGCGGATCAAGCGGAAGAGTCAATGATTGTGCGGTCGCGATTCGACTGCACCGATTATCAGAGATAAAGTCGTGTTTATGTCTCTAAATTTCCAAATAACAAAATCGATTTGCTTCCATGTAAAAGCTACGTGCTACCATGTAATTAGCAAACCTTCTAAAAGATCTTTAAATCTAATTAAAACGCAATTTGCTCGAAGTCTAGTTTGTACCCTGTAATTTTTAATATTAAATTCTGTTTTACTGCCGCAAAGCTCCCTACTACGCACCGAAAATGTTTCTAAGAAGAATTAATTAGCCAAGCTACGATAATTAATTTTTTATATCTAGTAACGAACAAAGGATTAATGCGATCGTAAACTGACACAATAACGCTTTTACAAACTGCATAATAATCTGTACGTAATTACATTCATAATAACGTTTTTTATTACACGTATATTTTTTATTTTCTTTGTCTCTTATTTTTAAATTAATTTAGAATAAAAATGGCAACGCGTCGTTATAAAAAAAAAAAGCAGTGGAAGAGAATTTAAAAAACGATGAAATTATACATGGTTATATGGCTTTCATGTGCATGCGGTTGTTGTGTTGGCAAAAGAAGCATTGAAAAAGATTTATTGCTTCGAATTGTTTATTAGATACTCGCTCAATGTATGGTTAATGAAAGTTTCATAGAGCACCATTTGCACGCAATGTTGTGTCTCGGCTACGTAATCGTTCTAATAACATACCGCAAGCGTACAAGCGCGCACCTTTAACTCTGATAAAATACGATAATGGGCGCGATGTGTACTTTACCGAAGTTTACCATATATTTAGACCCAATCAACTCAGTCGAGCAACTAATCCTTCCTGACTAATTCTTCCTTTTTTGCACAGTTTTGAAATACATCTGGGCAACTTTTATTATCTTTCAAAAAATATAGTCATGAATCGTGTTACGTGTAAAACGCGAAATGTTGAAAGCTTAAATTTTGTATCAGTTACGCACAGGAAGGTAGTAAAAATTATAACCATCTTGATCGTAATTAAAAGTGGCGCGTTGAATTCCGTTGCATTAGATCGATTAGCGAAAAGATAACGCGGCATATCTCACCATTATTATCATCGCGAATTGATCTCATGGTGCGAATACGTGCCTCGATCCCGTATTAATCAACGGCAACTCGCGCAATCGGCAAAGACCGGCGGTGGCTGCCTGTGTTCGAAACGCTTGGAAAATTGCGGCAGCCTTTAATGCGTAGTTTCTCCGTTGCGTCACGCGCGATTTGTCCCACGCATCGGCGCATAATTAAAATATTGCACACTCTGCGAGATCCACGCTTTTTCTAGCTCCGCGTGTGTCGCGTCGGGAACCATCTAATTGGAAATAAATTAATTTAATCGTGAAATCTCTCTCCGTTGCGCGAGAAACGCGTGATTTAATTTATACATACATGCGCTTATATCTCATCATTCATTGTGCATTGTATTGTGAGAGACAAAATCGATCATGATCGTTGAAAGACAATAACCTCCATTAACTGCGAGAAATTAACTAGTAGCTGCTTTGATCATGCGAAGTAATAACATCTTCCTTTACATTAAATATAATATATATTTATATACTTTTTTATTTTATTATGAAATTATTTCTCACAAAAAAATAAATAATATTTGTTAATTTCTATTTTAGAAATTTAGCTCTCAAATTAAAATTGCTTTTAATTACATTTATTTCCGTTCCTTTTACCTTTTATATGTTATTATTTTAAAAGATTACTTTATTTAGGCTTTTAAAAAATCTTTATTTTTGTATAAAATTATATATGCGTACATACATTTTCGACTTTTGCATATACATTCTTTAACTTTCAAAACAATCATTGAACAAATAATAAAAAAAAAAAGTGACGGATATGTTATGCGTAAAACAAGTTCGAAAAACAGACAAGTACAAATTTATCGATGGTTCTCTTTTAGTCAATAATCCTACCAGAACGAATGAGTTCAAACGGGGCAGGGGAGTTTGCGGCCGCGGAATCTAATTACAACAGGAGAAGGAAAATAACAGACCCGTGCAATTGAGTCCCGTAGGCCGATTATGAAATTCTCAGCGATCAATGCCAGAGCCGCCCAGGTTTGTATCGCGTCAACGTGCAGGTAGCTATTAAGCAGCGCGAGGCAAACACGCGCGAGCCGATCCTTCACGGGAAGTCTTTTATGAAATGTTGATACTTAGCGGTCGTTGATTGTGGACAGGTGATACATATTAGCCGGCGGTGCGTTCTAATTGATCAGTTGTCGCCCGATCTCCTTCTAACAAGGCCCGACGCTCGATAATAATCCTGCCGATAATAATCCGGTCGAAGAATTACATTATAGCCTGGCGTGTAATAAAGTCGGAATCATAATGCTCTTAACAGGCGTGATTAAAGGTTTTATCGCATATTAATGATAATATGAGCGTGTCGTTAGACCGCCTGCAAAATTAAAGTTGCAAACGTATCGTCTGCTGAAAAATCAATAAAAATAAGCTTCGGTAATAAAAGTTCTAATGTATTAATCAACGTATTTATCAAATTATGCCATTTTTAGTAATAATATAGAATTAAATTTGCTATTATTACTCTTAAAATATTAGTTTTATCTCTGTCACTCCAATTATATACTATTATAACAATTATAATGTATATACTATTATAACAATTACTAATAATTACTAACAATAAACACATATTAGTATTCAAAATAAATATATCAAATACTGCTATTATTAATCTTAGTTTTATTTCTGCCACTCAAATTATGTATATGTTATAATAATTATTAATAATAAACACATATTAGTATTCAAATAAATATACCAAACTTGATTGCTTAGTCAAGCACCAGTTAATAAAGATGCAAAATTTGCAAAGCAAATATAAGCAATAATTACTCACAGGTTGCTGCATTGTTGTAGTATTACAGCATTGCCACTGTACTGCTCTTGGACTGCTACTGTACCATTGCATTGCCATTGTCATTAAACTATTGCTACTTATTAACACTTGTTCCTAGACACATTAAATTAAAATGTATTTAATACATGTCAAAATAATTTTGTTAAAAATATTATATTTCCTATATTATTAAAAAAATCAAATTTTTCTAGATTTATATATATGTACATATTATTAGATATTTTTCTTAATTCTTCTAATACTATATGCTTATTTTCCCACATAATATTTATTGTTCTTTTACAATTCTATGAGCACTCTTGTGTGCTATGGAATGCAAAATTACATAAAGTTATTACACGTTTTCACAACCGACACGATCATATAATGTATACGATATACTGTATTCAAAATACGCCAACAGCCTGACACTTCGCGATTTTTCTCTCCATGCTTTTCTCTCGATATTCTCGATATTACATATACTCTTATTTGCATATAATAATATAATCTATCTAATACGATAGTTGCCTGGCATTTTCTCGACACTTCCGATACAATACGTTCACTGGCACAGGTCATGTTTATTCTCGGTAACTTAATCATCAGATATGACGAGACAAATGATTCTTACGTAGATAGTATATAAGGTACCGTGATATAATTATGATCGATGCGATCGATGATTACGTTTTTTTCGACACTACGAAACTCAATATCGCTATTACATCCGCACTATCCAACGTATCCTGATGTCATAGATAATTCTACAATATATCATAGAAGAGCGCGAACATTGCTAAATATCTCAATTTCCGTTTCCATTATAGCGCTAGTGTCTCTACCAATAAAAAGCGAAGAAACTAAGATTTCTTTACTTGCATATAATTGGTCAAATTTCCACGCAATTTCTCTCTTTCATATGCAATTTATATTACTACTAAGATAAATTACTAATAATACTAAATTGATTATTAAATTCATATTACAACGCGTTTGTTAATAATTAATAATAAAGATTGATATACATATACATATATATTTTTTAAAAATATATTTGTTCTATATTCGACATATCTTATGTCAAATATAAAACGTAAATATATTATAGATATCTTATGTCGCATTTAAATATAGAAATTGGCACCAAATAATTTACAATACATCATGATAATAATATTTAATAGTATAATCTCGACGTCACACTGTAGTACAATGAGAAAGAGATAATAATCAGTAGATAGGGAGAAAGGATGAGAGAAAAAGCGTGTGCGTATAACGCGAGAAAAAGTTCTACGGAATAACCATCGTAAAAATCGACACGATATACATACGTACCATTGAGAAATTATTTTTCCGTTCTCTAATATCTGACGTCGCATTCCTAAATGGATCGGTAGAGTCGCGTAAGTCGTACTCGTACCCATATATGTAAACAAGGGCGTTCGGCGGTCGAGCTCTTCCCCTTCCACTGCCATCTCAAGTTCACGGTGTCTACGCAGGCTTCGAACAATTTTGCGTTTAATATCACCTCGACTGTCACAAGGTTACTTCGCGAGCGTTTCGTGTAATAGTATACGGACGCGTCGCATATATACGTACCATATATATACGCATGCACATGCATTCTTTCCTTCTTTTGCTCTCACGTCTGAAATTATTACATATATTAAATATAATATTTTGTATATTATATATTTGATGTATATATACTTACATATATCTTAGATCCACGTATTTTCTAAAGAACACAAGTGGACATATCACGCAATTGATCATAGAATAGAAACTTGTAAAGTTCAGAAACTTTTTTTTATTCGATAAAGTCCAATCGTTTGATCTATGACTACTTCTGTCTTAATAGAACGCACTCTGTATTGAAGATTAAGATATAAGAAATTTGAGCAATAAAGTCCAAGCAAAAATCTCTATTTTTTCTGATTGGTTATATCAGTCTCAATCATTAACGCATTATCTATGGATCTTAATGTCGCAGATGTCGCAATTGATAGAAACTAGCGCCAAATAGAGTCCTATAGGACTGTAGCGCCAAGTAATGCAGCGTGACAACATATTTGACTCGGTAGTACATGCTTGTCACAGTTCACAGGATCATGGTGTCGTTACGATATCGAGAATTAATAGATCCGCTGATATAATCGCGAGCATCGGAAGTGTAAACAAAGTATCAGATAGGATCGTCGTATTATATGCAAATACAGTATACAAACACGTGTACATTGTCTGTAATAACGAGAGTATAGTATCGGGAGTGCCGAGAAATAATATCGGAATCGTCTAGAAAAGTATCGGGAGTGCCGAGTAAAATGGCGGGAAAGCCGATAGAATTGGCGGGAATGCCGGAAATAGCATCGGAGTTGGAAGGTGTCGTGAAAAGTATCGGGAAACGTATTGACCGTTATTATGCGTAAATACAGTGCGTAAATATCGCGTTGTCGATGCAAATAGTTCCGTTAAATAAACTCTGTGTTTGTAATTATTAAATGTTATAAAATTATCGTGAAATTCAGTTGCCGAGAATAAATATCGCTTGTAAATAAACGCGTAGCGTCGAAAACGTCGAGAAAAATGTCGGACGATCGTTATATTATGCATGTATACGCGACGGGAGTGTGAAATATTGTGAATATATGACACTTTCATAAAATAAAGTGTCCATCGAAACGATTGTAGCTTTATAAAATTCAGATAAATTCGTTATCGCATACACACACATGAAAGGATATGGAGGATGATAGCGTCGTTGCAACAATTGGTGAGTAAATTCATTTATTATACCTACGTTATTTTAATAATACATTTAATTATATTGTACATTGAATTATTTGCGCATTTTGACAGACTTTATTATTCTTGCTAACTCTTTCGCGATTTGATAGATAAATATTAAGCAAAATGGTTATTATTTTAATATAATAATATACACATACATATACAAGAATTAATATTAATATGAAGAATATTGCATATGTCATCTGAATATAGATAACAAGAAATGCACATACTAATTAATAATTATAAATTGTAGGTGCAACATGTAGCAGATGAAGGTGTATCATACATATAACAGAGGTATGTCATGTGAGGCAATGCATCAGAGCGGTGAGTAATTTTATTTTCATAAAAAAAGTATGTTGCATATTTTATTGCAATAATTTGATATTGTTATATTACGTTCTTACATACAAAATCTTGATTAAGGTGAATTCTTTTCTTTTCCAGGAATTACAAAATAAATTGAGATACAAACACAATTAATATTAATTAAAATTAAATTAAATGCAATCTAAAAATGAACATAATTATTGCTTATATGGCTTATATTCTTTTTTATTGCTCTGTACATATTTTTTTCAAGATCTTGTATGTACATTATCAAATTCTGTACATGTATTGTGTAAATAGTAACATAGTGAGTTGAGGAGCAGATACACTGTGGTGTAATCCTTTCTCTTGTAACCTTTGATTTTTGAAATGAATTCCAGGTAAGCTTAAAATAGTTCTGAGCATTTTGATGTACATCACGTCACACTATCATTAACTTGTTCTTTCTTTTATATAATTTTTTAACAGGATGTAGGTTTGCGAAAGTTAATAAAGCATGACAAAGCAATTTTTTTTTTTTTTTTTTTTTTTTTTAATAACTATGATTATATCACTGAAATTAATACATGTGATTTCTCAATATTAAAAAATTTGTGATTAATGCAATTATTGCTTAAATTTTTCATATAGTAAATATAATTAAAGACAAATATACAGGTATATATACATATATACACATTCTTTTGTATTAAATATAAAAATTTTATATACATTTATATTCTATAAATTTATATACATATATATTATATTTTATAAAAAAAGATTAATTAAATTATATATTTAATCATTATATGTATATCAAAAAGTAATATAAAACAATAATTTTTGCACAATCAAAATTGACACTTTATTATAGAGCATATTTTCTCAATAACAAATTATTTCGTCTTAATTGAATAAATCGTAAATAATCGATATTATGGATATTAACTCCCCTTATTAAAGTAATATTTAATAAGGTTATACGGTACAACTTGGCTCTTGGTCGCCGACAGTTCTAATTTTAAGTAACAAACGGAACTAATTAATCGAGTTTAGTCGCGAATCGCATTTGAGAGTGGCCATTCGATCGGTTAGACGTAATAAGCCTGTAACATGCTTCGTTGGTCCGGTGGCATGGTGAAAGGAGTTTGCGCTTTTAACACCCGCGCGTTCCAACGAATTTATCCGCGAATTGCTTATAGATACCTGATAACGTAATAAATCAGTGTTCTCGTGTAGAGTAATGCAAAACGCACATGCTCCAGACTTGGTTAAGTGCGTCATTAAAAACTTTTACTTAGGTTTTTTAATTAAATTGGATATCGTGATCTTAAGAGTTTAAGATAAAATTGGCAAATAATATTACATCTGGAAAATTTAGATCTCATATCAAATGTGATAAAATACAATACATAATTAAAAATTTGGTTTTATTTTAATAAATTGTGATATATCATTTTCAAGAAAACTCTATACGTTAGTATTGCGCTTATAAAGGATAAATTTTGCTATAATAAAATCAGTACGCGTGCAATATCAATTAGATCAATCCATTAATTTATAAAACATGAAATATAGCAATAGTGAATTGTTGACTTCGATTGCATAGTTTAATCTTCATTGGCGTAACAAAACTAGGACTCTCTTATTATTCTAAGGCATTGAGTAGCACCTTATATCGGTTACCATCAGTGAATGCCGTTCTCGAAGGACACTCGATTACAGCCGATGCCTTGTGGCCGGTGTTACGGGACTGGATATCCGTTACCGCAAAGTAAACGTCACATCGGACAAGTCATCGGCTGGAAAGTGCCCGGGGTACAGATCTCCTAGAGTGATTCCTCAACCAGCTCGTGCGAACGGAGGTCTGGACTTTCACGGATACCGATCGGTGCACGCGCTAGGTGCATATAGCTTCCTTTCTAATACGTTGGTTAACACTAGAATTTATGATCCCGGAATCGGGTTTTTCCCATAGGATTTTGATTAACTGAATCACAAGAAAGATCTTTTTTTTTTCTCTTTTTTAAATACAGGCGCCATTATAAAAAAATATATATGTATATAAATGTATATATACTATTTGTATGTTTATAAATTCATCATTATTTAATATAAATGTAATATTTAAAATAGTTTTTATCATACAGTATAGATGCATATAGTATTTTAATTTAAGAAAAATTTAAATTCTTAAGATATGATTAATTAGGAAAAAATATAATGCTATCAATTAAAAAAAATATTTTTAAAGATATATAAAGATTTTTACGATATCAATATATTTTCATTAATTTCTATGAATATAATAATATATTTAATAATCGAAAATTCGACAGAATCGACTTTTCTTTTATTAATAAAAATATTATCTTTTTAATATCTTTTTTTAAATCTTGTATTACTTCTGAAAAATATGTACAGAAATAACAGATATTAATAAATAAAATTTTATTATTATGGGGAGATATGCGTAATTTCTATAACTGTGTGCTAGAAATAAATATAATATTATAGAAAAAAAAATTATTAGAGATTTTTAAATTATTACTATTACTAGTTGGAAGATGATTGATTTAATGTTGTTTGTTAGAACTTAACGTGATATAATAGATACACTGAGAAAAAAAGTTGGTTCTGAGGACTAAATTTGTAAGATAGTTGTTTAATCCAAGGTTGATTCAACAATTATTTAATTGCACTAAAAAAAAGTTTAGTTTTAACTTAACTATATCTTTTTTTAGTGTTAAATAATTGTTTAATTTAATGGAAATAAATAATTGCTGACAAATTTAGTCTATATAATCAATTATTTTTTTCAATGTATGTGGAGAACAATTTTTACAAGTTCCTAATCTGATTTTCTTAAATATCGTGTAAAATTAAAAATGTCGCGAATTTCAGCACTACACAAATATTACTCTGTTATTTATATTTACACTCATTTATTTATCTTTTCATTGCTATCGCGACATTTTCTTTATGACACAAAGAAAATATAGATTGATGCTTTAATAACAGATAAAGAAATGTGCAATCTTCTTATTATATCTTCTCATTACGCAAACAATTTATTTTTATTCTAAAAATGTAATTGTATATCATAAAGATAAAATTATCTGTACTAATATACATAATTAGCGAATTTCTTTCCATATAAATTTACTTTCTTTTTTGTGAACGCAATATAAACCATTTATTCATACGATTCGGATTTTGTTAGATTTTTCTTATCGTTACTTCCTTATATAAAGCTAAAAAAACATTTAATTACAATGTTAAAATTCGTTTAAACAGTGCCATTAAGCTTTATTTGAACTAATCAATCTATTAATTTTAAAGAAACTCAAAGCAATATTTAAAAAATATTGAGAAAGTTAATAAAAAAATTACATAAATTATCTTAGCTATTAATATAATTATACATAACATATATAAGGTAAAACTTAAAAAGCGTAAATAAGAAATGTACTATGAAACCCAAATCATATGCTTAAATATATAGTAAATTACTTATTGCTTTTGGTGATTTAGTTTTCCGTAGTACATTCACGTATGACTTATCAATCTAACTGCAACCGGAATCGTTTCGGTACCGTTGCTGATCAATCAGAAATAACTTTATTTATGGTTCAGTTGTTTATGTAGATTATATCCGATAACTTTTACTTTCGCAGAGAACCTGTCATTGTATACTAATTCGTGCATGACAAACTCACGTGTGTAATTTTGTGCTGTTTAGACATTATTTTATATATAATATGTATATGTCTATATACGTGTATCAGAAGAGAAAAATAATTTGCTCTGCATCAATTGCACGCGTAAATAATGTGTTTATGCCACTTATAATCTCATATATTATTGTTTGTCAAGTAATTATATTGTTACTACGTTTTAATCAAGTCTTAATGATTTATTTCTATAAATGAAACTCATATATCTTACATTCGGAATTGTACCTTTGTCGCAAGGTATAATTATCGGGAGAAAACGATCACATTAATTCATAAAATATTTACTTGAATATTACTTGTGATTTTATTATGGAAATCGATTTTTTTTAAATGATAAATGCAAATGAAATATTATTTCAACAAGATACAAGAAAACATGGTCAAAAATGCTATTGCAAAGAAATGTAGCTTTCACATTCTTAATATAAAATCTTTTCACACATATCGCAGTAGTTACACTGTTGTAAAATCGTCATATATATCGCGATTATTTTTCGCGTCTTTAACGAGCTTTGAGATGCGGTGCTCAAACGTGATAATTTCAAACAGCATGCGAAGTACAGTTACTTTAGTTTTTCGCAATATCGCTTTATGAACGGCCACAGTTGAATATCAATCAATTGGCGAACATTTTCCTTTCTACGAGACCTAGGTAATGTCTGGTCTTACATTGCTACTATGCAAGTGTAGCTGTTTCTCGACGTTGAACGACTTTACGGCCTGACGATTCTCAAAACCATTAGCACAATCTCGATCGTCGCGAGTTACCGACATTTTACTTATCGTTACATCAATGTAATTCTCTTATTATGATAAAAATCAATCGTAAATCTTCCTAGATCGTATTTATATCTTATTGCGTCAAGAACTGTACATAACGTTCAAAAATAATAGAAATTCGTAACTAATTAATGTAGCAGCCAAAATTTATTTAAGCACTTTCTAGTAAAAATATTTGGATATTTTTTATGAAACAAATTACATTATTATACTATGTACAAATAGTAACATTTATTTGTGATTAATATTTCCGTTTTAATGTAGAAATCTCATTAATATTTAACATCTTTGTTTCTTTGTCGTTTCTTTACATTTTCAACTTTTTAAAATATGCATATTTATAGAAAATAATTTTGTATTAGAAATATATCTTTTTGTTTCATGGAGTTGTAATTTTACTACATATTTACTGCAAGAATCTAATAATAATGACTGTTTTTTTTTTTTTTCTTTTTTACAACATTCGATATTTTAACTTATGTAAATTATATTTTTTTTTACCACAAAGATCTTTTTTGCACTACTTTCATTAATGATGACTGTGTCTCCCAACATTTTATAAAAACTTGCTGCAGTATAAAAAGTTAGGTGTTAGGTTGGCTATTCCCTTGGCGGTCATGAGTTCAGCCGTAACAGAATGTTTCTTATCCATTCCCGGCTCGAAAACCGCACCATAAAACATTTATGGGAAACGTGATCAGCTTAATTTCGATCGGACGCATGATCTTGTAATTTGTTCCATAAAAGGTATACGGTTATTTTCCTTAGAAAGCGCCTAGAGAGATTTCGGTTGCTGCACCAATTAACTGCGCAAATTTGTATTACCTTCGAACAGACAGGTTGTATACGATTCTTTAGGCAGCGACCAGATAAAAGTACAATCGAGAAAGCTTTACGATTGATTTTTATTATAATAAAAATAAAAGAATTGAATTGTTCTAATCGATAACATAGCTATAGCAAAGATATTGAATAAACGAACGAATAAGTGTTATACGATGTAGAAAATTATCTCTTATATTTCATGGAGAGAGACAGCTGGGGAAATTAATTAAATTATTTCTATATTATGAGTCTTAAATTACTAGTGCTTGATGGATATTAGGATCAGTAAACAGCATTAAATCATACTGATTTTCTACTGTTTACATAAAATATTGAATCTTTATAATAACTTTATAATATTTGATAGTTCGGAATATTTAATCTTGATCAGATATTAATCATAAGTGCATCGATTAAGATGAAATTTAAATGCGAGAAGGAAGAGAGAGAGAGAAAGAATAAATAAAAAATCTATCTTTCCTGAATAAATTCGATTTAATCTGATTTATTCGATCGTTTAATAAACATCCGCGAATGAATCTGAAAGATATTTCAAAGAAATGCGAGCAAGGCCGTATCGTTAACGAAATGCAACCAAGTTTGTAGCAGATGCATTTATAGTCCACTGTGTGGATATTTACGATAACCATCAGCCTCGCGACTGTAAGTACATAGCTTCGAGAAGCAATGCATACATAAACTATAATAAGTTATGCATCACATTTTATCACGAAAAAGAATGTTGATTAAACACTTTTCTTTACTCATAAAAATAATATTTAGCAATGTTAAACAAGATTAATCGCTTTCATTAACAGAGTTGTAGTTAATTATGTTATAGTTAATATAAGGTTGAAAGCGAAAATAATTAAGTCAGTAGTTTTATTATTAATGATTTTCATATTATTATTATACGTATATGAAAATTATATATGGAATATTTTTAATTATATGCAATATCAGGATCTTAATTTATTAAAATAGAAAAACATTTTATATTATATTTTGCAAGCAAACATATGCATTAGATTTTTGAGCTAAAAATTCTATTGATTTTGATTATATCTATTCTTAATTTTTTCTTGATTTCTATGTAAAAATTAAAATTAGACTTATTGTTAGATTGAGAAAAATGGATATCTCGTATTTAAAATATTTCTATTTTCTTCTTTTGTAAAAAAATATATATAATTGATCAGATGTTATCATATGTGCCGAAGCGAAATCTATAGAATTTTTATTATCATATCTGATTATCTCTGTAATCCTTCATCCATTCACAATACAAAGTAAATTACACATGGTGTTCTGTTTACTATGATTGGCGAGGGTGCGCGTGCATTAGACCGATCTTTCTCAGTCGATTGTGTTTTAGGCACTTGTACTTTCTCGCAGCGGGACTTGTTCCGTTGGCAAAGTGTAATACGCGCAAAGGAGACTGCAAGTAATTGTGGCAAATCGTTCGTTCTAGCCTTCACCCACTTTCTCTTTCATAGACCGAGTTTAAGTTAACAATCAGATCTAAATATGTCGAGCCAAACGTGTAATGCAACGCAATTATATCCGTGTTCTGTTATTTACAAAAAAAATATATTACAAAAAATATCTTGAATTTAAAATGATTTTCACACATAAGTTGTATAGGATTGATTTTTCATGATGTCTCGTACTTATTGTAATATTAATTGTTTTCTCGTTTATAACAATAGAATATAGAAGAAAGCGAAAAGAATTCAACGTACTTGTCAAACCAAACACTGCATTTTCTTTTATTTATAAAAGAATATATTATATGTGTGTATCGTAATAAAATATGTGGGAAGCGTCGATTCTCAATCGTAGTTATCGAATTAGTAATAGCTGACTTGACTTAATTGGCGGAGAAAGTTTCATTAAATGTCGTGCACCGTAATTAAACGAGCTTCAATGCATTTCTGAGAGTTATGGTTTGTCTCTTGAGACCATTACGCATAACCATAACGAATCGTTGAACATGACATGAAGAAGTACATACGTGCGCTATGCGTGCCGTGCGTTACATCATTTCTTTGTGAAGTTAGCAGTCTATTTTTAGAATTTAGATATAATTAATGGAGTTTTGACTTTTCTTGAAAGACTTCTTCTTCCTGTTTCAAAGAGAGTTTAGGCAATTAAATATAAAAAAATAGAAATTTTAAAATATATGGCATATTAGCTTTATTATACAAAAAATGATACTAATAACTTTTTATTTCAATTAAAGCCAATTTGGATTATAATATTATATTTTTCGATAAAAATTTTAAGAGGCTCTATTTGAAATTTGTTAGATTAAAAAAAATTTCACTTGTGAGTAATAGAAATTAATATAAATAATATAATAAATTTATTTTCAGTCATATTTTATTTTTATATTGCATGCATATGATATATTTAAAGTAAAATATATTATTATATAATAATTCGCATTTATAGCTGTCGTATATTAATATTTTATTTAAAACTAAGTAAAGATCACACGCACACATACGATAGAAAGTGTCAGAACTTAATTTCGAACGAGTCTCACTTTAATTCCAATTGTACATTATGTACAAGTGACAAATGTAATGCGTATCACTTATTATTATCATATTTTACGTGGAAATACTAGATAATTCTTTTGATAAATATAAATTTATGTTAATAAATATAACTGTACTTTTTAAAGTAATTAATTATTGCCTTAGTTAGATTTCGTAGAAACAAATTTTATAGAAATTTTTATTATCTAATAATTGAAATTATTTATTCTTAAAACAAAAAACATTTTCTAATATTCTAATATAAATTGTAATTTTTGCAATTTCTGTAAACTTAAATATATATATATATATATATATATATGTATAAATATTTTATATATAATTAGTAATGCTTCATGTCAAAGTAAGCACTATAAAATTTACCTGAGACATTATCATGTTACGTACAAATATTATCGTAATAATAACGCGTTCGATAAAATAATTCATTCCTTAATAGGGAATAAAATAGGAAGTGAAGGGACACTGTTGTTACATAAGAGTTGCCTTCCATATTTAGGTTACATGCACCAGAACGCACATCTCTGTGATATAACTGTGCATCGATCCGTACGATGTCGAATACGATTTAAGACGCGTTACTTGTATCATCACTAAAAATATCATACCGGGCATGTTAAATGAATCGGTCACATTGAAAGTTTCTTCAAGATTTATGCGAACCATCATTGTAGCTACATTAGCTTATGTGGAACAAAAAATAGAAATGTTTTTACGTTTAGTCGCATTTTTTTATCGTACAAAAAATAATAAGAATTGAACTCAGAAAATCTAACACAAGTTTGATATTTCCAACGATAGTGTAGATTATATTTTTGATGAATCAATTTTCCACACAAAATTTCAATAGAAATAGCACGTTCTCGATTCCGTACGTGAATTACGTGTTAAATTTTCTTGTATAATTTATACTCGCGGAAAGTCTATGGGTTCTTAAATTTGTGACTGTTTAATTTATTTTTCAAACGTTTCTTGTATTTGACTTATGTCAATATATCAAAACATTGTCAGTCATGAACGTCTATAATAATTGTTCTATCTTCTATCGAACAACGATACGGCAACGTGATTTTTGACGAATGTACGCCGTTTTTTTTGCACGCTTTCTTGACGCGATGCACTTGTTTTTTTCGTGGACAAATATCGAAATCTCTGTGTTCGTATATACACTCAATCAATAGTGCACATATACCAATCGCGATTTCTCGAGTAAATATATATATAAGCATATTACATATCTAAACGAACATTATTTGCATTTCATATTAGAACGTATTCTGCAACGTATTTATATATTTATATCACTATTATTCATAAAGAATGAATATACACAATTCTAAAATATATTTGAAACATACTTTATTATCAAAATTTTTAAATTCTTTAAAAACATTTTTAATGATTATAGGTGTACCAGAAAATAAGTTATAGACGAAAAATTTAATGGAATTTAAAAAGATATATTTGATAGATATGCTTACAGATTTATAACTATCAAAAATTAAGAGAATTTTTAATTATTTCTGGTTTTTTCATGAAATAGATATCAGTTTCACATACACGCAATATTTGGTAACTTAGGAATTGCCTTCACTTATGAACATTCGTTTCGTCACTACATTTTTACTTATATGTCGTTGCTGCAAAAAAGATTGTTGAACACGATATTCGCTATTATAGGATATATGTGTTACACTTATTTTGATACAACGTATAATGTTAACTATCATTATTTCAACATGCGCTATTATATTTCAAAAGTAAGAAATGTCCCGTTTATTATACATATATCAATTTTTAATGCAGAATTTTGAATGGTTATAACCATTTATTTTCTTCGCAATTATTGTATAATTAAAAAAATGTAAAATGTATAAAAAATTATAGAAATTTTGGCCTCTAATAGCCACAAATTAGTAAAATAAACTTTTTTTTATATGTATCTATATTTACATATATGTATATTTATATGTATATTACGAATGGTATGTTGTTTACTAAAATATTCTACATATAATCAATAACAAATAATTATAAAACACAGCCTAAGCTCTACTTGCAGATAATGATAGATATTTATTTTTACAATCAAAATAAAAATTAAAAATCTGACGTAGGTATAATTAAGATATAAATCTAACATAAATCTAGATTTCTATATTTTTAGTTTAATTATTTTTTCAAAGTAAATTATATCGTTGCAAAAATTGTATGATATTATATACAGTGAAACTGTAATATTCGAAACGGTAATAAGCATTACATTTTAAATTTATAGTATAGGAGAAAATAAAAAAATATATAATTATATTTTATTCACATTAATGATTAATTCGGCAATACACAATTTATAAAAAAGAATTTTTATAGTTACATTTATATAACTATAAATATTATAAGAAAATTTAAATTATAAGAACTTTTATAGTTATATTTTAAATTTTTAGATGTTATATTACATTTATTTTTTAAATAAAAGTGTGACACTATTATAATTTTTACATAATAATTTTAATTTTAAAAAATTAAGATGAGATAAAATAATGGTAACATATTTTTATCATTATAAAGATATAATTATATAAAAAAGAAAAATAGAAAATTTTAAAATTCTTTCATAATTTATATAGTTTGCGCGACATTATCTTTGTGGTAAATATGCGATATTAGAATTTAAAAGCATTGAAATATCAGATTGTCGGTAATGGAGCGAATTGATCTTTATATATTTAATTATATGATTTAATTTATCGTATGAAACGCATGAAACGTAGAAATGATGTGAAATGAAAGATATTTATATCTCTATTTCACATTATTATTCCTATGGCGTTAATTTTATATGTCGAAGTTATATTATTCTCTGGCTTTCTGTTTCCTTTTACAGCACATCATAAAAAATGAAGTTATGACATTTCTATTTTTATTAACTCCGCAAATAATTGTTCTGTGACGAGATCCTATATTCTATGCATAATGAGCGAGATTATCGAGCGCTGCAAAACAGGTTAGTCCGCGACGACGTGAGAATCGCGAGAATAATTTCGTGACGGAACATTTCAAAGATACCTGATTTGGTAAGGTATCTCACAACACATGGCTACACGCGCGCCGTTTATTGCTATAATTATGTGGTTCAATTTCAGAACGGAAATGTTACTAGTCGGATAGGTAGTAATACTGGTAATCGTTGTGAATGGCTGCGGATATTGTTCTATTCGTGAATCTTTTCTTTATCATTAATTTATGTTATACGTAAAACCTGAATACCAGTTTATTGATCTACACATACGCGTTACATGCACATTCACATATATAAATATAACTAGAAGATTTTTTTCTATATAATATAAAATATAATTTTCTCATAAAAAATATGCATGTGTACGCGCGTTATATTATACAAATGTGTTATTTATAACTAAAATTCTTTTTTTGCTGCATTTCTAAAAAAAAAAAAGATTACGTAATATCTTGCATATTTAATTTGATAAATTTTGTATCTATGCAACTGTACAAAAATATAATAAGAACAAATATTAATATAAATTATCTATATACACATTATTTTTTAAGAATACAGTTTATCATGCGTTTGATTTTTAAATTTTTAAAAGTTATCGATAACTACAGGTTGTAATGCAGGAACAGATGGATAAGAGACAGATGAATATGGAATTTTGTTAAGATATTTCATTAAATTTTACACGATGTTTAGATGTTATTTCATTTATTTTCACATTATTCATTATTTTTCTATATAACATGAAATATTGTAAGATAGAAGGATTATTTATAATAGGGAATTAAAAAAATATATATTTTAGGAAATTTATTAGTAGAAAAATATATTTAATAGTAATTGATAATTGAATCTAAATAGATAATTTAGTAGAAAAATATCTTTATTTTACATTATAATTTTTAGTTGACAAATATAGTTATTTCAGCACGCGCGGTCGCATATTTAATATGAAAAGCTGTCTTTATCTTGCAAATGATGATAACATTTACACGTTTTTAATTAATTAAAAGCAAAGTTTAAAATATTCCTAGATATAACAACCCTGAATTGCTGAAATTGTTAAACGATCTAATAATTACAATTTTTGAATTTAATTATTGTATTGTGATTACACGTCATATTTCGTTGCCTAAGTTTCAAAAAATTGAAGCGGTAAAGAAATGCTTACAATTTATTGATTTCTTCTTCATTGGAAAATTAAAAAATTGATTGTAGAGACGCAATTGATTAATTGATTGAATTGAAGAGAGCAACGCGCCTTAATGTACTTGACCGTAATGTGCTACTTTGCGAACGGGATAATATCGTTCAGGCGCGCGTAAAAAGAACACGTAGTATCTACTCGCAACAGACGCGTGACTTAATATATAATTTACGATTTAGATAGTAATTACCGAAACACCCAATATACTTTCACGCGTAGACTTTCGGAACGAAATCCCGATGATATTCGTACAGTAGAAAATTACAGGTTACCTCACGATCAGCGAGATTAGAGATAATTGCGTCGGAGCTTTGCGCGTGTACTCATTTTGCCGTGAGGAAGAAATTTGTACCGTTATTTTATTCGCGTGAACGCGATAGGGCTGTTCCGATTTTACGAGATGATATTATTTTCATCTTGCTTTTGGCGTTGATTGTTTGGAAATATGTAGTCTTCATCTTGCATGATGAAAGCCGCCGACCGTCAGCCAACGATATCACGAATCACGTGAACGTCTAATTTTCCGCTCGTCTGTAGTTTAATTTGCTAAAGCGTGTATGTTGGGTAATGAAGAAGAACCGCTCTCTTTCTTTCTTTTTCTGACGGACGTTGCCAATTGTTGCGGATAATCTCGGCCTTCGAGCAGGTCATCTTCATTATTAGCATATTTTAATCGTCGCCTCCCGTCATGACTTCCATGAATTCTGAAACCACGTGAAATGCAGTGGGTGTTAGTGTAATCAAATGGCGTCTCGTGTTTTCCGCAGATTTGTAAACTTGGCGAACCACCCAAGGCGAGACTTATTGAATGTTCGATCGACTTTGCTATTAGTGTCGGTTATGTTAAGCTTTCCTGACATTGACGTGCGTGAAACGAATTTCCTTGGCTCGGGGCTTTGTAACTTGAGTAGATTTTAAATGAACTACTTGGCTTTCGATGCATGTCACATATTATCTTATCTTGCAAATTACAGTTGTTAGTTGCAGCTCTTATGCACAATTTCTTAAACGTATTATTTTAAGTAGGTTACTCTGGCACGTGCTTGACATTTTTATGACATTTTGATATTAGTATTGTTCCTTGAATCTATAATATCAAATCTAGTAAAAACTTTTTTAATATACAAACTACTATAATTTGATATTATAGTATAGTATTATTTTTTACTCACACAAAATTAAAGAGTTACATACTATTAAATTCAAAATATTTTATTTACTTTTCAAAATAAATACTGAATTGTAAAATAAGCATATTTTAAAAATTAATTTTGCCGATTAATTTAAGTATTAATTTCTTAACTTAATTTAAATATTAATTTCTCAGATTAATTTAAATATTAGTTTCTTAGATGGATGCGATTAACACAAAAATATTAGACTTATTTATTTAGAATTAATAAATAACACGAAAGGCGAAGTGAAATGAAAAAGTATATTGACAGTTTAAAAAATACCGTCAAAATCTAGGGTTCCCGATCCGTCAGCATCTACTTCCTCTATGATCATATCAAGTTCCTCCGGAGATAGCGCGTCATCTAGTTCGTGAAGAATATCGCGGAATACGGCGGTGGTTATATAGCCATTGCCCTCTTTGTCGTACAATCGGAATGCTTCGCGTAATTCTTGTTGCATCGCTTCCGTATCCTCTTCTACCAAGAATCTAGCAGCCAGCGTGCAGAACTCCTCGAACTCGAGTTCGCCAGAGCCTGTCGATACAGAGAAAAGTGTCAAGCATTGGAGGAACATAATCGTGAGATCGACGTAATTTTGCTTACCATCCTCATCTATTTCGCTAATGATTTCCTGTAGCGTGTTTTCACTGAGTTCGTGACCCAACATGGTCAATATCGTACCCACCATGTTGCTGCCGATGCTACCCTTCTTTTCGTGGTCGAAAGCGTCGAAGGCTTTCTTCAACACTATTTAGAAAAGAGATAAGTTAATATTATTCTAAATTTTTTTACCACAAAAAAGTAGAAAAAAGAAAAATAGAAAGAGGTATACTTACAAGCTAATTGGTCCTTATTTAGATCTTCCTGAAATTGTCAAAGATTTAATTATTATCCATAACTATCCAAAACGTTAATTACTATTAAAAATCACACTGATGAAACAAATCATTTACAACAAATTACAAAGAGTATTTATTAATTTTTTCCTGTTGAATCATTTTTTCTGTTGTATTTAGAATGAATATTTGAACTTTGTTGCTGAATTATCATTTTTTTTAAATTTAATTTTAATATTTATATATATTAAATATGTTATATGAATTTATTATGTTATATGAATTTTATTATCTTATTTTCACACTTTTTATCGCGGAAAAATACTACTATTTAATGAATAATTTTCACATTTATTAAAATTATATGTGACTTGCCATAGTGATTAACTATACGCTTTGCTCGTGGTACGTTAGCGTCAACGGTTTACTCGAGTATGCACCAGATTCTGGCCGTAGACTTCTGTTTTAAGTGATCATAACGATGATATTCTGGCACGTGATTGACCAGGTAATATCTACACATACCGAATCTAGTGGTTTTCAAATTCATCAAGGACGCTCCCCCTACTCTATTTCCATAGACGCATTTTACCTAATTCTACAGAACTCATGGCAACGCAATTTAATTTCGAACATTATCCATGCCACTAGCAGTTGTACATTCGATTTGTCAAAACGACGACGATATTCTGACGTTCTCACATTGGCATAATTAATGCGAGCATATTGCACGCAATCCGTCTTGATGCGAATAATTAACTGTGATGTGAAATGTATTACATCCAGCTACAATAATATACATAAAAATCCATTTTATTTGTAACTAAGTTATGTGAAAAAAAAAATTATTAATAAAAGGATCAATCTTGTTTAAATCACACGTTGTCAAATATGCAATATACATATATTGTCATATTAAAGTATTGAAAGCTGTATTTAATTTGAATGCAGACACAACATATCTGATTATATGATATTAAATAATTCTGTTATTTTTGCTAATAATATAAAATTTTTTCACATCTCGGATAAATAAGATATATGAAGTTATTTCTTTTTATATTCCACAATAAAGAAGATTTTAAATCGACATATATGATGTATTAAATACAAAAAATTTATTACACGATACGATTTCTTATAAATCTAAATGTATACAATTGACAAATATTATTTCTGTAAAATGTATTATATGTAATATATGTATAATTCATTTTATAGTACATTATGATAGAAGAAAATATTAGATTAAAATATTTATAAAAGTCTATAGAAAAATATATAAATAATTATTTAATAATGATGAGGATCAGTTTTAATTAAACGCAATGAAATTTTTCTTTCAAATTATCTTTTTCATTAAAATATACACCGGTACACGGTTTATGTTAGCGCGCAACTTTTATTCTCCTCAAAATGTCTCATTCTGATAAAATTGTCGCATCTTCTAACCAGGCCATCGCGGAAATATTTTATCATTGGAACTCGCATCGCCGTAATTGACAAGCGATTCATTGTGAAATTTTGCAACGTTTCCAAACGAAATTTACGAGCGACACGATGGGTGACCGGTTGCAGAGATGCAACAATAGACAATATTGGCTCACCGCCGGAGAATTCATGGGTGAGGCTGACCCAAGACGGCTCTATGCAATAACCGTGCAGGTCTTATTCTTAGCTTCCTAATTATAAGCTCATAAAGCCCGGTGGCTGCTATTATATTTAGGCAATTTTATCGTTCATTCCGGAATACAGCCGTTTGCTATCGCGTGCATTGTCGAGCTCCTTGGAGCACGCTACTCTTTCGACGAAAGTTCATACAATAGATTACGCTGCTGTTACAGATTCGAGCGTGTAATGCCGCGGTTGATGCGTGCAAAGCACGTGCCACTATAGTTGCCAACACGCGAGCATGTATTTTCAGGTGCGACATCTTGCATTGATTATAACTATAATTATTACTCTTTACAATACAGTAAAAGATTATGGAAAAATGCAGAATACACATGTGTATTTTTTCGGTTCTTGAAATAGGATATAAAAAACGAAATATTTATTCGTTTATACATCTCCTTATCAATAAGTTTTAAACAATAAGTTTTAAACTGCGATTCAAATATTGTCAAAATTTAAAATTTTATTCTATGGTGTTTTTAATTATTAATAAATTTTGTTATAGTAAAATGAAAAGAAAAGCCAAATTTTTATTAAAATGCATATTTATATGTTTCTAAAATAAAAAAAAAATTATTAATATTTTATGCGTTGAAGAGTTTGATCGGATTTTTTTGAAATAAATTTTTGAAATTTTTTTTATTCGTTTTATATATGATTTTATAACATAATTGAATTTGTTAATTTTATTCGATATGTATATATAATCAAACAATTAAACTTAAATATACATGTAATATATACGTAATTATACATCACGTATGCAAAATATATTACACATATAATATAATACATATACATAATAATCTAGTTATATTATTATATTTAATTATTATTTTAAAGGTAAGAAAGTTTTTTTCGAATTTATGTTTGACATGGCTATATTCTATGCACATTATTTTATTAAGAAAAATTTGAATTTGTTTTTTTATTGCAATAACCATTGGGACTTTTGAATCACGTATTTTATTTAAAAAAAATAAAATAAAATAAATTTTACGGCGGGACTTTTTATATTACACGACTTCATATTTCGCCAGCGTTACATATAATTTCGAGTTTTCGGCTTCTCTGTTTGTATAAGCACATTCGTTGTCCGATATGTGGGCGCGATAGACACGATGCATCCGCGCAGTGCCAAAATCATAATTTATCCTGTCATGACCTCCATGAATTCTGTAACATAAACGCCAGGTTATAGTCAGGTTTGCGAAGACGAAGTGGATTAGCACCTGTGCGCCACACAAAATCTCTCACCATCAAAATCGACTGTGCCAGATCCGTCAGCGTCTACTTCATCTATGATCATATCAAGTTCATCTGGAGATAGTCCGTCGTCCAGTTCGTGAAGGATATCTCTGAACACGTCGGTTGTGATATAACCGTTGCCTTCTTTGTCGTATAATCGGAATGCTTCTCGTAACTCTTGTTGTACTGCTTCAGCATCAGTGTCCTCTTCGAGAAAGCGCGACGCTAGATCGCAAAAATCCTCGAATTTTAATTCCCCGGTTCCTAGAAATAAAAATATCTAATGAGATTTATGATTATTCTTTTGTTATATGCTTTAGTGTTTGCATTTTTTAATTTATTATTTATTATAGAAAATGAATTTTCCGTAATAATTTTGCAAGAACTGTTACACATTTTTGTACTATATTCCAAGTAACAAAACTCTATATTTTTGTTTGAAACAGATTATAATCTATTATTATTGTTTATATTTATAGAGAATATTTAAGATGCATGGACGAGTAATTATATTTTTTTAAATCCACTTTCTTATGTCACACATATACACAGAATATCATACATATCATTATCAGTATATCTTACCCCACATATCAATTTCTAATATAATTCTTTGTAGTTCCGCTGACTCCACTTCCTGGCCAAGCATACCCAGAATTGTCCCTACTTGGCTCGTACTGATAACTCCTTTTTTCTCGGGATCGAACGCTTCGAATGCCATTTTCAATTCTATTCAAAGATCGTTTTTAATTTTTTAGATATCGAATGTCTAAATAAACTTATTGCAATTGTTAATAGTAATTTCAATTTTATCACATTATATTCGAGTATTTGTATCACGAAAAGAAAATTTTTTTAATACATTGCTTTATACACTTACGTTTTAGTTGATCTTTACTAAGCTGAATTTCATCCTACAATATCGAAGAAATGTTATTAATTAAAAGTATAAATTATTATAACAATAGAGCGCGAAAAAATACACTAACAAAATATTGCGTAATTATAATTCAACAAATATTAGTTCTATTTACTATAAATTTACATGATAATTACCATATCGTTAAAGTTTGCTGTTGTAATGGAACTGTCAAAGTAATCACGAAACAATTAACGAGTTCCTTTTCGATACAGCTAACTTTTCGATACTGCCTCAACGAGAGAATACTGAGTAGTAAATTAATTAGCAGAGTGATACTATAGACGTACACGTACCATCGATGTCTATAGATCATCGCCAATCACATGTATCGAACCGAACTCGCTATAAAAAGATTTTTATTTAGAGCACTTTCACAGTTGTATTCTCGCGAAACAATTAACATGCTCATGCAATTGAATGAATGTTTATTTAATTATATATATCATTATCTTAAAAAATTATTATAAATACACGAATAATGTCTACATTTATTTAAACATAATTTTACATTCTTGAACAAAACAAGTTTTATAATATCAGGTATATTGCATGATTTCTTGATAATTAAATGAATTTATTTAAATAATATTAGAGAGAGAGAGAGAGAGAAATTTCCTATCTTTTCTCAAAATTATTCTGATAACAGATTAATGATAATTGTGTGATAATTTTTACTTATTTTTTACGGACTTAATATTTATGATTTATCTAAATTTCGATATTTTTTATATTTATTCTTTATATTTATTTTTTATATTTTATATTTATTGTTTTATATTTATTCTTTCATTAAAGAGAACCCGAATGTATCAGTAAAAAGTTAATAGTTTAATGCATTTTAGCTCACAAATTAACCATTAATTTTATATTTTAAAAAAGTGTAAAGTGTCAATTTCATGTACATATATCAAAATTTATTAGATTTATTAATTTTTGATGTAGTTGATCCGTTCAATTCCTTCTTAAAAGAATTAGTAATCAATATAATATAGCTAATGTTATTTAATTCAGAGATGATTTAATCTGGGGAAGAATTTTCTCTCTCTCTCTCTCTCTCTCTTTCGTGACACATTTGATATTATCTTTTTATGACGTAAAACGTAAATGATACATGTTATATCGAAACGGTTTCCCGCAACTATTCGCGAACATGAAAGCGGTTATACGTTGCAAAGCGTACCGTACATATAGCAGTTTGTTATTGGCATTGTATCCTTTTAGAGGATTGTAGTGGATTTCCGACAGCTCGTACGTGAAAAAAATCATCTGGCAACTCTGCCTTTAATCACGGTATATGTATGTTAATCCCTACTAGCCAATCAGATAAAGCTTCGACGTTAAATCGAACTACTGACCTAACGGCTAAAAATAATTTTGAGTAGGAGAATCGCTTCATTACCATAATAAACGACTCATTGAAGATTGCTAAATTTAAGATAGTTAAAAGCGCAAATTTCCGTCGATCATTTAGATTTTATCATATTTGTTTATGCACACATTTGTCTATAATTTCCAAAATAATTTTCTTACGTTATTATGATTCTACAGTTTTATTTTTGAAACACTGAGTCTAATTATGATATTGGTAAATCCTAAGCAAATCATAATTATGTTATTTCAATAATAGAATTATAAAGATGTTTTAATTATGGAATTTTTAACATAAATTTCTTGTCAAAAAAATACAGTTTTTTTCTATAGTTACATGAAACAAATTTAAACAAAAAATAATGTTTAATATTAATACATGCAAATTTTGTGCAAACCGTACGAAATTGAGAACATCAGGACATTTCCACAATATCGCATATCTTTTTCATATGCTTTTATTATTTTCATTTATATTTCTATTTCTCTTTTCTTGATTCTTTTTACAATTACACAATGCTATTATTGTAACTTGCTACGTGTGTTTCTAATACTTGACATTGACCTACGTGAATTCAGGCTGTTAGCCAAATTTAATTAAATTTAGAGCGAACTAAGATTTTCTGACAAATTCATTAGCTAATATCATGCAGAATATATAGCATTAAAAATTCGGAAAATAACGAAAAGTAGTACTTCTTAAGATAGATATATTATTGTTCAATAAATAAAGTTTTTTTTGTATATTTTGTCGAAGAAAAAGCATCATCGTTTAATTAGATCAGGTAACAATCAGCAATAGTTAATTCGTTGATCGTTACGTTTGTCTTCAATCACATTTTCTCAATATTATTATTAAAAAATTTAATCGGGGAATTAAATTTATAACGATCTCTAATCTGCAATTATTCTGTCAAATAATTATTTTCAGCGATTATTTATATATATATATATATATATATATATATATATATATATAAATACATATACAATATACAGTAATATTTATAATAAATATAAACATTTATTATGTTTTTTTTATTCTGGCTAGTTTGATATGTATGTAACTTTTTAATTAAAAAGTTTAAAGAATTAAAATAATACAAGAAAATATTGAAAGTTACGAATACTTTTTTATCCAAAGCAAAATCACAGAATGTATCTTTGGCATGTTGTACGTCAAACAGCATTTCTATGCGATAAGGTTTGACATAATTTAGAATATTTCATCGAATCTATCTCGCAATCTGCATGCACTCGACATTGATTAATCTTATACAGTTGCCGCTACATGTTCTGTATTGATTATCTATGCATGGTTATTAAAGAGAAACCTTGAGAATTTATCACGTATTCGCATTTTAATAAAATAATTACAGCAATATAATATAATAGCGGTACGGCGATAAAAATGTCAAAGCAAATATAACTTGAGATCATTAATAAAATTAAAGTTAGCCATAAAGAAAAAAGATATATTTTTGATCAATTTATTGTATATATTAGAACAACTATTAAAATTATTTTTTTATACAGCAATTTAGCAAAGTAAAAGATACGGGTGATAACGACTAAGTAAAGTATTAAAAGGTATAGGTGATAATGAATAAGAATTTGTTTATGTAATTTTTATTCATTTGAAAGTTTCACATATACACGTAGTAATCAGTAACGATATAATAAACAATGACATATAGACATTAGAATTTGAGTAGATGCCCGAGTCGCGGGCCGATAGGGGAGAAATGCTTCATAATACATACATATCACGTAATATCATATCATGACAATATATTGTATATATATATATATACGTAACGTTATGTATAGACATATACACAGACGAAGTTCGTGTATGTAACATCGATATAACATTAGGCGTGATTTAATCTTGTGTGCGTGTGTTCATTTATATGTACGTGTTGTATAAGACAGTAATACGTATCTTCGTCTAAGAGCATTTACGCCGAAAGATGTAGATATGTATGTGTACATTGATTGACAAGAGAGAGAGAGAGAACTAATCTTTCTTTACATGTCTAATTTCACACGGACTTTTACTTCTCTTATATATGTAAGAATTACGATCGGTTTTTTTTTTCTTTTTTTTTTTTACTTAAATAGAAGACAGTGAGAAAGAGGGGATGGAATGTTCCTTAAGACTATAACAATGTGTCGTGTGTGTTGCGTAGTCGTGTAATGTTGTACATGCGTACTGAGTGTTAACACAGATACGAGGTTTCTCGAGTCGTGCGAAGAAGCGACGTGTGAGCGAGCACCGAGGTTACAAAGATATTATCCTTCGATCAATAATTAGGTAAGCTCCGTTTATCGTTCTTACGCGCGGGTGGGTCTGTTCTGAGTGGGACTGTCGATAATTTCAGTTACACGTCCCGTTGACGCACACACACACATGCGCATGCTTATACATTCATATATACATATACATATATATATATATATATATGTATATACATATATAAATACTATACATATATAAATATATATGTATGTGTATGTATCGTCTCTGCGCGCGTATACAATATACGCGCTCTTCAGGGTATCACGCGCTATTAAATGAAGTAAAGAGGGGCCGAGTGCGCCCGTCGGGCGTGCCGGCAACGATCCGACCACATTGTAAGACGCTGTACAAAAATATCCGCTTATAATAATTAGTAATAATAAACGGCATGCCCGACGAGGCTGGCGCCGTCTCTCTCAGCGATATGTCTCGATATGGTTCTGCGGGCTCGGTGTCCGACGATGTCTGTAACCCTTTCGATGCCGCGACTGTTGACAAGCGCATAGGGTGAAGTATTATTTTACAATCTGCGCAATACTGTTTGGATTTTGAGAGTGATTCTTTTCATCTCCCAATTTTGCTCGAGTATCATTCAACAAGATGTAGAATATGTAGATAATTGTACGTGTGTTACGCAAATGCAGCAGTCTCCTGTACGGTTATTAGAGCAATTAACATCATATATATCACCGTGATATTCAGTAGCGAAAGGATTACAGTCACGCGACCTGGACGTTCCCGTATTCGCTCTAAAAGTGGCTTAAAGATAATATATTCTAACGCGCCCGAGCCGGAAGTTTTTCGGCGAAATAATCTTTATTAAATTAAGATTCGCATCTGCTGAAAAAGTATTGTCACAATGATGATATATCGATTCTATTAATTTGATGGCTATCAAATCAAATTTGGAAATAGAAGAGAAATGGAAATATATGTGCGCGTGTACGATAAAGAGAAAATATCGAACTGTCAGGGAATAATGGAATATGAAATATAGAAAGATAATCGAAAAAAGATTTTTTCATCATATATAAAATGTGTTCTTTATCGACTGTTACAATAAAAATAAAAGTGTATGTACCGAACTTCCGACTCAGATATAATTATGCTACTTTGCTAGTTTTACTTTCGTGTCTATCAACTTTTTTTGTAACTTATTGCCGTTCACACACTGCCGTCTTTTCCCCCCTTTCGTAATCATAATTATACACAGAGCTTTTAAAATAATCATATGTCTGTTAATTATTCGCAGTAATGGAAAATGAAAAAAAAACATCGAGGGAGATATGGATAATGAATATATGTAGATATGCCTCATACGAATCCTAAGCTAAAATGTAGGGCCTGCAGAGAATCGTATTCGGCGTATCTTTAATTTTTTATTTTAACTTATCTAAATTTAATGTAGTAGCATATAACGTACAATTACATAAATATTTTCTATCTAGAGCAAAAGGAAATATTTCGTATTTTAGAATATTTTACGATAAAACAGCAAAATTGAAGTAGAATGATAAATTTGGATATTTCTATTTAAATAGACTTAAATAAAAATCAATTTTACAACGTCAGTATATGCCCGGCGATTTTATATTATTATCAATATAACTTCTTAGAAAAAACATCTAGTGCGTATATGTATATATAAGAGATATAGGTATATAATATATATCTTTTATGATCGTAATAATGCATAATAATATATATATTATATATAACGTACATATATGTATATATGTATATGTTAACAAATAAATTTTCTTAAATCTCGTACGTTCACGATATGTATACGATCTTTAGTCGTTATAGCTTCGTCAAGCCTTAAATCGACTTAATTAATCAGTTTATCTTACAAGTAGATTTGGGCGTATAAATGATATGTGTACGTGTGTATGTGATACGGTCACGCGCTTTTGCCTGCGTATTCGAAAGAGAAGATATTATTTTTTAAATATATTTTCGCGAATTAGACATCGCACTGTATCAATCACATGATTTCCTCCGCAAAGTTGATGTACGATACTTAATACCGTTACAAATAAAATTCACGCAATATACGAAAATAAATATAAAACATGTCACACGTTATGTGGGATCTTAACATTTTATTTTTGTACATATAGGTTTTCTTTACTATTATCGATGAAATAAAACATTAATGAAAAAAAAAATTTGCAGCGAAATGTTATTGCAATCGAAGAAAGGCTGCATTATATAAAATAAAGCTAAGGATTAAAATGTCCTTTAAAATTCTCTTTCGAAAAGCTCGGCTAGACGCGCCAATATAACGCATACAGATGTTCTTAGTATTCCGCCACATGGCATGTTTCTTCTTACAATAATGCCTTAGGCTTAATTCTATCTTATCCTTATTATATGTATCGAATAGCAAAACACATATTACTTTCCGCGTTAGCACTGTGATCAGCACTACGTCCTTATGAACTCTACAGCATTCTTCTACGCAATCGATTTTTTTACTCGATGTGTCTTCTCTGAGACACGCATTCGCCTGGATGCATTGTTGGATCCGGCATTCGCTGAATGTTTTTCGAAGCGAAGCACGCATAATTTATATTTCCGTATGTCACGATCTTTTTCCGCTATGTAAGCATAAATTATTATTTTTAAGATAGATAGAAGATAAATATTTTATACACAAGAGTCAGGAATTACGGGTCTATAGTTGTTTGTCTCGCAAACACGTGCGTCGCATATGATGCCTCTTTTTGCAAGATGATGCAATTTTAGCGTACACGTATAGCGACGACGAAGTAGCCGGTCATAAAGCGGACGCAACGAGGCGTTTGAATAACCGCGTTTGTGCTCTACCGACACTTTGACAAGTGTCGGTTTCCTGCTGAGAATATCGTTGAGAGTATTACGTGTCATCAGCACAGTCGTTATCTCATTTCGTGCGGTCGGGTCTTTGCGAATCGAATTAAGTATCGGGATGATCTCAAGATGTTAGCGACTGCCGCGTAGAGACATTCCAGAGGAAAAATTGACAAGAGGCGAATACATTTTCTTCGTGGTTATTTTCTTTCAATCCTCAATATCTAATTAACACACATTTCATTTTTTTTTTTTTAATCAACATGTGCATTAATTAATATATTTTAATTAATTAATTATATCTTAAATCAATTTAAGCAAGAAAATTGAAATAACTTATTTTTTTCAATTTAAATATGAAAATATGAAAAGCATTATACCTGATCGAATAATTGTAAATTTCTAAACTGAAGAAACAATAAATAATAAAAAAATAATAATATCTAGTAACTTTAAAGCCTCCGGGAAGATCGTGACGTACGGAGAACGCGAGCATCATGGAGAATGCCGGCTATTTGCAACACCGACTATTGTTCAACAGGAACGTATTGATATGTATACGACGAGTGGCGCGAAATCATGCCTAACGGCGATCGACTTCCGGCCACTCGAATCCGCTAGTGAATATACTACGTCTCGCGCCGCGAGCTTAATAACAGATAACCACGAAATAATTGGCAACGATGTTGATATGTAACGTTCCGGTGAAGAAACCTCGCGCGTTCCTCGCGAGCGAGAATTCTTCGGTCCACTTGTCGATCGCACGCGATCGACATTCGATCTTAGCAACGCTCAGATCCTGTACTATCGAACTGTGCGAAATAAAGTAATGTCACATTGCCGTTGAGAATATGTATTCTATTACACATTGTTTTCGATTGAAATCTGACAAATTATCGAGCAGCAAGAAAGCCGCGTATTTTACTATGCGAGTTTACTATGTAGTTGCAGTGGGCGTTGATTCGATCGTAAAGCATCCGAGTGTGCCATAAATAACAATGATATCATCAGAAATAAATCCACCTTCACGTAGCAAGTATATCTTCTATCGCTTGTCATTATATTAAAATTGCCTAGCCGTGCAATATTTGTGATTATCATTTCGATAATTGGAAAAAGATTGCTCGTAATACATATTGCGATCTGAAATTATCGCAATGATTAATTTTTTCATATAGCTATTATACTTTCACGAATTGTTATCATTATATGTGGGTGGCTTGATCAAGTTTTCGTAACGAATAGATCGGCCTGCTTTGCTGCGCACTTTGAACAATGTTTAAGCATTGAAATTAAACTATTATAATTCATCTTGTAGCTCCTGATGATTTAGAAACAACATTGAGAGAATTCAAGTGTGTATCGATTCGATTGAACCAAATATTTCGACAAATTAATTTTCGCATACAATAGATTAAATCGTGGCACGTGTACTGACGATTAATCGAATCGACCTGACGATAAAACTTCTGATAATAGAGGGAAAAAAAAACTATTGCCAAAACACTCGGCGGAAAATATGGATATTACATAAGGAAGAATTTAAAGTACTCAGTTTTCAAGAGAAAGTCGTCCCAATTATTGCACGCTATGTGATTGTCCACGCGCGATTGCAATCGCATGGACGCATGTCATAGAAAAAAAAAAAAAGCGAAACACCGCGATCTGTTATATATATATACGTCTCGTTACGATATATCATCCCGTACACGAAACAGTTGTCTGTCTTCGTGTGACCCTCATGGGAAATAAAAAAGCGGGTTTTTGAAGGAATCAATCATTCCCTTCGCATCAAGCTATAGCAATAATTCGTTCGTGTAATGGTGCTCGAAGTTCTCTTCATCAATTGGTTTATCTAACTTCCGATTAAAATCTCCTCAACCATTCGATCGATCGTGATGATGCGTCAACTTTTCGCGTCGAAGCTCGCTTACGTCATTTTTATAACAGGCCACATCTCACTATGAGTTTACATTAAAAGTATTGCGCGTGTGGATGATAAAGTTTCACTTCTGTTTTCTTTACAAAAGGCTGGCTCTGCGTCGACAAAAATTCTCATCGCGGAATCGTGACACGTCTCCGCTATCGCGTCACGATTACCTCGAAGAGGGAAAAGGGAAAACAAGCGAGGAAAGTCTCTCGTGTCATGAAAACTCTCTCTCTCATCAAACTCTTTGTAGAGCTTGAATAGTGAAACCGAAAACTCATCATGATTCGCGGCGATCATTGCGACGTTTAAATGCAAACGTTAATGTTAAACGTAATCGTTAATCCCGTCTCGTCGGCGTCGAAACGAAAAGTCGATGGTATTGCAATCGCGAAGTAACGCACTCTCGCCGGACTTACACCAGAGCGGCAGCGAGAACGAGCACCGGTAACGTCGCATCGACGTATATTTTACATCCGGTGGCCGACGACGAGTATTTACCGACATTCTTGCCTGCGCAACCCATCCTCTCGAGCGGAATATTTTGCACGGAGTACTCGCGATGTTCCGAAACCATCGTGCAGATTGTTCGTTTCTTCGACATCATCTCGTCGTCCTTGTCGCGCAGATTTGCGAGCCATATGGAATACCATCGTAGATCGCACTCACAAATCAGAGGATTATCTGTGTGAAAGAGAAATAGAAAGGGAAGGAAATAAAAATGAGTCAAATCTCGCGAACTGTATGAAGTTTTTCGAATGCTTCGAAATGCAATCTAAGTTTGATTTAAGTCTCAATCTTATTAAAATTACAATTTATCAAAGCAGTTATATATGTATATAACCACGATTATATATTTCACGTACGTGAAATATATATTATTTTATTCCGTGATTAGAGACTTTCTTCCACTATTTTATATAAAATTTGTACTGTTTACTTGAAAGTAAAAGAGATATGTATATTCGTTACCTGTTATATCGATATGACGTAGAGTGTCAAGGATACTTTCCGTGACTTCTTCTGAGATATGTTGAAGTTTGTTATTTTGTAAATTCAAAGTTTCCAGCGAATTAAGGTTTTCGAATACCAGAGGCGGAAGCGTTTTAATCCTGAAAAGAAAGTGTAATGATGCAGAATACTTTGTATACGTCAGAGAAAGCTTTTCAGCATATTCATGTTAATAAATTCTAAGATGGATTATTAAACTGTAAAATGTTAAATGTGACCTAAATCTTCAACATATGGAAGAAAAAATATTACATATTTTTCTGCAGATTAAGAAAAGTGATGGAATCTCCGTAACCCGTGAAAGCGTCCTCCGGAAGTACAGTGATGTTATTTGCCCGCAAGTCAAGATGACGTAACCGATGCAAACGTCGTAGAGCATCGCTCGGTACCGAATGTAAATTATTATCTCCCAGTCGTAAATATTGTAAATTTTCTGAAATGAAAAATTAGAGATACGTTAAAAAGAACGTTTTGATTTCAGATTTAAGTTATGAAGATGACAAATTATTGTAAAATTTCCTTGTTTATCAGCTTCTTTGTGTAAAGGAACTGATTTTCTCATTTGATGATACGATGTAATGTAATTAAAACACTCATGTAAGATTATAAAATATGTATATTAAGCCGAATCAGACAGCAATCTAGTTCACAGTAATTAACTGCGTTACGTGAGAAGCACCAATAATAACCTTCGAGTGTTACGACACGCTTAAACGAATTTCTTTGGATGGATTTTAGTTATAATCGAATCAAGCTATCCGTAGAACCGAATAAAAAAATCAATCAAGATAAATTTACGCAAGTATGAATCAAATATTTTAATCGGAACCTTTGATTGGATCCGTCATTATAATGAAACAATACATAATTATAAATAAAAAAATTATCCATCTTTTGATGAGATATTTAAAAAGCTGAATAAAAAAGAAATATTTATTACTTATTATATATAAATATAATTCAAACTGTATGTATGTAAATACCTATTTTTAATGTAGATAAAATATTTGTTATATGATTTTAATCTTTTTAATCTTCTAAGAGAGATAAAAGTATATAATAATAATACAATATTTTTAAGGATAAGATATTTCAACATATTAAATATAAAAGATATTTAATTCAAACTAATATTTAGTTTATATTTGTTCATAGCAACGTTTACATCCGATCGAATCATTTATCTTGATCGTAAAGCTAGCAATATGTTGCTTGACTGAATCGTCGAAAATGTCAATACTGTTCGCTCGCATGGAATATCGCTTTGTCGAAATATTCTATCTTGATATTCGGATTCGTGTCTATAGGATGTAGCAAGATGAAGGGTTGTTTGTAAAGTGTCGTTTGCTCGTTTATATCCACACCCAAAGGGAACCGATTGCATCGCCGGCGAGCAGTCGTGGTACGCGGTAAATTTAAATGCTAAGCAGTTGTGATGTTCAGAACGACAAATAAAATAGAACGTGATCTGCAAAGACCGCCAGAATTTCATGGTAAAATAAACATAAGATCATGCGAATTCTGCAGCTGTATTGAAATCGAGTATTGAAACGATTTATATCTCCATGTGTTGTATACATATACAATTTTAACTATTTGATAAATATAAATAAAATAGATAATATATATCTTTAATAATAATATATTACATATCAAGCTGTTAATTTCTTTAATGCTTTATTTGATTAAAAAACTTTCAAGAATAATAATAATTTAAATATATAATAATTTAAACGTTTTAAACGTTGCATTCGTGTGTATACGGTTAATAAATATTAAATAACTATTTAAGTTATAATTATAGTTACCTTCTAGACCGATGAATGCATTGGGATCCACGTGGGTAATTTGATTTCCGTCGAGTTCCAAAGAGTTTAATTGCGTCAAATGGGAGAATACACGCGCTGGGACTTCACGGATGTGATTGTGCGCCAATCCTAATGAATCAAGTGCTTTCAATCCTGAAAAAGCAAAACGTTTTATCGATGAGTCCATTTCATTTAATTGTATGAAACACCCGTAATACATGTGCGTTCATTAAAGTCGTTTTATGTGTGTATGTGTAACTCGAATATGTAATAAATTAAAAAAGTTGATTAATCAAAATTGAAATTGTTATGCAAAAAGGGTTCAGAGAAAAACTGAATTGCTTGTAAAAATGTATTTTACGTACATTTTCAAATAAGTTTTGTATTAAAATAAATATTTAAAAAAAATATATATCTTGCAAAATAGAATAAATTATGGACATTTTACCTTCGAAGTCACCTTCTTCTATGGTTGCTATGCGATTTTCTTGCAATTCTAATTTTTTCAATAATTCTAACGAATTTAAAGCTTGAGTTGGGATCCTTATAAGTTCGTTTCCGCCTAAATTAAGCCTCTTGAGTCTTCGACTATAAACGCGAAATTTAAAACCATTCTTATTTTCTTATAATTAGAAGTTGGAATATTGGCTTTTATTTTTAATTCGCATTATCTTATTAGCTATTAACTAAGCAAATATAACTTTAAGTATCTCTTTTATATTTTAAGTGAATAAGAAAAAGCTTTTTAATTCTGTTTTCATTTTCTTAGTATACACAGACAGTAGAAAAGACTTACTTATCGAGTCCTTTGAATGCATCTGGTTCTATACTAGATATCTTGTTTTCATAAAGCGTTAGGATTTCAAGTGTATCGAGACCTTCGAAAGCCTTGTTATGTATGGCTGCGATTTTGTTACGATTCAAATTCAAAATCAGGAGATGATGGAGGTCTCGTAATGCATGGGATGGGACACTACTCAGCGAATTTTGAGAAAGATCCAGCTGTGTCAATCCCGATCCTGCAAGGAAGTATTATTCAATTCTGTGTTATAATCACTTATATAAACTCTATTTTGATTGTTTTTGAAGTTCTTTCTCACATTAATATAATAATTTGGGACATACATATCCTTCTTATTGCATTAAAAAAATTTTATTAATTCATTATACAAATAGTAATTACGTATAGCATCTGAGATTCACTTCCTCGTCATTTTAATATCTTATGTCTTAAGAGAATGCAAATTTCAAATTCTGGCACTATTATAGATAATTAAAAAATGCTGATACATAAAAACAAATAATAATAAGTAATTGCACTATCAGCCAAAATTATAATACTTATTTATGTTTGATTTAGAAATATGTGTGTATCTGTACCCATATAGAAATATACACGCCCAAGAATAAAAATAATTTAACAAGATTATTTTGCGAACATTATTAATATTTTTTACGAAAAAACATTGGCGCTGAATAATGATATGTACGAAGAGTTTTTTTTAAATCTCCTTTCTATTTTATATACAAACTTAATTATCCGTAAAACTTGGGATGCGAAGTCAGTTCCCATTGGAAAAAAAAAAAAAAAAAAAAAAAAAAAAAACATTTTCTATAGTTCTCATACACATGTTACGAATCTTAAAGCGATATCACACCGAGATGTCTCGCATCAGTGTCGCGTTCTCATTAAGGTTCCCGTATCCGACGGATACGCGATATGGTTATCTCATCGTATCTCGACTGTACCGCAGGTGTAAAAAGAATGTATTTTTCAGTCCCTTACAGTAATTTATTCCGAATCTGCGTGGCCGCCATGTGGCGGCTTACTAAGTTCCAGAGCTTGGTAAGAGATATAAAAGCGGGTTAAATTTGCAATTGACTTTAACGCGAGCCTCGCGTGACAGCCTGAGTACCTCGATGTTGGCTTTAATATAAAAAACTGATCTTAAATCTTCCATGAAAGTCTTTTGACGCCAGAGGATAGCTGCTGTTCTACGCCATAAAAAAATGTTATACTACATGAAGTAGTGCGGGGTTTTTTTCATCACTTCATGTACTGGCAGCGACGTGCCTTGAAATTGCGGCATCAAATATTTTGTTGATATACAGACGCGTTTAATCAAGGAATTTTTTACTATATGACTATTGTCATACTGTACACTATTGTCTTTGAATATAATTCTAAAAAATATTCGCATATGTGAATATATTTGCATATAAGAATATATTGAATTATTTAGAAAATTATAATGAAATACTTAAATTATTATGTTAAATTTGATAATTAATTTATTATTATTAATTTTAAAGTTCAAATTTAAATGCTTTAGTGCTTAAATGCTTAAATGCTATTTAAAAACATTTAGAACTTGTTGCGCAGTAACTATATAATGAGTACTTATTGTATGATTGACAATAATTATGTAATAGCAAATTTTTCTAGTTTAACTTATTGCAATCCTGTTTTGAGATAAACTCAACATAAGTGTTTTGTAAGAATCTAAATATTTGAGAAACTTATATAATACATAGTTTTATAATTGACACATTTAAAAAATTCACATAAAATTCTCTAAATAAAATAATTGATATATATATATATAATGCTAAAATAAATTTAACAAATACTTAATAATGATAAAAACACTTTTATATTTTATTATATTTAGCAATTAAATAAGAATGCAAACACGATTAATTTTCATCGATTATTATATTTTATTTTATTGAAATGTAATTTTATATAGCTTGCTCTGCTTTCTTCGCTAAATGAATCTTATTGATTTAAAATTGATTTCACTCACCGAGAGAACTAAGGGAAGATTCCTCGAGCACCGCGAGACTGCTATTATGGATGGTGAGGTGACGTATGTCGAGCCCAAGGAACACATATCCCTGCAACTTTGGCAGGTTGTTGTGCCTAAGTCTAAGGTAGAATATCACGATGTTCGTTTTACCCTTAAGCACGGTCATAGCCTTGCTGATTTGCGTCATGTCGGTGATCTCGCATACAATGTCCAGGCCGGATTTCTTCATGCTGCAGTAACAGGGCGAGATATCGTTGTGGGTCGGACAGACCTGCGATACTTGCGCTAAACCCGTCGCTAAAACGAGGCAAAGCAACCACACCAGCCGCCACACATCCAACAGACCGTGCTCCCTCATTTTTCGTACGACTCCACACTTCTCCCCCGTGACTTTGTCACAATAGCCGATCCTCTCGGACCTCCCTTCTCTGTTCGCCCCCCGTGCCTGTCTTCCTCGCGTTCACTCTCGCTTTCTGTCGGCCGCGCGCCTCTCTCCAATCTTCCCCTCGCGCCCTCACCGTTCCTTTACCTGCAGCCTTAGCTACTTAGCCTCTGCTCTTCTCATATCCATTGTTCGCTCTGCCACGGTGTACCAATACACCGAGTCTGCAAGCAAACGAAAGCTCGATAAGTTCCCCTCGTTTATGTAAAGGAGGTAAGGAACATGACAGGGAGAATCTAATTTATCGAGAACAGAGAGAACCTAATATTCGTGTTATCAGATAATTTTCTGCTAATAAGAGCTAAGAGAGAGAGAGAGAAAATGTAGCATCTGGTTTAATACAGAATAGACTTTAATTTTTAACTGTAACATGTCCCAAGAGGGATATATTTCAGGAATATATTATTCATATTACGTAAGCATTTTATCATCTTGTTATGGAAATAATAAAACATAAAATGTATACTGGTTTAACTATTGTTGTTACTATAACGCAATAGTGTCTTTCTAAAAATCTATTGATATGTACACATGAAAATATCAACATATATCATTAGCATGATATTATTGCTAAAATAGAACAAGGTTCAGTTCTCTTTGGTTTAATATTGACAATGAGTCAATTATTAATAATTATACATATAGTTTATATAGAATATGAATAGAATGGAAAATAGAAATTTATTGGAATTATTGTTAGAGCAGAATAACATATGTTTTATGCCTGATAACAATAATGTATATGAATAATTTTCCGATCACGCTACAAGTTTATATTAGGCAAATATTCGTATACTTGCATAATGGTCAGCTTATCAGTTGTGTAAAACTTTTACGCATGAATATTATAATAACTAAAATATTAAACTTCAGTATCCATTAATACAATATTATAATTATATTGCTGTTGAAATGTTTGTAATAAAATTTCTATTTCATTCGGCGCTTTAAAAAGTTACCCTTGCACTTTATTTACATTGTTGTTTCTCTGTAAACCTTTATTTTGTTTCTTTACAAACACATTTGAATGCTAAGAAGAATGTATCTTTTGATAAACTTAATTTTGTGCATTTGAAATTTAATCCAAGAATTAATTACATAACTATTTTATATTGCAATCACGATTTTTTTAAGTAGTATAATAAATGTTAACGTGTCTTATAATTTTACTTTTTCTTTTTCAATTTCATTTGAAAAGAATTTTCTTCTAACTGCAGGATATGTAAATTTGTAAAAATCGATAATTATATTTTTGTGAAGAAAAAATGGATTACAAATTGATAAATGCATCTTTGACGTTATTTTATATATTTTTCTAATACATGCTTTTTAATACGCACAATACGTAGGCATTACACGTACCGAGCCATACGGCGGATGTCGTATTTTCTTCTAGCTCGTAACACACTCAACGGAAGACGTAAAATCGAGCGATGACGTGTGTTGGCGTAATCACTAGGCATCGCTTTCGATGTCACTGTGTGTTCGCCACTGCGTTACAATCGATCCGAGCAATCGCAAAAATGCGCGATATTTTCTTTTTAACACTCTCGCATCCTTTTATCTCTCGTTGGGCAACAAGTATATTCAAGCTACAAGGAAGAGCTCGCGGTTATCCTCAAGAAATTCCCCAGCCTGTAAAGCGAACGTTTTGCCATATCGCAAAAATATCAGAATTGTATCAATTTTATCACTTCACATGCACGCAGCGCGCGACGCTATCGAAATCACTGTTTCAACGAATATCGTGAGCGAACCTCGAGCAACTAATCCCGATATCGTGCAACGAATACGCCATTATTATAGCCGTAGTTCACGATTCCATCTCGATTTATTTTCTCGATAAACACCTCTCTTCTCGATCGCATCCATCTACGCGATCGCAAACTCGATCGAGAAAATCGCCGCTCAGCTCCGCTATCCACGAAGTAATCACTCACTGCTTCTCCATTTGATAGTAATATCCGTGCGTCGCGTTTATCCGGCGCAATTGCGTCGCAAAAATCGCGCTGGATGGACGCGCGTCACGATGTCATCGTCGGTATCATTTTTAAACAACGATCGATTGAATATTGGCGATCAATTAACGCGGAATCGATCTCGTTAATTTTTTCAAACAGACGCAACGCGTACGTCGTCGATATCCGAAACGATCCCCTTTAATCCGCCGCCGCGGATTAAAGTACGCAGGCGCGATCAACGTGACCCCGGAAGACGATGGATTCGGGAAGGTATAATGGACACCGTAGCGATGGTACCGACGATGTCGATAGCGAAACTATGACTAAAGACGGACTCCTGATCTGGGGCGCGAAAGCGTCACAGTTCGTAGAGCTCGATGCTGCGTTGCCGGTGACCTGCGTGCCCGTTGACGTTATCATTACTCGACTGATAGGCCTCTTCCGGCACAGGGATCATTATGAGGCGACCGCAATAATATATCGGCCAACGTCACTGTTGTGTTCATTGCGATCAACATAGATGGAAGTTTTTCATTCAGAGTGTTTTTCAAAAAATAATTCATGATCGCAAAGAAAGAAAAAAAGAAAGACATACAGTCCATAATGGAAAATGTAATATCTTGATCTATGACTTTTCCGGAGGCATCATTATTCGCTAATGTCTCGCTAATGCTCTTTTCTGTTTTATTTCACGTTGACATTCGTTGTAAATAAGAAGATGTAGAAAGTCTTCTTTTTTCTCACAAATCTTTTTAAAATATTAATATCGAAAATTAAAACGTAAAATAACATACGTACATAAGTATATATACACACTTCTTTTATGCTTTCGTTATTTTTAACAACAGCGTCATTCTGCAGATTATAATTGAAATATGATATTGTTTACTCATTTTTTAAATGACTTCAGAACGTAACTGTGACGACATAAGTAGTTGTAAAAGAATAACACACGCAAAGAAATTAGTTTCTATTTATTTTAGAATATATATAATAAAAAGTTCTCTCTGAAGTTTGTATATAAAAATTTTACAAGTACGTTTTATATATATGTCAGTTTTTTTATTAATTTTATAAACGAATGGATGTCAGAATAAATTTATACTCGGAAAATGTAATGTTTTAATACAAGTGTCATATATACAGAATGAATAAATCTATATACTCTCTGGCTCTAAAAAATGTATATACATCGAATGAATATAACTTTATATATTTAAAATTCTGACTATTCAATCTTTTATTTTTATGAATTTGTAGTCACTTTACAATTTTAACATTTTCAAGTATAGATTAAGTGTATTAAATACATTAACATTTTATTTATTACATATATTTAAATTACATTTTTCTATTATGAAATAAAAAATATATATATGACGGATCAAATAAAAACGTATTACATAATCTTGTCGGTCAAAATTTCATATTTTCGAATTAATCAAGGTAGCATAAATCGCCTTAGGATCAGGTAATCGGTTCCATTCGCTATCTGTAGACAATCCGTTTTCGATCAGCGATCAATCTATCGAGTAATGTCATAATTCTGGATGATTAAAATAACTTTCGCAATCGAAAGATGAAGAGAAAATGAGACGATGCATTATTACGTATTCCGAAGTCCTTTCTACAAAGACTCTTCTAATTCGAAACCGAGATGAAGGATATTGCTCAACCGCTAATTGAGTTCGGTAGTGAGTTGTGTTCGCGGAGAGGAAGAGGATTCAATTAGGATAGTATTAAGAGCTTTCAGCTTCCGCCGTGCCTGATTTCTTCCAGGAGTGACGCTTTTGCGCAATACACCTGTGACTTAAGTCCTTATTTAGCTCAATGAGCGTAAAATACGGAAAGTTAACGATATACCAGAGTCGAGAAATCTAGAAATTAATAATTTATATATTGAAACGTCGCGTTATAGGGACGAGAACTGACGAGAAAATTTAATATCGGATAAGATGCAGTGGCACAATTGATATCAATAAAAAAATTCTTTTTTTGCAAATTATATTAATTCTTAAATAACAAATAATAACTGTGCACAAGTATGAGTTATAGATTTCTTTCAAAATACGTTATAGAATGGGTTTGATGTGTAATGATTATTTAACACCGCTTTCACAAAGCATGAATGGCGGAGCATTGGGAAAAATGAGGTCGCGAGAATTAACATATCGAGTGATCGAGGGGACGAGGTGCGAATCTTTTCTGTTACCTGTTTGACATCACCTAAATTGATTCGTTTCTTTGCTCGCTCAGCAATAGTTTGTCTCTTGTCGTTTTGTTTGTATGATGGTTGGCTTAGAATAAATTGTACAATCTAGAAAGAGAGAGAGAGAAGGGGGGGGAGGGGCACTCTATTAAATTGAATGACGTCGACACTTCGATAACGTTGTTCGAGTACGCTCGCGGTAGACGTGGTTTTTTCATTTTCTATGCCAGTATGCTTACATGATTAACTTTCGTTCCACAGAAAAAAAAACAGACCGTGAAATTTAATTTATCGAAAAACACATTTTCTTACCTTAAAGGTAATATAATAAAAGTTAGCTCGCGTAATCATAATTTCATATTGTCATTTTGTCAATGTATGTATGTGTAGTGTTGCGATCCCAAAAAATACATATCATACTTTTAATCCGTGATTAAATATAAAACACATGGTGTGATTTATAATGTCCAAATATGTTTAATTGTCTTGTTAACAGACTCGAGTAGATATCTTCTTTCCGTTTATTTATAGCGATTTTATTTACAGAAAATTATACGGTTTTTTTTAACAAATTGTATTAAATATTCAATTGGAAAATTAGCGAGTAAGAACAAAACGCTGTAGCTAGTGCGCAATAATTTATTCTAACATAATTCACACCTATCATTAAATAACTGGCGTCATTTAATAATAGGTGATTATACAGTTATATAACAAAAAACCGGTTTCTCATATGTTTTTTGTATTTTTGCGCTCAGGAAGGTCATAAAATTGACCGAAACGTTCGTTAGGAAAAGAAATTAAATTGTGTGAATTATCGTTAGAATAAATTATTGTGTACTAACTACAGCGTCTTGCTCTTACTTGCCAATTTTCCACTTGAATTTTATATCTTATAAAAAGCTTATAAATTTTATTTAATGTATTAAATATATCAATTATATATATATTTAAATATGAAATGCCTGTAATGCATACACATGTTATTGGACTATCTGATGATATGATAAAAAAGACTAAAAGTAAGCTGTGTCTATTGCGATTTGCGATAAGTTCAATGATTACAAATTGTTTCTTTGTAGCTTGATCATCGTAACTATTTGCATTCATGTTTTTATAATCACATGCCTCACGTGACTCACAGTTTGATCATGTTTTCAATCTCATTATATCATCTTGTGATAATTCGCATGACTTGGATGACGTTATTTTGCTGCGAGAATTAAAACAAGATTGCTTTAATCAAGCTTTACTCCCAGTTGAATTACAACGATTCAATTCGTATCACATTCTCGGAATATGGCCTTAATCTTTAGCGCGCTTTGACATTAAATATTTAATGAGCTTACGCTTTATTAGCATATGTTACGTATATGATTAACATACGTTAGGCGACACACACCGGGATGTTTCACATATGTATTTACGTAGAATTGATAACGAGTCTTGCATACGATTAATGTGTATTACGACCGATGAAATCGAATAATCACACTTTTGGGATATTTTATTGTATGAAAATAAAATTTTCATACTCGCATACAATGTAATGCATACTTATTTTAGGATGAGAAAAATCATGTTTTAGGAATACATTTTATGATTTTTTAATTAACATTATATTTTTATCTGTTTTTAATTAATACTGTTGTGCGTAGTAATGTTATTGCATTTTACAAATTGAATTACATTGAAAAATTGTAAAATTTATATAATATATAATTATACATTTATATTTTAAATAATAATTAAGAAGTTATAGTTTATTGTTATATAGAATATAGGTACAGTGAATTTAGTATCTTTAAATTTAATAATGATCATTTTTACAAGAATTTCGTGATGGGTTGTTTTTGCAATAAATTTCACTTAAGTTAAATGTTGTTTAAAGAGAAAAAAAAAATATACATATAATGTCTTTGTTACTTTATGTTATCTTTATATTTGAATTTTTTAATATTTAAATTTAAATTTATATTTTAATTAAAACTTAATTAATACTTTTTCTCTTTCTCTCTTTTTCTCTCTTTCTAAAAATTATAACAAAAAAACAATTTTTGTTCTTTTACAAACTTTGTAATAAGAAAAGAAAATAGAATAAAAAAATTTTGTATTATTAAAAAAATTATAAAAGCAAAAGTACATCGAAAGGCATAAATACATAATAATAATAGTTAAGAAGTATCACCAAATAAATATATTACAGATAGTTACTAACTTGCAATGAATAATAGTTACTAATAGTACTCCAGTCTGAATTTCCAGTTACTCGATCGTTTAATCTCTCGTACTGAACACTCTCGTACTGAACTTCCATATGATTTGTCTTAATGCATGATAAATGCTTTTTATACTAGTCCTTGTACAATGATATACGCGGATGCAAATAAAATGTATGTTGCATCACAGGATATCTATTTATAACTCTGTCTATATAGCTGATAATCATTGACATATCGTTGAATACGTCTAGCTGGTTATTCTTTTATCATTTTAATAAATATTAATAAAAAGATAACAAACATTATTATTTAGTTATATTTAAAATTTATTCATGATTAAGGATGTAAAATACTTAGTTTCGATTACTATGTATTGCAAAAAATTGCAGACAAAACTAGTGATACACGCGCATGCGCGCGTTCACGTGCGTTATCGAACGTCACGATTAAATAATAATGTCATGTGACTTCTGTTTCAAAGATCTATACTTAGTATGTTTGACAAGATTTGAACATGGGAATATCTGGGCTTGATTGGATATTTACATAAATCTTTTATGCATTTCGCGTAGGCTTTAAGTTACGACATTACAAAAGAAATGTCTTGCAAACTGTGCAATGTTTTTAGTTCGCGAAATGATTTCCGGAATTATCCATTAATCTGTTGTCTCGGTCGTGAAATGAAAAAGACAGCTGTACTGTGTTTCTTCATCTTTTTGCGCTTTTCTTTTTTTTAAGGAGAAAGAAAGAGAGGAAAGGAACGTTGAAGTGGATTGCATTTTCTCTTACAGTGGAAATCGTTAAACTTCAATGTTCCGCTTCGTGAATGCTCCTACCTCCGCATTATATACGAATTTTACAAAGAAGCTTTCATTCATAATTGAGGCATCTCGCATTTTTAAGAAAGAAAGACGAAAAGTTGTCTCTCCCATGCGATATATAATTCGCGCGCGCGAGAGTACGATGCCACCAAAGGACTAAAATGACATACATCGGTAATGCCAACGAAAAGCGCAAACCTCGCAGATGCTCCATTAAATCGTTGGCTCTGCACATGCACCGTATGTGATGCTACCGGATTGAAATTTTCCAAAAACGCATCCGCCCGTGCCCTAAGAAGATTACGTGGAAGATTATTAGCTCGAGCTTCCCTTTACACATGGGAAATGCGTTATTTGCATTTCCCTTCGCAAATTCGCTTTCGCTGTTTCTAGTTCTAATTATAATTCGACTCGCTGGGTGTATTAACGCTTGCAGAGATTACATTCGCACGAATAGATCAATTTGCGAGGATTGCGCAGTCCGACAGTATATAACTTACGATGCATATATCTTGCTTATTCCTCCTTTATAAAATTCCCTGTACAATTTGTACGAAACAGCTAATGACGTATCTGAAAATTGAAACAACCAGCGATGCATTTATGAAATGAATGCAAAGTGGAGGTGAATTTATTCGCGTTGCGTTCGATTCTGGAGAAACGGATATTATTGACACGCATAGTCATATTACAGTAATATCGGCGCGGTAATATTGCCTCTCGCTCTTTTCACTTTAGGATGGATGCATTTTCATCAGTGTTGGCGAAATTGATGCTTGAGAATATGCACGATGAGAAATTAAACTATTGATATCTGACGGATATTTTCCACACCGCTATCATTCGGAATTAGGTTAATAAACAGAGGCGCACAAGTGGTGTGGATTCACAGGAGCGTGTATTTCATGATTATTGTACTACAATCTGCAACGTTACTACAGGAGAATCAAATCGTTCTCACGGGGTTGAGTGCCGTCAACGCGCATCTACCACGAGATGCGAGAGATACCAATGTCGAATGCGCTTCTCGCATCCCGGCATTCGAATGCGTCATGCAAGACTAAACTCTCGGCAACGCTCGTCGAGTAGAATTAATGAACTACTTTTTATTCCTGCAAAAGACTATGTACAGTCTATTTTCAATCGCTTTTACCGCTCCGCGGTAACATAACGAGATGTGATAAAGTTTAACAATGAGCAAATATTTGGCTTTGAATAGAACATAGGCAGGGAATTTACAGGCTTTTATCACGTTTTCTAACTTCAGAAAATTTTATAACTTAAATTTCTAACACAAAATGTGTACTTTCATCCCAATGTTTCAAATTTTATATCTTTTAAAATCTTAATCTGAAAATTGAAAACTAGAGACTGAAAAGGAAAGAGAAAGAGAGATTAATGAAATTATATAGTTAATGTAATATAACCTAATTCTCTATAATATTCGGAATCATAATTTTTTTTTTTATATTTTTTGTTTTATTTTTAATTAGTCTTTAATAAAACTGTATAACATATATAAATAGAAAAAGTAATATAATAAATTAATTTAAAAACTTTTGCGAGAAAATGTTTTTATACTTTGTCAGAGAAAATATTTTTATACTTTATCACTCTAATATTTTTTTAAGCATAAGAACAATTTCTCTTTGATAGAATTGTAACATCACGAAAACATTTGATATATCCTGACAGTATATAATGATGACGTACATTTTAACATAAAAATACATCACGACGTTCTGTCAACAACTTGACAAACGAGATCTCAGACAGAAAAGAAGAAAGTGTGAAAGATGCGAAATTCCGACAAATCGTCTTCAGTGAAGGAAAGCATTCTTTTGTTTTTTTTGTTTTTTTTTTTTTTTTGACGCATTTATCTAGCTATAATAGCAAGATAGTAAGTCTTAAGAGGACCGACATAATGTAACGTTTGTCAGATTGTTTTCCGTCTGACGCCTTGACATTTGTGAAAAACAGATCTGACATAATCAAGTGCTCCCAGTTCCTAGTTTCAACTAATGGCGTACCATTAGTCGAAACGTCGCCGCGTTTGTAAAGAGGATTTCGTATTCAGATACTAACGAAAGAGAAGAGAGAAGACAGATCGTCAAGTTCGCTTCTCGATCGTACAAACTATCCTATGGCTCAATAATATTTCTGAATACCCAATTTGTCGTTTACGCAAAATTACTGTGGATATATCATCTCGTGCAATATGCATTTTAACAGAGAGTTATCTATTCTATATTTTTTTTATCTCTATCAAATTTTTCTACGTTATATAAATATTATAGTTATTTTCTCGCGATTTTGAAATTATTGAATTATTCAATGTAGCTTCTATGTAGATGTTTTTAATTTGTAAAAATTTTAAATATATTTTCCAATTATTATACATAAATTTCTTTTCTTTATTATTATTTATATCAATGTTGCAATCAATTATTATTTTTTGAACTTTATTTTTTTGTGATTTTCTAATAATAGATATTTAATCATTTCAATTTTTTTGTAAAAATTTTATATTTATAGTTCTTTTGCGTATAAATAATTTTCTTAGCATTTGATATTTATACATATATAATATAATATAATCTTTACATTGAAAAAATAAAATTTTTGTGCAACATTTACTTTGTATGTCACGTTCTCGGGTATGGTATGTTCTCAGTTAATCACTGGATTTCAACTTTCCAGACAGAACAAAATTAATGGGCAAACCTACCACCGCTTTCCAATTATCGCCACCCTACGAAATGTGTATTTCCCGTTGGTCGTTTCGCCGACGAGTCATTTTACTTGTATTTCGTTTTGTTCCATAGTGTAGGACTGTCAGAAAGAATTTGCACAAAATATTTTAAACTTTTGAACACATTTAAGCGTGCGTGTATAATTCTATTCTGTATCAAACATGCTGATAATTACAGGACAGTTGTTAAACAAGCAACAGAGATTTTATTTGCGAACAGAGATAACATGTAATATATAACCTACGTGAGATAGTATCAAACCTAGTCTTTAATGAACCTACGGTATGTTGTGCTTTAATCTTTCACCGCGAATGAATGGACATTAAATCATCAACGAATGAAAATAACGTTATCCTAACACACATAATAATTACAGGCAATACATTTTACCATTATAACATGATATTTCCATTTTATTACAAAAACAACGTCGCAAGCAGTTTCCAACCTATTTGAATGACAAAAATATTGAATCATTAAATGGAATCCTCTAAATGGAATCAGCGTATTACTGATAAAAACAGGTTTTAGTTAAATATAGCATTGCAAAAACAGCAGCACAGCAAAAATATCACTAAAATGTTTTCATTGAAGATCGATAAAATACTGTGAATACATGATTACTGATTTCGATAAAATTTTGTTACTATTTTAATCAGTAACATTTTCACTGATTCAGTTTAAATAGAGCAAAAACGCATGATATGTAAATCTATATATATATATATAAGTAATCAGGCTGTCTCGAGTTGAATCTCCGTCTCGGGTCGCTCGTTCGTTTCCTAGGGAAAATGTTTCCCGCGTGGATCGTCGTAGACTTTCGCGAACAAGTCGTTCGCGAAACGCGTATGCAAATGCGACTCGCAGCGCAACAACGACGGCAACGACGACGACACGCTGCATAGGGAGTTTGCATATTTTCTGGATACATACGCATCGTAACGAACGAATGGGTTGAATAAGGACGCGTTACGACGTCGAATTCGGTTCCGTCTGCGGAATATGGCATTCGTTAGCGTCGGTATAACGACTGAGAGTGATCTAATGAACCATGCGTGCGTCCAACAGTGTATTCCTAATTAGATGCCTGGCTCGGATGCCACGCCATTGTCCTGTCGCGCGCGTATTAATAAACGGTACAATAGCACGTCCATCATGGGATATGCCTCGGTTAATATCAATAATTATGAGCTTAATTTTTAGACATACCCATCGCATGATAATGAAAAAGAAAATGCATTTAGTAATATTTGTTGGTTTTTGTAAATGAAAAATCAATGAACAGAGTTGTTTGTTCGATACTTGTTTATTCAATTAATTGTGTAATGTATTGTTATATATCAAACAACTGATTCGAGAAAATTACATTTTATAGGATATTTTTATAAAACAAACATTTTACCTAATATTTAGCCATTACCTATATATTATGTTAAAGTAACATTATTTTGTTACAATTGTTATAACTATATTAAACCTTCTAGTTTCTCAAATAATTTTTTTAATTATTAAATTATAGTAATCTGCTACAGTGCAATTAAATATCATCAGCTTTTGAAGCTGCATCAATGAAGGATTATTATTTATTATTTATGCTGAATTATTTTTTTTTGTGCGATTTATCCCATAGCATATTTCGTGTAATTTATGCATTTCTTTATTATTAAAAATTATTGTTTATATATTCAATGTCTTAATATAATATTGAATATGAAGTACATATTCTTTATAATTTTTAGTGATAAAGAAATGCATGAATTGCGCGAAATATGCACAAAATTGTATCAAGTAAATACTTACATATTTTTTGTAATTTTTAATAATAAAGAAATAAAAATACAAGAGAAAATGTTTATTTTATAGAAGAATTATTCAGTTCTTTCTTAATACATTTATAAATCTAGTACTTGAAATTTAAGAGGCTCTGTGTTTTTCCTTTGTATGAATAAAAAACATAAAAAATATATGTAATAAAAACATTTATTCTAGAGAAAGTTATATTAAAAAATTTTGAAAATATTTTGTTTACTTGGAATTTTTAAACAAAATTACCTGGAAAATCAGGAATTTTTTTTACACGATTTGAGTAGATACCCTGTATGTTATTGGAATTGAAATTTATAGTATGAATAATTTTTAATATTATATATGTAAAATATACGGTGTATTTCTATAACCTAACACATTTTATTCCTATGATATATAATAGATAATGTAGTTTTTCTTTTTTCATATTTTATCGATTTTCACATTTTCAAATTCTTTTATGAAAGAGTGAATTTCCTAAGTAGGTTATTTAGAAAAATGTGTTGAAATTATATGAAATTAAAATATAAAATAATTTAAGATAAATTTCACTGATAATTTAAAATCTAAATATTTACATACATTTAAATTTTTGCTAAATAATCTAAATAAACGCAACATTTATATTATACAATATTACTATTTTTGAACATACTGAATTTAATATTAATATATAATTAAAAATGAAAAATGAATAAGTTATACTTTACTAAAAAGAAAAAGAAAATTTTTATAATAAAGAATTTTAATGTTAAATATTATTATGAAATTTTTATGAAAATTACCTCATGTAGCATAGATGGTTAGATGAGATATTTTAATATTATGATTATTTTATAAAAGATAATTAAAAATATAGGAGAGTAAACTTTAAATAATGTATTGTATATGATTACTTAATTATAATACAGTAAACAAGACTTATTGTATTGAATCAGGTTTCTCGATCTATTGACAAAAAGGTTTCATTTGTTCGACAGATATATAATGAATTTGTATATGATGAATGAAAATCCGATTACCATGCGTTATCAGTCTGTTCATTAGATTACATAATATCAATAGACGAATCTTCAACACGGAAATTTATCGATTAACGAAATCACGATGAAATTAGAACGTTTATTTAAAGCTCTATCTTATATCGGACACGCGGTAGTACCGGAAGTAGGGCTAGAGTGAGAAATAGAGGGGACGGAGTGAAAGAAAGAGAGACCGATAGAAAGAAGGAGATGGAAAATACGTCGAGGTCATGAGAAAGCCCAAGGTGATTCGCGCATTAAGTGATCCATCCGTGACGAACTTGTGAGATCGACTGTTAGCCCTCTATCCATGGGGAGGGTAATTTTATATTCTCCCCTTGGCCTCGTACTTACAGTCTGTTGCCACGATGTTACTTCACCTGTTGGTTGCTCGACGTTTCGCTTGGCCTCTCTCAACGTATACGTAATATTGATCGGCCACAGCGCGCGCGGGTCGAGAGGTGGGTTCCGGCTGTCCTGCAAAGACCTCAGCCACCGAGTATAACGTGACCGGGGACTATAATCACGATCAGGTTCTGACTAGTATTCCAAGGAAGAGCGCGTCGAGAGAATAGCATCTCCGTAAGGAGGACGACCCATATCCCTAAATTGGTCAATTATACGCTTCGAGGTTACCGTCGCCGTCATAATTACGACTCTCTAAGAATATAGGATTAGAGCGTCGGGACTCTTTACAGCGTGTTGCAATCGAGGAAGCTTGTGCTAAACTGATATACCATAACAGCGTATTCTATATAGCACCTGTGTACCATTTATACTTCCGCGTCTTAAGTTGTATAGAATGTATGGAAAGCCGGATTTCAAGATATGTATGTACACACGTGTATCTTCTGTGATAACAGCTGTTGCATGATATATTTTGAAGTTGACTTGTGGAATGGTATGACAAGAAACATGTGGACATTTTTCTTGTTTTACGCATTAAAATATTTAATAAAATAAATAAATAAACATATGTATAAAGAAAGTTTATGGATTCGAGGAATATTTCAACTTTAACGTTTGACCTCAAAAACAAAATGTAGATATTTATGAATTTATGAATATTATAATATAATTATGTACACACATTGTATACGCCTAATATCTCATCATTATATATTTAAAAGGTAAAATTATTTTTCCTTTTAAGATGTTTGATGTGACGATATATGTGTGTGTGTGTCTAAATTATTCTTATAAAATATGAACAAAGCATTAAAAATGTATTGCATTATTAAATTGCATAAACATAGATGTCATCGTTATAGTATAAGAATTATACTATGCTGTAGTTATATGTAGTTATAATTTAGAGAGCTATATTGTATATAATTAATACTTGGAAATATTGAGCTGCTAAAAAATTTGATTATTAAAATTAATATAAATAAACGAAAAAAAGCAAATTAATATCAAAGAATTTGATATCATCTGATATTAAATTATTTTGATATTATATTTGAATTATATATATAATACATGATTTTAAAAATTTGATGTCATCTCATGTTAAATCATTTTGATATTATATCATTAAAATTACATATAACACATGATCGTAATATTGTTTACATATAAATATTATAAATGCATGGTTATAGTATTAGCTCTTATAATACTGTAATAATAATATTAATATTTATGTAATTTTGTTCATGGTTTATGGACGATAAAGATTGGAGGAAAAAGTTTATATACATATTTTAATTAATTTCTTCATTAAAATATTAATAATTATTAATTAAATATGTTTTATAACAGGTCAATTTTATTTTAATTTTTTCTAGACTTTGTTCATTTATATTTGTTGGTAATTAAACTTTATTTTACTTGAAATCAAATAAAATGACAAAATTAATTTATAAATATTTTACCGTACAATAAAATATTTTTTTATACAAATTATTCTTAAGTTAATATTAGTTATTGTATATAAATATTAAAATATTTGATATTTTAAAAGAAAGAAATAATATTTAATAAATCTTAATAAATCTCTCATGCGCGATAAGAGACTTGAACCGGCGGTTAATAACACGAGCCGTCCCGTGTGTCATTGTGTTATTATCCTTCGAGACACGATTGCGACAAGTATCAGGAGAAATCGCGATTATTTCCTACGAACAATTTTAGCTATTATTAGCTTGCGCAATAACTTAATTTTCACTTTAACAATTGTAAATGTCAAACTGATGGTTATTTATTCAAGTAGATATATCGACTTATTTATTTCAAGTAGGATTTAAAGCAATAAAGATGTGGAAAATTTAACTTATTGTCTCGTGATATTTACGAGTGGAAATTATTTCTGTAATAATATTTATTAATTTAAGTATATCTCACATCACGCTTCATTTTTTCACGCAATTTTTTATCGCCGATGTGAATTTGTTATTATTATTATCATTTTCGGATTGAGAGAGTAAAGTAATACATGAACCGTCGGATTAAATAATTCCACCAACATAAAACATGTCGACATGTAGTGTTGAATAATACGCGAATTAAATACCGAATTAAATAATATACGAATTTAATACTACATTGAATAATTCAAATAATGTGGAAAGCGCATATGTTTATTAATAATCAATCAAAGATGTGAGGAATAGAAAATATTCGGATTAGAATTATAATTTATAAAACGTTATATATTTAACAAAGTAAAATCTTTTGGGACGAAAACAAATCAATTGGAATGCGGCCTTGACCTTTGTTTGTACTGCGTACGCGTAGTATTCGCATGACGTTCGAGCTGACAGGTAATGGCACGATCTGCTCCGTGTGTCGTTCTTTGAAACGCGATTATTCTGTACGAACAATTAGTAATTATCGATTATGTTTGATTAATTCTATGAATAAAAATTTATTAACACATTAAGGTATAGATATTTATTGAAACAAATATTTCACACGCAATATATTTATTTGAAAATCAAAGCGATATAAAATGAGAATTATAAATTACCGTTTTGGTAAAAAGTTCAATGAGTAGAAAAAAAACAGTAAATCCCGATTTTTACTGTCCCGGACTTTAGCCAATGGGATAAATTGATAAAAATTATAAATATAACTAATATGTAACATTAAAATATATTTATATAAATTTATGCAAAATGATTTTTTGCTTTAATTAATAAATCGTATTTATTACTATAGTTTAAAACACATAAAATTAACCCTTACTCCGTACTGATGGGTCATTTTTGTCTGTGATTTTTCTAATAACGTCAATTTCTCGAAAACAAATAATCATAAAATAATATATTTAAGTAAATTATTTTTCAAATTTATTATTTTAGTCTTTATTTAGAATGTTCAAAGAAGGTATATACATTTTTTCAGATTTTTTAAAACACTTTTACATATTAATAAACTTATCGAAAATACGCTGTTGACCCACCTGTACAGTTAGAAGGTGCCAAAAATAACAATACGGAGTAAGGGTTAATAATAAAATCCTTTTTAATTCAAATTAATATATGTGAAATTTTTCACACAAAAAATTAAAAATTTTTACCAATAATATAGATCTGATTTGTGTTTATCTTTCACTTTCTAACATTGCTACGTCGATTTCTTATCTATTACGGATTTTATTTTGGCTAAAGCTTAAATTGAAATTAGAAAACTAACTTAATTGACGAATATAAAAAGATGTATTTATTTTAACACTTTTAAAGTTTTGCTGGTTTTTTTCTGGAAAATACAAGTTTTTATTTTACCATTAGTATGAATTTTATCTAAAATTAGAATTTTGCTAGTTTTGGTTTGGCATAATATATCTATACATGTAAAGCGTTAATTATTTTCTTAATCATTCGTGTATATATATAATATAATAAGAAATAGCGACACGTGTTCTTGTTTATGTCCTTGGCAGTATGTCAGTGCGGTATAGAGGGGGTATAATACAATGAAAGGTATCAAGAAGGGGAAAAAGACTAGGTTGGGCACAATAGAGAGACGAAAAGATTATTATTATTCTCTCAACGTTTGTACGTTAAACAAGGTGTTACTATATGTTATCAAGTTTTTTCTTCTATTTTAATTTTTGATAGTTATTTTTCCTCTAGTCTCCTCTCTCTCTCTCTCGTAAAACTCCTACTTTTCTTTACAATATACTCGAATATATTTTGCATCGCAATTAATATTGGACTAAGAGAACTAAATAATAAAGAGCTGACAAATATGTATTGACCGTATATTAATAATTAATTTGTGACATTTTGAATAAAATATTTGGCATTTAAATTACACAATTTTACAATATATCTATATAATTTATAATTTATTTTATAATTAAGAGAGTGTGTATTTTTGTAGGCGAAGAGAAAAGTAGCATCCAATATTCGTTTTTTGAAATATTTCTTTTTGCTTACAAAACCCTTCCAGTGAGTACACCTTGATGTGATGGGAGGGCTTAGTACCCGGAATGTCTAAGATATCTAAAGGAGAAACTAAATACCAAAACGTGGTTTTATAAGGCTTATAAAATCTATTATTAAGTTGCACATTACACTGATTGTGAGAAAAAAAATTAAATAAACGGACTAAATTTGTCAACAATTATTTAGTTTCACTAAAATTCAACAATTATTTAGTCGCACTAAAAAGGGTATAGTTAAGTTAAAATTAAATCTTTTTAACCTGTAGAAAATAATTCAAACATTCAGTTTTTCAGGACAAATACTTCATCAGGTTTTAATTAGTTTAAATTTCGGGAGTGTCGTATAAAATGTTGCGCGTACGTTCTCATTGTCTTGCGGACAGTTTGTTTTGTTTTAATTAATTCGGGAGTGTCGTGTAAAGTGTCACGCGCTTTTAGTGTCGTAGACGATTCGCGCGATTATCATTGATTATATTTTCGCGAATAAGTGTAGTAAAGTGCGCGAGTGCCAGACGAATCCTGAAGAACAACATGAGAAGAGGAGGAGGAGGAGGAGGCCTAGGATCGGGCAACGGGCACTTTGAGGTAATTTATACTATTTGTATATTATTTTTTTTTTATTAATTCCATATGCGCGTATCTTCACATTTATTTGTGATTTATTTATTTGGATAACTTAAATAAGAATTAAAATTTAAAAATCTTTTATATATGATATATCTCATATAATCTTGTACTTAAGAAGAATAATTTATAGTCTTCGAAAATTAAATAATTAAAATTACTACTAAAATTATTATTAGAGTTTTACAATATATAATTAATTAATTCAATAAAAATATGTTTAAACGACAAATATAAAATTTGATATGTTTGATAATAATTTTTTTCAAATATTAATTAATTGAGGCATTTCTATAATTTAATTAATTGAGGCATTTCTATAATTTAGATTTTATATTGGTATGTTATAGATCGAGATAGTTCCTACGTAATCAACTTCACTGCTGCGCATCGATCGGTGAGTTAAAAATTTTTATTTTATGGTCCAATATGCCACGCACATATAAATAATGCGTGTCTTAATTTGTTTAAACTTTTACATACATTTTTATATATTACTATTATATATTATTATATTCTATATATTTTTTTAAACTTCTGTTTTATATATAAGAATTTGAATATTTTTTGTACTTTTGACGTGTTTCTTTAGAGGAATTTTTTCATTAATTAATCTAACAATAAGACGATAAAAAAAATTATTATAATTTTGAATACATTTAATTTTTCTTTAGAAAACTATAATGTTGTATTTTATTTTAATATCGAAGAAAAAATAAATATAGAAACACTGTTTGCTATTTTAACCGCGATAGTCGACATTAATCGATAGAGAAACACGAGCTTTTTTTTTTCTTGAATATATTAAAATCGTGCTGATAAACTAACCGCGCACATTTCCTTGTCTTCCGTTTTATACCGCTGTATTCGCGATAAATTGAAAGAACAAAACAGCTTCGTAAACTTTAAACCAGGGATTTCTCGTGCTTAATTAACCATACTCGAATTGAAACGCGGTATATTTGATTCGCTTGAGAATTTCGTTGCTTGCGCTTGTATCACGCGATGTATTTCAGCTGTACGGAAGAAATATCAAGATGTAATGCGAGTAATTAGTCTCGATAAGCCACGAAGCAAAAGCAAAGAAACATACAGTAACAACCGAACCAGATTTCATGAAAACCCTATATACATTACTTATTGAAAGCTTGGGAAAATAAGTCCAAGTGAATGTTAATATTATTAGATCAGAGTTACAATTATTTGTTTAATTACAATAACATTAAAATAATTACGTTTATTAAAATATAATACATTATTTGTCCACGATGGTTGCATAGAATCGAACAAACAGGAATGCACATTAATGACAATTTAATTATTTTCCTTTATTATCTGAATTTGAAACTGACATTTACAATCTGCAATTGCAAATGGAGACAATTGATTATAATTTTGACATTTTCATTTTAAACGAAAAATCCTTTTTATAAATAATTCTTTTTTAATTGTAATCATTTTGTAGTCGCAGTGACAATTATTCTTATATAAAAATTTTCATAATTTTATTGATACTAAAGTTCTATCTCTGAATACCAAATAAAAATGCGTTTGCTATTAAGATTAATATTAGCAAAATAACAAGATAACTCTTCATAAAAAATGTGCACCTTAGTCTTTCTCTAATTTTCTTCCATATAGAATGAAAATGTATCTTTTTGAGTCACAGCTAAAAAATAGAAGAAGGTGCATATCTTATTAAAAAAAAAATATATATATATATATATATATATATATATATATATATATATATATATATATATATATAGATAATTATGTTTTAAAAAGTGGACATTTTCATTTTATACTCATATTTTAATACTCTATTAACATATATAATAATAATTATTTTTAGTTGAAAAAAATATATGCCAATGTTAAAGAAAAAACTTTACTGCAAGTTTTAAACGAAATTGTTTGATATGAATATTTTCAATAAATAGATATTTATTAGATAAGAATAATACAATTAAAGTATATGTTGTTATAAGCCACTTGAAAACATTGGAGTATTTAAAAAAATTACACAAATAGGAACAGAACATGATCTCAGGTCAGCTGTTTTAATGGAAAATGTTATGGCTTCACTGCAGCATCGTAATATCACACAGTTAATGCATTTTTGCGATTCGTTCTGTCGTAATCTAATTTTATGAGAAATAGTAGAAGTTATTGTCTTTTCTTATACATATATACGAAGTTATCACTATTTCTCTCATAAAATCTGATTTTACATTAAAGTTTAAAATAAAGATATTTATTATTATTTTATTGTATACGTCCACAAAATATTATTTAAGAAATGTAATTTTTCTATTATTTTATGATTATCATTTATGCAATTTAAATAAGATTCTAGAGTTAATTAAAAACTAAACTGAAAAATAACTAAAAAATAAGATCTTATAACTATGTATGGAATCATTTATATAAACGTAATAAATTTTTAATTTTTAATTATTTTAGACTAAAGATATTTTAGAAAAATTATTTTCTACATTTATATAAAAAAATATTTTTTTTTACAATATAAAAGAAATATATTAAGCTGTATTTATTTTTGTAATAATTTAAGTATCAGGTAAGTTAACAATCAGCTAATATATAAATATAATAAAATATAAGATTAAGGTGTATTCTTATAAAACTTGAGTTATTTTTGAAATTTGAAATATGGAGAGACACTTGATATTTCTTTTATATATAAAGTTTTATTAATGGTACAATTTGTGGCTTATCTGTTTGGATTATCTTTACCTAATATACACTTTTAATTGTAGAAATTTAAAAAATTTATAATTGAAAAATTTGTATAAATTAATTGTTTAATTAGTTATATATATTTGTTTGTAATACTAATAGAAACACATTTTCTCTCTCTCTCTCTCTCTCTCTCTCTCTCTCTCTCTCTATACATATGAAAGTCTATATTAACAGTAACGATTGTAAATTACTCGGTTCAATTGCGATCAAGTCAGTGTTATCAGAGCCAAGGATAGATTTCGCGGTTGAAATAATCTCATCCTGGCGGAGATGCATCGCATACGTGCAACGAGCTTCGCGAAATATCGTTATCAGGTTTAACCTCGTTCGCCATCCCTATGATGTACGTAAACGTTTACGATCTCATCGAAACCTATGAGAATCGTCGTACTTGCCGTAATAAAATGTACTGGCTATTCCCAGAAATTTTCAAAAAATTGCACATATAAAAAAATATATATATATAAAATATATTATAATTACGGAAACTATAAGGAGACAAATTAAATTCAAACTTTTTTAAATTAAACAAGAGCTAATTTAAGTTAAAAATATTTATATATCGTTATTTATATATATTATTAAAAATATTTACATATACATATAACTGAAGTAAACATGTTATTAAAATAAATTTTGTAATAAGATTATTCAATTATCTGTATATGCAGAGGTAGAGTTGGCAATCAGAAGAGAGACCGTGAACTAAACTTGTATAAAATAACGCAAAATACTCTTTGATAGACGTATTAATTCGCCAATATCTTATGATTATATTAATTTGTTATATCAAGTTGCACTCTTGTCGAAAAATGACATATTTAAGTCGCGTTTACGTTTACAGATTGTGAGATACCGCAACTGAAATTGCTTGGTACGTTTTATATCACTGATAATGCACGTTATATCTTGTTGGTTTTTTAATGTTTCTCTCTTTTCTGTTTTATTATTATAGTTCTATCGTATTATTATAGTTCTATCCTCCAGACACTTCCTGCCATATATCAATGTCTTTAAACCCTACATATTTCTTCCTAGTCGCTATCACTTTTCGGAGATACTCTCGTAATAAAAGATACTTTTAGCTCCGAAATTCATAAAATATTTTATGATACCTACTACTTTGCTCATGTTTCCGAAATAGAAACAATGCCAATACAAACTTCTGGATGATATTTATAATACTATATGAAAAATTTTTAATGTTAAAATATTATATAAATTTATATATACATTTCTTCAATTTTTATAACGTTTAAAACTATTTTCTGTACATGAGTAATACAGACTCGATAACTAAATTAAAATTGATACGGCATTCCCGACAGTTTAGCCAATCGTTTATGTTCAATAAAGTCATGAAAAAAATAAAAATAAAATGTAACCGAAGAGAAAACACACGGTAAACTAACGATCCGCAGAATCCAAAACAAACAGTACCTACTAAAACGTAACACGAATTTAAAGAAGGTTTGCTATTCTATATTCTGTATAACGTGCCCCGTATTTTTTTACAGACAAATAGTCGATGAGAAATATACGATTTTGGTTGACAAAAGATAACATGAAATATATACCGAAAATATTTATAGTCAACGTTTTGAATAAAAGGAAGAATCATCTTCCATATATATTAATACTTTTATCAGCGTTGTTTATTTTGAATCGTAGGCATTTTATCAGTGTGTAAATTAATTGATTTAGGCCCGATTGCACCAACATTATTTTAGCTTTAAGTAAGATTTAGGGCCAATTTCACCATTGTCGGTTACCTCTAACCTTAGGTTAAACTATATCTTTGTCTCTTTTTCTTAAACTTATCTGAAAAAGACAAAGATATAGTTTAACCTGTAGTTAGAGTTAATCGGCAATGGTGAAATTGGCTCTTAAACATGTGTTTATCTTTCTATTTCTTTTGAAATAGATAAAGACAGATATATATTTAAGTCTCACTTAAAGCTAAAATAACGTTGATGCAATCGGACCTTAGATTTTTAATTTATTTGAGTTTTACCTTATAATATTTTGCACAAGTATTTCTTATAGACAAGATTTTTCGATTTTTTTTTATTTTCTACTTGATTTATTAAAAAAACTGTGTAAATATTCTAATTTCATTCTCTGGAAGATAACTCGTCACTGAGCATGCAGTGTTATTAATATCAACAAACGAACCATCGACTATCAGAATTCGCACACTGACAAGTTCCATGAGTAGCTGGTTCGAATTCGATTAAATTGTATGGAGAAACTCGTGCCTCGGAAATCCCATGCGAATCAGAAACGTTAAATTACAACTCTCCATACAACTGTCTCGTGTAGCTGCAGGATTATTATGTGTGTAATATTTTACATAAAATATGTACTATATACACTAATAATATACTTATAATGTGTTAAGTTGTGAAATGGAGGTACACAGATTCCGCAAGATTTTTGTCACGAAAAAGGAAACGACATTTTTTGCTATCGCGTCAAAATCTTCATCCTTTTCACTATATGTTCGCATATTTTTTTTTAAATGTGGTATCTCAAGTACACTGAAGCAATGCTGTGTAATTCCGTAACTATGAGAGAGAACCGAGTATCACAGATAGTAATCCGAGTTAAGTTCCGGTCTAAAGTCTCGGGTTAAGTACTTTGGTCACCTCAGATTTGCCGCAGGAACTACTACTAGCTTTGTTGCTGGCACTCATATTTCATAGCAAAAGCATACGTGGGTAAAAGATTTCCTAAAAATCGTAAAATCTGGTCTCTGAAGTTTTTCATTAAAATATTTTTATCTTTCCGACAACTAACTTGTGTTTTTTCGTCGAACTAAAGTGTTAACTATTTTAAAAGTATATATATCGATCAAATTTACTTATAATTAATTTTACTTAAATTTTTACATTAATTGTAATTTTATTCTGTAATTTATTGCCTTATGCTGCTTCTGTATATTTGTTTACAAATCTGTTTATGAACTGAAAAGAAAAATAGCGCATAAGTAAAAATATAATAAAAATTAAAAATTGTTTCCGTTGTTATTAAAGCTTCTGATTAATACAAAAATGTACATAACATACTAACAACAATGAATAATGTTTGTAATATTTTTCTGCGTAATTACTACAATATACGTACACACCTTACGCAGTTATTCCCTGTGGAGATGGCGCAAAGTTCTCACTTGGAAGAGTCATAATCATGTAATCGTACGGTTGCTATTTTAAACATGCGTGTTATTATAATTGATGCCACGGTAGACTCGGACCGTTAAAAAAACTCATGCGTGCGCTTCCGTTGGCCATAAATAACAATCAACACCGGAACTCTCTGCAATTTTAAGTAGGATTAGCGATGGTTGTTTCTCGCGAGTAAAACTAAAATATTTCGGCGCAGTTTCCAATTACAATCTCCATGCAAGCTTCCGGGTTTGCAATCGGTATTAGGAAAATATAATATAATATATATATATATATATATATATATATATATATATATATGTTACGTACCAATAATTACACTGCATAATTAATTACAGGTAAAATAAAATTTTTGCCGATATCATAATTAGTGCGTTACATATTAAATATTGTTACATATTAAATGGTAGTACAATATTTGATATAATAACGTTATTAATTATTGTTTACATAAACTTAAAAGTTATTTATACATATTGTAAGTAAATAAAATAAAGAATAGAGGCAATCTCTCTCTCTCTCTCTCTCTCTCTCTTTTTCGTATAATAAAATATATAGTAAAATATTATATAGTATAAATTTTTTGTATACATTTTTTTATAAATACAAATTATTTAATAGTCATATGTTCCAATTAGTATATTGCGTATTAGAACATGAGATACTTCGTGACGAGTTCTTTTTAATTGATATGAATAAAAGAATTGATGGACAACGAACTTGACCATGATTGCCATTTTAATGAAATACTCTGCAAAATCACTTTAGTTAATGGCAAGTTTGCATTTACCTCAGTAGCTAATCTTATTAGACAGGTAAAATATTTACGAGATACTTTACCTCGAGTACCGCACTGAGACAGTACCGTCTGTGATAATGGCATCGGAATTGTAGAGCATTCATTAGCCGACGCGTCTGGCCAAAGCTAGTTCACCGATCGCAAACTAATTGTGAGAGCAAACTGCCGTGTTTGTGGTTGCCGAAGAGGGAAGAAGGAGGAGGAGAAGGAGAGAGAATTCCGCTATCATAGGATAAATGATAAGATTGATCAATGATACTCGAATCGCGCTAGACATGTTTCTCTACAAAGAGAATTGAATCACTTTGCTGCCAAATACCTGCAATTATGATGAGATTGTTGCAGCATACATACAATAATTGTGCATCCGAGTGAAAGATGTTTCGACTTTGAGAAAATTGCATTACGTGCAGTAGGAGACTTGTATAAAACATTTACAACAAACAAATTCCTTTCTTAGACATTTTTTTTAAATAATATCTATTCTATCGTACTTTGTAAAATTATGTAATAGTGCGAAATAACAATTTACTTATTTAATAACAATCAACAATAACAAAAAGAAAACAAAAATAAGACAAGATGACAGTATCGTTATCGACAAAATTATATTGGATACTTTTGTTTATCTTAAATGTTATACTATATGATTCGAGCGTTAACCGTCGTTAGTGTCAATACATATAGTTTCGTTCGATTATAATGAATATGAACATGATATACATAACAGTTAATAACAATAATTTTCATTTATATGGTTGCTATGTTTGTTACCGATTACTACAAGCAATGATAAAGCTGCTTTGATAATATCCATATAATCGACATTGAATATACGTAGAATCACGCGGCGCGTTAATAGCTTCATGGTAAACGTGCAATTTACGAACTACCTTGATGAAATTTGCACACAAAAGATAAACAAGTACTAAGTTTTTAATTATGAACAAGACTGCCGGGCATTTTATGTTACGAGCGGGATCTAACGTCTAATGAACAATGAAACCCTTGGTCTTTTTAATAAATCTCTTGGCAAGACTCTCAATCCTCTCAATCAAGTCATAGTACAAGTATTTTGAAAAGTGTAAAAAAATTGAAGAGAAAGAAAGAGAGAGAGAGAGAGAGAGAGAGAGAGAGAGAGAGAGAGAGACTAGAATACGTAAATTATAATTTTCAATTACATTTTATGTAACTTTGCGTATTTATCTTCGAAAAACTTTGCAAGCCATAACGATTTCCGATAGCGAACCTGGCATAGAATGTTCAGGTGTGACACGAATGCCGCTCAAGTTTTATTCGCCGCACTGGTGCTTCTCGGGTTCGGTTGAAATGTGACTAGAATTACACGTCACGATTTTTACAGCAGCGACGGTGAGTCTATTGGCCCGGCAGGAAAGAAAATCTCTTTGGTAATATACGGGCGAATAACTATGGTTTGCGTATAATCATGTATATACAATATTCTTTCAACGACAATTTTATGAAAAATTTTTCGTGAACGAACATAAAAAAAGATCCGTTTTTATTCTAATCTACGTTTTTATGAGGTTAATAAATCTGTTATACAGTAACTTATTAATTTTTATATCGGGTGTACATTCTATTTAAAAAATTTTAATTAAAATTAACTTAAAATTACATGAAAAATGCACACTTTGTATTTATTAATTTGAAAGAATTTATTTTTAGTCATAAATAATTTAAATATTATTTTATAATATTTATGCTTTGATAAAAATTTGCATGAAGAAATTTAGTGACGTGAAATTTTTATGACGGAATATTTGACTTTTGAATTATTATAAATATCGTGAATGAAACTGCGATTGTTTTGATATTTATGCATTTGACGTATTGATTTGCTCTTTTTAATAAGCGATTATTTTAATTATTGTAATCATCCACCTAATCGGCCAAATGTCGCGTGTAGTTTACATCCCACCGAAAATAGTTGAATTAATTGTATCTGATATCTATTGATATAGATGATGCGTTAAATCGATTGCGATATACAATAGTTTAGAAATAGCTGATTATTCTAATTACCTCTTTCCGACATTGATTTCCACGATGGCAGCGTGTGTTGGAGCGCGAAAATTAATTTCTAGAGCGAGATATGTACTAGTGATTTTCGCATTTGAGGACGACTGCACTAATTCCATAATGATGAATGCTCGCGCAAGGTAGAAAGAGATAGAAACATGTTCAGCGGCTGTTGAAGCACAGCCGGTGGCTAGTTACGCTTCATAGTAATTAGAAATCGATATGCAGTTATGTTTTTCTCTATTGCTTGGGATAAACCAGAAATAAGTAATGACGCATATGCAAATTATGTTAAATAATATTTTAAATAATTTCTTTATTGGGTGAACAAATATTAATGAAAAAAATGAAAAAAAAAAATGAAACTATCTTGCATCTCCTCGCTTTTTCTTATAAAAATAAAAATGTTCTAAATAAAGAACAAATGAGGAGAAAAACAGGAAACACGATTAGTACTAATATTTGCATAGAATACGCTTAAAAATGATGATCCCACAAGGATTTATTTTACGGGATAATATATAAAATCCGAGTTTTTTTTAAATTCTCTTTTAAAGTTATTTGCAGAAAAGATGCTTTTTTATGCGCGTTTAATAAATTCGATCTAATTTTATAGAGCAAGATCAACGTAGAAATAAAGTCACATTTTTCCTTCTTATACGAGTATATTTTAGCGTATTATTATATTTTGATAATATGATGCTCTCACAAAGAACGGCTAAAGCCATTTCGTTGTTTCTACATTGGGATAAGGTGCAATAAACTCGCGAAATGTCTCGGCTGACGCGGATCTCGTCACGTCTAGCATCAACATCAGCATCAGTATCACGTAGCGATGTGTCGCAAGGTAGCATGGTAACTGCCATCTAACACAGGAAAGCCGACGTAGTTAGAAAACGATACGTGTCACGAGAGATACCAGCGCAATTAAAGAGAAATGATTGCGTTCCTATATATATAACAGCCGTATATTTATATAGTGATCCGTATAGATGGAGTAGTCTCGTCAAAATTTAATCGGAGTTAAATCGAGTTTTGAGACGAACATTATTACACTCTTGTGGAAGAGTGTCTCGAATAACGTTCGAAAAATCTTTAAATTCGAGCAATCAAATTCGAGGAAATTTCACATAATAAACCAGTATCGATCGCGAGCATTACAATGTCGGTGATGGGCGTCTTCAAAAACTTGAGGAAAATTACACATTATAACGTATGCATTAAGGTTAATGGTAAGTGCAGACGTCACACGCAAGCTAAAATCACAATAGCGGTTCTTGCCATTTTAATAACATTATTTGACGACTTTGCAGTCGGCGAGTTTTAACCGAAAACTTTAATGAGATTTCATTCATCGTACATAATTATTCAATTTTTAACATTAGATTTGCAATTAAAATATATATTGCAATATATAAAAATATGTAAGAAAATATGTAAAAAAATATACATTATATTAGACAGTCTTCAAAATCTTCGTTGTGGAAAATTCGGCTTAGTATAAATATTGTACGATAATGATGGGATATGTTTGTGACGTGACGATGATGAATGTGAATCTCACTTTGCAAATAATGCAAAACAATAATAGGAGAGCTTACAAAATTTTTCCGAACGAATAGAGAAATGTCTACTCTAAATGATGAATTATCAGAAGTGCTCGGATTTTGTGCGCAAAAAGAAAATTAATATACTCGCATCGTTGTCGGACGCGAGCTAACTTTACGGACGTTGCGTCGTGAGGTCGATGAAACTTTACGAACAAAAGCCCGTTGAATATAACCGAGACGTAAGCCAGGTTGAATCTCGCGGGAACAACCGAGCTTTACCCGTTGAAGGCGTAAAATATACTAAAATGAAGCAGCTGCTATATTCCTGCATTTATGCCTTGCTCTTCGACTTAGGTGGTCACGTAGCTGAATCCTCCCAGACGAATGAAATTAACTGCTCGATTATATTCTCGGATATAATTAATCCATTTATGCCTCGCTCACGTGACCCAGAAGCAAAATGTGGCATCCTCTCGAGAATATAGAGAAACTGGGTTCTATATATGTATATACATAGTTTAGACTCCCCTCTTGCCCCTCGAGTAAATCAATAAATTCTTTTTGCTATTATCTAAATACACAACAAAAAATATATAAATTTATTTTCATTTATTCTGAGAATATCTTTTAATTATTGTAAAAAGAACGAGACGGATTATCCGCTGATAATATTTTAATTAATTTTAGCATTCTATAAATCTTTATTTATGCATAATTACATTTTTCATGTACCGAGATAATATATTTATGTAGAATGATAAAAAGAGCAGTTCTTTTTTCTTCTCTCTTCTTCGCTCTTTCTCTTTATTTAGATTTGACAAATTTGATTGATTAATTTTATAGGAAATCAAATTAAATTATTAAATTTTCTAAAAATATAGTTTGCTATATATATAATATATAAGCTATATATATATATAAAGTTTATATCTTATAACTATTCGTATTGCAGCTGCAGTTTTTTACGGTATCTACGTGAGATGCGATTCTACGTGAGTTTGACACAGAATGCTTACTCTCACGTTCTGTAAAAATTAGGCTAATATAATGTATGATGTTTTTGGAATACAAAATTCTCATTCCATGATAATATTCGCGACCGAAAGGTCATGTGATAATTGTAAAAAAGAGTTGCCACGTGCGTCCAGTCAAATTTAGCTCGCAAGAAAACAAATTTGCATGACAGAATGTAGCGCATATTTTCATCGGCCATACACTAAAGCTACTTTTTCGCCGGTACATATCATTTCGATAAAGCCGGCTAAGGCATATTTTTTTCACTTTCTTACACTCTGTTAAATATTTTAGTAGACATCACGCGCGATGCTCACACACAGGTAACGAAACTGACAAGACCTTTCCCGGGCAACGCAAATTGAGCCCCCGAGGGTGTCGTCGGGGTGAAAATTGGAGAGCGCGGATGAAGATGAAGGGGGGGGGGGGAAGAAGTTCTTCATCTTGGAAATATATATTTAGCAGAACCGCAACTGTAATTTCTCTGACTTTGTTATCGCGGCAGAAACAAAATAGTGCCGAGAGCGATTAGCTCTCTTATTACATCGGTCATCTCTACTTATTTCGTGCGAATTAAGTAGTTTTCGCCATTTTCCACGTCGAATAAACACGTTATTTTCGCGAATAACATTCCTGAACTGTCAGTGATATGATTTTTTCCTCGAGGCAGTCAGAGATTATCGCGTTTTCTCACGTTTCCTGCGTATTCCGAGCACGTGTCAAAAATATTAAGAAAGCTTGGTCTCTTCACAAAAAGCAGATTGTTGACTTTAATATGCGTTTCTCCAAAAAATGTACGCTGTTACATTGAGATGATGCTGAATGAGAATGGAGCTTCACATTTAGAATCTCAAATATTTAATTTTCTCTCGTATTCATCATGTTTTTAATGAGTTTCGTACATCTATCGATTGCATAAAAGCCACTCGCGAAATTAAACCGTGATATTGCAATTATCATTCAAAATATATTTGAGGTAAAAACTTTTAAATATACTTGAATTCTCGCATCAAATTTTGATTGTGTTAAATGAGTTTTGCAGCAAAAAAATATGATAATAACAAATTTTATATGTTAACATCTGTATTAAGAGGTCGTTTATATTTATGTTGTAATTATATTGATATTTTATCGTAGTTCTGTAAAAATTAAATATGCTTTGCTTGAATAATTATATTTTTGTTTTTCGATATTTTAAGTGCACGATTATTATTTACAATTAATTATACAGATATTTTCTTCGTGAACGATTCAATACTCATCTCAATAATTATCGGTAAATGGGAATGGAAGTCTGTGTGATAAATTCGACATAACGTTTCGCGAATATATGCGAAAATTTCAGAGAACGTAAATAAAGCAACGCATGCGCGATGCACATAGGTGTAGTTTTACGATGTTTTATGTAAATCGCAGGTGAGAAATTGAGGCACGCGCAATGTCCGGCACGTAGAGAACTTTTTAATTAACACTACGTGCGACATATTATTTATCGCGTCGGATCCAGGAAGACCCTTATACAACTTTATCACATTATATACAGAACCAACACACGGCGCATGCGTCTCGGTGAAATGAGGATTTATTTCTGCCTCAATTATCTGAATAGAACATGCGCGAACATATGAATTACCTCCTGTCTGCTATAATTGCGGCGTAAATATTCTGTCTTTCTCTCGGAACATCGCTAATAGCGCTGTTTATAATTCGGCCGCGCCGCGATATTGATCGATATTATGCTGATGTGCACTCTTTGCTTTCGTTGCAATTTCAGTACACAATTACCACGACGGAGCTTGCACAGGGGACAAAAAAAAACTGTTTGTTCGTATCTCGCCCCGTTTTAATATCGCGGCATCTTTCCCGCTATAAATTATTATATTTATCGTCCCCTTTTTATTTACACAAAGATACTGTTTAAACTAAATATTTTATTCCAAAAGATTTTTCTATTCAATTTTTTTATGCTGAAAAATTATTTGTCGCTTTTTGCCTCTAGTTTTAAATTAAAAATTAATAATTAGATTATAAAATCTATTTAAACCAATAGTTAATAAATATTGTGTTGCTCATTTTATCTAAATCGGGTGCAAGACACGAGCAATTCATTGAAAGATTGGAACGCTTCTCGTCCAAAGTGGATTATTTTTTTGCGGAAAACTCAGCGAATGAAAACTTCCTCCTCGCTTCTATCCTTAACCGCTTAGACATTCGCATTCTTCTACAAATTGCGAGAGCCGGGAAATAAATATCAGCTTACGCCCGCGCGGCTATCGCGGGATTGCTTGTGTATACGTGAAATGTATCAGTGTTGGTCCCTCGGGTTGGTTTCATTTTCGGATTAGTTTTAAAGTGCATCGCGTGCATGGTGAAAGTGCGATCGAAAGAGAGAGAAGAGCGGAGATAAAGGTCGTGTGGCGGTGTGAAAGGCTCTGGGAAGAGGAGTAAAAACGGTGAAATCGCCGCCGCGACGAAGATTCGTAGCATCGTTTCGCAGATTAAAAAGCATTCGTGCTTTTTCATACGCCGCTATCTGCGCACGACAATAAACGATGAAATATGCAGCTCAGCATGGTTCTCTAAAACACGGCCTCTGCACACTATGCTAAATTATCCAGGCACGGATCGCGTTTTCCGCGCACACGACAACCAGTCACGTGCGAGATCGATACGATGTTTTTTTTTTTTTTTTTTTTTTTTTTCCTTTTTTTCAGACTGTTTGTGTGCAAACCGTGAAAAATATTTTTTTAGAGGACCGGTTGATTCAACAGGACGATTTATGTCGGTGATTCGGCTCGTGGTTTAATGTTTCAAGAAAGCTTTTCAAAAATTGACACATTTGCGTTAATTGCGCATTTCGTGACGGGAGAAAATTTATACAAAGAATATCTTAAATAATTGCAGACATAATTTTTATTAACGCAAGTTTTTTTATCAAATGTTTTTTCTGTTTTACAAAATTTTCATTTATGTTCAATCTTTTTTAATTGAAAAACAAAATTATCTGATTTAATTTAATAAAACGTTAACCAGAAAATTTGGTATCTACAGCATATCAGTTGTACAGATCCATATCCACATGTTTATAGAGTGGATAGCAGTGCATGAAAAGTTGGAATTCGATTGTATATCTAGCTGCAAAAATAGACATCCAAGTGCGTAGTGTACTTGGCTGCCTACATAGAGTCCATATAACACTGCACGTGAGACCGTGTGCTTTCTCGATGGCTCTTTTATTTACTCGCTTCCATCACCGATATATTGCAATATTGCGGAAGCGATAAGTTTTGTCAGCGAAAGGGCTCTCGCGAGAACAAAACTCGACAGAAACGCGAAGAGTCGTGTTGATAGGAAATCGCTGAGTTGGACAATATTCGGTTTATATATTAACTTTTGGAAATTTCGCGTTTGAAAAAGCAGAATGCGGAAATATTAAATATTTTTGCTAACGAAAGCGACTATTTGTACAATTGTGTGACAAAGATTTCTTAAATAGAAACCGTTTCCGTTTGCGCGAACATTATTTATCCTGGTTTGTATAGAAGCGATTAAAATATTTCGCTAAATTAAGGAAGATGAAAGCACCTTAGCAATTGCGCTAAAGAAGCTACAGCGACCTTTTCTCCTTTGTGAATAAAGACTAAATCTTTGTCGCGCATATTCAAACATTATTATCGTTTATTATATCTCGCGTTTATTTACTCTTCAAATTTCTTTTGTAAGCACGATGAATACATTTTTCCTTTTTATTTACAATTTTATTATTACAGTGTATTTCAATTTGTAGCAACTGCACAGTAAACGTATCAATACGAAATTACAATCATATACATGAATTCAATAATAAATCGCAAATATGTGTGTATCTTGATTTTTTCGAACGTTTTACAAAATTTCGGGTAACATTAGACGTATTTGCGTTGGTAGTAGAACATCACAGTAATTTAAGTTACCATCTTGGATTTATGTTAATCCTTCTCTACACTGTCAGCTCAGAGTAAGACTCGCACTGTGTCCTAATTAGTCTAAAATTGACTGCCATGACATACCGTCGTATACATGCATATATGTATAGTAATCTGGCAATAATGCGCTTGCTTAATGGGCTCGTTTCGGATCCATTTTGAGCAAATACCTCGAAATACATCTCGTTGCACCAATATTAACTTGAGAGAGAACGTAAAGTGCTCGAATAGAAAAAAAGTACTGATTAAGTGGATTAAAGACAAATAAAATTAAAGGGCTTTCTTCTCGATCGATGGTTCTGTACTTCGTTTGCTACCGACGATAAATACATTAACTCGATATCAAGAATTCTCTTAGCCTCGTAGATGTAGAACAACGAACGTTAAAGTTCTCTGTTATAATTCTTTACAAAAAATTTCCAGTCTATAACAAATTATTGATTTATATTGTTACAACTAGTAACTAATTATGTATAGAACAAAATATAATTTTGTAATTTTTAAGAAGGAAAAAATAGAGAAAAGTAGAAAAATCTTATTAAAAAATGTGAAAAATATGAATAAGTAAAAGGAAATCTGTATTAAGAATTACCCATCGTACAATGTATAAAGTAAAATCTATGAATATGTGTCCGATTTAATGTGACGCAATAATTATCGGTAATTATGCATAAAATATAACTATACAGGCTTTAATTAAATGTCAATTACATATTATATTATTTATTAAATAATCGTGTAAGGTTTAATTATAGAGAGCCTGCAGCATCACATATCCGGATCTTCATGGCAATCAATTTAATTTTTGACATATTTTTCACGCGGGATGGTCGAGCGCGCAGAATTGTGTATTAAACTTTCAATCCAATCACTCTGCATGAATAAGTCGACATGCGTGTTTAATTCCTTTCCTATTGCATGAACTCGTATCTGCTCGATGACATCAATATATAGCATGATAGATCATGATAAATTGATATCGTTGTAAGAGCACAGGACAATTGAAACATTTTTGTAAAATATATGTGTAATGTTGGATCGTCCGCGCGACATCTCAACAAACAATGCGACTTTGTGACAAAAGAAAAATCGATTCTATTCTCCGCGATATATTGTTCTACTCACAAACTTAGTCACGAGTATCCCAGAAGGAATAGATCTACTTTCTGCAACTTGAATTACTTTGTAGATACCATTTTGTAGCTGCACTTTGTAACATGGATTGTCATATTTATCCAACGTACATAATACATATTGCAGAAAACAATGCGAATGTTTCTGTAAATATACGCAATAAATGCGACGTCTTTTTAAATACGTTATATATTCCTTAATACTCCTGTTACTGTAATTACACCAACTGTTCTTGTATTTAAACTTTAATTAAAACTGCTCTTTTTACAAACTTTTGTTTTAAAGACATGGCGATAATATAAAGCGCTTTGTGGAATAAATTAATAAATTTACTCACACAAAACAATGCGCTGTTTCTTCATTATTGTCGTTAAATTATTAATAATAGACTATGTTAATTAACTGCTCGTCAATTATAATAATAAAGCTTATGCCATGACAGAGATTACGTGGAAGAAAAAAATTATTATTAATCAGTATTTTTGTTTATTTTGATCGTGCAATAATAAAAGATTCTTATAGTATTTTTATTATTATTTCTTGTAATAATTAGACAGAGAGGTTAAAATAATTTTGAAATTTAATAATGTGTGAAAAAAATAAAGATTAAAGAAGTATATAAATTTATTATTTATTATTATTAAACATTTATTTATTATTATTTATTAAATGCTTTTTAATTCTTCAAAAATAAATTGTTTATTAATGATATTTAGTAAGAATTTTTGTTTTTAGAAAATATTTCTAGAAATCGTGACGAATAAGGAAAATGATCACAATTTATAGAAACGATCAACACGCATTGAAATATCGGTTGATATTAGTAAATGATAAATCCGTCTATATAGGTATAATACGATATCACAAAAGACGTATTACGCACATATATAGATTCTTTTCAGCAATCCGATCTTCCCGTAATTCACAGAACACGCTGTTCATCCATTAATTTTATCGGGTATGCTCGAGCTCCAGTTCTATGGAATATACATGTATTCCGCATCAATTCGGATATACGTATACACTTGGGAAGGTCGGAACAAAATCGGAGAGTTGCGACATGCGTACTCCGACGAGTTTAAGCGGACAAACGCAATTGTAAAATCTGAGCGATCTGAACTCGACAGCGCGACGAACTCGCTTCCAATGATTGTTCCTAGAATTTCATTCATTACGTATGACAGCGTCGTTATCGTCTGCCGATTCGCGATATTAAAGTACACGTGTTCAATGTTCCACGGTAATTTCTCTCAGTTCGATCAACGTTAATTAATTAACAGAGCGTTTAACGTGAAATCACGTTACACGCTTTGAATGTGTATGACCTATCCCCGGTGAATTTTGTAATGAACGCTGTTCTACAGACAAGCGATTTATCATATTTTCCATGTATACATAACATACAATATTTCATCCGTAATAAATAACTAATTAACGCGCGATGAATAATTTTCCATAATTATCAAAAACTACACCCGAGGAAAAAAATTTTAAGCGGGACAATATTTGATTTTACATAAAATTTTTAATATCGGATCGCAAAAGAATTTCACTTGATTTCCTTTTTTACGTTTGATGTTGTACTGGATAAAAAAAGCTTCTCACGGTGCGTTAGCATGCAAAATTAAATTTCTTTTTCAAAAGCGACACGCGTAGATAAGAGAATTGTAGTAATGCATGTGTATTTGTATGTATAAATCTTTTGCATAAACAGCGCTTGCATCACAAGCGTTGGTTTAATATGCATGTATATGCATGCAATCGCGCTTTCGTTATTCTTTGGACATTCTCATTCTTATTGCGATTCTAAAATATGCATTCTGTAACTACGATTTTTACGATTCACCAGCGCCATTTTTATCAGAAGAACTGTATGAAGTTTATTATCTTTTCTACATTGAATTAAAATGTTGCAAAAGCTAATGCAATTTCAAACTATTAAATATGGAAATATGAAGTGTCAATTAAATTAAATGTTTCGATATATTGGAAAATTATCACAAGAAAATAGAATACAAGAAAATATTTCTTATTGAAAATAATAAAGAGAATAATATATATATATATATATATATATATATATATATATATATATATATTATAAGAGTGATAAGTAATTCTAAGTCAATGTAAAAATAAAGAACATAGAATTAAATTAGTTAGCAAAATTAGTCGGTCAGTTTTCTTCATTTCTCATTTTGCATCGATTATAATGGCATCCACATAAAGCTTTGCAAAATCTTGTTGCATTAGTTTTATTGCATCCTAAAAGTGCTTCAAACACTCCCGTATTCTTTCCGTTTTGCTTTTCTTTTTACAAACAGTATTAGTTGCTGCAAGCTACACGAGTAAAGTGCACGAGGCAAAAAATTAATAATTGCTTTTAAGTCGCATTAAACTTAGCTGTCTACTGGTTTTTACAGATAATTTATCAGCATTACGTTTGTATACAAGTTTTTTTTTTTTTATTATGTCTCTCTCTCTCTCTCTCTCTCTTTCTCTCTCTCTCTATACAATTTAACTTTATGTGTCTCAAGTTTTTCGACCATGAAACTCTATTCGCGTCTGCCAACGAAGAGATATATGCGCAGAACGTCATTGTATAGACAATTTCGTGAGAATTTCATTTTCTAGTTCACCGGACCGATACCTTTGGCCATTCTTATTTTGCTAACCTTTCAAATCGTATTCTTGACAGAGACGACGAGGAATGGAAGGAAGAAGCACGTACGTAATGTATGTACATAATAGAAAGCATGCTTTACATTGTACGTTTCTAGCTTGAATTATCACGAGTGCTGAACAAATATTTGATTAAGATGTAGATAATCGCATAGGTATATATAGTTTTCTATTTCTTTTCCATTTACTTATATCAGTGCAATGTGCTAACGCGCATTTGCTTTTTGAAATAATCCTCCCATTTACATTTGCACTAATTATTTCGCGTACTCGTTTATTAACACAAAATTTATGACACAGAGAAACCGCACCCTTTGTCACGCATTGCAACTTATTTTTTTTATCATGGGTAACACATGCGTTGAAATACATTTATATGCTGCTGTTTTCAAATTAGATTTAATGTAATGATGTAAAATAATACAATATATAAAAATCACTTTACTGTTTTAAAAATTAAAAAAAATTTTTTTTTTTTTGTTTTCTTTCTTTTGGTCAATAAAATCTGCAAAATCAGAATTATTCGTATGTATTTAGAACAAAAATTGACATTTTTAAAGTAAAAAAAAACAAATATCTATGAAATCATAAAATTTAAAAAAATTGTGGTTTAATTAATTTTCCTGACAAATCTGCAACAGAGCGTTAAATGTCCGATTGTAAAACAGAGACATTTTTATTTTATTATATTTATTTTATTATATAACATATGAAAGTAAAAAAAATATAAAACTATAAAATTATAGAAAACAATAACAATTTTTTTTTAGCATTTGTTCTATATAATTTTACAAAAAATTATTTTTTACATAATTTGTATAAAAAATATTTTTATATAATTTTTTTGCTAAAAGGTATTACAATTGGAATATTATAACTAGATATAAACTTTTAAATTAAAATTCTTATATAATACATTTTTTTATATGTATGTAAAGCAGAACATACTATATTGTACATATATCGCGATAACGTGTTTGCCTCATTCATATTTGCGATCGCGTATTATTTTATCAGTGGCGAAATATTTACTCACCGGATGTTGCGAACGTTTCTCGTTTAATGAAATTTTGCCAGTTGAGCTTACATTCTGTACGTACCTGCAATGAAAAAGATTGTAAGAATGAAACCAACAAATTTACAAAACAACAATACACAAAACAACAATTCACATTATTTTGGAACGCCAATTAAAAGCTTGTGTGATAAAAAGAAACACAATATCGGCTAAAATTGAGAAAGGTTTTATAAAGTTGACTTTGAAAAAATTATTTTTAAATAATTATCTGAGATAATTTTACAAACATATGCTATATAGAAAGATATCTCTACATAATTTATATTTATTTTTATAATTTACAGTTTTTTTAAATTTTGAGTATTTTATTTATCGAAAATTTTTATTGGATATTTGTAAAAATTCTCTTAAAATATTACATACCATTTAAATATATATATCGTCATGTTTTCTTTATTAAAATAAGAATATCATTTTTTGCTTTAAATATAATTCTGATTTTGACAATTTTATGTATCGATTGGAAAACAAAGTCTCTCTTCAAAATTTCTATAATAAATTATTTTTTATAATATTTTGCATTATTATGCTTAATTTATTATTTTATTTAAAAAAATACATATAATGTATATATGTTTGCATGTTTAATACGATAAAAAATTGCAGTTATAATAATGAGCAAAGTTTGGGATTATTAAAATTTATATCACTTGAAGGCGGTAAAGATTACAAATAACATGCAGAAAGTATTATTACAAATTATAATCATTGTACTGAGAGAAGAATTTAAACTCATTTTAAAACTCATTTATAGAGACGCGTCAATTAATACTCGCTAGAGCAGAAGTGCTGTTTGTACAAGTGTTGCTGATTATAGCGCAAATACTGAAATGCGAAGATTTCCTGACATCTCCGAGCAATGTACATGCAATTTCAATGATTGGCAGGACATAACTATTCTCGCCGAGATTCACTTCGGTTTGATTATTATTAGTGGAACTCAGTGTTTCATGGTGATGAACATTCACCGCACTCTCGCTCTAGTCTAGGCAATTATAATTTCACAAGGCGCAATGCGATGTAAATCGTATGTCGCCACATAACTGAGAATACAATTTCGCATGTTTCGAGACAGAGAAATCATATAAAGCATGTTTTACAAAACATATCGATATGTGCACGAATTTTCCGTTGAGTTTTTAGATTTTACCTTAAAACTCCGAATATTAAAATACATACGTAATATGAAAAATAAATCATGAGATAATAAATCATGTAATATAACGCTTTTGTGAAAAATATAAATTATTAAGGAATATTGTTTTATGCATTTTAAAATGGACATTTTTTATAAATGCATATTTATATATGTGTGTGTTTATATACATATATATATATATATATATACATAAAGAGAGAGAGAGAGAGAGAGAGAGAGAGAGAGAGAGAGAGAGAGAGAGAGAGAGAGAGAGAGAGAGAGAGAGAGATAGATTTTTTCTATTTAAAAATATTTTTTCTCTGAAAAAAATAAATCTAGAGCAAGTGCATACTATCGAGGTATTTTTCCCAAGAAAACATCAAAAGATAAATAAAAATGTATTGTTGGAAAAATATAATGTAGAGTAAAAAATTGATACAGCAAAGGTAAGAAACTTGCGCGCATGAATGCCTCGCATTAAACTCATCCCTCTACAAATATTTGTTGAAGCGACATATAGGTGGATGTGCAGATTTTAATGAACACCTGGCAAACGACATGGGGTTTGCGTTGACAACGATCTTGGTTTTCCTAGTTATGCTTTCCGAGTATGCTTGATTGTAAACTGACGTTTGCCTTTGAACACGCCGACGATGTTTTAATTCGAAAGCGGATGTTGAATTCCTCCTTGAACGAGAAAATTGTCGTTGCATGAATTGAGATTGACAAATGTAAACGCGCAGATATTTTATTTTCACCGAGGTGTCAACGCTTTATTGAATTGTTTGTAAAGTAGATATTGTTAGATCGATCTTGAAAATACAATTTTATGAAATGGAACGCTCTCGTCATTCCGTAAAAATTGTCATTGTTGCATTGATACATGTTTCTTACTTTGGTGGAAAATATATTTTATATATATATATCTGGAAACTCTATTTTTTTCCTGTTATACATCCTCTTTTTTTTTATTAATATATTTTATATAAATACATTTCTATTCACTCTCTTTTTTCTGAAAGAAAATATATAAAATACATAAGATCGTCTAGTTATTAATTTGTTATCAGTAGTAAAAAAATACATTTTAAAATTATTGATCATGTATCAGAAAAATAAAAATTATGCATGAATACCGTTTTATAATTGAAACATTTTCTTCTGAAAAGACCAGCGCTACTATATTTATATAGAATTACACTTTATTTCTGCAATTATAGATTAAATAAACGTAATTAAAACTCTTGCATATCTAACTTTTACATATTGTAAACGTTTACACTTTAATACTAATTTAATTACACATCTACGGTAGCGTGGAATTTCTTGTTATGCTTTTACACGTTGAACATCATGATTCTAATTATTCGTACGTTATGATTAAAAAACGAAGGAAAAGAATTATAGTAATAATTACAATATAATTGTTTTTATAACGTGAAGAAGTAACTTTACAATTTTTATAGTAATAATATTTTAATGTCGTTATAATGTCTCCAGGTTTATAATAAATGTTGTAAAAATAATGTATTTTTTACATAATTTATATAATTTATGTATTTTATGTAATTTTTTTATATAATTTATATTGTAAAATTTTCTTTACGCTCTGCAGTAAAAATATACTGAAATGTACTCTCTTGACCTATTTCTACATCAGAATATTGAGACTAAAGCAACGAATCTATGAGAGCTCTAAAGAACGTTCGCCTCGTCGATTGATTTCCACCTTTGAAGTTTTGTGAATAAGCAAATTCAGTTTAGACACAGTTCATTTTTCCAATGTACAACATGAATTTTTTTTTACAAAGTAGATTTCTAAAAGACACAGATATAATTTTTCGTTTATATTTATGTATATACACACACACACACACACACACAAATACATACATATATATCTATATATATTTTTTTAATTTTTATTTATTTTTTTATAAAAAAAATGTTCATTGAATAACTTTTGTTGCGCGTTTACGTTTTAATTGCCGTGAGAATGTAAATGATGTATAATGTAAAAGCGGGAAACCTGTGTGATAAATGTCTCAAATAGCCGTACTGTAAATGTAACCCTCGTTTCATGCAAACACGTGTATTGCTGTACGTAAAATAATTACCACATTACACATTATTTGCTGTAAATATGCCATACAAACATGAACAAAAGTAACTACGCTGCATGTATTTTAAAGTTGAATTATATGTATATAGCACAGAAATATACTTTGGTTTTTTAATCAACACATTTGGAACATTGAGTTATCAACGATATTTTCTGTCTGTAAATTTCTCACTTTCTTTCTACATTGGAACTTTAAATTAATTATTTTAATGATAATTCAAATTTACTTATACTTATATTTTCGTATAATATATACGCAATAACAAAAAGACAAATATATACATATATGTATGTATGTCTGTATAATTAAAAAAGAAAATGAAAATTTTAAATATGTAAATTTTATTTTTGCATCACACATGTGTGGATTGCATGAAAATTTTATTATAAGATATTAAAAGCTTTTAAACTTATTTTTCAAGCAATCGATAATCTCTTTTTTAATTAATTGCACGGATCGATGACTTTGTCTCTCTCATATACTATATATTTATATTTAATTAATAATATGCATAAAATGTTGAAGATATTAACAAGAAGATTTATAATACAATATTGGCGAATATCATTAAAATACGCGATTAGTTTGATAAAATACTCGATCGAGCAAAATTGTAGAATACGTATGAAATAAATTCTAAGAATCTTTATTAGCCATGACTGATCATTTCAGAAAAGGGTTGATGTGGATAGTGTTTGATAGCTTGGATTTAGAGGTAATTCGTAACAATCAGACTGCGGGTCTGATGGTCGAGAAGAGCGGTAGACTTTGGGTTCGATGGTTTTTACAACGGAGGTGGTACCGTTACCATAAAGGGTTACACACTGAAACGAGATGTACGGCACACCTGTAGCATTGTAACCTTTTGCCCTCGCAATCGTTCTTTACGCTCTCCTTGAGATCGATAGTACCATCACGTACCGATAGAAAAACGTGCTCGCTGAAACGGCAGTCGAATCCGAAGGAGTCAGCTTTTACAGAGCGCGGGTCAGCCTTGGAGTTCTAGTAGTAGTACGTGTTTCAGATAGGATGTACATAGAAATCACACAGCTCTTGCGTTGGTCCGGCTGTAAAGTGAGGAATATTCGCTCGTACGTATAAATCTGGACGGTAATATTGCATAACGTGTGTTACCAAGTGTAGTCTGTTCTCGACTATTGATTAAATGAAAAAAAAAAAGTACGCGCAGACCTGTTTTCAACATGAGTCGTGTAAGTGAAAAATGACTGGCAGTATAATAATTTTTAATCGATTTCAAGCGCATCGGACTTATAAAATGATTCATATTTAAAATTTATATAGAAAAGATATACTTCGCTATTATTTGATATTCTTGATACTCTTATATATCGACGAATATACGTACTTTTTCCGATATTAGATAAAAATGCGCTTTTACATTTAATAAATATTTTATCTATGTAACATCTACATACACACACACAAATAAACGACATTAATAAATAAAAAGCTATCTGATACTCTTATAAAAATCTAATAGATTCAATAATTTCAAAATACATTTCCACTGCTCAGTACTTATTCCAGAAAAAAGTTATTTCACGGATTTCAGTCGCTGTGAGAAACTTGCAGAAAACCGCGAGTATGATTGGTCTTAGCAACTTTATTTAATTTTACGCTTTAAAAGACAGCTCGCGGAAATGCAAGATATAAGTCGACTTTGCCACTGCAGGTTACTCCGAGAAAAATCTTTTCGCGAATATCAAAAGAGACTGCGTTCTGAGATTTGTTCGATGTAACAAGAAGAAGGCGAGAAGAATATAAAAGCAAATTTATTTGAAGAGATCTGCATAATTTTTTCGGTGATGCAATATCACGAGTAATATTCAAAACAATCCGTGTTGCGTGATAAGATTATTATTATTTTATTATAACAAGAATTTACGAAGAAAAATGACATTTATTCCTCGGAGATTCATAGTAGCAGTGTAATATGGATATATATTCTCTAGCGATTTCAGATCCATCATATAGAAAATTTCATTCAGGGGATACTAACATGCACCCCATCGGGGATAAGCATTCTCGTTTAAACGAACAGCAAAAGATCGCGTAATATGACATTAGTAACGAGCTATTGACATGATCAAAATTCTCGATAAAATCGCACGAGACCAGTTTAACAATTCGAACAAAACTGATCTAAAAAAGTCTGTAACAATTTGGTTTTGATTTTTTTTTTTCATAAAATTTTTTATTTTGATATGCGTACTTATTAGAATATTATAAAACCGGAAAGAAAAATTATATTTTGACATAATTCTTTTATGTTTTACATATGCAAAAGTATAAAATATTATTAGATTAATCCAAAACATTTTGTATAGATTCATCTAGTAATATATTTTACACTTTTGCATGTAAAATATAAAAGAATTACATATGTCAAAATATAATTTTTCTTTTTGATTTTATAATTCTTATACATATTTGAAAAAGAGTACCTACACATATAAACGAGAATTGCGTGGAAAAAAATCAAAACCAAATTATTTTTTACTTTTTTGGTCAGTTTTGTTCGAATTCAAAATCTTTCGCATAGTTTGGGATTAATCTAGTAATATGTTACATGTAAAATATAAAAAAATTACATATGTCAAAATATAATTTTTCTTTTCAGTTTTGTTATTCTTGTATTTTATTATTAATAGATCTCCTGAAATTGTTAATGTAAATCTTATTATTCTTTATTACTTTAACACATTTTACATCTTTTCCGAATGTTATTCTGACGACAATAAATTTGATACAATTTACTTTAGTTCAATCTTATTTTTACAAAATTTACAAGATGCTATAAAATCTATTCTTTTCTATTATATCATAAGATATAAAAAATATTGGAAGAATAAAATTACATAATCTCATATAATATTATATTTATATAAAAATATCTTTTTTAATTTTATTTTTTATTATAATTTATTTTGTATTCTATTATATGTGTGTGTGCATATATGTATATAAGCTGTGCTTTAGTAGCGCATGTATATTCGAGAACTTAATTATTGTATTGAAACAAGGGCTTGTTATCTTACGTAGTAGTTTCTGAGTAACATGTTACATGTTACTCAACAATGTATATGGATATAATAGTAGTAGCAGTAGTAGTAGGTACCAGGTCCTCCGGGTTTCCGCCAGCCGGGAAAATCACGCGGGCGACGTGAAGTAATGCGATTTTGGCGAACAGAGAGACTGATGCAATAGATGCAGCTTTCGATTTTGCGATCCTCACGGGACTCAAAGAATTTATAAGAGACTGCGAATCGGATAAATAGTATTGAAACGAGAAAGTAGAAATGTATTGCCGATAGAAGTAATTTTCAACAAATATCTTTTTCAACACGCGGAAAAAACTAGCTCCCCTCTCTCTCTCTCTCTCTCTCTCTCTCTCTCTCTCTCTTTACTTTATAGGTATAATAGACAATTGTCATTTTCATTTCACTATATTTAATCTTAAATTCAGGAAAATGTGTGCTTTATTTTTCCTCCATTCTCTTATAACATTATAAAATTACAATATCATTGGAATATTTAAAAATTTTTTAAATATTATATTTAAATTCTAATCTTATAATATTATAAGATTAAAATTTGAATATAACATTTTTCTAATACTTCACTGTTAAAAAGTTTATTAGTATTAGAAGATATCTATTTAGAAGAATAATTTTTTATTTTAAAAATCTTAATTATAAAGGTTAAATGTTTCTTTTTTTATATAGACTGAAAATGTAACTCTTCCAGTATATAAAGATTAAACCGTTCTATTTATAATCATTTTATACGAAACTACGATTTTACATTCGAAAGTGTTATAGTGTAGTTAATGTTTGCACACGCGCGTGCACACACACACTCTAGAACTAGAGAGTCGTGTTCGTTAAAGCAACAGCATGTCTAAGCTATTAATGTTACGACTCAGAATATAGAGGGTAGATGCATTTGAGAAGAAACGCTGGTTAAAGAAATAAAAGCGCTGCGAGATTGTTAACAGCTATTAAAGTTTACATATAGTATATATGTATAGTGCACTTTTAAAAATACGAATTAAATAGAATGTTTTTGCAAAAAGATTTTATAAAGAGAAATGATTGTTATGATTATATATTTACACCATTTTTACAACGTTATGTTTTTATACAATTTTTTCATTTGATTTGAAGAAATGAAAAGCTTTCTTAAAATTCAGTTAATTTATGCCATTTGTGTAAAGATATCAATCGAACTTATTAATTAGTAAATAAATTATGTTAAGAGAAGTAACAGTAACAAAGTTCAAAAGATGAAGACGCATTTGCAAATATCTACAGAACATTACCGACGAACGGAACTGTTTTGAAATATCATTTGGACAACGAATACGTATTTCCATCTCAAGTTTTATTTATCAGGCTTCATATTTTTAATTATAGTCTTATTTTCAACGAAGAATATGCGTCGGTTTAATAACTATTTCTTAATATGAAAGAAACTTCAGCGAAGTTTTAATTGAATTTAATACAAGAAATGAAATTCAGCCTCACACAATTAACTTGGCATTTCACCTCAACATAAAATTAAGTTACAGAAAATTCCAGATCCAATCTGCATATATAGAAACGTGAGCGAATAAAATATGCATTTTGCGCAACTTACAATCGTAAAACTACTTAAATGTGATTTTCAGAATATACAGTTTCTACGTGTCTGTTACTGGAAAATTTTCTATTATTATGTATCAGCAGTGTTTTAATTCTAAATAGTAATTTATGAAGAAATTTCTTTTTTCTAAATTTGTGAAATATTTACGATAATGTTATAACTATGAAATATAATATAATATTAAATAAATATGGTAAAAAGTGTATTAGAAAGATTGACCTCGGGAGGAAGGGAGGGGTGGAGTTATATACGACAGGGATCAGACTAGATTTTCTTCACTCTATACATATATACATATATGCACATACTAGTGCGCTTCTAAATCCTTGGATCATAGCATGGTTGGGAGCATAAACGGGATGTAGTTTGATGGCGGACAAAGCACCAGAACGTGGCACGAAACTATAATAGGTCGTATCATGAATGCGGCTGATACGATCGGTGATTCTATTCTCTTCCGTTACGCTTAGCGCGTAATGTCGCTAATAACATTAAATATATATAACTACGTACGTACTAGCGCGGATTCTCTATCGAACAAGCTTTAAAAAGTACATGAAATACATATGTGGGATAAAGTGCACATTCGCGAAATTTCCATAAACGAGTTACTTTCGATTACTGCTGTTGCGATTTATTGGCGAATTCTGTCGCCACTGCGATGTTTTTGAGAGCACGAAAAGTAGGGCGATATGATTTTTCAAAACACAGGATATACTTTCGTATATACGGTTGAAAGTTTGAGCGTGTCTCATGTAAGCCCCAGAGCAAACGGATTTCAAATTCGACGTCAGGACTTCCTCTCTAAATCACGAGCCCACTTGAGATTACTTCGTGAAATCGAATGTCGAACGCATTCACAGAAGGGAGCATAGTATTCCCGAGACTCATATGATGCGTATATGCACAGGTTTTTTCTTTATCGGAATTTTCATTCCCTTTTGCGCTGACGATTTTGCATGCACAAAGAACCTGAATCACATTTCACCTGATTTATTAAAGGTGGACGTTTCATTCCAACATTCAGCGCAAGAAGCGCTTTATAATGCGTCTTTTGTCGAAACCTCACAATAGTTCCCGCATTCTCATCATTGCATTGACGTTCTCATATAATTAAAAATTAAAAACCGATTCGTTATAAAGGCATAAAAAAATACCTATTCAAACTGGTCAAAGAATAAGACTTTTAAAAGACTATTAAAATTTTTTCTTATTTTTAATAAGTTTAGCATATTATTAAAAGAGTTTCGTATATTTAGTTTTTTTATATATTTTAGTTTTATTTTATAGTTAAATTAATGTTATAAATCTTGACTTATGGTTTATTTTTAGATTAAGTTATTTTTTTTCCTGCAAGAAAAGTATATAATGAAAAAGTAAAGTTTCTAAAGTTCACTATAAAATTAATATATAAAATTAATTTCTAAGAGATATCTGAATTAATTAATACAATATAATAATAGTGAAAACTAACATCCGAACAAAGTTTTGCAAAGTAGATAATCGTAATGTAAAGCAAACTATGGCAAACAATTACTATTGTTCATTTTTGTACTATTGTACATCTTTGCTTCTTCGTATTTTTTAATTCTATTTTAAATTTAAAATGAATTTTTAATGACCAATGAAATAATAACTCGGTTAAATAAAATTATATTTTTGCTAAATTTAAATATCTTTAATTAAATAAACATATATTTTTGTTAAATTTAAATATCTTTAATTTATGAACTTTTTTCTACTTTTAAATAATAAGTGATGAATTTAATTTTCTGCTTTATATAGTTACTTCTACTCTTTATTGATATTGATTTTACATTAAACGGTGTTGGACGCGATTGTGTAATAGCAAAAATTATCCAATAAAATTAGATATAATTATATTGTTATTTTGAATCGCAAAAACTGCATGATCAGAAACCATATTAACTATTACCACATTTAACTTTATTGTCATACTTAACGATCAGTTAGTAGCTGCACAGTTTGACGCTCGAAATGATGAACGGCGGCAAAATATGAAATCGTTCATCTTCATTTTCTTGTACGAAGGCGAAAAGCGAAGCGCGCAGTTGGCATATCAGGTCATGATAATAGATTAATGTTCAATATTACTTTAGCCAATAATGCTATTACCGTTCTTTCAAAGTATAATTAAAACTATTTATTTTTGCAAGAGCACGTAACAATCTATTTTGACGTTGATAAATTTTCAATGTTAAGTTATGACACTAATAGCAATACATAATAAACGTTTAACATATATAACGTTTTAATTTTTGTTAAATTATTTTAAAATTTCTTGTAATTAATGAGATGATATTAAAATTTTATTTCCCACAACAAACGCGGTTTCCCCGTGAAACAATGAGACTTTCTCGTTAAATTGCTCTTTGATGAGCTAACAAAATAAAGGAATTATTTCATGTGATAATATAAAGTGTTTTACCCTGTATACACATAGAGTCAGAATATGGCTTTTCCGTACTTCATTATATAACTTCACATTATGATGAAATATAAGGTGGAGAGGATCGTCTATTTTCTTACACGTTATATCACTTTAGCCCGGGTTTGCGCTACGCTTGCTCCGCTCGCTTAGTGTCGGGCGATCCTTAAAAAAACATGGAAGTATTTGAGCTTGTAACGAGGTGAAAGTAAAGTCGGAAGTAGGTAATGATTATTTTAAAAAATTAACATTCTCACGCGCCGCTTACGTTGGCCCGAGCGAATATACATATATATATTTTTTTTCTTTTTTTTTTTTCGACAAACAAGCGAAATTGTAAAATTTAAAACAATTGCAACTGTGACAAAAAAATTCGCCATTGTAATTAAAAGTTCCGCCGTGTTTTTGTCTACGCGTGTTATATTTTATTTTCTTCCCGTTTTTCTGTTCAAACGATCCACTTTCCCTTGTCGCTTGATTGTATCGAACGGAAGCCGCGTCTTTATTTCCCCTCGCATAAAAATCAATTTCGAGATATGCGTATAGAGAATATTTTTCGGACACAGTTCACAAGACAAATATGGAGGGTATGTCTACGTTTTACGAGGGTTGGAAAATATGAAGGTGCACGAAGCTAACTTCCGTCGCCTCTAATATCGGAGGACGACGTAATATCGTTTTATCGCCATCTTTACGAACAGTCTCCCTTGTCTTTTGGAAGAAATTTTCTTGATTAAGTGATATACAAAGCGGAGTCAAATACAGATATACGAGTTTTCTATTTTTCTATTTTCTAAAGTAAAGTGTATGAATTACTTGCTTGGACAGTATTTAAATTAAACTGTCTGCAGAAGACATGCTTTGTATGAAAGATACTGTTCTCAAAGTTTTATAAAAAAAATTAAATTTTTATTTTTTCTTTTTCTATTCAACTTCTTGCACTTTAAGTTCTAGATTTGCCGTATTATATCTGTCCCAGTTGCATCATTAATTAGTCAAAAATTGCAAGTATTCCAATAAAGATTGTCTTTTTTTTTTTTTGCTTTGAGTACATTTTATCGAAGTATAAAGAGAAAGAAAGAGATAGAAATAGAGAAATGAAAAAGTTCAGCGTATTCCTTGCATCAGGATATAGATGTAATGCGCCAGAGGCGGATCATCTCTGGAGACATTCAATCATTCTGTTCTCTGGAGCATTTCTTCTTCTCAAACTGATGAATCGTTAATTCGACCCTTGCATCGACACCGTCCCTGATGGGCGGAAGACTAGATAATAAAACAGCACACTAATGTATTTGAAAGAATCGATTTTAGTTAAAATTAGTCACCCTATAAATATTTCAGTCGTTCGAAAATAATATCACTCCTTTTTACAGAAAAAAGCAATTGGATTGCATTAGTAGTAATAAACGTAAAAATATGATTTTGCATTTCGCTTACGTCACTTTTAATAATAATAAAGTTTGTAATCGCTCTAATAGCGTTCATACATTTTTAATACTTATATATATTTATCGTTATTTATTATATTGACTGTTTTGAGACATTTATTTAAGTAAAAAATATATATAAATAATTGTTTTCAAATTGTTTAAATATTTTATCGAGTTGCAAACAGCTTCTAACAATAAGTTAAACGCTATTGTTTAAGAGCGTTTTATATCAAATGGTACTTTGCGTGTAAACTTTTTAGTCTTTAGTTTATTGTATTTTTGTTTCAGAATTAACAAATAGTCTTACAAAGAAAGTAGTTTTAAATTTTAAACGATATTAAGATATTATCGTTTGATAAAGTTTTTCAGGTCAAACTGAAACTGGACTAACAATAAGAATTTATTTTTTACTACAAGGATAGAGGAGTTTATCGGTTTATCTTTATGAGAAAACCGCATAAAATAGGCGTACAAAATAGGCGAAAGATTTTCACCGTGTTTATAAAAGAGATATACGAGAAGGGAAAGAAATAACTCCAATTTCATTCTCCGCCGCACTCTATTCAGAATTAGGCTTTGAGCGTACTTTACAATAGACGATGTCGTCTTTGAGATACTTCTTACCCTCATAACGATATCGTGCCAAGGGGGATCTTATCGTCAGTTTTTACAGTTCGGGCCACACAGACCGTGTTCAACCGCGTTTTCTGATTTCAGCGAAGGATAAGCTCGATATGCGAGTCCAGCCGAGTCCCGGGCTTTACCGTATACACCGCAACCGTGATTTTATCGCCGAACTTTTGCGCCTCCGTTTTCCCCTCCGGTATATGCTCTACCCTTGTTCTATCGATTTCTGTGACGTAGCTCGCTCACCTCGTCTCGCTCTCTTGCGTCCTTCCTCGTTTTATCGTCTTTCTCGCGCTCGCCCACTATACTCTATCCCTTTGCTTCCGGTATGTGTCTTATTTTCATCTGTTCGAAGCGATTGAGGATCAGCAACTCGTGCGAGAGTGATAATAAAACAATTTGAATGATCCAATAATCTGTTGTTCACTTTCTAGTTAAAAGAATATCCCACATCAGGTTATTTCTTTTTTTTCTTCCTTTATTTGCGGAGTTTTTAACTATTTAGGAAGGCAGTCGCGTTTTTTTTTTAAATAAAAGTTTAATTAAATATTTTTTCTTCATTGATATTTAACATTTAATCTTAAATTTTTTTGTATTTAGATAAAATTATATCGTTTCTTAGAGATTGTTTTAAATATTATTTCGTAAAAAACATTCTCTAAGAGAGTGTTTTAAATATTATTTTGTTAAAAATTCATTTTCTTTCTTCTTTTTCCAGAGATTAACTGTCATTTCCAGTTCATGTTTTTCAGTAATCTAAAATGAAATCTGTTCTTTATTATTCACAAATACATCGAAATCTGTTATTCTTTGATAACGTCAATGCGTTCGACATACAACGCAAACGCGCTGTAAAATTTTCAATCATTGATTGGTTGAACAATTGACCAATAGCTGAGCACACACATACCTTCCCAGTTTGTACTAATTTTAATTTCTCTATTTCACAATTTACAATCTCATTTCAGATAAAAATCTGTTCTATACTTTTACCATTTCAGAAATTCAATTCAAAGAACTATTTCTTTCATAATCTACTTATTGAAAATTTATTTTTACAATCTATCTCGGAATATGGTTTGAATAATATGTAGAGCAGTTTCATATAACTATATTGGACGGTGGAAGAACGTTGCAGACTATAAAGTTTTACCGCAAATAAATTTTCATGCTATAACAGCCTTAAAGTCCGACAATATCTTAGCTCTTGCGGTCGTTTAGCTAGCACGAAGACATTGCATCTCGTTTTACCTGTTTGTGCTGGGTCAGAGTGGAACAATTCCGGATTTAAGGAGAACGCAAGAACATGGTGACGAAAGGAGACCAGAAATTCAATTAGAGTACTGGAGAATATATGTGTCTGGCTAGAGAGAAACATGAGAAAAGTATTACTTTACAATTTGCGAAGAACAAGGGGTTGGTCGGAAGTATGCATGATACGTAGATAATGGATACATAAATAGGTAGATAAAGATACGAAATACATTTTACCCTACGCGTGTGAATGTGTATATGTGATCTTTCCATCATCGCGTTGTGCAATATAAGACGAATATGGATTACCATATGAAACAAAGAAACAGAGAAAAATGTGACAAGAAGTATAAACAAAGTTCACAATAAAAAAAAAATAAATAAATAACTGATAACTAAAAGGAATTAAATAAATGACAGCACGACATTTAAAGAGCAAAATGCGACAGAGACAATTGCCGTAACTAACTGACAAAGCAATCGAAAGAAGACGAAATTGCCACTTGACAAAGCGCAAGCGTAAACGATATTCATTCTGTGCGATAGTACAGAGCCAATAGGTAATACTATCCGGGAGAAATAGAATCGGCTCGCCCTGCGCGGGTTGTACAGTGAAATACAACGCGCGTATGACAAAGATGTAGTCCGCAAATATTGTCAGAGGCGATAAAATCGATAGCGAACGGATAGCGGTGAAATATGCTGTGTATATTTTCGAAGATATCCCTGTTAAATTCATCCCGAGTTAAATAGAAGATTCAATCGATTTTAAGCGCCGGATATAGAGCTAAACCGCGCTACCTTGATGACAAAAGTAAATTATATTACCGTGGTTTTATCTCTGAATGTTTTTATAACTGTTTTTCTCACTAAACGCATACATATCCCAAAAATATTATATCGCAATTATTCGACACGTACATGATGTAAAGAATACGATTTTTTCGTTTAAATTGTAGTATTCCTTAAAAATTTTGTTCTATTCGAAAATTTCTTTTCGCAGTTTAAATCTACGTTTTTCGCTACGTGTAACAATTATAGAATCAAAAATTACGCCGATGTGTAACAGTAGTATAACGTACAAAAGAAAGGAGATAAAATGGAATGAAAACACTGTACAGAACTATTGCGACGAGTGTTTTTGAAAGCTTTTCTCTGTATTTTGCAGGGCAGTTGGTAACTGTTGGGAAGCACAAATTTACTACTTTCGGGGTAACGTTGCATCTAACAAAGGTTGTGGCACGAAAAACGGACATATGAGAAACATGTCCGCCGTGAGAAAATACGTTAATAAATGACGATAAGGTAAAGAAAATTGTCTGTGTGAGATATTGTCACGATATAGTGTGGTTGTAGTGATGAAATAACATACTGTGGAATCTAAACAAAATGTTATCCGGAGATTTTAATTAGTTTACCGTTAATAGAACAGAATATAACGGAAATATCTTTATTAAAATCTTTACGTATCGCTTTAAGTGCTTTTAATATTATTAAAAATATTTATATAAGCGAATTTTAACATTCTAGAAAAATAAGCTTTCCTTATGTATGTCGTGAAATTTTATTTCTCGATTTATTTTCGACAGTATTTTGTATCTATATTTTATTTGAGACATAATCAAATAGATATATTTCATTAATAAAAGAAATAAAAGAGACTTGATAACAAAAACAATTTTAGTTGAAAAGTTTTCAGACTTGGATGAACATGTTATTAATAATTACGTGTAACAGTAACTTTCTATAATCTAAAGTATAATATAATAATAATAATAATAATAATATTTATGTTCAACAACAACAGTGATTAAATAGGAAATACAAAAGTTAGACAACAACGTTGCCCTGTATACACAGAAACGAGCTTTTTTTTTTCTAAAAGTTGGTTCTTTATTGCTTGGAATTGTACGTCAGTGCGGTAGCATGGAATCTTATTGCTTTCTCGATAGTGCTGAATTTAGAGGATTCCGAAGAAAGAGGAAAAATTACTAAAAGAACATTCTATTCAATGACGGCACAAAGAACAAACGCGAACTACATGCCAGATAAAATCTAACGATAGATTACACGTTGCTCATTTTTCACTTAATTAAACAAACACATTAAATATGAAAATTGACAATTTATTGCGGATTGACATTTCGCATTCAATATTATTCGGTATTAATTATGCATGTAATTATGGTTTTTGTAATCTTTTCAATAAGTTGTTACCAATAATATATCGAGGGCCTTGTCAAAGTCAGTAATATCCATTAGTCAAATGAATTATCAAAAATCCAAAATGTGATTATTCCATTTGCGCTTAATTATTATTTAGTATCCAAAAGCAGTAATAGTGATATTTTTCACGCGATAGTTATTAACAAATCTATGTTAAACATGCACACATGGAGATATAAATATAACAATATATTTTGAGATATAACATTGTAGTATAGTTTTTATTTTAAACGTACGAAATTCAAGTATATTCGAGGAAGTAAAAGAGAAAATTTGATCGTTTAGTGCTTTTTGTAAGAACATAGACCGAGAATAGTGTACAGAATGCGATACGGGAGGATTAAGACGCGAGAACTTTGGCAAAAGTTAGCTTTGTTGATCCTTTTCTATCTAATCGTACGTTAAAGTCTCTCACTTTGACTTCGTAAAATAAGTTTAGATTCCTTTTGACTTTAATCTTCCTTGAAATTGGCTTACAATGGACGACGTTTTCACAATGGATCAATACAGACAACGAATCTTGATGCAGAAGGCGGTAAGAAATAGAAGCTGGAGAGAAGCGGCAATCTATATTTGGGACAGGAAGCAACTATATGTTTTCTTGTGAAGGAAATATAAGATTAATGAAAATAGACGCGTTCGAGAAAAGAAAAGTATATAAGTCCCGAAATGTGATAAAATGCACTGAATATTCGAAATTTATTGCTAGTTCGGACGCAACAAGCGTAGCGACGAGAAAAATATGTGTTTATAAAGGGATTCACTGAGCGATCTTTTCGTCTTTAGAATAATATACTTTTTCCAGTATGGCGAAGAGAGGACAGATCAATAAACAGACCAAAGAACCAGGAATGGTAAGTGTCTAGAGATGGCAAAGAGTAAAAGAGAATGGATGTAGACGATAAAAACTCTTAAATGAATCTTCGTCCGAGGTTATTCTCGTTTTACAACAACTTTGCGCGCGAAGATATACTGCTTACACATTCCCACTAGTATCTTCCTTCTCACTGTTTTCCTTTCCTTATTATTACAACTGAAGATATTTATAGAATATGATAGATATTTTTGTTCTCAAGACATTACGGAGTTTTTTTTTAAGTGAAGAAATTAATTAATTTTATACAGGGGATGTAATACGTGATCAGTATTTACTTTCATCTCTATCGATTTTGTAATTTGAGATAAATTTTTCCTTCTTAAAGAAAATGTCCAAGTGTCTTTGACTTACGACTGAGCGACTAAAAATAAATTATTCCTGAATTTCATATAGGTTGTTTTAACGAAATATTATCCTCTCAAAAAAAAAAAAAAAAAAAAAAAATTGTAAAGTAATTTATGATTAAATGTTAAATAATTTTCAAAAATTATCACTCTCTCTCGTTTTTTTTTTTCAATATTTTTTGTTTTTTATATAACATTTATTTTAAATTAATATATAAATTCCTATATGTACAAATGTGCTCGATCATACCCGTACATATCTCAATGAAAAAGAGTTTCTTTGAAACAAATATCAGATGTGAGTTTCCCAGCATTATTTTGCGTGAATCTTTTATATTCCGAGAAAATTAATACACACACACATATATATATATATAACAGAAGTATTTGTTTGGAAGTGTAATACAGTTGTTTAATAACTTTCTTTTTGTCGTATCTGCATGTTACAACAACACAAATAAATGTCTATTATTTTATCAAAGAACAAAGGAGCTGAGATAAAGGCAGCAATTTATTTGAATTGCACATAAAAGGCAATTGCAAGAGTATTGCATGCAGAAAATGGGTAAAGGTAAATTTCTAGATGAAAAAGAGATACGAGATGTGGGGTGCCACTGACATGCGAAAAATAAGATATGCACTTACATATTGAGAAATATTTGCACGAAGAACTATTTTCTTATCTACGAGTGTATTGTGATACAACTTTTTCGAATTCTTGAAATATGGATAAATAAGTCAGATGAATGTACAGGAGAAGCGAAAGAGAACAATTTGGAAACCAAGATCATCAAAGGTTGCTGTCTATAATTAAAAGCAGAAGTAATTTTTTTTTTATTCAAACGAGAATAGTATTATATGTGCATAAATAAAAACCCACAAAAGAAACAGTTTAAAAAGCCATAAATAGAATCAAACTTTTAAGATAAATAGGTTCAAAGAGAACTAATTAAATAGAACAGATGGAATGTTGGTTATCAAATATTTTGCACAGCTTTACACGGGAGATAAGAATCATGGATTTATATTTTATGCTGACGAATTACGATGTCAAAAGTTTTTTTGACATGATCTTAGAGGCGCCATGAATCTTGTCTCGAATGCACATCACGGATAACTTTGAAGGCAAGAAGCTGATTGCTTCTCAAGGTTCTGCGGGAACGTCAACTTCTTCGGTCCACCGTAATCGATCGTGACCTGTGAGAGGTTGCGTCACAAAAAATCGCACTTTTGTTCATTGTAATAATAACGAGCTGCTTCTTAAAGATTATACCTTTGATATATTTACTAAAGCTATCTAAATTTTATTCCAATAATTCCCACGTTGTTATTTTTATCCTTGTATATTTCTTCTCCTTCTGTGTGTTTTCTTATTTAAGTATAAAACTTTATCTCTAAAATATAATCTTCATGGTTTATTTAGTAGCCTGTTGGTTCCAAGTTTCGGAAGAATGTAGCCTTACCAGGTTCTACATGGCAAACAAAAAATGAAAAAAGAAAAGAATATGTAATTCTATCAATTTTATAATATATAAAAGTAAAATTACATAAAATTAATAGAAATCAATATTCAAACTAAATATCGCAAATTTAAGAGAACGTAATGTCAAACACACACACACACACACAAAATGCAATTCGGTTTAATCATACGCTTTCAAAAGAAGATATCAGCGTCGTATTGATAGACGGAAATCGAAATATAAATGCAAACAGATACTCGACAAGCACAACTTCTCTTTCTTTGAAGTCGAAGAATTTCTGTCCCTCGGGCTGATGTGAATGTGTGAAACCGCAAGAATAAAACATAAAAGCAAAGAGAAAAATGTACAGCGAAAAAGATAACGTTTAAAGAAGTTTTCGTACTTATTTTCAACGCTTTGTACTCTTATATTTAGAAAAAATTTTTAAGAAATTCATTTAAAAAAATTGGTATTGTTGCAATAAATTTAATGTGACGTCACAAAGTCAGATTTAAATTACTATTGATTGATATCTGACGATATCATGAAATGTCTCTATTTTGTACATGTCGCGTGTGTATTATGTTTGATAAATAATTTTTATATGCATTTTTCATGAAAGATAAAATATTTCATACATATATATTTTTTAAATCAACAAGTATTGTAAATTTTTATAAATATTTTCATAGAAAATAAGCCATGAATAACAAGTCGTGAACTAATGCAAATCACAGTTTTAAAATTGCATCGAGTAGGATATTAACAACTCAATTCGCATTGTGCAGTGAGCTTGTATTATGCAATAGTGTTTTAATCTATGTTTTACTGTGAATCGAATCATACAGTTAACAGCTGCGGCATGGGAATGGGAATTACTAAAAAAGAATCTCTGTAGAATTAAGGTTGTCTTAGATTATATTCTCTTCAGAAAAAGATTGGATCAATAAGAGAACGTCATTTAAATTTTATACTAGAGATTGAAAGCTTCAGACATTGTTTAGTTCTCTTTATAGTTCAAACTCAATAATCAAATATTAATCAAATAATGAATATAAAGATCTTTTTTGTCCATAGAAAGGGCATAGCAGGATAAGTGTGTGTGCTGTTTCCGCACGAATCTGGTCGAGATTTTTATCATAAGTTAATAATGATATAAGAATGAATTTTGCAAAACTTTATATCTGAAAAAAAATTTCTGTGGGAGTTATGGAGGTAAATATAAAAATAGAAAGTAGAATTTTCTCTTCAATGGGTGAATCGATTTTGATGAAAAAAAATATGAAATTTTTTTTTCTATTATCGCATCATTAAACCCCGTAACATATTTTTTTTCATCAAAATCAATTCACTTATTGAAGAGAAAATTCTACTTTTCTATTTTCATATTTACCCTCATAACTCCCATAGAAATTTTTTTTCAGATATAAGGTTTTGCAAAATTCATTCTTACATCATATTACTAACTTATGGTAAAAATCTCGACCAGATTCGTGCGGGGGCAGCGTACACATATTTATCCTGCTATGTCCTTTATATTTAAAAGGATTAAGTAACTAATAATTAAATGAAAAGGCGAGTTGAGGAAATTATCTGAAACTTGTAAATTTTGCTGTTTTTTTTTTTTTTTTTGCTTATGTTTCAATTTAATGTATTTATAATGATTATTATATTTATAAATGTTATAAACTTTGTTTTTTAAATAGAGCTATTTATAAGTATACCATAATAGTACTAAATATTTTACGATTTGTACATATAACTGTATAATTAAGTTTTTGAACTCTTCTATTCTTAAAATACGTTATGGATTTGGGATTATAAAAAGATGACCTCTTATCCGAAAGAACGTTCTACCATGTAAGTAAAATTAGTGTGGGATCGATAACCTTCCTCTCCGAAACGCATGACAGGGCGATCTTTCATATCAGGTTCCAAAATATCCACAAATTTCTTAAATATTTCAGTACGCATCAATCAGTTCATTTCACGCAACACATAGAAAAAAAATTTCCATATTTTTTTCATCAAAATGGTTTGAGATCCTGAGACCCTTATGAATTCATTAAATTACAGTTCCGATATCGTTACTGTTACGGCCATTAGCGGTCATAAAATATTGCTAGGAGCTCCCAAAAAGCAGCGTACACAGTTTCGCTTTTTGCATCGCAGTCAGGGTAGTGCAAAAAGATAAATCGGGCAAAAACATCGGATTCTCAATAACACTGTAACGACGTAACAGTTTCGAGTACTCTGAACTTGCTCTCTCGGAACTGGAGGAAAACGATTTTTGCATGATAAAACCGTACATAGAGAGGACCACCGAGAGAGTGAGAGAGAAAGAGCACGTACTAACTGGTTACTAACGCGCGTCTACATCATAGCACAATGTTTAACTTTGCATAATATTCCACGTAGCATTCTGTGAGTTAGCCTACTTTGACCCCATACAATTTGCTCCAACAAGCTGGGGATTAATATGTGACCTTCCACCTTTCCATCCGCCTTTTTATCTTTGTAAGGGAGTTTGTCTATCTGATAAAATAAGGAATATGGTCCGTCGCTGCGATAAGAAACTTAATCCTCACTCGCTGTATAATATTATTAAAAATTTAATTTAAAGAATCTTTTATCCAGTAGTTGGACCGACTCTCGCATGTGCGTTAATTGGTGATAATTATTATCATTTTATTCATTAGCGTTTTCTCGAGGGGTTGGTCACTGAGGTAATTTTTGTACAAGAGCTAGGTAATTCAGCGGCAATTCCAGCAAAATTTTGGGCAATCCAAGGGTATTCTTGGTAAATCTAAATAATCTTTAGCGTTAAAATAATTTAAAGTAAAATTTCTTTTTCAAAATTTCTTTTTAATTTGAGATACTATTAGGTAATCTTAAGTAATCCGAGGTTAGAATAATTTAAGGGTAATCCGTATCAAAGGGTAATTTTTATACATTATAACTGTTAGTGACCAACCCCTCGCGTTTTCTTATTCTATATTTTTTATTTGTGAAATTTTTTTGTGCATGAGTCAGAATGAGATCACATTATTCATCCTCACTAATGCATAAGTTCTTTTTCTTGCAAATTTTAAAAAGCATAATTTTGACTTGTTCTGCAGATATATACAATTGCATATAACTGTTGTGTTTTCAATGTTATGAATAAATAAATATCACGTTTTACAACATAAGCTACTTAAATCTCAAAGGCTCATTAATTTTAAAAGATTTTAATAAGCATCGATTTGTTATAGTAAACGAAAATTGATAGAATGAAAATAGAATTACGAGAATTATGAGAGACATAATCTATTTAAAGCTAAGTTTTTTTTTTTTTCGGTTACCCTATCACAATGTTTCAAAGCATTGAATTTAAAACCGTAATTATATTTGCTTCAATATAATTCATAGATAGATTTCAAGCCGTACAGATAACACACCGCATTCTGTTACGTTAGGTCAAAAACAATGCATCATACTTCCATTTTACCTCTATAGGACAGCTGGTAATAATATCTCGCGAACATTCGCGCTACAGAAGCCTCTGAGCTTTCAACATCCATCATCCACCATCGCGAAGCACGAAGAATCAAGGATGATCGAACGTTGCTCGTAGAACCGCGCGCAGCGAGATCCCTTAATTTATCGACTTGATTTGTAACCATCACGCGTGCACGCGTTCACCTTTTGTCATAACGCGCGCGACGAACGTAACGAGAACACGCAAAAAACCAAATCAAATTTACACCGCGCTATGCCCGGTCGCAAATGATGATCGAGCACGATCGATCCGAGGACACATGGAGGCGCTAAACGTGAAATTTCCTCACTTCGCGCTACAACAGCAGTGGCGAATAGCTGAGTTCGTTATCACGGCACCCGAAAATTGCACGGCAGCCGAACGCCGGAAATCGAATATTCGCACGACAATTTGCGTGTCTGCGCGCGAACCGCGTTTCGCACATTTATGTGCACGCGAGAACAATAGGACCGTTCTATAATCTGACAACTGCACAAGCCATAATATATCTCTATACTTATATACTAAATATATTTATTAATAAAAATATTTAATATAAATTTAATATAATATTTAATATAAATTTATTATTAAATATACATTGAAATACTTTTAAATCTTTAAGTTTAATTTTTTATTAATTTTTTTAGAAAAGCATATTTCTTTTTTAACTGAAATTTACCAAAAATATAAAAACATATTTTTTTCTTAATTTTTTTGTACGTAAAGGTAGCTATTTTCTTTATATTACTTTATTTGATTGCTATTTACTAATTGATAGCGTATATGAGATTTTGTCGATATAAATATACGTTGATTAATATAACTCAATATTTTTCGTACTTGATATGAAATATTAGATTTTTATAATTAAATTTTTAAATTCAATAATTGAAATTTGACGTTTTTGCTCCGTTTTTGTAATTTAATAAAACTTCTATAAATCTTTTCTGAAATTTCTAACATTTATGACTCAAGCTATAAGTTTGAAGGCAAATTAAATTAGATACTAATTGAATTAAATAATTCAATTAGTAGCTGAATGATTGAACTATTTAATTTTCTTGTGCGCGTTCGGATGGCCTCAAACGTGACTAGAATTTTATTTCATCATAGCAAATTATTTTCAAACTTTTATATTATACTCTAAAAAATACATGCAAAAATATAATCACATCATAGCATCGTGCACAACTGTTTTTTTGTCAAAATTATTTAATAATTCAAGAACATCGAGATGTAAACAGTGAGCATTAATAAATTAATATTTTATTTTAAGCTAAATACATAACTTGAATCTGTTAAAAATAAAAAAATAATTTCCGGTTCAGTGTTATTTAGATTTCTTTCTTGTACCATAAATATATCGTTTATAAATATATACAGTATCTATAGGAACCGTTTTATAATTGATCGAATAACAACTCGGAATATTTCATATTTAGATAATTACAAATTATATTAACAATAAGCGCGATTTATAGTATTAAATACGAAAAGTTGCAAATGCGTTTCATCATTGTGTATATTTTTCCATACGTAAAGTATATTATGACAAAGCTACTATAATTACAATTATATTTCAGTACATTAATCTATCACCTATTTAATTCTAATTATTTAAACACATTAATTATTTAAATTATTGTTTAATAATGACTTAATAAATGATTGCGGTATTGTAAAATAAATTAACGGTCACTCAATTGGATTCAAAATTGTGCTAATTATGATAAATTATGATAAATTTCGTGTAAAGAAATAATAAAGAGAAGATTCATTGCGCTTATATGTACGCATGCTAGAACAGATAATGATGTGAAAAAGGTTATAGTAAATGGTAATGTGGAAGGCGCTTTAAAATATATTGCACTAATATGCATATATTACTTCCTTCATTCATGTTCTTCATCTATATGCTAGTTAGTTGTTTTAAACATACCTTCGCGTCAGTTTATCGACCAGTCGGTCGACCTATATCCATGGTATTATTGTTCTTTGCATCTTTACCATATTCGAACGAAGAATTCCAAATGTAAGTTTGAGATTTAAAAGAGAATCGCAAACCAATGTGCCACTTTAAATGTTAATGCATTTCTCTTTCATATCGCTTTAAATTCGCTTCTGCAGTTTTAGAAAAAGCTCAAATCAGACAAAATTAATAACCTAATTTTTTAAATTGAATGTCGTAATTTCGGATAATGCTGAAACGAATATATAAAAAAATGTAATCTTACGCTAACGTTGTGTCTTCTTGTTACACAAGACTAAATAAGAATAATTGTAATAAATAAGAATTATTGTCGCGCGTATATCGCGTCCTGTAAATCTAAATGTGTCATAAAACGCAATGACTTTAATTCCTACAAATATAGAGAATTGTAAATCCCCCTTGTTAACTTTATGTAACAGATGCACCTCATAAATATAAAATGCCAGAATACTTATGCGTTTTATCAGCCTGTATATTCTCATTTTCAATTTTTATTGACACTGTTTATAAACGCGTTTACATTTTTGTGTGCATGCGTATTAATTATCTATTATAATTGACCCGACGCATGTTATTTAACGATGTGGAATAACTGCGTCATATATGAGCGTTACATATTCTGGATTTCGTTTTAATATTTGTATGATTTTTATACAAATGTATATATATTGTATATATACAGATGTTAACATATCATACGTTCGACAGCGTGTAGAATATTCGCGGAAAATGCGGAGAACACGGCGGATAAAATACCTCCCTTCAATTCTCTTAAATACACGTGCGCGTAAAATGCTGTCAGTGGATTAAAATCTGAATAATAAATTTATAGTGTTTAAAATAATTGGACAACTCGCACCATTATTCAATGCACGGAGATACGCTTAAATTATATGTGACAAAATATATATATATACAAAATTGCGCGCGGTTACTCGTATATACCGCGAACGCTGCATTAAATGAGACTTGAATACAAATTAGAGTAAAAAAAAATAATCTAACAATAAGAATAATCTTTTTAAGAGAGAGAGAAAATCACGATAGAAATCTTTCAATTCGCACATATTGCACGAAAAACAGGTTAAATGGTTTGTGACAAATGTTTCTTTTACACAATTAAAGACAGCAAAAGTTATAAATGTAATTATAATTATAAAATTGTAAATTTAATTACAGTTTTATTTCTCGCAAATTTTGCGAATTGTTTATTTTATATAGATCGTAATAGCGTCGAAAAAAATATCGTGGATAGTTTTTGAACGATGCCTTGCGTAAACAGACAATCATCCTTGTCAATTGAAAAGAGCGTTCTCGTAACAAGCAATTCGTTTCCAATGTGACTCGCGCTCAATATATCGATCATTCGTTTCGGCAAGAGTTTCAAATCTCTTTCTAGGCAAGGCTCTTGACGTCAAGCACACTCATACCAAAGACCTATAAGTTATGTTCGATATATGATGTTAACATAATTGATCAAAGGACAAATCGAACGGTCAATGAGCGTGTGGTTATAAATCATTCGAGATCTCTATGTGACTCGATAATACAGTTTAACTCCAGCCGTGTTTCTGCGATCGAGATCAGTAATTTAGAGCTACATATAAAATTAAACGTTGCAGTGCGCATCATAATTTTTTTACATACAAACCTCAGTTGATTTTTTAAAAATTATTTCACTTTATTATTTCTCATTTAATAAAAATAGAAAAGTGTTGATTTCTTTTCTGAATGGAGAAAAGGTAAAACGAGACCTGACCTATAGCATAGATATTTTATCAGCATTTATTCTAGATATCTGACACATCGTCTTGTTTGCCAAATGAAATCTCTCGACATAATTATATCTTTTATTAGATTTCCGCTGAAGAACAGATTGCCGAGTGATAACTTAATCTCATGCTATACATAGTCAGACTTACTTCAATATTAAATAATTCAATTCTCGAACTTCAATTGAATTTGTATCTTACATTTATAAAAAATATTTTCCTTGTTTTTTTAAATTTTATTATATAATGTGTCAGATATCTAGAATGAATTCTGATAAAATAGTTATGCTGTAGGTCAGGTCTCGTTTTACCTTTTCTCCATTCAGAAAAGAAATCAACACTTTTCTATTTTTATTGAATGAGAAATAATAAAGTGAAATAATTTTTAAAAAATCAACTAAGGTTTGTATATATATATATATATATATACAGGATGTCCGGTAGTTGGTAAAAAATCTGTTAATGACAGATTCTTGAGATCATTTGCAGTCGACTGTTCCTCAGCGAAAATATCGAGGCATCAATAATTTCTGAGTTATAAGCGATTAAAAAAAAGGCGCTTTTCGCAAACTAAACTTTTTGAAGTTAAAAAATTACCAAAACTACATTTTTCATTTAATTTCAGATAGAGTTTACTCTAATAGAATTTTAATTTAAGGCTTAATTACAAAAATATATAATGATAAAAATTGGAAACTTGCAAAAAATGATGACGTCTCTCGTCATCAAAAAAGTTTTTGCTGCAGAATAATTAAAATTTAAAAGAAAAATAATTATATAATTAATTCCAATAAATTTTTATACATCAATTTGAAAGAAACATTTCCATTGATGTGAGCGTCATCATTACATGATAAATTCGGCAAACAATAGTCGAATTAGAACCACTCTTGTAACGAATGTCGAATCTTTTATCCCGATTGGATCACGGCCAATTAATTCATTATTTCTATTTTCGTTTTAATATGCAAGATATTTCCGAATTATTGGAACGGCTTCTGGCAGTTAAATCAATTTGACATCTAAGGCTAACAATGTTTTATTAATCAGTTCTGTTAGTTTTAGAATATATTGGACCGCTTTAATGAAGTTCTTACACTGTGCTTCTTCCGATGACCATAATTATAACTTTATACTTTATAAGTTTGCCAATTAGTGATGAATTTCAGTTTAAAGTCGACCCACTCATGCTCGCAATCATATAACAGTTTCCTCATAGAGGGAACTGGAAAATTACTAGGCTTTCGCGAAATTGAAATGCCTTGCAGGATATTTATTTGCATTTTTTAAATATTTTTATTTATTAATATTTAGTCATGTGAATTAAAGACCATATTTGAATGAAAAAAGGAAAATCTTTTTTATAACTTTAAAATACAACATATATATATATATATAAGTATAATTATTCCTGTATTATATTTACTATCAAAACTTTTGTAGAAAACAAACATAGAACAATTTAATAAATATAAATCTTGTTTTAAAAGTTTTTTTCTACAAAAGCTTTGATAGTATAAATTCAAATCACACATTGAACACATTATAAAACTAATAAAATATATAAAACTTTTTATAATAATCAAAATTTATTCAAAATGAGATTTGTTTTAGCTACTACTAGAAGAGATTGTATTATTTCTTTAATAATAGAAAAAATCACATTCCAATCTGATATATTCTTACATTAATAACAATATGTAAAGCATAATGTTACGCTCGTAGACACAAATTCATTAATCATTATGCCATAGAACGTACATTATTTGAACTACAATTAGCACGTTATGTACATTATATGTTACGTTTATATACGAGGCGTCCACGCTTATATTGAATGGTTTGATAGTTGCTATTTGATATGACTATATGTACAATGGCTACATGAACAATGTACAGTTCACCATAACTATCCAACCCTGCATAATAATTAAGAGCTAACAGTTCGCAACGCAAATACCGCATGGCTGCATCTAATTATTACAAAAGCACTCGTTGGCAAACTTATAACGTACTTGATCCATTAAACGCTCTTTCAACGCATCGAAATTGTCAGTGCGTCATCAAGATAATGTAGTTATTAACCGATGTTTGTTGATTTGACTGCTCGAAAATCAATATTTATATTACTCTGTTTGGATAAGTAGTGAAACTATATAGTAAATCTTTGGTGCTTATATTAAACATTTACATAAAAATAATGACACATATATAATATATATATATATATATATATATATATAACTCTTTAAACAATATTCAATATAAGATTAATATATTGGATATTAATATTAAGATTAATATATGGATATTAATATGAAGTATTTGATAATAATATTTGGGAAAGACAGTTTTATCGAAATTATTTTAGTGGCTAACAATTCGCAGCGTAAATACTATCCCATATTTGTACAGAATCATTAGAAAGGTGCTCGTTATACTAATTAATTAAACGCATTTCTCTAGTTTCAATGTACTATATCCATTAAATCGTCAATGCGATTATATATATAATGCAACATTTTCAATCTAGTAGAACGATATTATAATTTATATTTGTATTATATACTAAATATAGCTAACTATTATATTTGTTCTTTTCAGACATACACACATAGATACAATATAAATAAATCGAATTTTTTTTTATTTGTGTACACTGTAAAAATTATATGAACAACAGGTATAAAATTACACAATAAACATTGGAAATGTTATATATTTTTATTATTTATTGTATAACTTTACACAAACTGTTTACGTAAATATATATAATATTTTGTTACAGTGTAGATTTCATTGCGAGGATCAAATAGAAATAGCAAAATTTTGTAATATTTATAACAGAATTTTATTATTTAGCAACAAGTTTGATGGATAATAATTGCGAAACACACGGTGCGAAATTCGTCAAATTGGAGCTACACTTTCGAATGGCAAAACATGTAGATCGAATCAGAAACAATGGTTACTGATGTGCAAACATATTTCGGTAAATGATATATCAACGACTCGATCTCGTGTTTGATATGACGGAAACTGATGTGTCAAGAGGAAAGTGTCGAATTCTCCGTTATCGTGTGGTGAGTATTCATTCGATGAAACTACTACAGACTAAAGGGAATGTTGTGATTGCATTTTCCACAAAATAATACAATTGTATCACCGTTGTCGATATCAAAACTGTGTTGATTAATGTTTGTGAGATTATTGGCGAAAAGTGGCAGTATTAATGCGTCTATATTAACAGAAATTTTACGAATTGTTGGAGAGAAATTTATAACTTGATAAATATATATTTTATAAAATTGAAACAAAATGAAATGCGCTTGACAAATTTATACAATTGAAAGAGAAAAGCATCTTTAAAAGAAATATTTATTTATTTGAGAAAATATATTTGCGTTTATTTTATTCCATTATTTATAATTTATTATAATTTTATATGTACACGTACTCTCTTAAATGGAATCAGTGTATTATCAGTCATAAGCAGTGATTTCAATTATACATACATATAACATTACATCTCATGGTAACATCTCACTGAGAAGTATCAATTATTGCATAAATCAGTGAAACGTAAGATATAAGAGCAAAATGCAAAATTTTCACTGTTAAAAACTAGTGAAGTAGAAATATTCATTCACTTATCTTCGATAAAATTTTGTCATTTCAACAAGTGACGTTTTTATTGATTCACTTTGAAAAAGTCGACATAAAATGTCACATTCTCTCTACCTCCTTTTATGTTTCTTTGTTCATGCAGAGGTAATTTATTTAATTTGAATAAATGCCACTTTTTTCCCTATTTCTTAATAGTCAGCATAAAATTTCTTTGTCTTTAATCTTGTGCAATTACAATTTTATCAAAACAACGTTTACAAACTAAATAAGAAATAAACTTTAAACCAAAGTTTCTTTTTACGACTTTTGTTACATTTTTTTGAGTACTTACATATTAAAAAAAAAATAAAACAGATATTATTTAGATAATTGACTCCATTTGTCTTACATTTGTAATGGAATAAAATTGAATAATTAATCATCGCTAAAAGCTTTCAGCAATCTTTACGTTTTTTTGATAATACGACAACACTTTTGATAATGCAACAACTCCCGACAGTATTCGCAAAAAAGCTTTTTAATCATTGAAAATTTTTTATCACGATATATATACGTTAAATTGTTAACGTTAAAATTCGAAAAGTTTACTCTATTTTAAAAAATGTATCTTTTTCCCGTGACGTAAAACATTGCTATAACACTATACAAGTTTTATATAAAAATTGCATATCACACTTGTCAATACCTTTTATTCGAGCATTCTGCATACTAACAGAATTATTTGCATTAGAATATTATTACAATAAATCATGTTCTCAAGTCGCGTGGAAGCACGGTTGGAACAGGAGATGTCTCGATCTCGACGTAATCACATGCTTTAAAATACGCTTATCAATAAAATGGTCGTTGCCGAGACGAACCATTAGTCGACATTGAATTTCACAGGCGCATAAACGGGATAAACATGACAGTATTCTTTCATTCCCTATTTCCTCGCTCAGGTAACTTTTCCTTGGTTACTCACATTTTTCATAAATTTGCAAGATTCTCATAATACATCGTGCTCAATTTAAAAGAATATTCAGCCTTTATTATTTTCGTCTTCATTATTTACCTTATTTTTTTTATTGTGATTTTACTTCTAAAACAATGGTCTATTTTATTTTTAGTAAACCTTTTTTTTTAGTGCCACACGTCGAAACAATATTAACTATGACGAATTTGAAAAACGATTCACTGCCTCAAATTTGAATAAATGATGTTTTGACGGATTTTTTTTACGAAAAAATCTCACTTTTGTCGCAACATTTTAAAATCTACGATATTTCTTTGTAATTTATATTACGTGATATATTGTAATATATATAACTAGTATATTGAGTTTGGTAAAACAAAATTTGTTTGAGATTAAAAGAAAAATGAGATTTTGCTTTCTGAAGCTTAACTCAAAAATGTCATTTCTTTTTAATTGTTTCTAAGAAAAATTTTACATTTATGTTGTACAAAAACTCATCTATATATTCATTATAAGTAACATAAAAAATTGTACGTATATAAATAACAAATTGTATGTGGCTTCTTCTACAAATATACATTCGTGAAGCTTAAGAATATTTCGATTATTAGTGAAATAAAAATATTGTTCTGCTACGATATTATGAAATTATTAGAGTGTGGAAAAATTAATAAAATGCACTCTGTATAACAGTTGATGTGTGTGTGAATAAAAAGCGATATACATATAATCATACAAGTACAAAGATGCGATTAAAAAAAAAATTAAGATACTACACAAGATCAATGCATTTTTATTATTATACTTGCAAAACTTATTTTACAATTTTTTAATATCCGTTAATTTTTTTATAATTATTTTTTTTCTGCAATGTTTTGTAATAACATATCGATCGTTACGTTTATAGAAAGCGATCTATTTGCAATTATGAATACGAACTCATGTCGCTATTAACTCTAGCTCACTTGACTAACTACTACAGAACTCTTTCTCATGTATATGTCAAATTCCATAAATATGGAAATTTATCGAGCGCACTTACGTTACGAGGCCAATCGATGTGAAAATTGTATACATCGTGTGCAAATTTTTTGCATGGATTTTCGCAGGTTACCACTCGACATGAGAAACAAATTGTTGCTTTCGCCAGCCAATATATTATACAGAAGTACCGTCTTAATATTCAAAACCACCTGGTCTTTTATGAAATTTAATTCCGCATCTTATGCATTTCTTCGTAAGATATATGATATAAATATATCATTGCGCGAGAGAAAAGAATTTTACTAAGAAAATGCAAAGATCACCCTGGGTGCAGATGTGTGTCATGAATTTCGCACGTTTTTGCAATATTCGCAGAAATGAGGTAAATGAAAAAAATCGTCTGGAAGACGATAATAATATTTTAATCTATGCTCTTGACATATTTTATCGATGTAATCATCATAAACATAAAGAAGATTAAATCGATATTAATATTGAAAATGATATACACAAAATCAATATGCGCATAATCAAATATATTAAAAAACTTGAAGTATCAGTTGTGTGATTTTTAGATATCTTATATGTTTGATATTTTGATGCTGCATTTTAACATATTTCATAGAGAAAACAATGTAATCCGTTTGTTGAACTTCTGTAAATTATTTCGATTTGGCTTATCGTGGACTAGTGGAGTGTGGAGAAAAGTAAACTATCTTCGCAAGTGCAAAATTGAATTGAAAGAAAACAATCCGTGAAAACCTCTACCTTTTACTCCGAAGCGTCGTGATAATCTACTTTGAGAAAACAATTAAAAGAAAAAACATGCGAAGTGAATCAAACTTAAACCTGCTTTAATTTAGCCACTATTTATAGTTGTATATCGAATCTTTTAAACAAACAAACGTCACTTTTGGCAGCGTCTATGTAGAAGAAAATAGAATTATAATAAATATTATAGAAATAATATAGATAAAAGGAACTTCTTTAAACTTACATTTAAAATAAGTTTTTAAAAAATGATAATTCACGATTTTAATTTTTACTAATATTTTATTATTTTTTAGATTTATACAATTCAAATATTTCGATAAAAAAAGAAGGGAAAATAATGAAATAATAATTTAAGCTAAAGTATTGTAGATACTTAATTATTTCTTTTTTGGAATGTATGGATTATCAAATATGCTTTGGCGCGATATATTTTTTTTTATGATCGAATATGAAATATAATTATAAAATTTTTTTTCATTGATATTTTTTGTTGCGCAAAGTGAAAAAAATTTTAATTTTATATGTATGATATTTATATATTATGTATGATATTAAATTGTCTTCTTTTTTTTCGCACGATCTTTTCAATTATTTTTCTTTTTTATACAAGTGAATAGAAAAGTGGATTTTTCGTTTATTTTTTTACTTTCCACATGACGTACAAATATTAAAATGTCAAGTTATACGTCTATCAAGAATGTTATTTGCGCAACTGCGTTGATATATTTCTCCGAACATTGACAGTTTTAGAAAGGACAACAAAGAACTATCAAGAGTAGCGACATTTATTCCCGCTGGGGAATCTTTCATTCTCCAGAGACCTTTCCAGCATCGATCGGTATGTTTATGCAAAATTGTTTTCGCTATATCCTCTTATCTTCGACGTGACGTTTTGCGAACATTGTATTAGATTAGATGATTACGGTTTTAAATCAATTTTTACATTAACCTGGTAAATATGATTATTATGATAGAGCAAAGTAAAACTCACGCGAAATAATGAAGAATAACATCCTGTCTGACATTCTGAATGTAACATTTACAAATATTTTTACGAAGCAGCGTACAAAACGGGGATACTATGCGTGATTCTTGTAATTTATTGAATATGCGGAAGAGAGCGATATCACATTGATATAATGCGAATGCACTGTTGTGCAACGCAAAGGTTTTTCCGTAGCGGAAAGAATTAGTAAAAAATTTATCTAATTTATCTAATAGTTTTTGTGAGAATGCTATTTACACAATCGAAATGACAACCGCGTCGCGACATAATCGCATAAATAACGCAGTTCTTGCGGCTCGATAATAGCATAGGATTTGACCATTGGACGCATCAGCACATCAAATCAGGTTACGCAATATCTTCTCCGCTGTCTTTTTTGCGAACCGATTGAAACGAGCAGGTAGCCGTCGTCCGAATAAAGAATTTTTCGTCGCAGCATAAATCCGGGTGAAAAGGGTAAGACAGGATGATCGATCTTACTCGAGAGTCTCCAATGCCGGCGAGGTATCCTGGTAAACGAAATCTCTTGCGATAGCACCTGCATTCGTCTGCTGCATCTTATTTCACTTATAGCGAATTCGGTATTGTACACAAATTTACATTGGCATAAGTAATTAAAAAACAATTAATATCAAAAGCTATTACAAATACGAATAGTGATAATAATTTATATTACATTATAATTATTTTAATGTTTTAATTATACTTACTGTTTTAATTATTCATGTTTAGATTGTATAATACATTTGTGTACGATAATCTTTGCATAGTGTAAAATGTATACCAGTGCATTAATGCATCAACCGAACTCACTATTTCATGCACTGATACTGATCTTAACTGAAAGAAGTATTCGATGCGAAAAGCATAAAGGATCTATTGATTTCCGACGATGCGGTGAAAGTCTCATTCTGTTTGACGGTACAGACGGACGGTGAAATAGGAAAATTAAATGTTTGTTTTATACATTGCAGGGAGAGGGAGGGGGAGAGAGATAGCGTGGCATCCGTCCGGTAGATAAACGAAAAACGTGAAACGTTCGATTGCATCGCTATTGTTGTTGTGTTTTGTAAACGCGAATCTTTGAATGAATGCTACGACGAAAAATTGTTTCAACATCGTGCGCGAAAATTAGCGATTTAACTGAGAAATAGTAGGTAATGTAAGTAGAGCGACCAAACAAAAAGATAACTGAGAAATGTTACAGGTGGAATTTACAACGAAAATTTCATTTTGTCTTCGACGTGTTTAAATTTTGATTAGAATTTTATTGGACTTGAGATATACACTTTGTGTAGAAATGTATAAAATTCGGACGGATATTACTTTACGATCTCGCATTAATTCCTCTCCTATGTAATTGCAAACGTATTTAGCAATATAATACATATTTTATTACACTTAATTGTGAGAAACGTGATCAATTTTCATGATTCGATTACTTTAAAATTTACAATGCATCGATCGTTTTCGATTACAACATTTCGTGTTTCATATGGTAACGAAAATCATTCAAATAGAATCAAAGCAAACAACTTTTGTCATTTCAATCGCAAGACTATCCTCCATCGTGCAGTTTTATGCGAGAAATATTGCTCGGCTCTCACTGACTAATATTTACGCGTTTACATTACTATGTACTTGATAGATGTCATATTATCGTGTTGAAAGTTTTGATTAATCTCAAAACATTGGCCTGAGATACTAGTTATACTGGAAACTGTTCTCGATTTCACGATTTTCTCACAGATTTGTTATCTCAACTATTTTATTTAGAAAAGGACTTTTCTCGGGTCAACACTGACTCAATCTTTGTTCTGTGCGAATATCACTCGCTCTAAATGTACACTGTACAAGTTGATTGTATTAATGCAACTGTGTCGAGGTCTATTGGCGAAGAAAATGATTCTCTCTTTCTCTCCAAAGAAGAAAGGAATGATGGGTTTGCACGTGATAGAAAATGATTCTCGGAGTAATTCTCAGAATAATCCTTATAAATGATCTCTTAGGTGAATGAGTTTCTAGAGCTATATTTGACTTACGCTGTTGATGTCCACTTAGATCCTCATAGCGTGTTACCAATCACCACTATACTAGTCTCTGAAGTACATGCTATTGATCTGTTCTGAATGCACTCGAAGCGTCAGCGATGAGATGTATCTAATTAATTGCTCTTAGTATTCTAGATAATTGTGTTGGTCTGTCGAAGCAAGACGTACTAACGTAATAACGTAGCGCTAATAACTAAAGAAAATTGGTAATTGAAGGTAATAAATGTTCTACGTACTAATCTTCTTTATTTTGCTAGAGAGAACGAGAGAAACGCGATGTTGATTAATATTATCACGAGAATTGTCAACTTTATTAAACGTAGAAGATATTAATGTACATCTCTCACGTGTGTGTATGTATGTACGTTGTTTGCGACAGGACAATTGCGCTTTGCACTCGTGAAACTGCATTCAACTTGTTAGACAAAGGACGATTCCGTTTCGATGCATTAAACACCAGGGGAGGATCATGAAAATTGCAGGGTAGCTTGTCCACCGAACCTTAAGGACGGATCTAAGTGTCATGTAGTTAATCGATGCCACAACCGAGCTAGTATACACCGAGCGAGGACTCGCGATTGCAATTCGCAACTCTGTTTGTCGTTTGGTCGCTTCCCGATTGCGTCACTTGACGGTACAACTTTACGAACTGGTTGAACATTTGCGGAAACGGACCGAATCTCTTGAGCGAGAAAGATATAATTCCGCTTTCTGACTTCCATGCCCAATTTGCCGAGTTGTCAACCCCAAAGTTCCGCGCAATATATTGAATCTGAGTTTTGTTCTGCAGCACTTGTATTTAAGTTTAAATCAACTTATTGCGTCTAGGGAGGATTATATGCTTATGGTTCATATTTGCCCATCCTTATTTTATTTTATAATATTGAGCTTTGTTTATTTTTATTGTTTAATTTTCTTTAGTTGTAAATTATAGTAAAAAAAAGCGATATATTCACGTGCCGAGAAAATTATCTTGAATAAATTTTAAGAATGTATGTATCAAGAGAGATATTATAATTATAAATATAAAATATATTTTATATTAAATATATATTATATAATTTTAAAATAATTATATTGGTCATAATTATAATAAATTAAAATGAATTATTATATTAAATACATAATTTAAATATCTTTTAAATATTATGTTCGGCAGCAATAAAAATATATTTTAACTATTTATACATATACGATTCTAAAAAAATACTAAGATTTAATTAAGATTTAAAACAGTTCAGGATTTTAATTTTGGTTTTCTTTTACGATCAATATTATCACAAATTTTTTCTTTTGAGAACACCAACAATAAGAAAAGATAGACCTCACAGCGGAATATAGAATCGATACTACAATAATTCATCAGGAAAATGACTCGTTTGCGTATGCTCATTGTAACGTAGCTATTTCAAACTATTTGAGAGGTCTCTTAAAAATTTCCATCGAGCAGGGGAACAAGTGAAATTTATCAACGATTAAGTAAATAGCATACTTATTTATGTAGATTAGCAAACGTGAAAATATTTGTTACGAATATATATATTTCAAATTATTTTTGGCAACAATTATTTTTGGCATTTACAACAGAAGTTGGAACTGAATTTACTTGCCAATGAGTCTATTGGAACTTGGTAATATCTCTTGAGCGAAAATAATTTCAAATTCTGTCTTTCTCACTTACACCCCCCCCCCCCACACACACACACATACACACGCGCGCGCGCGTTAATGCCTGCGTATTATACTGAACTTGCACGTATTACACATACTCGATAAGTTTGTTTCTAACAACGTCACTTTAGTGGTGTAATTATATGTACAAAGAAGTATTTAGTCATCGTATTATAATTATGTTTCTCTACATTCTCTGAACCATTTAATGTGAAATATTAACATAATGTTACTGGGAAGTTTATTACGTTATATTTTCTTGATTATTTAAAAACAGGATGAACTACATTTTTATAATTCCTACAATTATGATCTACCTACAATGATTAGAGAATATTATAGTCTAACTCTATAAAGCTTGATTGAGTTTATTATCTAAAACAGTATTATACGTCAAAGTGGCAATATTCCATGAAGTTTATAAATTAATTATAATTAATGTATACATATGTCAGCGTATCTAAAACCACATTTAGAATAATCTCATATGTTCTCATGAATTAGTTAAAAATATCAGCGAACGTGTATATATATATAAAACGATCGCATTATTGGCTTTAATCGGTTTATAATATTATAGAAAATTTTTAGTTACAATTATTAGCACTACTAATACATTTGTCACTCCTGTATTTTTATATGTTATTTAAGATTACAAATAAAAATAATTTTTACGTGCAATTATTATTTTTAGAATAAATACTCGCTTCAATTTTACACAAAAAATTCGAAAAAAAAGAAACGTATCCTTTCTTTAAACTTATAAGCTCTCGAAATTGTTAGCCGATATTTTTTTTTTATAACATTGACAGTTATTAATTTTTTTATCATAGATATTGTTGAGAGGTAGACAATATTGACCTGACCCTTGATAAGTTGACGCGTTTATTGTCGATAAGGGACAAACGCGTACACGAAAATTGGAGCGAACCAAAATTGTTCTGTCAAACACTACAGAGCCAAGCACCGTTTCTCGCTCAGGCAGAAATAGAATTTTTTGTCACGTTCCTCCATTATCGTTTCGCCCTCTATTTTCCTTCAAGATAAAGTTAGCCCTTTGCTACTAAGCTCAAGTGGACTTTTTCTATAATCTCACACATTTTTGCGTACAGCCATTGTACTCTCAATAATTGTTTTGTTTTTGTCTTTCTTCATTGATATGAATATTCTGTATATTTTACTTGCAACGTGATATATCGAAAATTTGTTTCCAAAAAATTTCAAGCTTAATTGGAAAATTTATTTTAATACATTGCAACGTGTATTGACAGTATTAAAAAAAAAAAAACATATTTAAACTTGTTTTATAAAAAAAGTATATTACGTGTGTGAACAACTATAGCGTAGATATAACTCTATTAAGAATAGTAGAGTTACAAACTGCTTCCAACTTATTCTGTAAAGTAAGATTAAAAGTTTAAATGATCTTTTTTTCTCTAAAACAAGATTTTTGTTCATTTACCTCATTTCCTAACCATCGTCTCAATTAGTCCGTTCAAAACTTTAATTATCGAAAATGTAAGTATTCCGTTGTATGTCCCAAGTAGCAACGACTGAAAAGAAACGCGGCAAAGTACGTGTCATAATAATTCTTATAAAATTATGAGACTCTACCTGTGTAACTTTAAAGTTTCACAATGGCAATATGTTATTTCCGTAAGATGATAAATTTTTCAAACTTTAGTTAACTTATAACCGAGATATATCTTCGCAGTCGACTCGGACTTTCAGCAAGACGTTCACATTACATGTTCTCGTAGTATGGTTTTGCATTCTCATACAAGCTTTTGTACGAAACAATAGTGAAGCTTGTGACACTTTTACCAAACAGTATGGAAAGCAAGCGACTTTTTTTTTCATAAGAAATAAATGATATCTGTCATTTTTCATAGGAACATAAATAATATCTGTCATTTTTCAAAACTTACCTACAATTTTTTCAAAAATTACATATGATATATTGCAGTCGATATTTTAACGTATCATATTAAGTCTATTGACGGACATTTTTTATATTGATATGAAATTTATTTCTTGATGAGAAACGCGCGTTTTTTATCCATCTAGATTATAAAGAAATTATATCTTTGATTAAAAAGAAATCTTATATATATTTGCTCCAAATTTTATTCCGTCAAACATGGACTTTCTCTTATAAATAAGAGAAAGTAAACGTCCATGTTTGACGGAATAAAATTTGGAGCAAATATATATAAGATTTCTTTTTAATCAAAGATATAATTTCTTTATAATCTAGATGGATAAAAAACGCGCGTTTCTCATCATTTTAAGTCACCATTTTTTACAAATAATATTTATTTTCATCCACCCTGACTCTTGTTCGTAGCATGTTATTATTTTATGATTAGTTTGAATTTCCACTGCAATGTGTGTACAAGCTATGCGCAACATTATTTCCTGCATAATTTATTTAAAGTCTGTTGCACACACTCTATATATGCGGAAGTTACGGCGAATGAACGATGAATTAGGCAACAGATATCGCTTAGATTTGACTTTAAATTTATGCTAGCAGCGATTATTATGCATCTAAGTAATAAAATTATAAGATAACATGTATGGTATTATTATGTTATATTCAAGAATGTGAATACGTTGCCGTTGATATAGCATCAGGAGTATTGAAAAAAATTGAATAAAAAATGTTTCCGGAATATGCCAAATTATGTTACTTTACTGTTGCAAGATTATATGTTGTAATATCGCAGAATTCCTCTATGTAAAAAAGTAGATAAAGCAGATGTATCGTATAAAAAATGTAGAAAGATAAAAGACTACTTTTTAAATAATATTATAATACTACCTTTAATTTATTACCGTTTTCAATGTGAATTAATAAGAATATGTTATTTTATAATGTAGGTAAAAGCAGAGAGATAATATTAACATATGCAGTTTAGTATTTTTTGTTATATAATAAAGTTAAGTTGTACTGTCAATTTATGGAATTTATTTTGTCTAAATATTATAAAAGTTTTAAAATATATCTTTAGAAGTTTTAATTGCTACGAAGTGTTAGTATTTAATAACGATTAATATTTGCGATGAAAGTTTCTTCGTCTCATTTAAATTCGTGACGTTTTACCAATTTTCTAGGTGCATTATAACAAATCAACGATTACATTATCTTAGTGGCTACATTAGTTTGCGGAAAAAAAAGATCTCGATTCAAGCGGATTCAAGCGCGCGGTGCCTGCCTCTCATGAATTATGATCGGAACAAATGAGATTCACGCGCGATAAATGCAAAGTGCCGATATCCCGCGGAACTCGAGGGAAGTTACGTATATATGGCGATAACAAAGTTACGTCTTGTTAAGATGCTACAGTGTTGGAGGCGCGATTGATGTGTTCTTAACGAAAACGAGCGGAAGGTAGTTTTAAGGAAAGTTTAAATAAGTTCAAAAGACGATGTGCGTAGACGAAGTTACGTTGGATTGAAGAAAATACGGTATTATACGCGTACAACGTTAACCGCATCTTCTACCATCCCATCCCTAAGCGAGGAAGGTCTGATTAAATTATTAAATAGATCACATATGCATAACACTACGTTGGCATGAAGCACAGAGATACGCAATTCTCTCAGTGTATTTATATACTTGCCGCGTATTTTAAGCATCTCAGAGAAATTGCTCTTACAAAGATGCTCAGTGAAGTTTTTTAAACGTTATATAAAATACGCCCGTCAGCAATCAATATCCGATATTATTGCAGCAAAGGTTGCATTGATATCGTTGTCAAGTGTGAAAAGGTTAAAGGAACACGTGTTGTACTTCGGAGGAAAGTTTCTAGCTGATTGTGAGAAAAAAAAAAGTTTATTTGTTTCCCTTAGCAAAATTGGCATTATAAAAGTGCACTTTATCGCTGCAATGTAAATGATAGCATAATATAGACGTAGGAAATGTGTATTTCTGATTAATGCTATTTTGATTCATTTTCAAATGTAATTCAAAAATCACATCTCGTGGCAACAAAATATTTAATTTTAAAAGATAGCAAATTAAAAATATTAAAAAAAAATTTTTTTTAACATATAAAATTCTTGAAATTAAAACTAATGAGATAGTCTTATAAAAAATGACACTTTGAGATTATTCTTAAAGTTTGAAAGTTTTTATAAAGATAAATGAGAATATATGTTTTTCTCATTTGAATAAAAAGAGAAGACAAATTCTCCAATAACTACACTAATTTATATAAAAATCAGTCAATTTGCGATATTAGCGTTTCTATATCTAAAAAATGCATTCTAATATATACATAAACAATTAATTTATTTATATGATTTATTGTATGCAAATAAAAACATACATAATTTGAAAAATCAATCTATACGAAACAAAGCATTATTATTCTCAATTATTTTTGAAAAATCTCTGCAAATGTTATCAGAGTAATATTATTGTACATATAAATGATTACAGAAGAGAAATCTTGTGCGTGACGTCAACTTACGAGGTAGGTGCGTTAGAATTCGAACAAGGAAAGTATTTCAGATTAATTAAAGTTATATCACCGTGCAATATCGCTATTTTATGGCGGCCATCTGTCTTTTGCTTAGGGTCAAACAAAAACGTCTAATCTATTTCTTCTATTAGCGTGGCGTATTCCACGTTAATGAATGCCATCTATTTGGGTTGAAACTTAAGATGACACCATTTAGCTTTTCTTGATTCAAATCCACGATCTCGTCCACGGGGCCGCGTTAGCGGCTGGTTAGCGAAATAGCTTTTTTTGCAATATTAGTAAATAATTCATACGTGAAGACGTTGCCGTTCACAGAACTTTATCATCGTTCTATCTATCAACGTGCCGCGAAAGCAAGATACACGAGGGAAAAGCAATATCCCTTCATCCCTCGTCTATGCATTACGTTCGGGGTAAACGCAATTTTCTTTGGTCGAGGTCGACAGTGCTGTAATCCACAACACGCACAGTAGCGTGCATACACACGCACATCAACATAAACACACGCTTTGTCGAAGTCTTCCAATTATAAAGAGAAAATATAGAGAGAGATATATAACGTAAACTTATTAAATTGCGCGTGTAAATATATAATTACCATGGTAACAATATATAAATACTAATTTTCTATTTAGTGCAATTATATATATTTAATTACATAATCTAACAGCATGATTGATATCATTTAGTAACGACATGGCTACATGATGACTATATGTCTGCTGTCATACATCTTGCTCTTCTTTATCTATAAACTATATAATAGATACACATTGTGTGTGCAAATTCATCTAATTATAATTTATTTGTATAGCGTATAACTAGCCTAATTTTAATCTACACACGTAGCTAGCTGCTTACATTAATCCAGCTTTGACATATTTGCTAGGACTCATGTAAATTCCCTGTAGCAAAGTTGCTTATACGTGCATGTATTATCTCATCTCTCAACGGGCATTGCCCCAAGGTATAATAAAATATATATATATATATATATATATATATATATACATCTCTCTCTCCCGTCTTCGTCTTTCTTTCCTTTTCATATCTTCCTCAGCTATATTATGTGCAGTCACGCACATTAGGAACGTCATGCTAGAGTTACAAGTTTTTGAATACCTTTTTTTGTTTAATGACTCTGTAAAACGAAAATTTTCAGGCCGCGGTAAGAAATGGTCGCGTCGTAAACTTTTAACATTTCTCGCCGGCGCTATTTTAAAACTTCACTAAAATATCGAGCCACGAGATTTATTCGTAAGCAGGGCGATAAAAATCGAGCAAAGTGAGATTATACTACGCCTACGCGACAACCAATATCGAGAGTAACGGCTAAGAAACAAGATAAAATCATCGGAATTATTGCTCGTATAATATAAAGAATTTCTGTCAAATATTTATAAGGTTTTTTTTGGAATGATGAGGACACAGAAATATAATGTATGTAGAAGTTACGGAATTATATAAAAGTGTAGAGAAAATGCACGTAGAAAGGGACTGTCTTCAAGTCTCTTTTTACTTCTAAAAATTTTAATAAAAACAAGCTAACACATAGGTAACTATAATTACGTACGTCAGCTATATGCTGGCTTTTACTACTGCAATTTTAAACAGCACTCTTGGAAGTAACTCGACGGAAAAAAAAAATTTCCACGATATACATTAACTTATATTTTGTTAAATGTATGCTTCTGTAATAAATGATTTTCTCGTGGTAAAAATGGGTTAATTGTGAAAAATCTTACAGCCCGATCATTCATCTGGTTTGATTCCATTAGACTTATATTTTTTCGTAGTTACGTGATAAAGCCAATCGTTCATTTCTTGAATTTTTTTCATGTTGATATTTACTGCAAGAGATTGAAAATGAATGCGTTAATGGATTGTGCAACTCTCGTAATTTTCTTCGCAAGCGCAATAAAGTCTACATAGTAGCTTTCTATATAGCAAAAATGTCAAAGAAGTAGCGCCGAAAAAAGACAGTTTGAACATCTTCTATAATGATAATGGCAAAAGTTTACTTTTCTTTTGTTTCAAGTTTTTTCTTAAAAGTTTGACATATTTCAAGAACATTCTTTGGAAATGAGCAATTACATACATCTCCATGCAATGTGACCTGCACGTATTACTTTTTTCTTACTAAAATTTTAGAAATCTTTTTTTGTGCTGTTTAAATTTACAAATCTTCTTTTTTTTTAATTTATTTTAATACAAGCAGTAAATTTCAAAATTATAAAATAATGTCCAAACACATTTTACACAATCCGATGTGTACATTGTCTATAAATAACATGACACATAAGCATATTTCATCTTCGTGTTACTTTAGTTATACCCGATTAAAAAATATTTCTTCCAAATATGGGCTGTGAGTTTTTAAATAATGCAGATTGAGTGTGTTACATCGTTGTATTCACAATGACGATGATTCGAATCAAGGATATTAAAAAGATAAAATCAACTGTTATTTGCGGAAAGCCGAAGAGTAATTTTGCTTTGGCAACACAGTGTAACGGAGTCAACGCAGGATGCAGAGCGAAAAGGGAGAGAATAAAAAAACGAGATGAGCGTATCGGATGGTGGAGTTGCCTTGAATCGAGCCCTCGGATTAACGAGCGTCGTCGTTGCCTCTGCGGATGCAAAGATAATACACGCTGATCAAAGCTCCTCTCTGCTGTGCGCGCAGTTGACAGACATGAGATCGATCCGCGTGTTTTTAATCAAGCGGCACGAAAAATATACACGAGCGCCCACGACGTTCTACTTTTCGCCTCGCGCATCGCGTGAATCGTTTATTACCTTAGATCCCTCCTGGGTCACGTTAAACGCTTTAAACTTAGGCTTGATACTTTCCCGGAGACATCACGCTTGCTGTGTTTCACGCGCGACTTAAAGTTAGTTAAATATCTCGGCAGAGAAATCGTACGGGTCGTGAAAAACTTACCGATACGTAACCGGAATACAGTTTTATCGTTTTTAGCGTCTCGCGCAAACTCACGTGCAAACGTCTTATAACTCTTCCATCCCCTTTATGGGGAACAATATTCAACACAACCGTGAAACCACATCTAATGGGATAAATTCTAATTAACTCTGAGAAAGTTTCCTTGAATTTAATATGCAGTACTTATATTTTCAAGCTTACCTTCCAAGCAGTTTTTTCATGCTCTTTGATGTCACGCGAGACGAGTGCTTGGTATAATATTACTGCAATTCAATTTCTGATTTCAGTAATCAGTTATATAATAATCAGCTTGTTTTAAAATAAATTTTTCAATGTACATTCTTCTCAGAAAATCCATAATATAATTGCACAACGAAAGGCTATTCGAATATATTTGGCTAATGTTTCTTTTCATTTTATCACTTAATAAAATCTGATTTTTTTTCTCGCTGTTAAAATTTGAATCCGCTTCAGTTTGATATGAAGCGCTTTTTAACACCTAAACAGGTGTTGAGAAAACGTCATGCTGTTTTAAAGCAAAAAGTAACGGAAATACGTTGCGCTTGCTAAGACTGTGCCCGAATAAAACAGTACGAATTGTGTGGCGCACAAACAACGCGCACCACCTCTTTGTGCAACGGTTGGCAAGATAAAGTAGTGATGTGCATTTTCACTACAACGAAAATGCACGGAAGTCTGGCATTGTTGCAGCCTTGGCTTGCAACCTTGGCGAATTTTTACGCAAAAAACGCACGTATGTAGCGGACAAACGATGCGATTCTCAATAAAGATTATATACTGAATGATACCATCCAGCAGGATCATGCATTCATGTCGAACACAATGCAGATCCAATTTTACGTATACCGTAAAGTATAATAAATACAAATGATAAATCGAGTTTTCTCCGAGAATATTTATGGCATTTATATGCAGGAAATCCTACAGATATCATATCTCTGCAACTATATACTCTGCGAAAAAAAATTTGAAGTTTCAATCAATTCAGTCAATTTTTCTCTTTAAAAAAATATATAACAAACAAATCATTTTTTTCAAATTAAAAAATTTAATGTGCAAAAATGTAAATACATACAAGATTAAAGCTTTTTGAAGCATACATATGTAAACTAGGGCAGAACCCAAGATATAAAGACGAATATATTTCATGAATACTCTTTCATAAATGTAAACATACAAAAGAAACGTTATACATACGTGTTTAAGCGTGGAAATAAAATAAGAAAGGTACAATAAGTGAAAATGAATGTATATCTGAGATGAATATATATACGTTCTTTGTATCTGTTTGGAATGGAATGAATGTCGTACTGTGCTAGGGAGCGCATTTTTCTGATCTTGTAAGAGCAACATAATCAAGTTTCCTCAAGTAGTCTGAGACATTATATATATGCTTATCCCAATTTAAGCGTTTACCCTCGTTTATCTTAATAACGCGAGTAAACCCAGTATAAAAGTCATTTGCATATCAGAAAGTACGAGAAGCACAAGAAGGAAAAGTATGAGTATAAAAGTATGAGTAATGTTTGCGGTGGGCCACATTATTTTGCGTTTCCGACGTGCAATTTAGGATCGATCTGAGATAAACATGCGTTATCAGCGAATGTCGTATTTCCATCGGTGAATTTCTGTAAAAGCAATGCGCATTTTGAGGTAAGTCGATGCAAAATCTTGGCATGAAAGAGAGATTCAAAGAGACCGAATTGTGCGATCATGTGCAGTATGATGTAGTACGAGTGGCGATAACACCGACCGATAACATGCGATATTATTCCGAGCCGCGCAATATGTACGTACGCATTAGGTACGATATGTATATCTTTACGGTAAGCGAAATCTAGGATCTCACGATTACAAGTCGTAGTTGCACGTAGCGACATAACGAGGAGAATAAATCGACTCGCTCGTCGTAACCCCGTCTATTTCGCTGACATTTCACCGCAGAAAGCAATACGATCCTATAGCAAGTGTCCCTGAACGTGCCAACATTGTTGGAAGCGATGAATATTTTACGGAATTATTTGAATAAAAATGGATAAAATGAGACGTATTACAAGAAGAGAATTGGAACGTAGGACATTGGAATTGAAATGATAAAATATGACATGATAAAACGAAATGTGAAAATGATAAAAAAAAGAGGTTGGAAAATGATGTACGAGTCGACAGAATAAAATTTTTCATTTATATTGTCTCTCTCCAATCTTTTTTAACACTTTATTTTAATTGTCATCCATTTATTCCGTAATAGTAATTTTGTGATAATTAGCCAATGTTTCTAATACTTTTATTTGCATTCGTTTTACGCTTAAATGCTACATCATCCTCTTTATTATTCAAAAGATAAAGTAGTAACTTCGTTAGAAATTTATTAAAAAAATAATTTAGGAAAAAATTTCTTTTCTGTCTTTTTTTTCTCTCTTAGATTTAATATACATATACATATACATATATTCAAATATTTGTGTATTTGAAATATTTCGATTAATTTACGTCATTTCTTTTTCGATCTGTGGTATAATATTTATTTAAAATATTTTTTATTCAGTGTACATTGATCGTCAAAATGTAGAAACTTATTTAAAAAATTGAATCTTTTAAAATTAAAACAAAAAAACAATTTGTATGTGATATGCTTTTTATTACTCAAATTAATATTTATATTTGATTCAAAAAATTGGTTGATATTGAAACAATCGGCTGACGTAAATTATATTTCTATTTATTGATTTTCTGCAAGCGTTTGCTTAATTAACGGTACTGTTGGCGCCGAAAGTACCATCGAGAAACGCATAACCCTTAACTCTTCGTTAACACGCGAGGTAATTTTACTAATATTCGTGAATAGCCCTTTGAATTAATTGACGAAAGGATTCTATAGCGTTAGCGCACGATGATGGAACGGGGATGCGTAGTATTAGGGAAATGCGCACGGAAGACACGCGTAGGAAATTACTTTGATAAAAGGGAAGGGAAGGGAGAAGAGAGCAACACAGTCGTATTATATCATTCCCTTGGGATTACGTAAACAACCATGAGTCAACAGGCGTACTCGAATTAGACACACCTAACCTGCTCTTACTCCATGGCGTATCAACCGAAATTTCGGACTTCGCATGTATCACGTACGTATGCATACACGAGCAAATAAGAGCCGCGGTAAGCGCTGCCAAATTTACGGTTCTGCAATTTCGAATATCCACACATTCGTGAACGTACGTACATCGTAGTCACACGAGAGATATCAAAATGGAGATGCAGTTGTATCATATCGCCGATATCAGAAAGGAACGTTATCCAATCGTCATTCGCCGTGAAGAACTAATTATTGATTAATCCGCGTGTATGCAAAGTTCTCAGATACATTTTCAAGCAAGTTTCGGCAACGCGGAGTTTCCTAATTTACGACACAAATCTAATCTGTGAAATGCGCTTGACAAGTTATCGAAGTAGAATTAAAGTTTCGTCTCTTCCTTATTTTCCGTCAAATTATTTACTCTCGTGAAGGACAAAGAGAAAACAAAACTTTGATTCCAACTCAATCTCTTCCCAAGTTTATGTCTTAGATTAGATGTACATTGCAAGTTAGCAACTTTGCGATACGAAATCGCACACATACACATAACACCATCATACACGGTCACACATACCATAAAGTGTTCCGAAACTTCGAACTCCGACTTCGTGCACGTATGTTATTATTCAGATAGCTTGATGAAGCCCTTTATCCAATACAGTATGGCGAGAACCAAAGCAAAATTGTTTCCATTGTCGCAAAATGGAACTCGGTCTGTAATGTACGAGCTGACACGTCGCCGTCATTATCGGCACGTTGTCTGCCGTGAAGCGACGAGAATTTGGAGTAATGGGGGGCGGTTAAGTCCCATGACCCGAGCAAAACTGGTGCCACTTGTTACGCGCAATGCGATAGGAGAAATTGTTTTCTTGACTCTGCTGTCGTAGTTCACACGACTATCGCGCCACGATCGATATTGCGCGTTTATTCTCATGAAATCGCCCAAAGGTAGGTCGAAAGATCTAAAAGGAAATTCCTGTCATGCTAATTGGTGAACAATCGTTCGATCCCGGCATCGCATATTGACACTATCGAACATTCTCCAAGCGTACTCGAGCTGTTAGATAGCGATGAGAAATGTATATCTTGTGTTAATTGTAAGCCTCCTTTTTTAGAAACCTATTTCCAATGAGTTTACATCATGAAGTAAATAATTATAAGTGCATAAGTTTAGAAAAAAAGTTTTTAAAATAGCAGCATTGCTTTTTTTTCGAAGAGCTAGGAAATTTTAAACATTCGATAGAATAATTATTTGATTATATAATTTTATTATGATTATTGCGCGTTCTTTGTTATCGCGATATGCAAAATATACAAAAGGACAAGTGGTAAGACGATATAGTCTTCAATAATCATAACAAATTTCTTCTTTGAATTTGATGAATTTTTCAAATCACTGTCGCGTTATGCGCATCGATCGGTGTGTCTTACCGCTTGTCTATATATATATATATATTTTATATTATTTTATATAATTATTAAATATTTAATATACTAAATATTTAAAAAATTATAAATTTTAATTTAATACAATGTGTTTAAATTACATATCTATCGCGAAATTTATGAAATTGCTATATTTTGTCTGTCAGATAATAATAATTATATACATATATAAAGAAAAGAATATCTCTTCATTTTACAAGCTAGTAATTTTAAATAGCAAGCAAGAATAGATATATATTGTAACTCAGTGCAAAGGTTTTAAGGTACTAATTAACTCATATTTCGCCTATACAATAAAACTCATTACAACCTGCAAACAAACTTTCTTTATTGTTGTTTCCAATTGTCATTGTTAAACCCACGGAACTGCAATGCCCGGGCACCATTTTGCATCATGGCTCGTGATTTCAATAATTGTAACTACGCATGAAAACTTTATCGATAGCTAAAATAAAACATTGTTGATGTCGCAACAGAGATTTTACTATACACAAGTATATTTTAAATGTTGCAACTTATCTCATAAATGTAAATGATCAGTTTAACCAAAAATTACATTTTCCATATCGATCGTGTATACATATATATATATATATATATACATCGAGGGATTTAAAAAAACACTGTTTAATTTCAAGAGTTTACATTCAGGTAAAAATATCCTCAAGAAAAGAGTGAATTAATATTTAAACTAGTATAGTCTCTCTTTCTCTCTCTCTCTCTCTCTCTCTCTCTCTCTCTCTCTCTCTCTCTCTCTCTCTCTCTCGTTGTGTTAATTAATTTTATACGAGAGGGGTTGTAGTATTTAAATTTTTGATAATATAGAGCTTGTACATCGTCACCAACAATCGTTTGACAAAATTGTTTAATAATTAAAAATAATAATTGTCGAACTCTAATAACCAGTTCACGTTAGTTTAACAGGTGTCCAACTTACGCGCGTCGTCTCTCCCGTGAACAAGCGGGCACCTTCGAAATGGCCAAGCGCGCAAAAGGCGAAACTCTTCCACGGATAAGATTCTTCGGACAAGTTGCAAGTAAAAGGATCGTCGAAAAACTTCCGGCGAATTCGAGAAACGTCACCGAATCCACCACCCGCGTATTTTTCACTTCACTTTTCCCGAGGAATGTGAAGGTGCTCACTTGTCCACTGGTCTCTCTTGTATTCCAACTTCTTCGAGACTTTCGCCGTCGTCCCCGTCCTTCACGTATCGGATCAACGTAGCAAAACAATTGGAAAAAGATTCGACATCACTCATACATAATTCATGTACATACATACGTGAATTACAACTCGACCGGTTTCACTGGTCTCGCGATGACGATGTAAGAGCCGCGCGTAAACGTTGTGGGTGACGATCGTGACGCGTCTCGGACTGACCTGGTTTCCGGAGAGAGGGGCCCCCTTCCTAGCTGACGAACGCGCGGGAACCGAGGCTCATGTCAAAGTCAGTTGAGCGACGAGCAGCGAACCCGGCGGAGAACCGACTTTCTACGATGGGACCTCGCGATCCTCTGGGCTTCTGCCGCGCTCTGTGGCGTTCGCGCGTACCCCGAGCGACGTTCACACGGCCGTGGGAGGACAAGAGGGAGAGAGGGACGGAACGACGCCGACGCCGACGCCGACGCCAACGTCGCCGCGCACCTGCGCGTCTTGATGGCAACGCGCGTTTAGCGAAACCCGGGCCCACCTTCAACCGACCGGGACACTCCGAGCTTCTGTCCCAGCAGCCCTGCTCTGTTGCAACAACCCCGCTCTATCCTCGTTGCATCTCAACGTCTTTACGGATCCTCGGGCGACGATAAAGTCTGCGACTGCCACCTGACGATTCTCCTGGCACCGAGCCAGCATCGATTCGAGCTTGTTGCAAGTTTTGGAGAAGTGTACAATTCGGCAAAAATATAGCATGAGAATATCAAAGAATAGCGGGAAGAATAAACTGCGAGAAGCTTTTGAAATTTCTCGTTACGGTAAATGAAAATAAGAGTGAAGGAATTGTTTAAAATGTTTCGTTATTATACGAATATATTATTTAAAGCTGATATATTCAATTGTATTATCGCTTTTTTGTCTCTGTCGACTTTAATGCTTCTCTTTTATCAAGTATAAAGATAGTAATTCCAACTATTAAAATGTCTAAATGATTAGAATTGTTATTTCCACGACTTGATTTCTGTGTCAACGACAGATAGAAGAGGAGGAAGTGTAATGAGTATGAGCATTGGCCTAGAATTGTTAAAAAAAAAGAAGAACAAATAAAAAGAATTATACATCGAAAATACTGAATGCAAACAATCGCAAACTTTGCTTCACTTAGAATCTTTTCTGTAGGCTTCGTTCAACCGAAGGGAGAGAGAGAGAGAAAGAATGCCAAGAGAAATTAAAAAAATTTTTTATTTGAAACAAGTAATACGAATATAACGCTTCTATTACTAATAACTTGAAGAGTATTCAGCTCTGTTAATATCACTGTTAAAGCTACTTTTCCAATTAAGGTGTCTCGTAGATGCAGCTGCACTGATGTAAAATAGTTTAACAATGTATTGTTTACCCAGTTGATATTCAGCGACGTTCCGGCACCTGAGTTTGCTCTTTGCTTTAACATCATGGTGAATGTAACGTTGAATATATATGATTCTCTAACATTAACTTCGTGATCATAAAACGCACGAAATCGCAATTTCGTGGAAAGAAAAGCTTTTATGTAATCGCAAAGTCATGCGCGAAACTAATAAAAGATCCGATCTCTTGGTCGAAATTATATTTTGGGAAATGACAAAATAATAATCGAATGTACGAAATATACTTCTGTTTATCTTATTTTATTTTAATACTTAATGTGTCATTGAATCTCTGAGTATAAAATCGCGTTCACATAATTACACGCGACATACCTACTATAAATATATTTACACGAATAATATAATATATAATATTTATTAAATCATGTTTAAATATTAAACGTGTTGATTAAATTGACAAAACTTGAATATTAATCCATGCCCTATTTTTTCATAGCTATATATCGATCATGTTGCTTTAAAAGTAACTGTTATATATTTAGGATGTCAATCTAAGCACTGTTAGATATAATTCTTGTGAGCTGAAATCGATAAAATCGTTGAATTTTTTATTCAGGTCGTTCCACTTCGATCTGCTAAGAACTTTGCGTTAGCTTCTAGAGAATCCCTTGTCTGTTGGAGAAAAATCCATCAGGATTTATATCGTTGGTATGATTTAATTTAATCGTCTTCATAATGCAAATGTTCAGAAAAAATTATCTTAGCGCGTTTAATCAAGATGTATGTCACTTATAAGGGCAATTTAAGACATATAAATACTTCCTGCTTACGTTCAATTATGCATTAAATATTGAACAAAGAATTAGCTATACAATATGGTGGTAATAATGAAATATGCAAATTGTCATTTCTATTTGTCGTACGACACATTGTGTATATATATATATATATATATATATATATATATAGAATAGAAATGACAATTTGCATATTTCATTATTATTGATAGATATACATATATAGATGGACAAATCAGAATATATATATATTCTGATTTGTATTATAAATCTAAAACTATCTAAACTATAACCAGTTCGCGCAAAAAAGAGCAGATATCTATATGTTTAAATTTATTGAAATTTCCTTAGATTGAGTGACATATAATTTTATTTTTGCATCTACGTATATAAAGAAAAATCGACAATTGAATTGACGTAAAGTTGCATCATCTGATTATATACTGGAATATTTTAGTAAAAGTTGGAATATTTTTATAAGAAGCTAATTCAGACTACGTTGTCAATGTATTAAATGTGTCAAAGGGTTAACACCCTTACCTACCCACGAGCTAGTTGTGGTTGATTCGTTAAATCATAAATGTATGGCATTATTAATGAATAATGCACGCATGTCGTACGTACGTACGCATGCACGTACGCACGCACGTACGCACGTACGCACACGCGCGTTAAGGGGTTGCCGAGAGTGAAGAGGGCGAACAATGTGCGCCACTCGGGCAATGTGGCAACTGGGTCAATACTGCTGCCCTGTCCTTCATTTGCCTTTAACTACCTCGCTTCTTCTTACCGTTTCATTTTTGCGTATACGAAACGAAACATGAATCGCTAACAACGTGTCAGCTATCGAGAATGACAATGATATGTGTGTACACAAAGTATGTTCTCATCGTGAACTTTTCGGGGGCAACGCTCTGATTAATATAGATATATTATTAAGGAGGATGTGGACGTTAGTAATGTCAACAGTTAATAAATTTAATATATTAAGCAAGACAATTGATTTCATTGAATCTAACATCACAAAGCACTTTTAGCTTTTTAAAATATAAAATTAATAATTAACTTGTTAGTTAAAATAAAAATTTGACTTGCACAATTAAAATTTTTCATGAATTTTTTTATAGTTACTCTATAAAATTTTCGTGGTACAGTCATTATAAAAAAGTTAGTTTGATATAAGAAAATATTTATGATTTTTAGATTAAATTATATTTTACAGGGCAAATATTTACTTTAACTCACAAATTAATTCCTATGCCGAACTGGGTTATTATTTTCATCTGTGATTTTTCTAACAGCGTTAATTTTGCAAAAACGAATAGTCGAACAATATACACATTTAAGCAAGTTATTTTTTATTCTAATTTTTATTATTTTTTATTCAAAACAATTAAAGAAGGTATATAATTAAAAATAAATTTTTTCAGATTTTTGTAAAACATTTTTATACATAAATAAATACGTCAAAAATACGTTGATCGCTTTTGTACGGTTATTAGAAGATATAAAAAATAACACGGATATATACAATATATTTTATATTTTAAAAAGTTAAAAGTACTTTGCGCAATGTCAAAATCCATGAATCTCGAAATGTATTAGATTAATTTTTGACGTAGCTGATTTGCTCCTTTTAAAAGATATCTCGCGCTCTAAAGTAAGAATATTTTATTGCATAAAATTTTAAGCATTACACATAATATTATTTATTATAACACATAAAAATTTGATTACAATACCTTTTAATCAAAACAAGATAGAAATGCATTGTATTTACACACGATATATTCCGTTCTGATTTATACATATATATCATATTTATGCATTAATTATAAAAATAACATTATAAATGCATTGTAACAAAGAGAAGTTTAATGAATAAAAGTTACACAAATGTAATTTATTTTTATCGCAAAGTGTGAATTTTTGTGGAATATTTGTAAACTTCTAGATCAAATATTTCAGCAGCAGAGTACGAGATAAAAAAACGGGAAATTTAAACATTGAAAGTAAACTAATAATTTTTAATCTGTAAAATATTCTGAGAGCAAGATGTGAAATATAACGATAAAAATTAGTCTATCTACTTTTAAAAACATGAATCACTATACGTTTTTTTATATCTGAACATTTTTAAATTAAAAATTTTACAATTTTATTTTGGAACATGGAATATTAATTTTGCTTGCTAGAGAATTTATTGGAAAACTTATCTTAGACACAAATTCTTGGATAAATTTGAGAGAATCTTGTAAATTCTATGAGGATTTCATTTGTGCAATTAAGATAATTGTAAGAGAGGTGCTGCAGCGTTAATTGCGAGAAGGATACAGAGCAGCCGCAAAGTTTTCCCGAATCATCCCTCGAAATCTCTGCGCTTCGGGATTCCGCTGAGACTACGGTAGTCGTCGAAAGGAAACCGCGCTACCTCCATCATGAACAGGATGCACGTAATACTTTCTCGGGGTGTGTAACCCAGGCGCCGTGACGATGGAAAACGGAAGAGTCGACGGTTGCGAGAGGGGCTGGAAAAAGGGTGAGGCGCCGCCGGCGTTTCTCAGATAAAATTCAAGGAAAAGGAAGCGTAAGTGACTAGCCAAGCGAGACTTTTCTGTTATATTGTCTTTGGATTCTTAGCCCCACTCGAAGGAAACTTGCGATATTCCGCTTCCGGCGTTCGGATGCGTTCTATTTGGCACATTTTGAAATTTCTTATTGTTCGCCGTGCACGAACGGTGCACGGGAAATGAATTGGATATATGTGATTTATTGAGAACGAAATGACCCAAAAACGTCGAAGCCATCGATGGAAAATGAAAAGAAGAAGTTTTCACGAATGACGTGATTAGAGAAAAAATTTGAAAATCTTTTCCTCTACATTTTATAATAGAAATTATTTCTTCCTCTATACATCATATGTATTACACGCATTATTATGATCATAATCGCAATTTATAGGAGAAGAAAAATCTAAAAAAATCTCAACCGTCATATATTTTCTTCGCGTCCCTCATATATAAAAGTTATCTATGCATTGTGTGCTTTTATTCCAACGCATTTCCTCTACTGTTGTCCCGTTGCTCTTTTTCTAACTTTTTAGAGGCATGCTATTTGCATTTAAGTACTTATCCAACGGAAAGCAGACAAATTCCGTTACTCGCCGTTAATGCAGTATGAGAGGATTTCTTGAAAGCGACGAGTAATCTTTATCACTTTACCTATGTCGCGCCGCTTCTTTTTTATTACAGACGGCTTACTTAAGGCTTCTATGAGAAACGTAAATAAGCGTGTTGTTATATGATAATTATTCAGAGAAAAAAATAAGCTTGAGTTATATATATATATATATATTTATTAATTATTATCTTACAATTAGTTATAGTTATAAAAATTAAATTAAGTTTTTAATAATTTGTATATATTTTCTTTAGTTTGAAAAGAATTTTAGTATAGTAACAAGAAATCTAATTGTATACAATAACATATTTTTTGCAATATTTTTCGACGGATTAAATGTTGGTGTGAACATAAAACATATTGTTTACACTTTAGCCAGTAAAATATGGAAATATATTCGACATAACGTTCACTGTTGAACAATAGTCGTTTGAAAAAGTATTCAATTTGATTTATGTTTTGTAGTATTATTGTATTTTAATAATTTTGATTTGTTTGATGAATTTTAATGAAATGTTTATTATATTGATTACATATTGGTAGTGAAGTCAAGATGGTAAATATTTTTAAATGAAGAAAATTAATATACTTTTATAAACAAAAACTATCAGCTCTTGTTCAATTTATCTTCAGTACAAATAACAGACGTGATGTGTTCAATGTGAATAATTCAAATATTACAAACTGCACAAATCTTTCGCAGTTTGATGCTTTTGGGAAAATCGACGACGACGTGATAAAGAATCCGATCCGTCTCGATTCTAAAACGCTTGCTGCATCGAGAGGGCGGACCGAGTTTCGAAACTTGATGCAACGTAGAGATGTCGAGCGAACTCCTTTAAGGTTTCTCTCGCGTGCAACACGAATTTGTGTATATAAAGATATCAGATTCGTGCATGAAGTATGCACGGCAGTACACGAGGCCTTTGCGAGAAACGCGAGACGCGCGTGACGCACGTGAAATTCTTTTAATTCATATCCCTGTCATGATTACGAAATCAACCTCTCCCCCTCCCCCCCCCGCCCCTATCCATTAATTCAGTCGAGCCAACAAGTGTAAAACTCTACACAACTCACGATCGCAAAAAAATACGGCGGCCTGTTCTCTTTAAGGTCTGCGTTTCTATTCGAAACACATATGGAGAAAATTTTATATTAAAAATTACTATGATATGTAGTAACTGTGAACCATTAGGAACATTCCAAGTTAAAATGCTATATAAAACTAACAAAATTACTGACGTAATTTTTACGTCAATTTTTACAGTTTTATATAGCATTTTAACTTGGAATGTTTCTAATGGTCCACAGTTACTACATACCATAGTAATTTTTAATATAAAATTTTCTCCGTGCACGTGGCGCTTCGCATTCTCGACTATCTGAATGTCTTGTATTTTACAAAATGGATCGTGTCATGGAAAATAAATGAATGTGCTTCTTGATGTGGTGCTTATGTGATTTATTATCGTATTCGAATCGGACACATTCAGTTAAATCACACCACAAGACGTTTTCGCGCTACCGCAAACCTTGTAAGATACGCCCATACATTCCGTATAACTTGACTTTAATCGTTAAATAATTACACGATGTTACGCGCGCGCTGATAAAATTACAGCGGCAGAAAATTACAATAGCAAAACGTGATCACGTGAATCACTGTCGACGCCCAAAAATTGGAGAACGGTTTTCATGCAAATTTTTCCGAAAGGTGATCAATGCAATTTAACTGTGGTAATTACATCCGATGATTAAAGGATCCTGTAATGAAGAGAAGAGAGTTGAGAGAGAGAAATTGGTACCAATTTTTTTATGCTATTCTTCAATTATTTTGTACAAACATAGTAATTATTAATCATGAGAAATAAACTTCAATTTTCATTTATAGTTGTCACAGAGATTTGCTTTTCTTTGATTAATAAAACTAATTAACAAACTTGATTTACATGAAAAATAAAGGTTCATTGAATTTTTGTTTTATTTGTGGTCGGTGATGGCAATCGAAAAGTTGTGAGGATTTTACGAAAAGTCTTCCCTCAATCTATTCTGTTTAGAGAATTATATGCCATAATACACCCGGCAGCTTATATATCTCACTCTTTACATCTTCAACTTTTAATGTAATAAAAGAAAAGTTTTCCAACATTCAAGAGTTAACGCTCATTTTATAAAAACTTGCGCAAGTATCCCGTTAGAAGAGATATTTGTTACGCTTCCATCTTACGATTATTATGAAACATCCGAAAATAGCACTTACTGCGAATGTAATAACGGTGAAACAATAATATATTATCGAATTAAAATATAAATAATATATACTCTTTAAAAAATGAAAAATAATTATATTACACAATAAAAGTACAACTTACTATCTTTATACATTAATGTTATTTTTAATTTTTATTTTTGCTAAAATGCTAAAAGAACTTATTTTATGAGAGCTAAAGATCATGACAGGCCACAATGATAGGGAAGTTTTCTATCGACATTGTTGATAGAAAAGAGAATAGCTAAATAGATTAGGAAAGTAGCTAAAGACAGTAGATTAGAAAGAAAGACTTCAGGGTTACTTTAATATTGTATATTGCAGATCAATAAGGTAACTTGTCATATGTCATTTGCATATGACATATTCTCCACACAATATGTACAGAATTGTACATATATTGATTATTTTTAAGTAGCATGTTTCTCTTTTTCAGAGAGCATTTTCTTAACTACGTATTCATCATAAAGTTACTAAAAAGTCTTGATTGTCTCTATGACAGGAATTACTTTTTATTAGATTTATTATTAGAACAATTAATAAATCAATATCTGATATTTAAGCAAATTAAAATTGAATCAAAGCGATTGTGACATGAAAACTAACTTGAACCTTCGTACAGATAAACAATATAAGATTTTCCTAAATATCGACAAAGCACGCTAACCGCTGACATTTATTGGTTATTTAACATGCAGCAGGCAAGGCTATTACACGCGATTCTCGAACACAAAACGGCCTCTCAGTTCACTCAGAATGAAAATTTACAATGCTTTTGATCTTCAACTTTTGCGTTTCAAAGCGATCGATACAAATAGCCACCGCTTAAACGATCCCCTGAGAAATGGAGTGTTTATCTCTCATATAAATTGAGATGATTTTAAAAAATCTAATCTATTATATATAATATAATAAGATATAATTGTCCTTTGAGATAAAAGAAATCTCATGTTTATAAATATTGATACTTTTATTATATGTTTAAATATAAATTACGTTTTATTCTGAATAAAAATGAGAAATATTCTGTAAATGTAAAATTGTAAGTAATTTAATTGTAATAGTTATCTGACTTAATTTTCTATGACGGATTCAAAAATAATTTAATACATTTTTATTTTAATAAAAGAAGCTATTTTTTCGACTAATTTGTTGATTATGCATTTTTTAAATGCATTGCATTTAAAAAATTAATAATTAATAAATTAAAAAATCATAATCAACAAATTAGTCGAGAAAATAGGTTCTTTTATTAAAAGAAAAATGTATTAAACTATTCTTGAATCTGTCAAAGAAAATTAAGTCAGATAACTATTACAATTAAATTACTTACAATTTTACATTTACAGAATATTTCTCATTTTTATTCAGGATAAAACGTAATTTATATTTAAACATAATAAAAGTATCAATATTTATAAACATGAGATTTCTTTTATCTCAAAGAACAATTATATCTTATTATATTATATATAATAGGTTAAATTTTTTTTACGTTTTTTAAAATCATCTCAATTTATATGAGAGACAAACAAGTTATGGCAATTTAAAATCGGAATTCAAGAATGGTTTCAAATGTCGAAGTAAATCGGGAATCCTATACGATCGTCCGAGAAATAAATCTTTGTTATTCGGGGAAGTCTTTTGAGGCAAGCTTATCTCTTCGTCTCGTAAGTCCATTTTCGCTTCTATTTACATACTCCTTACATACACACATATTGGACACAGGTATTGGAAAATTTTAAAAGTTTTTCCGGGAAGTTTTGAAGTTGTGCAAAGTGTCATAAACAGTAAAGTAAAGTACTCGAAACAAAAGGAAATGCGATACATGAATTTGATCTGCGCGAGTCTGCGAGTGCTTGTAAAAAAATTTTCAAAATATCTAAAAAATACATATACATCATAGCTTATCACTGGTTAAAAAATATAAAGAGTAGTTAAAAGCAGTTGGAAAATTTTTAATCGTAAGTGTATACGCAATACATTTTTTTTTTAAATAATAATCATATTTCGACATATGTGATACTTGTTTTCCGGGATATAATATTCTGTATAAGAGAGAAACTGGTCAATTTCTGTATCTTTTTTCTTTCACAATTATGTTTTAAATGGATCGTTTTGCGTAATGAAAGTTTACAAGTAATTTCTATAATGTAACATATAATATTGTTTCATAAGGCAAAAGAGAGGAAGGCGCGCCGCAGGGCAAAAATAATTGCAATCTTAATGAATTATGCATAAACCATGATGATAAAGTAAAGAAACTATTGCGCAATAAAGAAATCTGATAGTGAAGTAAAAACAACGATCTTCATTGGAAATAATCTTTAAAACATTTTTTTGAAAAATAACAAATCTTCAACATTAAACAAACATTAAACATTAAATTGCTTCAGCTACTACCAGCTAACAGAATAATATAAAAACATTATATTTTTATAAACATATAACTTTTTTCAATTATAATTTAAAAGAAATTTTAAGGATGTATATGTTTTTAAAGTTATAAGAAAATTATGAAAAACGTCGCGCGCACACAAAACAGATTTGTAACAGTTGCTAATGCCGTGCTGTGAGAATTTATCCGTGGTAATTTTTTAAGTGCACTTTGGTCTTTTCTACACTTCTGCATCTTAAAATATTGTACTACTCATAAGCGTGAAATTGTTGTTGAATATTTTATAGGCTAAACTTAAAGCCTCATATTACATGCTTTTATATAATACAATAATAAATTTAATAATTAATATAGAAATGAGAGATATTTATAATAGAATATTTTAGAGTGAAAACTTGGATAGATATTTCTATCTGTGCGACATTTTATTTATAGGTATATATAAATTTTTTTAAATTTATAAATATATTGGTTTATACACTGTAATTAATAATTATTTTATGTACAATTATCTAATCATTATATATATATATGTATATATTATATGTAGTTTTCTATCAGTAACCATCATTTTTTATAAATAAATAGTGAAAATAAGCTGAAACTAATAATAAAAATAAAGACAAAAAAAAATGTAAAATTTTTCGTGGTATTTTTCTATTAATTGTACGTTAAAGGCGTATATTAAAAACAAGATATTTTATTATTCCCAACAAAAGTCACGTACTTAAAAGTTAACATTCTTTTTGTATTGTAGATCCTCTTTGCAAAGATTCTATTGCAAAGACTTATATTTTCTTAGAATTTAAAAATAAAGATCTTAATTGCGTCTTCCTCGTGCTGTTGAAGTTATTATTTGAAACAAAAGTGTGTACACATAAAAAGGGTGTCGTCATGGCGACACGTTACGGATTTGCGCCCTAAAGTAGCATCACGTTACCAAAGGTTCTTAAGCTTTGCGTTTTACTACTCTAGTAGTATCGTTGTGAGAATGCAAGTCTCGTGTTCAATGAATAGGTCACCTGAAACCAACGAGACATAGGACTATGCTTCAACATGACACCTGTATATCTTGCAAGTACACCGGTAATTGCTTGATACAACTATGTTACGCGAAATTTGTCTGATACTTTTATCGTCTCACGAATAGATGAAAAGTAAAAAGCCAATCCATTTAAAGTTTGCGTCAATACACGAACAATTTAAAACATTCTCTTTAAAACATTTCTAGAGTATGTTTTTTGTCTTTCTTTTTTTTTTTTTTTTTTAATATTATGTATACATAAATATATTTAAAAAGAAAAAAAGAGATTTAAGATTAAAATCTTGCTTGTTAGTTATTTCAATTAAATTTTGCTTATCACAATTAATTAAAGATACTTTATCTATTAAAATTTTTAAGATTAAAACCTTATAGTAAAATTATATTTTGGTATATGGTGTATATATTTTGTACATTTTATATACAACTACAAACTCACGATAATTAGCGTAAAATAAAGAGTAGCTATTTTAGATTGACAAAATTTGAAGCAATCCAAGAAACGCTTTTGTACAGAGAATTGAATCATTGATGCTGTGCATCGCATAATTTCTTATTTTCAATTCTCTATTTCGATTTCCATTTCTCCACGATTTAACATAGACAATAATTGATGATTACTCTCCTAAAATGAATAACAATTTGTCTGTATATTTTTTTTACATTGAAAAATAGCTGTTGGCACTTCTTAAATAAGTGCTAAATAAGTGTTAAATATGTGCTATTTTTTCTGAAGCGCAGATTAAATTACAGATTTAATTATTTAATTATAAAATATACGATAATATGGGTATTTCTGGAGTTTTGTGATTTTCTTATGTAATCAACAAAGTGAATCATATTAAATTGAATCAAATTATTGAATATAAAATTATAATCAGGAACTCTTGTTATTTTAAAGAGAAATCACGTATTTTTGTCGCTCAATTGCAGTGAAATCCGTGTAAGAATTGATTAGTTCAAGTAGCTTACATTTATGGAGAAAGAAAGAATCAGTGCCGAGCACTTTTCTCGGATCTGCATGATGTCAGATTTGATCAGCTCACAAAATGCAAGTCGAACACGAAGAGAATCGAAGGCGGGATGTAGCTTTACTATCTTTTCAATACGAATTCTGTAACGCGACAGGGTCATGATGTATTTTGCTCTGATTTCCAATAGCTAAATTTAACGGACAGGTTATATCTAATATAGAATACGAGAGAAAAACATTATAACTGCGCTCACTGAGAATAGTAACAAACTGCTATTCGCTCTTTTTAAGTTTATTTTAGACCAAGTTAATTTTATTAGCGAAATTTAACGTGATTATGAAACATGAGTCAAAAACGTGTGAAATTTATTTTAAACTGGCACAAATTAAATATGTCATGTATTAAATATATTATAGTGAATTTTTTATGAATTTATTTATACAAAATAAAAAATAAAATAAAATATTTTTAAAAACAATTTTAAATTTATTTATTTTTAAAATTATCTTTATTTATATATTGATAGGAATATAGTTTAATACATTATAATTATTTATCATACGTATTTCATATTATTATTAATATTAAAAGTAATTATTTTGCATAATTTGTATAACACAGATAATATATAAAGTTTGTATTACAGAAAAGTTTAAACATTTTATTTTCTCTTTCTGTTTTTGTTTCCTTTTTAAAAGAAAGACTATTTCTGTTTTATTCTCTGATATCATCAATTCTACTTAATACAAAAAAGTGGCGAATAGGACATTTTGTATATATATGCTAACTTTCAAGCCATACAATTTTTCAAGTCTTACAGAGACAAAATGGTAGGATAAAATTAGAGGACATTGGGGAGGAGCAAAATTAGAGGGATAAAAAGTACACTCGGCATCTCATCATATACTTTTAACATTTTATTTTTTACTTGAAAGTTTTATAAACCACAGAATCATATTTTTATTCTATATTTTATTTATATTTGATTGTCAAGATTAGTCTAGTATATTTTATAAATACATTACAAAAAATTTTTGAAATACAGAATAAAATATTTATATATAAGCTATTTCTCTTATTACTTTATTTTATATTTATTAAAATATTTTTTTATTTGTATGTTAAATTTCTATTGAAAATATTTAATAGATTTTATTTCAGGAAATAAGTATTTCAAATGAATATTTTTGCTTAGAGATTTTAATAATCAATTAAATTATTTATTATACAATACAATATTATATAATAAATATATGAATAATATTTTCACGAATTTATAATACACTCATTTTCTTTCTTTCTTACTATTTTCGTTTTTATTTATGTTTTACTAATTGTAAGTTATTTTTCTAATTCTTTTCTTTATATAATATTTAAAATAATATTTTAAATGAAAAGTAAAAAAATTCTCTAAATTATTGTATCAATTAATAATTTTAATTGATTATTACATTTCAAATATATATTATGAATTAATATATACATATATTGTATATATACAAAATTTTATATATTTTATTTTTTCACGAAACTAAATAATTATTTGTAATAAAATTTAAATCTACCTTTGAAATATGCCCATCAGTGAGTTTGACTCGTTTACGACGATGTCATTATCCTTTTGCGAACTGCACGAAAGGATAATGACATCGTCGCGGTCAAGGAGCATAAGGCAGCTTTAACAGTGACACATATGTATACGTAAAAGGCATGTAACTTACGAACGGTGGACCATGGAGGATGCGCAATAGTATCACGATAATAGTCGTCACTGCAAAATTTAAGACTACATAACGATCGGGTTTAGTGTGACAGACAAGTCGGCACACATCAGCGCCTTCCGCACTTTGCTCACCCGTATCACGTCGCTTTTAGCTGTCGTAAAACCCACCGTGAAACGATGCGTCGTTTCCGCGAGATGAGAAGAAGCTGGGTTGAACATACAGACGCATACACATGCGCGCGTACGGGAAAAAGAAAAAAAGAGAACCACCAGGGAGACTTGAAATATGACGAGATATTTTCGCTATCACTTGTAGTACGAAGGACGATTTCCACGCGATTCTAATCGTAATTTTGAAATACGACGATGTCAATAATTTTACAATAATGATCTATGTGAAAAGCTTTGAACCGGATATATTTTTTTACGGAGTTGCTATATTTTTTTTCCTCTCTCGACACGAAAAAGACGACAAATTTCCGACTGCGTTATTTGATGAAACTCGCGATGGTTAAGGAGAGAAAAACATTGCAATGCATCGGAAATTAGATTGTAGAAGAGCTCTTATACACTTATTGCTTGAAAATTTTGTCTTCATTTAACGTAATTATTTCGGCATTGCGTTGCATTGTTAGTAAACTATGCATCAGCGTCGAGTGATGGGATATTACAAAAGCATTACAATCATTCATTACGAATATCTGTACTACCGAAACTGCGGATTGTTACGTGCACGTTCGTTAATTGCTATGCAAAATCCTGATGTGTGCAATTCTATTGGCAATCAAAATTTTGGTGCGAATAATGTCTGCGGGAATTCCAATTTGTAATTCGTATCTGAAATAGTCATTAAGCAACTGATGAACGTTAGGAAAGCGAATATAATTAACATCCATAAATTATGTGTATAGACAATCGTAGGCACACAACAATAACAGAAATCATATGTATATATATATATATACAACAGAAAAAAGTATTTATCATAAATTTATGAAAATATGAAAAATTATTTCGCATTGTAATAGGCGTTAATATTTATTCGAGTACATATATGGATACAATTTAGTCGGAAACATATACATAATGTTATAACTATGTGAAACACCCAATGCATTAAGCCAGTATACATTCGCAAATAATGCATTGCTTTTAACGCATATATCGCTCGAAAAATAATTGAATTTAAACAAATGTCAGTCCTCGAGCACGTTCAACATTACGACTCGGAGATCACGCAATCTGATTTCCCAAAAATTTATTTCAAAATTCTTACTCATCGTTTCATTTCGTTATATGTTTCAAAAATTCATAAAGCACAGAAATATCTGTGTAGCTTTTAAGATAAATATTATAAATACATGAGAAAGCAAATGATAATTTCGTGATACGATTGCACGAACAAGAAAATTAATTTTGGGTAGAAAATTCCTTTTTAAAATTTTGAAATAAATCTACATAAAACAATTTACTTATCGTAATCAAAAATACATATTCTGCGGAAATGTAAAAATACTGATAAGATTATCATTTCGTGATAAAGTATGTCGAATATTTACATTTGAAAATGATAGAATAAATATACATATATTTAGAATTAAATAAATTTTTGTACTAGGCGAAATTTTGTATTCTTAGTAAAACGTAGCAGAAACCTGAAATTAAATTTATTCATACATATAAACGATTATATAATAATTATATAAATATTTCAATAATAAGAGATACAAAACATTTTTCTCGTATATTATACACATAATCGAGAATTAAAGATTCGATCAAAATTTGCGACAAACTTAAATTACAGAATATTTTTTTATATATTGAAAAAGGAAAAAGATATTCTTCCCCGTCGTAAATGCATTTAATTTCCGCTTACAAAAACAATATTGCCTTGACTCAGAGCTTTTGATTTTCCCACAATTATATACATATATATATCACTATACATCGTATAAAACGTAATGTATATACGTATATAGAAATATAATATTCGTATAACACGCTTCATTCTTTGTACAAATTCTAGCAGTGATTCGTCGAGCCATAATCGAGTCAGCTATGCGGTCGACAAACACATGCGGTCATTTTGCGTTCGACAATAACGTGTGTATGCAGATATTGCCGTGCAAGAATAATCGCGGAAATTTACGCTCGCATTTCCCTCCTGCCATTTCAATTGCGCTTATGTATATGTCACATTGAATACATTTACAGATACAGTTAGGTGGAGATACGTTATTACGCTATCATGCGCTGAACAAATGTTTGCCATGTTAAACACATATACGCAGTGTTACGTTTTCTCATAATGGATGGAAAAATTTTTTTTTTCATGTTCGCGTGTCATTGGCTAATTTGTCGATTAATAATCAAATGATTGAGATTCATGCGCGTCCGGTGTATATATAAATATGTATTTCGCTCCAATATTATCGTTTGCAAGCAGTGATCGTTTTAAACCATTGTAAAATATGTATATCGTGTAACTCTGTCGATATGTAAACTATTAAATAAAGTTACAAATTAATCATGCCATTATGTACGCACATTGTTCAACGCAGATCCAACTGGCTTATAATATCGTTCGTTTTTTAGCTTACTATTGGAAGTACTTCGCGTCGCAATCCTATGGTACTAAAATAGAAACGAATATCGCAGCCATATATCCCTTAGTATTGTATCCCTTAGTATCAACAATTGTAACACTTCGACGAATAGTGCTCGCGATTACTCTATACGGATTAAATAAGAGAACATATTCGTAATGAATTAGGCCGGTTGAAAAAGCATATCGCTTCGTATCGTACGTTATTGCTTTTGTATTTCGAGCAAATGAGAACTTTCTCGTATAAAATTATCATACAAAATATCTTTACGTGAGCGTAAAAAACAAATATTTGAAACAATAGAAATTTAAATAATAATAATTATTATTATCTAATTAGCGGTAATAAAAGATAAATCAATTTTATATCTTAAAATATTTTTTACACTTTTTTTCCAAGTAGAAATGCGCCATATTTTTTGACGCATATTTGAACAGATTGAACAAATTAAAACTCTATGTGGAATATAGAAGATTAAATTGGATAACATCGTTCATCGAATAAAGTCTCAATTTTTCCCAATATATATATAATTATATATAATTATATATTTATATATAACATATATATCCTTCTAAATTTAACTTTAACGTTTTCTAAAATACTGTCAGACGTGTCTCAGACACTGAATACTTTGTTACATTGATTGCAAGTTTAAATCAGTTTTCTATATGTTTTAAACGCGCGTTTAAAACAAAAATTGCTATTGGAAGAATTTTTTGCCAGAGTATTATGCGCTATAAATGATTCAGTTTCGAGCAAATAATCAATAGAATTTATGCATGACATTGTAATCCTACTCTACCTCATAAATGCGTTATTATAATCGTACTATAACGTGAAAAAAAAATTCTAATATTTGTGCTGTCGAAGTTGAGTGCAGTATAAACTGCTAAAACTTTATGATAGAGACGTTCTGTATCCTGCTACGGTCCAGTTGATTATTAGACTAGTTGGAATTGAAAATATCTCTTCTCAGTGAATGCATTGAGTCACTTCGAAACGACATATACGACACATACCAAAATTACATTACATTTTTATTTTATTACTTGTACTTTAGTATATTGTGAATATAATTAGTAACTGTCAGTAACTCTCTGTACGCTACGCCTCTATTTTAATTCGTAGAATTGCAGAAAGCCTTTTAATGCACTCACCAAGCGGAACTTGTAAACGTTTGAACACTCCATAAATGCACCATTTTGGGCGGGCATAAGAAATGTAAATTTCTATTCATCCCAAGAACTCGTACGTCGTTCTTCAATATGAGAATTTTCCAATTCCTTTAAACCAATCGAATTATCAACCAAACAACCCCCTCCCCTCTCTGTTAAAAATTCATATAATTATCGCGACATGTGATCGCGATATAAAAATATACTTCTCTTAATTCATCCCCATAAATAGGTATCTGAATACACACTCTCTCTAGCGCGGTATACTATTATTATTTCTATAAGTACTCCTTGTAAACCGTCACGCTTCTAATATTCTCTCTTATTATACCTTTTATCTTATCAGCTTGGTCAACACAGACGAATCATTTAATTGCGATCCCTAAGTAATTTTCTTGTTAGTTTAGTTTCTCTCTCAAAACTTTAATAACTGGTGTCATTAACAATAAATTTAAATAATCAATTTTTTAATAAAATAATAAATTATTCTTGTTTGTTGAGAATGTTAATCTTGAATATTTTTTTATAAATTTATATATATTGTATATGCGTGGAAAATTATATATTATATTTTTTATAATCCTTGGACAAAACTTCTTTTTTTATGAAACAAACTCTTCTTTTTAAATAATACATAATTGAAGACTATTGCAATATTAAAATGTTATAATTGACCAGCTATTAAGGAATTAAGGAGAATCTTTGACATCCTTACCAGAGAAATACATTATTAAATGAATATAATACCATATAATTTAATATTAATAAATAATAATGTATAATGATCGCGCTGCCTAACTGAGCATACTATATGAAACCGATTAATTTGACACGCGTCCATTTTGACACAAATTACTACTTAATGTCCAGTCGTACTGGACTCTTTTCATTTTATTTATCTCACTATAAATATTATTTTTACGATAAGTGTAACCTAATATATGAATTAAATGTAATCGCTAGCGTCAATCATGTTTGACTCAGAAAGCTATTATTTTTCGTAATTAACCCTGCGCTGCTCTCTGACATAGGTATCACGGCCGACTTCTCACCTTTCGGTAATTTTGCATGCGATTTTATATTCGGTTGCAGACCCTTCTGGATATTCTAAAAAATAATGACAGATTATATTCGCGATTCAAAGAAGATTAAAATAACTATGGCTATTATTATCCTACGATAATAGTTTCAGATAACTTTCGTATGCATGCAATTTACACGCAAACGTCGTTACATTTACCTCTTTAAACGATCCTGGCGTAATTATTACATAATACAACGCATAACCTGGAATCCATATCATAGATGAAAGACTCAAGCATACTCCCACTATTTCCGCCCACGTCGGATACTCGTAGCTGCTGCCATATTTGAGTGGTTTATATTGCACGATTTGAAATACAAAGATGAACTGAAAGATAAGAAAAAATGCAACTGAGAAAACTTTCGCTATATATTGCATATAATACAGTATACGCTTTATATATTTTTAGTTTTTTCGTTTTCTTAGTATTAGTTTATTTATTAATTTTTTTACTTTACTTCACAATAATTTTGTGCGAATTAATTTACATAATTAATTATCTTTGAAGTATAACAATTTGTGAGAATCTACTTTGGATGTTTTAATTGATGTAAATTTATTATTATACTCACGAGCATGATCACCGGCGCAAATAGAACCCAGCATATGTACCAGAATTTATTCAAACGAATGCCCATCATTTGATGCACGCAATCGCAAAATTTCTTTGCTCCGAAAATCCATGATATCGCGATCGTTTGGAAGAAACACACCCATAAAATGGACATACCGCTCGCGGAGTAGAAGTCCATCAGTTGGAAAATATAAATTCCACCCTGTGAAAAGTAACATAATGATTTTTGTTAAATTTTTCAGCGTGCAAATTTTTATTATCATATATATATTGATTCCTTGCGTGTCGATTTATCGACATATGGTTCGCCGAATACTAACGTTCGTGACCATTGGAACTCCCAGAACGAACATTATCAAACAGATAGCGATGGTAAACTTGATCCTATGAGGTCGAAGTGTATCCGGCCAGTAGTCGACCATACCGGTTATGAAAGATTCCACGATGCAAAATTCACTGTCGATGCCGAGTATCTGCGTGGAGAGACGAATCGATTCGTATATAATCATCTTACATTTATGCAAAAAGTTGAGAGAATTCTAATTTCCCATGCTTAACCTTTGCTCCAAAATCTACGTTTAAATTTATAACTTGTAATATATGTGCGTCTACAATATTTCATCAAAATTATCATTTAATGATTTGTTAGGAATATGATTTTTACTATGGTACAGTTTATTTTTATCATTAATTAATTACTCTTACAAAAACTAACTACGGGAATAATATAATGTGATCTACATTTTAGACCGCAGATTTTTGAAATTTTTAGGGACAAAATTGAACAAGCCTGACTAAAGTAATTATTACATTAAATTTGTAAATTGTGAAATGTCTGTAAAAAATAAAATATTACATACTCCAAATTTTAATTATATTATTTGAAAGAATTTTATGCATAAATTGTTAATATTTGCTAATATCGTTTGAATTTTTAAAAATATTTTTTACATTATTTTTCATGAACGTTTCACAATTTTCTTTAGCACAAAAATAGCACAAAAATACAGTTCGACGTTAAATTGTGACATGTCGAAAGACTCTTCCTGCTGAGGGCGTCAATGCGTGTTCAAACTCTTTTTTACAGCGATGTACGTCACATAATAAATATAGACGGCGACAGCCGATTCCGTCATCAGAATAACAATTTCTTACAAGCAGCATCACGAAGAATATAATGGCCCACAACGAAGCACCGGGTAGCTTCAGAACGACCTCGGGATACGTGAGGAACACAAGACCAGGCCCGCTCTTGACGACCTCGGACACCTGCGTTTGCTGTTCCAGGGCGATGTGACCCAGTATCGAAAATGTTACGCAACCGGCCAGAAGACACGTCAGGGTATTGACTACGCAAGTGATTATTGCGTCTCTGCAAGACAAAACTCCCTTTTTGAAAGACTCCAGCAGCGACGACAGAGAGTCGTGTGATTAAAAATAATATAGAACGCGCTACTAAGTCATTATATGCAATTCTCGCAATTTATGCATAAATAAGGCCAACGTGAGATCTGACACGGCTAACGTGTAGCGATGGATTATTCAAATCGGCATGGAGCTGCGAGCCCGACAATTGCAGCATCGAGAATATTAATTAAGTTCTACGATTAAATACTGCCTCGACATTCTTGTTGGCGAAAAATTACTTCTCGTACGGCTAAGCCAACGCTGTTACTGAAACTCGATATCTTGTCGATAATTGTGATCCAGGCAAGGATCTTACATCGCTTACCTATAACAATTGTGATGGAACTTGTTGTACGAGCCTAGGGCGGGCAGGGCACCGGTACCGATACTGTACGCGAAGAAGATCTGGGTAGCACCGTCTATCCAAGGTCCGGGATTGCGCAATTCCTCCCATCGCGGCGTCACGTAGTAAAGCAAACCGTCGTACGAGCCCTCCAACGTCACCGCTCTTCCCAAAAGAATGAAAAGCACCACGTACGGGAACAAGGCTGAAAACCAGATGATCTTACCGCTCTGATGTAGACCACGCCGGATGATAAAGTAAACCAGCAACCAGCCGACAATCAGGCAGCCTAGCAGCTCCCACTGGATATTTCCGATAGTCTCGATACCGGACGTGATGCCAAGCACTCGCTGACTGAAAATGTAACGTCATTTTCTGTAATCACTTCATCTTATAAATATTAATATCAATGTGTTCAAGATAAATAAGAAACACAATAATTAACACATCTTAACCATGACTTTATGCAGATAGTACTTATGATAAAAGAACAAATGATGTAAATATCAATATCAGATTGAATTTAAATTACATTATGCAATTAGTACATACTTATGTAAAAATCGCGATGATTGCTTGTTTTACTTATCGTTTCATGGAATTAATTTATATTGAGTTTATATTAAATTGATAAATTGCAAATTTGCAGTGAACATGTTCTCCTGAGATTAATATTGGTGATATAAATATGTTACATAAACGCATTTGCACGCAAACGAATTTGCTTCGATACTGATTTTAAGAAAATCAATATCGCATTTTCTTATTATTCTTACGTCCCATGTGAATCTCCTGATACTTTCAAGCTTACATCATCGGTACTATAATTTTCGGAAGGGACAGTTCGATGCCTGTATATTTACTTTGATTATTTAACTCAAAATTGCTGAGTCTTGAAAATTCTCTAATTCAAAAAATATACGTATATATTTTTTTGATAAAAAAAAAATTATTAACCCTTCTTTCGTTTTCACTTCTTTCATATATTATTTTCTTCGTTTATATATTACAACAATTACTTAATAATGCGTTTTACTTACTCCCAGTATTCTTCTACCGGCGTAGTATGATGGCAGGTAGTATTTTCGGCAGATGTTATTTTAGAACAGTTTATTCGTCCATGTGTGTTTTTGCTATCTTCAGCATCGAAACAATCATCCGTGTTCCACCAATTTCCTGAAAAAAATAATATTCTACATATATACAAGATATTCTATACAGCAAGCAGAACATAATTAAATGTGTAAATAAAGATGCGTCTATAATATCTCGCGTCGCAGAACTTTATATAAATATTAAATTTGAATAGAAAAAACCCAATTAAAAGATGATATTTTTAAATATCTCTAATCATTATTTCATTTTTAGAGCAATACTATTATACGAAATATAAAGATGTAAAATTTATTGTATGTTTTTTTTCAAGGTTGAATAATTTTAATAAGTGTCACAAATACTTTTAAGGGATAAAAAAAATGTTACTTACCGCATCCACTCCAAGGTACTTTTGGTAAATTCACGAATGTGCTTATTAGGTAAAAGAGTGTCCAAGAAATAATTATGCAATAATATACATCGAGGAAGAATACAATAGTCATCGTAGCATATCCCACACCTGAAATACGACCATAATAAATTACGTGTTATTAATATATTATCATCATTTATATAGCATTTATATAGTCATAATTTTAATTTGAAGATATTAGAAAGTAATTTTTTTACCTTGTAAAAGAGGACATAATTGTCCAACAAGCGACATTCCACCAGCTCCAAGATATTGTCCAATAGCGACTTCTTGAAAAAATATAGGGATTCCGCAAAACAGCATCGCGATACCATAGGTGATTAGGAAAGCACCTGTAATAAAATTTCGAGATAAATGAAAATAATGACTAATTAATTTACATTCAATTTGGAAAAATAAATTTCTCTCGTTTATGAACTATTATTCTCCTCTATCTTAGGATACTTGTTTTTATAGAAACATAAAAAAAAAAAAATAATTAACAGCGCGGTTGCAATTAAGCTCGGCAAACGCTAAACTATATTTTAGCTCACGCAATTTTCTTCATAGTATTAAGAATAATATGACTTCGTAAACTAGAGGGGTAATTATGGATGTCAGATGTCACTGAAATTTAACGCTGTCTGCTCCTCGACTTACAGCTGCAAATTTAAAGCTTAATGAAATTTGCAAATAGGATAACATTCAAGAGTCCTAAGAGTTAAACTAATTTATTAATACAATTGGTTTTTTCCTTTTTTTTTAATTGTAAAAATATTCTCTATTCTATTATTGCATAATAATTATTTATCTTCAAATAATAATACAATAATACATAATTTCATAAAATTAATTACATAAATAAAACTAATAATAAAAATAAAATTGATAATATATAACTAATTATGAATTCATAAATTGATTCAGGAGTCTAATACTTAAAACGACCGCTTAGATTGTTTATGTAAATCTGGTATATTATAAATCGACTTACCGCCGCCATTTTTATAGCAAAGATAGGGAAATCGCCAAACATTCCCCAACCCGACGGAGACACTTATACAAGAAAACAGGAAGTCAAGTTTATTGTCCCATCCGCCGCGTTCGGCATCTTCCTCCCTATTACCGATCTCAGTCATTTTACCCTGCGGCGATGATACTGTCATCTTGGGCACAGTGCGGGACGGTTCGCGTCTCTTGTCCGTCCCCACCGATTTAGCCTTGAACTCTATGAAGGTCTGATCGGGGTCGACCTGATCCTTCTCCTCGCCCCAGTAGTACATTTTCTCCGCCATGGAGCCTGTAACGCGTTGAAAGTTGACACTGAATATCTATGGAGAGGGAACGAGAAACCAGTCCTTGAAAATAATGAAAGGATGAAATGTAAATTTTCTTTTATGACCTTCATATTATCGATTATAAAATTGTTCTATTTTTCTTATTATACGCGTATTATACTTAAGGCACATTTCTGCTAAGAAGAGACACACGCGATATTATGCAAGATAGCAAAAGATTGCTGTCATTTGACAGAATGTGAAAAAAAACTTCACTTAAATTATTATTCTTTTTATAATTTTTCTGACAAATTAAAATGGATTAAAATGAAAAGCCACAAGCTAATTTATTTTGTAAAATTGAATTTTTTTAATTTTTGAAATTAATTAGACCGAGAGAAAGTTTTAAAAGAGGTTTTGAATTTATTTTTTGATATACTTTTTTTTTTTTTTTTTTTTTTTTTTTAAGAAAAGTTTTTTTGACAAATTCACAAGTTTATAGAAATTTTTGCAAAAATTCCTATTTCTTTTTCATTCACTTTTATATCTGAAATTTCTTTCAACATACAGATTTCTTTTTAGCAGATATGAATTTAGTTGCAATATAAATTTCTGAAAAGTCAATGACACAATGTACATATTTTCTTCAATATCAGTATTTGATTGTGACCTTTATTGCATTCATAGTAATGTATCTTAATAAATATAATTTCAAACAATTTTTCCGCCCACGTTCCGATAAGGTCTGACACGCAACTGTAAACTGAACAATTACGAGTATTATTTGGAATTTACTTTTTTTAGTAACCGCCTCCGCTTCATTTATCTTTCTCTGATTTTCCAACAGAATACATATAAATCACGTTGACCTTTTGAATATCATAATATTAAGTAACATGACATAAACATATTTTAGCATGGGTATGTTTTGAATAAATTTTCAAAACATAACTAAAACAGGTATTTACAACATGTTTAAAATATTGTTAAAAATAGCGTAAATGATTGATGTTAATGATATATGATAATATAAAACTTATGCATTTAACATTCTGTATCGCCAACGCATTTAGTTCAAATTATATATAGTTGATACTTGTTATAAAATTTTTTCTATTTTTGCAGATAATATAGCCCAGAAGAAAACGAAACAGCTTTACATGTATATAATTATTTAATCATATTTACTTAATCCAAATTAATGCCAGCGGATTTTATATATATAAAACATCTTCCAAAAGATTTTTTCTCAATCTACGTTGATCGGAACTGGACCTATGCAAACAATTTCTCACTCGACGTATTCGCGACCATTTCGCGTACATTATCCTCGGCACACGCGTATACACGAGAACGCATGTACGCTCATTGAAAAGTCCCCTCTTTCCAAAATATTTCTTTCTCTCTCTCTCTCTCTCTCTCTCTCTCTCTCTCTCTCTCTCTCTCTCTCTCTCTCTCTCTCTCTCTCTCTCTCTCTCTCTCTCTCTCTTTCTACCACCCTACTTTTTTCTCCATTGTAGTTCTCCCAATTCGGGATTTTGCGGATGAAGAGGGTGCACGTGCAAAATAGTGTACGCACATGCGGATATGTGTGTGAGTGTATGTTATTGCGTTTGTATGTGCGCATCGTGCGCGCGCTCTATGCGCGGATGCTGAACGCAAAATCAATATCAAGTTTACATCGCGTCTATGTATACACGTGGACCGTGAACCTCGGCCGTAAATTCGGATGCGACGCAACGCCAAGCTCGATGATACCCTATCGAATTGCAATTGCGTCACAACAGTGATTGTACAAGGATGCATTAGGATATATGAATACTTTAGATTAGTAGGAAAGAGGGAGAGATTGTGTAAAAAAAGAAAACATACGGAGAAAGAAAAACTACGAAATATAAAAGTTGAACCTTAAAACACGATATTGTATAATGTGACCTGAAAATAGTATTTTATTGTGCGTGATTAACTCTGGAAGAAAATAAGAAAATTATTGTTTTTTCACTAATCTAATGATATTTCCGTAGAATTAACTAAATATCCGGCATTATCAGCGCGAATTACGTTACTCAACTTTGATATTTTCTGACATTTGATTTTTTTTTAATGTACACTTTTATAGTTTGCAAACTTATGCATTTGACTTAATGCAAATACAACATTTGATTGATATATAGTGGCCAGTAAATATATTAAAATATATAAATAATAAAAAAGACATTAAAAGAAATTTGATAATAATGTCCTTTAATATCTAAAATATTATATGATTAATTAATTTATTATATCCCAAGCATAGTGTTCACTTCCTTGCCATAATTACAACAAACGAAACATACAGGATGCTTGCATCATGCGCTTGACTGCGCATAGAAAAATACATGGTCGTCAATTGAATGGCGTAGGTCGTGTACGAATATAATCTTAATTATTACACGATCCATGTGTTTATCGAATAAGATACAATATTAAATCAAATTTATTAATTGGAAGGAAAAAAAACAATGTTACTCTTAAAAATTTGTAATGTTATATAATACATGCATTTTCTGACACTTAAGCCTAATTATATTCTCAAGCTAGATACAGTTTGTATCTTGATGTGTGATAATTTTCCTGTGATAACATTTATTTTGAATTCAGGTAAAAGTTAATATTGCATAGGGAGCATTAAAAAAATAAAAATTAATATTTAAATATAAAATCCTGTTAAAAAAAATTAATTAATTTTGTCAAATGATGTTCTCTTACCAAAGAATGCGTTAAGAATTCCGAAACACTAGCCGTGACCGTCAATTTTCCGTTTTGTCTTGATTGTAATTGTAAAATCCGGTATTGCGCGTAATCATTACATTGCTTGAGGAAGCAGACGTTGCGAATCGCTCACGCCCGAAAGTCCGCTTCCGGATCAAATCTTCTGGAGCGCTTTCGAGAGGATTTCTCGACTTGAATCAAACCACGAATGATTCACGCGGATTCACTTGTCAGAGGTTCAATAAAGCGCACTTTCGGAATAGACGAGGTTTATTTGACGTATCGACGCGTTAGTCATGGAATATCTGCGACCTACCCCACAAGAGATGTGGTTACAGAATAATACCACGGTTCAAGATGGGGAATGTTACCCCTTTTCGAACGCATGCGCGTTTTCGTGCGCATCCCCGCCAGCCAGCAAAGCTAACAATAAGTGGTGGAGTCCTGGGATCCGGCGGTGCGACAAGATTTTTTTACTCAATAAATAATCAAAGAGACTGAGAAAGATAATTCGTTAGAATAACATTGTGCTTTGTACGTTTTTTTTTACAGACATTAACAAGGAAACTACTGCTGTTAACTCTATGTATTAAAAACTCAGTAATAATGCTATAATCAGTTTTCAATAAAAGATAAATATTCTTCTCTGAATAAATACACGCATATATATATATATATATATATATATATATATATATATATATATATATATATATTGTCACTAAAAGTAGGATGTATAAAAGTACATAGAAATATTTTTAACATTTGAAACTGTAAAATTCAAAGAAATAAAGTAGTGACACATTTCCAGGAGATTCAGTGAATAATATCAATATGTTGCTTCTTTATCAGAAATTCAAATTTTGATTAATAAAATAAAAAGAGTTTTGTTGGTAATTGAATAAAATTATCATTAGAAAAAAAAAACTAGATCGAATTTTCAAACAAATTGTTGCACATTTTTCAAAAATTATTATATTAAAAATTTGTACGAAAAAAATATTGTAAAAAAATAGATAAATTTATATTACAATTAAATGCTAGAAATTTATATTTATTCATAAAAAGTTTATATACATATACATTATCTAGTAAATATAATTGCTAGAAGGCTTCATATTACGTAATATTACGCGGATTGTTTTAACTATTTATTGCGTACGATATATTGTTCGATATAATCTCAAAAATAAAATCTTGCACGCGCACGATTATATATCACTTGTATAAAAAATATTTTTATAGAAAATTTTATGCAAAAATAATTCGCACAAAAATGTATTATAATGAATTACAAATCTTATCGAAATATAAACAGCATCACGAGTAGTGTTTATTCAATTTAAGTATCATCTACTAAGTTGACGTGTCGCCTTCATGGAAATTTTTTTCGCGTATTAGCGTTACTCGATTAACCGAAGGCGCGCGTTCGATAATTAGCATTCGACGAACATTAACTAGTCCCTTTAACATCCACTCGATTGCTCGCTGGAATTACCCGGTATCACTGTGTGACAGCCACGTCGGTGTCGGAATTGCTTGGCCGCGAATTTGTCGGGATCCTGGAAAAAATAACCATCATTAGAATTCTATCGCATCAGCTGTTTACTTCAGGATTAAGAATTCTTTCGAAATTTAATGAAATTTATAAGAAAGAAGCTTTTTACTCTAAAACTGAGATGCACTGAATCAATAAATGATCACTAATCAGTCTACCCTCATTTTTTTTTTATTTGCAGAAAAAATTCAAGACACGTGTAATGAAATAAAATCGGTATAGAAATAACAGTAATGCATCACTCAAACATTGAAAAAAATGAATATATGGTCGAAAAGAAAAATTCTCTTTTTTATTATTACCTGAACATCATTCATGCCCGTTACTGTGTGAAAGGATTTTGAAGATATTTTTCGCTGCGCGTCCTTGAACATAGAAAAATTCGGCGGTGGCATCCAATTCGTTCCATAAGAGATTGGATGTACATCTCCTCGTGCCGCATTCGCATCAGCCGATATTTCTAAGCAACCGTCGTCACAAACTGAGCCTATTTCACTGTCATCCGCTGCTGCATTTGCCTCGGAACTTATAAGTATTTGTTGCGTTCTATGAACAAAAATTTTACTCAAAGATCTTATTAAATTATAAATCATTATTTACTCCTCTCTTTTCTATTATTATTATTATTATTGTTATTATTATTATAGTTATTATTATTATTATATACTAAAATTTAATTTGTCTCAATTTAATTTTTTAAATTATATATTATGTATTTTAAATATTTTTATATTATAATTACTATAATTTTTTGTATGTTTTTTTATAATTTAAAGGACTGATAATACGATACTATAAAATTTTAGTTTAAAAAAAAGGAGCAATAACTTTACACAAACGTTATACATTATAAGAGCTGCTGAAAAATTTGTTGATTAAAAAAATTTAAATTGATATTTACAAGATACTTATAAATAAAATTACCGAAACAAAAAAGCAAGAGATAATCGAAACACCAATCACAATACTAACCTGATTTGTGACCATTCTACGTAAGACATTATCACCACAAGAGCATCCCAAAGTTTACTTAAAGTTTTTTTAATGAAAGTTTCTAAACGATCGATATTTATCGCGCATCCTAGCGCGATTATCGCGATCGACATCGCCATGATCCAACTAATAAAACAGGCCGACAGCATAGGCGGCTGTATAGGTGTAGGATAATACGAGGACCAGACACGTCGCCACCAAGGATACGAAATATCTCGGTGTTCAATTTCCTACAGCAATTATATATATATATATGTTTTTATATAATTTTATAATTTTATAATATAAGTTTTTGTTCCTTATAAATATTTTATAAATTTTTAATTGAAAATTATTATTGAGTCGATTCAAAACGCTTTTATTTAATCACGTTCCAGTTTTGACATAAAACTATATTAATACACACATGATTTTTAGGAAATCATAAATTTTTATTTTAATAGAAGAATGTTAAATTCTCTTATATAAAAGTGAATAATTCGAACATTGCGAGAGCGATTTCTCTGTTAATTTAACGAGAGAAGTAATAACAAAACCACTCACGTAACTCCAATAATGCCAGACGCTGCAATAGAGTATCCTTTGAAGGACCAGCCATAACCATAAAAGCGCTGTAACCATGAGCCAACTGACTGACACCTTGAAAAACGTGCACGTGCAAGAACACTAGGCTACACAGCGATTCTCTAGAAATCTCGTACCTGAAAACCTTTATAAACGAGGGTTACGCCTATAAACTCCATGAATCGTGCGGAGGACGGGGGATTCTTCCAAAGGACGAGCAGCGCGGCTGCCACGATTACGAAGGACGGTAGCGTGTGAATAAAGTCCGGTCCGACTGCGATTTTAGCGTATTCGCGGAACACCCTGTGTCGCAGAAACAGGATCTCGTCAGGCACCGAAAGCAGGGTTGCTAACTGCGAGTCCAACGCACTCAGGCAGGACATTACTGACGAGTCACCCTCTGATCCTTCGGGATTCACCCTCACCGCGGAAGAAAGAATCGCGGTTACGACGGTTACGTTCAATTGCATCTAAATGCACGGAAACGCCTGACGTGCACGCTGAAATAAACCGCGGAAGCGGCATTTGTCATTTATACAAGGATGAAAGTGAATGACAGGAGCGGAAATACTGTATATATACGGTGTATGCTAAAAGCTGGAAGTCACGTGCGTACACTAAAGTTCTAGATTCTGAAAAGATGGTTAATTTAGAAGTAATGATGTAACTATAATTGGAAGTTCTCGGTTGTTAAAACTTGAAAATTTTGAAGTTATTACGCTTTAGTGTGGCAGAGATTCTTGGAACAATTTATTTACCACGAAGTTAAATCGAGTTAGTTAAAGTTGGAAATGAAAAAGTTACTGAAATTGGCATTTAATCAAATAGGAAATTTCCACTGAAGAAATAGTTTAATGCGGGGATTTAAAAAAAAAATTCGGTGAAAGGTTTTTAATTCGTAATTGACGAAAACAACGTAAATGTATAGGTCGATGTATAACTCGATATTTATTCGTTAAAAAATCGTCAATTTTTAGCCAGGTATAATATAGGCCTATCGTTATATACAATTATATACATGTTTAACTTAAACGATTATTACAGTCTATATAAGGAAGTAGTCAGGTCCGACGAAGGATCCGCATTTGGGAAAGTCCTGTGGCGCAGGTATCATGTCGCTAGGTTTCCCGACTTGCAAAACAACATCCAAACCGCGAGTCCAATCAGTCGCATGTTCATCACGCAACATCCAATAACCTGCAGAATTATGTGAAAGTGAGGGATAGTAATTTCATCAATTTAATGCGCAAGCATTGCTGTTATATAAGCGTTACTTTGTGTTTCTACCTGATTAGTCATCGATACTAGAATATTTCGCAAATTCCGAGTCGATTTCTTTTTTTTTTAGAATTATCGAAACATATTATTTGTTATTTATAAAAAATGTCGAAATAGAATATCTTGGAAATCGAAATTTGGAGCAGCAACAAATCAAAGTTTTACTATTCATTGAACATTTTATGAAATTCGTGAATAACTTTATATTTTCAATCGCTCAAAATATTCTGATACATTTCGATAAATTTTCATAAAATTTTTATCCCGTTTATTTGAAAAAATACAAATTAACGATTTATTCAATCAAAATAAAAAAAAAAACAGCTTATATTAAGTAATTTGTAGATTCGATGAACAAAAAAGATTTACCTGGATTGTCGGCTTTAAATCGCAACGCCACGGCGCCGAATTTAGGCACAATGACAGTATCTTTCATCGGCGCGCAATCGAGATTTCGTGCAAACAGTTGCTTCCTCTCGTCGAGTTTTTTCACCTCGTGCAACGACATACTCCGACCGAATTGTCTCGCAGCCACCACGTAAAAACTGTAGCCATGTAAGTGGTAAACTAGATCGTCCAAACCGCCTATAGTAAAGCGATGACTTATTATTAATTCCCAAATAATAAAATTCTTTGTAACATAAATAAAAAATTTCACTTATAGCATAAAATTAATAATTAAATTATTAGATTTTGTGAGATGGAAAAAAAATTTCTATCGTGAAGAGAGATAGGCCTAATAGATTTGGAAATTATTAAATAAAACAGAAATATAATTCGACGAGAAATATAACGAATCAATAAATGTTCCTATTTTTGCGAAGGTTTATAAAAGAAGCTGATTATTTTTTTTCCATTATTATCGGAAAAATCGCAGGATCTTTTTTTATCTGACGCAAACACATATTAGGAGAAATCGTGATAACGCGTCGAATTTTGTTCTTAAAAAGAAGTAATATACGCCTCGCTGGAAATGATTTATGAAGATGAAATATAACGCAAGATCAATAGATCTGCCGACTTTTTCAGTAAATAAAAAATATGGATCAAGGGCATCAAGATATCCCGGTTGAGCTTAGACTCTATTGTGCGTTAACGTTCCTCTTATCTCACTCATGCCATCCGCTTATTGTAAGATTATCTCATACGTTAATTAATAGTTATATAATAATTGATATAATGAATCTCTTGCGTAGAATCTTATGGAAAAAATAATATTTTTTTATTCAATTAACTCTTGGTTTATATTAATATTAGTAAAAGTTTAAAATGTATTAATTATATTTTTTCTGCACTCTAAAATTTATTTTTAAATAAAGTAATTTATTTTTATCATAAAACAATCTTTGAAATATTGATCATTGTATATGTGTATGTATGAAAATTTGTTTAATGAAATTCTAAACATCACATACTATAATATTTTTAAATTTATAAAAAGTGGCGCTATATTGTTTTAGCCTAGGAAATTTAGTACATTATTCTATCCGCCATATAAAAATAGCGAAGAAAATATAACATCAATAAATATTACATTACCGTAAAGCCTCATGAAATTTCGCGCGAAGTAGATTGAATATTTCATTTATTCGCGCAAATAAGAAAGACTTTTCTGGTATTTCTCAGGTTTGATTCGTAAAGTAGCTAAGCTTTGAGCAAAGATAAAAAAAGAAAGAAAAGGAATTATAAGAAACGAGAATATAAAAGAAAATAAATAAACGGGACCGCGATACAAGACGTTTATGTCACATTGCGTGAGTTACGTTTTGATGACGCTCGAACTAATTATATTTTAATTACCTTGATCCAGGAGAATAATCTCGACGGTCGCTCCGAGTGGTACGTGACGCACGTGCACGCACTCGCACATGTCGTTCGTACCGCCACCGGCGCCGTCACCGACCGGACGGCACCGACGTCGGGACACTGTATCATTATTTTCGTTGCGGGTGTCATCGGTGTCGTCGTCGTCCTCGTGATTGGAGCACATCATATCTGGCGACACATCGCTATCCTGGGTCAACAGTGGCGATGAGGGATACGTGAAAGTGGCATTGTCCACGTTCAACACTCGCGTTTCCGTCCCGCTGTTACCTAAGAGAATAAAGAAGAAAATGATCTCCGTGCTGCGATTAAATTATAGACTTCAATTGAGCGTGTGTGATTCTCCTCTTGATTCGAATTTAATTACATGGGATTTCTCTTAATTCGCTTTTAATTTCGCGCTTTTTCTCAGCTCTTTGTACCGGATGGTACTTCGAAGATTTCTTCTTTTCACACAATGATTAAGGAAAATTGAAGCCGAACTGCCTTATTAGCAGTTCAATATTTTTAAGCAAATTTACAACCAATTTTTCCACAATAAAAAATTCACGAGAGATCTCTCAATGCTTATATATGTCACAACTTTTTTTCTTTCTACATATGATGTCTTTATAATCTGAAGTCTTGAATAAAATTTTTATTTCGACCAAATTGATTTAAATTTAAAAAAATAAAAATGTTTATATTTATATTTTTCAAATTTAATTTGTTCTCAACTTTAAAAAATTAAGAAATTTTATAAATTAATTTTAAATTAATTTTTTAAAAATTTGAAAATTTTAATAATTTTTTTATTCGTCTTACGTTAAGTATTCAGAAATCGAGAAGTAATCTTATAATTTATTAAAAAGTTATAATAGCTGAAGAGAGGAGATTTACGAGAAAAATAATAGCGGTGAAAGCACTCCTTCTTGACCCGGATACATTGCATTATCGTATTATGTGCGCGAAACATATTCGGTAGGAAAATTTTAATAACCCGGAAAGTTTACGCAATACATAAATGAATAGGTGAAACTCACACGCGGTAGAGAATTTTTTATCAGGCGATTACGTCTATTGGCATTAATTTATGCTCGCGTTGCAATTACGGTTGCACCGCGCGATTACGATTTAATTGTGTTTTCACTTCTCGTCTATTGTATCATTTTTTACACACCTATCAGTTCCGTTGCTTGCATCTTGTAATTAATTGGCAGATACATCGTCACGTCCATTCTGGGCATCGCTAGGCTTCGCGGCATTTTGCGCATATTCTGGATATCCGTGACGCACAGGCTCTCTTGTCCGCCACACTTCTCGGCGGGATTCGTCGTCACGGCCAACCGGTTCCCTATCTCGTCGATATTCTGCTGATCGATAGTTTCGGCCGTTGCCGCCGGAATTTCCGAACTGCCTTTATAGTTGAGCACGGCCGCGCCATTTATCGTACTCGTTCCGCATTCTTTCGCCGTATGCACGTTCATCCAATAGGAAGCGACACGTTTACTCGCTTTTAGAACAAAATCTGCCCTTTCACCTTTAACGAATGTCGAAAATCGTTCGTCATTCTCGGCGCACGATAGAAATTGCGAGAAATCGCATAAAATCGTGTGCCTTCCGTGAATGAAATTAAATTATATCGATTTTATGATCGGACCTTTCACTCATAATCTTGTTATAAATCTTGATAAAGGTAAAAGTTACAAGACACGCTACTTAAGATCCGAAAGTGGAAACAATGAAGGAGAAAATAAGCGCCATTAAATGAGCTGGAAAAATTTTATGACGCTAAATTATAATCTAAGCGAGCAGCAAGTAAAAATTTTTTTTACGTTTTAGTCGTTTACGAGAAATATAAGCCAAAATTCTAAACATATATTCTGAATTAAACGTATATTTGATTTTCCTAAAGATAATAGAATTCCCGTTAAAACCCACGGTTCTCGCGAATTATTGCGCAGAAATTCCGGGAGGGTATTAACGGGACTCAGACCTTTTGCCAGCGTAATCGAAGTAACCTGCCGCGGCTCGATAGGATGCCCGTCAAGTGCAATCAAGAGAAGTGTGTGGCCGTCAACGAAGAGCGTCACTGGACATGCACCGGCACCTCCGGCGTTAGCGACGCGGAATCTATGACGTCGTCCCGGAATGACCGTGAATGTATTTAGGGGAACAGTGGGTCCGCTAGGCTGATGACCTCTCCCATTGATCAGAAGAATCGCCGGTTTCACGTGACCTTGGTTGAACGAAACTTCTGGCGAATGCTGCCAGTGGGTCACCAGAATTACGTGATTAGGGTCGTCGATGTCATAAAGGGTGCGATGGGGCTCCCGTAAGTCCGCCTGTTTCACGATCAATGATCCGAAAATGCCGTTGGTGACGTCAGCGCCTAAAGTTTTTTTTTTTTTTTTTTTTTTTTAATTACTCGATCAATTTATATATGTTGTGTGATTCATTTTAGATGGAGTAATGATATTGTAATAAATTATAAGAAATCATATATGACAATATTAAATCATTAAATTCATCTTATGTGACTAAAAATTTATGAAACAAGTCCAACTTATAAATAAAAATAAACAAATATTTTTAAATTTTTAGTTTTAAACTTAAAAAACAAAAAGCCTTAACGGGTTGATAAATATGATAAAAAATATTCGGCGGGCATAAATTTTGAAATATTTTTCTAATAAATTATATATGAAATAAATGAGAAATATCAACCTGCGTGTGCATGCCAGAGATGTGTGCCAGGTATAGAGGCGCGAAATTTGTATTGGAAGGTGGTGTAACTCGGTATTGGGCATTGCGTGATCAACGGCGTGCCGTCCATATAAGGCATTTCCATTTGCGTTTGTCCACGCCAATGCACCGCTACTGCCTTACCCGGAAGACGATTAATGACATCTACCACTAGGATATCGTTTTCACAAACCTGTAAAAGCGTAAACTTGTCTGGAAGTTGCTAATTAGTCACACATTATCTTCGGAAATCTTTACCGGCAGGTTGAATGATGCGTGCTACTAAAGCAATTGTAGCTAGCGTTTCAATTTTACCGTCAAAAGTATGAATGTATTTCATAATTATCTTTAATGTTGTTTATTTAATTTTATTTTATAGTTTATCAATTTTAGTTTATTAATTTTATTTTATAATATATTAAAAAAGAAAAGGATTAAAAGAAATTAAAATTTCATATAGACTGATGAAAATTATCACACGCATATTACTTGATTCTATATGAAATGTGGATTTAGAATTTAGATTTAATCAACATTTCTAAAGCTTCGCAGCGTTTGTTAGGGAAGATCAATTAGAGGCCCAGCGAAACTCGCTTCACTTCAAAGAGTTCACTTAGTTAACCGAGACACGTGTGCGAGATCATTTCCACGTGTTCAAGCAACGCAATTAATTATCAAAACATGTATATTGTATACATGTTTCAATCACTACGCGAGTTAATTTTAATACAAAATAGAAGTTCAATTTTCATCGTATTGAAGATTGCTGATTGCAAATGAGATACATTTATATCGGCATAGCCACGTGGATCAAATCACACTCAGATGATCAATTTAATGCAATCTTTCTGCAAACTTATAGCAGTAATAATAAAGCAAGATGATAATCAGATAATAAAATTAATTGTACATTATCGATTAATAGTTTAAAAATGTTCTAATTTTTGATGTATAAAATAAAAAATATTTGATTGTTATATTAAACAAAATCCATTTTTTCGTTTTGCATCTTAAATTATGAAATAATAGAATTGTAAAAAAATGTTAGTAATGTATAATTTTAAAATGTATACAACTTTTTTTATATTAAGTACGTCAGATCGTCACATACATACATATCAAAATCAAATATTATTAAAAAATAAAAGGTTATATAACAATATTATAATATTATAATATTTATATTATTAAAATAATTAAAAATTATCATATTAATATAATGTAAATAATATAAATAATATAAAAAATAATATAAATATATATTTATATTTATATATATCAATATTCACATTCGCTTCGAGAGACGAAGTATAAATCGTCTTTTTATATGTTACAAAATCACTCAAAATGAATTTGTTAATATATATTATTAGGTTTTATACATAAGTTTCGAATCATTAATATGACATTATAAAGTAAATTTTAATTAGAGAAACTCTAATTAGAAAGGCGATATCGAAAAACGCTCGCGGTGAATTTTGCTGAGTTCCAAGCAGTAAATGTACACACTCGTGCTATTGATCGTTAGTGTATATCGAGGTCATACCTGAATACTGGGTCCTGGCATTTGACGATTAGCTGTAAGGATGCCCCGTCTCTGTCCATCCGCGGAAATACAATGTTTGGCTAAGCAGGCAGTCTGATTCAATGGACAATCTCCGCATGATCTGTAACGAACTCGTGTAAAATCGCCATTCCTATAACACTATAATATGTTTACGAAGCAGATCGAACTCTGCCGTATCACTGTTGTATCTTTCACCGAAAATAAAAGCACAGATCTATAAAATAATACTTTTTACCACAGTTTTCTGCATAAAGCTTCGCATGCAATTTTTCATCTACATATATCTAGAATTTTTTATCTACATACGTATAAATATATAGATCATTCGCCATCGACTTTTTATAAATATAGACGAAGAGTGCGAAGAAACCATAATACGATTTGAGAAAAAAATAATGCAAGCTCTCAGCTATAAATAAGACATTTATGTACATATATGTATATATATATATATATATATATATATATATGTAATTGTATTGCTTGAATGATTGAGTATATATGTATAAGCATCGCGTGTTAAATAAAAGAGAACAAATGTATAATGTATTCAATAGCAAATTCGTAATATTTTACTTTATTTAGATTTAGCAAATAACTAGAAGATACCGATCGGGATTGTCTCGGGATTGGATTATGGTTATATAGTATTATCATCCGGCGCGATTATAGTTTTGCATACTAATTTCGAAATACACCAGCCGGCGTGCAATCGATCGTGAGAGTTTTCCGCATTGCATCGGTTAAGAATTGCATAACGGTTATTACAGTGACGAGTCCGAAACCGAGTGTTATGCCTGTAACAGTTGCATAGTTCAAATGTAATGCAACCGTTGCGTATGATGTTGCAGTCGCAAAAACGAACTGTTTATAATGCAGTAATCATTTTACGCCGCGCACGTAACGTGAAATGTCACTTCTCTCGTTGCACGATCTAGCACATTTTTTTACAACATGCACACATGAAGAAAGGAAACGAGGCATTTATAATGTAATCATTTCACGAAACACACGTAACAAGAAACTACTACTACTTCCTTCGCGTGAGGCGGTTACGATCCTATACATTTTTTTATTACACGAGGAAACTTTCCCTTTAGAATTCGCCTCTCTCCATTCTCTTAGATACGAGTAATATTTTCAAAAATTCAAAATTAATATGTCATCATAGAAGCTCAACAACAAAATAATGTAACTTTAATCAATATAATTAAATTAATATAACGCTTTCTTATTTATATAACCTTGATCTGTTATAGCGGAGACCTAATTACGAGTGGGCATTTTATAAAATGGAAGTTGTACATTGCGTAATATCGTTCGCAACATTCAACTTCGACGTAATCTACATTCTTGGCGAACATTTAACCTTCGTATCTGAATTGCTCTCAAGAATTGCTTTCTCTATTTCCATAATATGTGCTAAATTAGACCAGACTGGTTTAAATCTGATATTAGTCTCCGAGAGAAAAACACTCATAGATTAAATATTTGATTTCTTCAAATAAAGGTTTGCAAAAAATTGTTGGAAGGAATGGATATTATATGAAATATCTATTTAAGAAATACAAATAAAAAAAAAAATATTTGAACCACAGATTCGAGAATCCAAAACATTTACCAATTTTTTATTTTAGACCATCGAAACATTGATAAAAGCGTTGTAATCAACTCGTTTGAAAGTCTGCATTACAGATGAGACGGGTCATGCGACTTGACCTTTTCTGACGTGTGCATTTATAATGAAGTTTTTCTTTGATTATGCGTGCAAATACACGTTTGGATTAAATTCTTACAAAATAGATATAATTGACAAAAAATATTATTGAATGATTGACTTACTTGCTGAGCGATTGGAAGACTTCTAACGTGAGTTTCACCCGGCAGATCATAGGCCAATCCAAGTGATGACATGGTCTATCGCAGGAGAGGAATGTTTGTTCTGGAAAAGAACAGAAAGAGTGAGAAAGGGAAAAATAATCTCGACGAATGTGACGAAAACAGTTTTCCTTCTCGTCCATCAGGCAAGAAAAAATACGAGTGGACAAAGATGAAAGTTAAAAACCACATAGAAAGTACTATTTAATAAAGAAAAGCTAATGATGCGCGCGTACATTATGGCGTATTATGGCACACACATCGATATTGCAGAGGATTAGAAAGAAGCGAAATTGCGCCTCGCGTATTATTATTTCATCATATTCATCTTCATTATAAATTCTTAAGCTGACTACGATTGAGCCGCATAAATTATTACAACTCAGTGCCTAATGAATTTCTTTGTATTCGTGTACATAATTTACATCATTAATATACGTTTACTTTAAAACATAAACTGTATTTAAATGATGTGTCAAAAAACATTTGAGACAAGATCCCATTTATAATTTCTTTTAATTTTACATAATATCGAAAATATTTGAGAAAACAAAACATAAAATATGCAATGCATAAATAAAATTATAAGTAACTTTCTCTCGTAAATTTTTCTGAGGAATAATTAAAAGTTACGCTAAATTTACATGACTTATAAGATGCACAATAAGACTGGACACGCATACGTTGGTATTCTAATTTCGACAAAGTAATTGTTTCAACTTACTAGGTCTGTAATTGTTAATATGCAAAAATGTCGCCGCAGCTGCGATCATAGTTACGACCACGAGACATCGTAAAACATACGTGGTCGGAGTGGTCACGTGTCGATGAGTGGACTTTGGAGAATACATCGCCAACCAACGTTGTTATATACAACAATAACAGGCGGTGACGACATTCATTCCCCGTGAGCTTCAAAAATTGACGGATTTAGGATAAAATATTTTTACAAACTTTTAGAATTAATCTTTATAAAAAAAATATAAAATATGTCGATTAAAAACTAATGTACGTGCAACTATTTAAGTAGCACGACGTATAAATATACATGCAATAATCATAATGGACAAGAGAGATATAATATTGATTTCTATCAATAAATAAGAGAAAATTTTTTTAGATTTGATGATGACTTTTTGTTGCTTTCAAGCTTCCAAGCAGCCAAGTCAAGGATAATACAATTGAAAAGTTAATACGGAGAAAGCCGTGAAGATAAAAGAGGAGCCATTTGTACTATACAAATGAGATCGAAAGTTGAATTATTTGCTATCCTTCAGAGTCCTTTCTAGTTTCTTAAAAAGCATTCATCAATCAATTTTTACGAGCGAGATGAATGAATTATGAAGATTAAATTTGAAGTTTAATCATATATAATGATTAATCATAGTAATAATGAGGCTATCCATCACTTATTAACATTAGGATATTTTGAATATATTTGTGTAATTATATTATAGCTACGAATATTAATTTATTAATATTCGTAAAGATTATATAACAAAATTATATAATCAATGATTATAATATGATTATAAATAGCAATTATTGAAATACATACATATATACATATATTTAATATAATATATATAAAATATATATTATATTTTGAATAAGAATAATGCGGATGAAGAGATAAAAAATCAACGAAATAGTAAGATAAAGCAAAACATTAGTCTGATATCATTGTTTCCATTCCCTATTACAAGATTAAAAGCATGTAAAAATTTAAAAATAAAATTTTTATATAACGCGTATAAATCGTAATTCAGTTATATGTGTGACACATCAACGGAATCACGCATCTCTGAAAGTTTTAATTAAAATTGAAAGTAAATTACTGTTCACGTGCAGCTATTTCCCTACAGAAGTTTTTGTAGTGTCCTAGAAACAGATTATATAAATAATAGGACGTAACTTTTTTTTAATTTTATTTTTTATAAAAACAATTTTAAATTAATTGATCAACTCAATTCCTTGCAATTTAATTTAACATTGCGATATGCGCGTTATTTTTTAAATAAAGTTTATATTACAATTATCTATACGAAAAATTTATAAAGTTTCGGAGATTTTCCAAACTGAAATTAATTTTTTTTTTTTTTTTTTTTTTTATTTAGACTAATTATATCAACGTGTTGCAATTATACTACATCTCTTCTTATTTATTTCTACATGTGTTACAATCTTCACATATATTAATTTATATATTAAAGAGTTATGTTTGCATCAACTAATAATTTATATTAATATCCCAAAAAGTTATCACTACAAATGTCATACAAATATCTTTTAGCAAAAGTAATATAATTCTTAAACGTGACAGATGTAATAAACGAGGATATAGACGAGAAGGAAAAATATTCCTTCTCAATAACGATTATGCACAAAAAAGTAACGTTAAGAGACATGTACAAAGGAACAAATATAGATATCTTATGTCACTGCACCACTGCGGACATTTACGTGGAGTCGCGGTATAACAAAACTGCGGAGACAGTCGCGCTCCCCATCGACGAC